>NW_027363573.1:0-637647 GCF_046119375.1 Phyllobates terribilis | reverse complement strand
ATGAATATTGTAAATGCACAAACAGTAATATCTCCACATTGCAAGGTGCAATTCTGAAATTTTTAGCTTTTTCCTGTTAATCCTAGCATGATAAAGAAGATTCAAAGACAGTGAGATGCCAGCTCCTTTCATTCAGTCAGTAGCTTCAAACATTTCTGGACGTTTTTCAATGGCAAAAATCAATGAATATTGTAAATGCACAAACAGTAATATCTCCACATTGCAAGGTGCAATTCTGAAATTTTTTGCTTTTTCCTGTTAATCCTAGCATGATAAAGAAGATTCAAAGAGAGTGAGATGCCAGCTCCTTTCATTCAGTCAGTAGCTTCAAACATTTCTGGTATATGAAAAACATGTTTTTCAATGGCAAAAATCAATGAATATTGTAAATGCACAAACAGTAATATCTCCACATTGCAAGGTGCAATTCTGAAATTTTTTGCTTTTTCCTGCTAATCCTAGCATGATAAAGAAGATTCAAAGAGAGTGAGATGCCAGCTCCTTTCATTCAGTCAGTAGCTTCAAACATTTCTGGTATATGAAAAACATGTTTTTCAATGGCAAAATCAATGAATATTGTAAATGCACAAACAGTAATATCTCCACATTGCAAGGTGCAATTCTGAAATTTTTAGCTTTTTCCTGTTAATCCTAGCATGATAAAGAAGATTCAAAGACAGTGAGATGCCAGCTCCTTTCATTCAGTCAGTAGCTTCAAACATTTCTGGACGTTTTTTCAATGGCAAAAATCAATGAATATTGTAAATGCACAAACAGTAATATCTCCACATTGCAAGGTGCAATTCTGAAATTTTTTGCTTTTTCCTGTTAATCCTAGCATGATAAAGAAGATTCCAAGAGAGTGAGATGCCAGCTCCTTTCATTCAGTCAGTAGCTTCAAACATTTCTGGTATATGAAAAACATGTTTTTCAATGGCAAAAATCAATGAATATTGTAAATGCACAAACAGTAATATCTCCACATTGCAAGGTGCAATTCTGAAATTTTTTGCTTTTTCCTGCTAATCCTAGCATGATAAAGAAGATTCAAAGAGAGTGAGATGCCAGCTCCTTTCATTCAGTCAGTAGCTTCAAACATTTCTGGTATATGAAAAACATGTTTTTCAATGGCAAAAATCAATGAATATTGTAAATGCACAAACAGTAATATCTCCACATTGCAAGGTGCAATTCTGAAATTTTTAGCTTTTTCCTGTTAATCCTAGCATGATAAAGAAGATTCAAAGACAGTGAGATGCCAGCTCCTTTCATTCAGTCAGTAGCTTCAAACATTTCTGGACGTTTTTCAATGGCAAAAATCAATGAATATGTAAATGCACAAACAGTAATATCTCCACATTGCAAGGTGCAATTCTGAAATTTTTTGCTTTTTCCTGTTAATCCTAGCATGACAAAGAAGATTCCAAGAGAGTGAGATGCCAGCTCCTTTCATTCAGTCAGTAGCTTCAAACATTTCTGGTATATGAAAAACATGTTTTTCAATGGCAAAATCAATGAATATTGTAAATGCACAAACAGTAATATCTCCACTTGCAAGGTGCAATTCTGAAATTTTTTGCTTTTTCTGCTAATCCTAGCATGATAAAGAAGATTCAAAGAGAGTGAGATGCCAGCTCCTTTCATTCAGCAGTAGCTTCAATCATTTCTGGTATGAAAAACATGTTTTTCAATGGCAAAAATCAATGAATATTGTAAATGCACAAACAGTAATATCTCCACATTGCAAGGTGCAATTCTGAAATTTTTAGCTTTTTCCTGTTAATCCTAGCATGATAAAGAAGATTCAAAGAGAGTGAGATGCCAGCTCCTTTCATTCAGTCAGTAGCTTCAAACATTTCTGGATGTTTTCAATGGCAAAAATCAATGAATATTGTAAATGCACAAACAGTAATATCTCCACATTGCAAGGTGGAATTCTGAAATTTTTTGCTTTTTCCTGTTAATCCTAGCATGATAAAGAAGATTCAAAGAGAGTGAGATGCCAGCTCCTTTCATTCAGTCTGTAGCTTCAAACATTTCTGGTATATGAAAAACATGTTTTTCAATGGCAAAAATCAATGAATATTGTAAATGCACAAACAGTAATATCTCCACATTGCAAGGTGCAATTCTGAAATTTTTTGCTTTTTCCTGCTAATCCTAGCATGATAAAGAAGATTCAAAGAGAGTGAGATGCCAGCTCCTTTCATTCAGTCAGTAGCTTCAAACATTTCTGGTATATGAAAAACATGTTTTTCAATGGCAAAAATCAATGAATATTGTAAATGCACAAACAGTAATATCTCCACATTGCAAGGTGCAGTTCTGAAATTTTTTGCTTTTTCTGTTAATCTAGCATGATAAAGAAGATTCAAAGACAGTGAGATGCCAGCTCCTTTCATTCAGTCAGTAGCTTCAACATTTCTGGACGTTTTTCAATGGCAAAAATCAATGAATATTGTAAATGCACAAACAGTAATATCTCCACATTGCAAGGTGCAATTCTGAAATTTTTGCTTTTTCCTGTTAATCCTAGCATGATAAAGAAGATTCCAAGAGAGTGAGATGCCAGCTCCTTTCATTCAGTCAGTAGCTTCAAACATTTCTGGTATTTCAAAAACATGTTTTTCAATGGCAAAAATCAATGAATATTGTAAATGCACAAACAGTAATATCTCCACATTGCAAGGTGCAATTCTGAAATTTTTTGCTTTTTCCTGCTAATCCTAGCATGATAAAGAAGATTCAAAGAGAGTGAGATGCCAGCTCCTTTCATTCAGTCAGTAGCTTCAAACATTTCTGGTATATGAAAAACATGTTTTTCAATGGCAAAAATCAATGAATATTGTAAATGCACAAACAGTAATATCTCCACATTGCAAGGTGCAATTCTGACATTTTTAGCTTTTTCCTGTTAATCCTAGCATGATAAAGAAGATTCAAAGAGAGTGAGATGCAGCTCCTTTCATTCAGTCAGTAGCTTCAAACATTTCTGGACGTTTTTCAATGGCAAAAATCAATGAATATTGTAAATGCACAAACAGTAATATCTCCACATTGCAAGGTGCAATTCTGAAATTTTTTGCTTTTTCCTGTTAATCCTAGCATGATAAAGAAGATTCAAAGAGAGTGAGATGCAGCTCCTTTCATTCAGTCAGTAGCTTCAAACATTTCCGGTATATGAAAAAACGTTTTTCAATGGCAAAAATCAATGAATATTGTAAATGCACAAACAGTAATATCTCCACATTGCAAGGTGCAATTCTGAAATTTTTTGCCTTTTCCTGCTAATCCTAGCATGATAAAGAAGATTCAAAGAGAGTGAGATGCCAGCTCCTTTCATTCAGTCAGTAGCTTCAAACATTTCTGGACGTTTTTCAATGGCAAAAATCAATGAATATTGTAAATGCACAAACAGTAATATCTCCACATTGCAAGGTGCAATTCTGAAATTTTTTGCTTTTTCCTGCTAATCCTAGCATGATAAAGAAGATTCAAAGAGAGTGAGATGCCAGCTCCTTTCATTCAGTCAGTAGCTTCAAACATTTCTGGTATATGAAAAACATGTTTTTCAATGGCAAAAATCAATGAATATTGTAAATGCACAAACAGTAATATCTCCACATTGCAAGGTGCAATTCTGAAATTTTTTGCTTTTTCCTGCTAATCCTAGCATGATAAAGAAGATTCAAAGAGAGTGAGATGCCAGCTCCTTTCATTCAGTCAGTAGCTTCAAACATTTCTAGACGTTTTTCAATGGCAAAAATCAATGAATATTGTAAATGCACAAACAGTAATATCTCCACATTGCAAGGTGCAATTCTGAAATTTTTTGCTTTTTCCTGCTAATCCTAGCATGATAAAGAAGATTCAAAGAGAGTGAGATGCCAGCTCCTTTCATTCAGTCAGTAGCTTCAAACATTTCTGGTATATGAAAAACATGTTTTTCAATGGCAAAAATCAATGAATATTGTAAATGCACAAACAGTAATATCTCCACATTGCAAGGTGCAATTCTGAAATTTTTTGCTTTTTCCTGCTAATCCTAGCATGATAAAGAAGATTCAAAGAGAGTGAGATGCCAGCTCCTTTCATTCAGTCAGTAGCTTCAACATTTCTGGACAGTTTTTCAATGGCAAAAATCAATGAATATTGTAAATGCACAAACAGTAATATCTCCACATTGCAAGGTGCAATTCTGAAATTTTTTGCTTTTTCCTGTTAATCCTAGCATGATAAAGAAGATTCAAAGAGAGTGAGATGCCAGCTCCTTTCATTCAGTCAGTAGCTTCAAACATTTCTGGTATATGAAAAACATGTTTTTCAATGGCAAAAATCAATGAATATTGTAAATGCACAAACAGTAATATCTCCACATTGCAAGGTGCAATTCTGAAATTTTTTGCTTTTTCCTGCTAATCCTAGCATGATAAAGAAGATTCAAAGAGAGTGAGATGCCAGCTCCTTTCATTCAGTCAGTAGCTTCAAACATTTCTGGTATATGAAAAACATGTTTTTCAATGGCAAAAATCAATGAATATTGTAAATGCACAAACAGTAATATCTCCACATTGCAAGGTGCAATTCAGAAATTTTTTGCTTTTTCCTGCTAATCCTAGCATGATAAAGAAGATTCAAAGAGAGTGAGATGCCAGCTCCTTTCATTCAGTCAGTAGCTTCAAACATTTCTGGTATATGAAAAACATGTTTTTCAATGGCAAAAATCAATGAATATTGTAAATGCACAAACAGTAATATCTCCACATTGCAAGGTGCAATTCTGAAATTTTTTGCTTTTTCCTGTTAATCCTAGCATGATAAAGAAGATTCAAAGAGAGTGAGATGCCAGCTCCTTTCATTCAGTCAGTAGCTTCAAAGATTTCTGGTATATGAAAAACATGTTTTTCAATGGCAAAAATTAATGAATATTGTAAATGCACAAACAGTAATATCTCCACATTGCAAGGTGCAATTCTGAAATTTTTTGCTTTTTCCTGCTAATCCTAGCATGATAAAGAAGATTCAAAGAGAGTGAGATGCCAGCTCCTTTCATTCAGTCAGTAGCTTCAAACATTTCTGGTATATGAAAAACATGTTTTTCAATGGCAAAAATCAATGAATATTGTAAATGCACAAACAGTAATATCTCCACATTGCAAGGTGCAATTCTGAAATTTTTTGCTTTTTCCTGCTAATCCTAGCATGATAAAGAAGATTCAAAGAGAGTGAGATGCCAGCTCCTTTCATTCAGTCAGTAGCTTCAAACATTTCTGGACGTTTTTCAATGGCAAAAATCAATGAATATTGTAAATGCACAAACAGTAATATCTCCACATTGCAAGGTGCAATTCTGAAATTTTTTGCTTTTTCCTGTTAATCCTAGCATGATAAAGAAGATTCAAAGAGAGTGAGATGCCAGCTCCTTTCATTCAGTCAGTAGCTTCAAACATTTCTGGTATATGAAAAACATGTTTTTCAATGGCAAAAATCAATGAATATTGTAAATGCACAAACAGTAATATCTCCACATTGCAAGGTGCAATTCTGAAATTTTTTGCTTTTTCCTGCTAATCCTAGCATGATAAAGAAGATTCAAAGAGTGAGATGCCAGCTCCTTTCATTCAGTCAGTAGCTTCAAACATTTCTGGACGTTTTTCAATGGCAAAAATCAATGAATATTGTAAATGCACAAACAGTAATATCTCCACATTGCAAGGTGCAATTCTGAAATTTTTTGCTTTTTCCTGTTAATCCTAGCATGATAAAGAAGATTCAAAGAGAGTGAGATGCCAGCTCCTTTCATTCAGTCAGTAGCTTCAAACATTTCTGGTATATGAAAAACGTTTTTCAATGGCAAAAATCAATGAATATTGTAAATGCACAAACAGTAATATCTCCACATTGCAAGGTGCAATTCTGAAATTTTTTGCTTTTTCCTGCTAATCCTAGCATGATAAAGAAGATTCAAAGAGAGTGAGATGCCAGCTCCTTTCATTCAGTCAGTAGCTTCAAACATTTCTGGTATATGAAAAACATGTTTTTCAATGGCAAAAATCAATGAATATTGTAAATGCACAAACAGTAATATCTCCACATTGCAAGGTGCAATTCTGAAATTTTTTGCTTTTTCCTGCTAATCCTAGCATGATAAAGAAGATTCAAAGAGAGTGAGATGCCAGCTCCTTTCATTCAGTCAGTAGCTTCAAACATTTCTGGACGTTTTTCAATGGCAAAAATCAATGAATATTGTAAATGCACAAGCAGTAATATCTCCACATTGCAAGGTGCAATTCTGAAATTTTTTGCTTTTTCCTGTTAATCCTAGCATGATAAAGAAGATTCAAAGAGAGTGAGATGCCAGCTCCTTTCATTCAGTCAGTAGCTTCAAACATTTCTGGTATATGAAAAACGTTTTTCAATGGCAAAAATCAATGAATATTGTAAATGCACAAACAGTAATATCTCCACATTGCAAGGTGCAATTCTGAAATTTTTTGCTTTTTCCTGCTAATCCTAGCATGATAAAGAAGATTCAAAGAGAGTGAGATGCCAGCTCCTTTCATTCAGTCAGTAGCTTCAAACATTTCTGGTATATGAAAAACATGTTTTTCAATGGCAAAAATCAATGAATATTGTAAATGCACAAACAGTAATATCTCCACATTGCAAGGTGCAATTCAGAAATTTTTTGCTTTTTCCTGCTAATCCTAGCATGATAAAGAAGATTCAAAGAGAGTGAGATGCCAGCTCCTTTCATTCAGTCAGTAGCTTCAAACATTTCTGGACGTTTTTCAATGGCAAAAATCAATGAATATTGTAAATGCACAAACAGTAATATCTCCACATTGCAAGGTGCAATTCTGAAATTTTTTGCTTTTTCCTGTTAATCCTAGCATGATAAAGAAGATTCAAAGAGAGTGAGATGCCAGCTCCTTTCATTCAGTCAGTAGCTTCAAACATTTCTGGTATATGAAAAACATGTTTTTCAATGGCAAAAATCAATGAATATTGTAAATGCACAAACAGTAATATCTCCACATTGCAAGGTGCAATTCTGAAATTTTTTGCTTTTTCCTGCTAATCCTAGCATGATAAAGAAGATTCAAAGAGAGTGAGATGCCAGCTCCTTTCATTCAGTCAGTAGCTTCAAACATTTCTGGACGTTTTTCAATGGCAAAAATCAATGAATATTGTAAATGCACAAACAGTAATATCTCCACATTGCAAGGTGCAATTCTGAAATTTTTTGCTTTTTCCTGTTAATCCTAGCATGATAAAGAAGATTCAAAGAGAGTGAGATGCCAGCTCCTTTCATTCAGTCAGTAGCTTCAAACATTTCTGGTATATGAAAAACATGTTTTTCAATGGCAAAAATCAATGAATATTGTAAATGCACAAACAGTAATATCTCCACATTGCAAGGTGCAATTCTGAAATTTTTTGCTTTTTCCTGCTAATCCTAGCATGATAAAGAAGATTCAAAGAGAGTGAGATGCCAGCTCCTTTCATTCAGTCAGTAGCTTCAAACATTTCTGGTATATGAAAAACATGTTTTTCAATGGCAAAAATCAATGAATATTGTAAATGCACAAACAGTAATATCTCCACATTGCAAGGTGCAATTCTGAAATTTTTTGCTTTTTCCTGCTAATCCTAGCATGATAAAGAAGATTCAAAGAGAGTGAGATGCCAGCTCCTTTCATTCAGTCAGTAGCTTCAAACATTTCTGGTATGAAAAACATGTTTTTCAATGGCAAAAATCAATGAATATTGTAAATGCACAAACAGTAATATCTCCACATTGCAAGGTGCAATTCTGAAATTTTTAGCTTTTTCCTGTTAATCCTAGCATGATAAAGAAGATTCAAAGAGAGTGAGATGCCAGCTCCTTTCATTCAGTCAGTAGCTTCAAACATTTCTGGACGTTTTTCAATGGCAAAAATCAATGAATATTGTAAATGCACAAACAGTAATATCTCCACATTGCAAGGTGCAATTCTGAAATTTTTTGCTTTTTCCTGTTAATCCTAGCATGATAAAGAAGATTCAAAGAGAGTGAGATGCCAGCTCCTTTCATTCAGTCAGTAGCTTCAAACATTTCTGGCATATGAAAAACATGTTTTTCAATGGCAAAAATCAATGAATATTGTAAATGCACAAACAGTAATATCTCCACATTGCAAGGTGCAATTCTGAAATTTTTTGCTTTTTCCTGCTAATCCTAGCATGATAAAGAAGATTCAAAGAGAGTGAGATGCCAGCTCCTTTCATTCAGTCAGTAGCTTCAAACATTTCTGGTATATGAAAAACATGTTTTTCAATGGCAAAAATCAATGAATATTGTAAATGCACAAACAGTAATATCTCCACATTGCAAGGTGCAATTCTGAAATTTTTAGCTTTTTCCTGTTAATCCTAGCATGATAAAGAAGATTCAAAGACAGTGAGATGCCAGCTCCTTTCATTCAGTCAGTAGCTTCAAACATTTCTGGACGTTTTTCAATGGCAAAAATCAATGAATATTGTAAATGCACAAACAGTAATATCTCCACATTGCAAGGTGCAATTCTGAAATTTTTTGCTTTTTCCTGTTAATCCTAGCATGATAAAGAAGATTCCAAGAGAGTGAGATGCCAGCTCCTTTCATTCAGTCAGTAGCTTCAAACATTTCTGGTATATGAAAAACATGTTTTTCAATGGCAAAAATCAATGAATATTGTAAATGCACAAACAGTAATATCTCCACATTGCAAGGTGCAATTCTGAAATTTTTTGCTTTTTCCTGCTAATCCTAGCATGATAAAGAAGATTCAAAGAGAGTGAGATGCCAGCTCCTTTCATTCAGTCAGTAGCTTCAATCATTTCTGGTATGAAAAACATGTTTTTCAATGGCAAAAATCAATGAATATTGTAAATGCACAAACAGTAATATCTCCACATTGCAAGGTGCAATTCTGAAATTTTTAGCTTTTTCCTGTTAATCCTAGCATGATAAAGAAGATTCAAAGAGAGTGAGATGCCAGCTCCTTTCATTCAGTCAGTAGCTTCAAACATTTCTGGACGTTTTTCAATGGCAAAAATCAATGAATATTGTAAATGCACAAACAGTAATATCTCCACATTGCAAGGTGCAATTCTGAAATTTTTTGCTTTTTCCTGTTAATCCTAGCATGATAAAGAAGATTCAATGAGAGTGAGATGCCAGCTCCTTTCATTCAGTCAGTAGCTTCAAACATTTCTGGTATATGAAAAACATGTTTTTCAATGGCAAAAATCAATGAATATTGTAAATGCACAAACAGTAATATCTCCACATTGCAAGGTGCAATTCTGAAATTTTTTGCTTTTTCCTGCTAATCCTAGCATGATAAAGAAGATTCAAAGAGAGTGAGATGCCAGCTCCTTTCATTCAGTCAGTAGCTTCAAACATTTCTGGTATATGAAAAACATGTTTTTCAATGGCAAAAATCAATGAATATTGTAAATGCACAAACAGTAATATCTCCACATTGCAAGGTGCAATTCTGAAATTTTTTGCTTTTTCCTGTTAATCCTAGCATGATAAAGAAGATTCAAAGACAGTGAGATGCCAGCTCCTTTCATTCAGTCAGTAGCTTCAAACATTTCTGGACGTTTTTCAATGGCAAAAATCAATGAATATTGTAAATGCACAAACAGTAATATCTCCACATTGCAAGGTGCAATTCTGAAATTTTTTGCTTTTTCCTGTTAATCCTAGCATGATAAAGAAGATTCCAAGAGAGTGAGATGCCAGCTCCTTTCATTCAGTCAGTAGCTTCAAACATTTCTGGTATATGAAAAACATGTTTTTCAATGGCAAAAATCAATGAATATTGTAAATGCACAAACAGTAATATCTCCACATTGCAAGGTGCAATTCTGAAATTTTTTGCTTTTTCCTGCTAATCCTAGCATGATAAAGAAGATTCAAAGAGAGTGAGATGCCAGCTCCTTTCATTCAGTCAGTAGCTTCAAACATTTCTGGTATATGAAAAACATGTTTTTCAATGGCAAAAATCAATGAATATTGTAAATGCACAAACAGTAATATCTCCACATTGCAAGGTGCAATTCTGAAAATTTTAGCTTTTTCCTGTTAATCCTAGCATGATAAAGAAGATTCAAAGAGAGTGAGATGCCAGCTCCTTTCATTCAGTCAGTAGCTTCAAACATTTCTGGACGTTTTTCAATGGCAAAAATCAATGAATATTGTAAATGCACAAACAGTAATATCTCCACATTGCAAGGTGCAATTCTGAAATTTTTTGCTTTTTCCTGTTAATCCTAGCATGATAAAGAAGATTCAAAGAGAGTGAGATGCCAGCTCCTTTCATTCAGTCAGTAGCTTCAAACATTTCTGGTATATGAAAAACGTTTTTCAATGGCAAAAATCAATGAATATTGTAAATGCACAAACAGTAATATCTCCACATTGCAAGGTGCAATTCTGAAATTTTTTGCCTTTTCCTGCTAATCCTAGCATGATAAAGAAGATTCAAAGAGAGTGAGATGCCAGCTCCTTTCATTCAGTCAGTAGCTTCAAACATTTCTGGACGTTTTTCAATGGCAAAAATCAATGAATATTGTAAATGCACAAACAGTAATATCTCCACATTGCAAGGTGCAATTCTGAAATTTTTTGCTTTTTCCTGCTAATCCTAGCATGATAAAGAAGATTCAAAGAGAGTGAGATGCCAGCTCCTTTCATTCAGTCAGTAGCTTCAAACATTTCTGGTATATGAAAAACATGTTTTTCAATGGCAAAAATCATTGAATATTGTAAATGCACAAACAGTAATATCTCCACATTGCAAGGTGCAATTCTGAAATTTTTTGCTTTTTCCTGCTAATCCTAGCATGATAAAGAAGATTCAAAGAGAGTGAGATGCCAGCTCCTTTCATTCAGTCAGTAGCTTCAAACATTTCTGGACATTTTTCAATGGCAAAAATCAATGAATATTGTAAATGCACAAACAGTAATATCTCCACATTGCAAGGTGCAATTCTGAAATTTTTTGCTTTTTCCTGCTAATCCTAGCATGATAAAGAAGATTCAAAGAGAGTGAGATGCCAGCTCCTTTCATTCAGTCAGTAGCTTCAAACATTTCTGGTATATGAAAAACATGTTTTTCAATGGCAAAAATCAATGAATATTGTAAATGCACAAACAGTAATATCTCCACATTGCAAGGTGCAATTCTGAAATTTTTTGCTTTTTCCTGCTAATCCTAGCATGATAAAGAAGATTCAAAGAGAGTGAGATGCCAGCTCCTTTCATTCAGTCAGTAGCTTCAAACATTTCTGGACGTTTTTCAATGGCAAAAATCAATGAATATTGTAAATGCACAAACAGTAATATCTCCACATTGCAAGGTGCAATTCTGAAATTTTTTGCTTTTTCCTGTTAATCCTAGCATGATAAAGAAGATTCAAAGAGAGTGAGATGCCAGCTCCTTTCATTCAGTCAGTAGCTTCAAACATTTCTGGTATATGAAAAACATGTTTTTCAATGGCAAAAATCAATGAAGATTGTAAATGCACAAACAGTAATATCTCCACATTGCAAGGTGCAATTCTGAAATTTTTTGCTTTTTCCTGCTAATCCTAGCATGATAAAGAAGATTCAAAGAGAGTGAGATGCCAGCTCCTTTCATTCAGTCAGTAGCTTCAAACATTTCTGGTATATGAAAAACATGTTTTTCAATGGCAAAAATCAATGAATATTGTAAATGCACAAACAGTAATATCTCCACATTGCAAGGTGCAATTCAGAAATTTTTTGCTTTTTCCTGCTAATCCTAGCATGATAAAGAAGATTCAAAGAGAGTGAGATGCCAGCTCCTTTCATTCAGTCAGTAGCTTCAAACATTTCTGGTATATGAAAAACATGTTTTTCAATGGCAAAAATCAATGAATATTGTAAATGCACAAACAGTAATATCTCCACATTGCAAGGTGCAATTCTGAAATTTTTTGCTTTTTCCTGTTAATCCTAGCATGATAAAGAAGATTCAAAGAGAGTGAGATGCCAGCTCCTTTCATTCAGTCAGTAGCTTCAAACATTTCTGGTATATGAAAAACATGTTTTTCAATGGCAAAAATCAATGAATATTGTAAATGCACAAACAGTAATATCTCCACATTGCAAGGTGCAATTCTGAAATATTTTGCTTTTTCCTGCTAATCCTAGCATGATAAAGAAGATTCAAAGAGAGTGAGATGCCAGCTCCTTTCATTCAGTCAGTAGCTTCAAACATTTCTGGTATATGAAAAACATGTTTTTCAATGGCAAAAATCAATGAATATTGTAAATGCACAAACAGTAATATCTCCACATTGCAAGGTGCAATTCTGAAATTTTTTGCTTTTTCCTGCTAATCCTAGCATGATAAAGAAGATTCAAAGAGAGTGAGATGCCAGCTCCTTTCATTCAGTCAGTAGCTTCAAACATTTCTGGACGTTTTTCAATGGCAAAAATCAATGAATATTGTAAATGCACAAACAGTAATATCTCCACATTGCAAGGTGCAATTCTGAAATTTTTTGCTTTTTCCTGCTAATCCTAGCATGATAAAGAAGATTCAAAGAGAGTGAGATGCCAGCTCCTTTCATTCAGTCAGTAGCTTCAAACATTTCTGGTATATGAAAAACATGTTTTTCAATGGCAAAAATCAATGAATATTGTAAATGCACAAACAGTAATATCTCCACATTGCAAGGTGAAATTCTGAAATTTTTTGCTTTTTCCTGTTAATCCTAGCATGATAAAGAAGATTCAAAGAGAGTGAGATGCCAGCTCCTTTCATTCAGTCAGTAGCTTCAAACATTTCTGGTATATGAAAAACATGTTTTTCAATGGCAAAAATCAATGAATATTGTAAATGCACAAACAGTAATATCTCCACATTGCAAGGTGCAATTCTGAAATTTTTTGCTTTTTCCTGTTAATCCTAGCATGATAAAGAAGATTCAAAGAGAGTGAGATGCCAGCTCCTTTCATTCAGTCAGTAGCTTCAAACATTTCTGGTATATGAAAAACATGTTTTTCAATGGCAAAAATCAATGAATATTGTAAATGCACAAACAGTAATATCTCCACATTGCAAGGTGCAATTCTGAAATTTTTTGCTTTTTCCTGCTAATCCTAGCATGATAAAGAAGATTCAAAGAGAGTGAGATGCCAGCTCCTTTCATTCAGTCAGTAGCTTCAAACATTTCTGGTATATGAAAAACATGTTTTTCAATGGCAAAAATCAATGAATATTGTAAATGCACAAACAGTAATATCTCCACATTGCAAGGTGCAATTCTGAATTTTTTTGCTTTTTCCTGCTAATCCTAGCATGATAAAGAAGATTCAAAGAGAGTGAGATGCCAGCTCCTTTCATTCAGTCAGTAGCTTCAAACATTTCTGGACGTTTTTCAATGGCAAAAATCAATGAATATTGTAAATGCACAAACAGTAATATCTCCACATTGCAAGGTGCAATTCTGAAATTTTTTGCTTTTTCCTGCTAATCCTAGCATGATAAAGAAGATTCAAAGAGAGTGAGTTGCCAGCTCCTTTCATTCAGTCAGTAGCTTTAAACATTTCTGGACGTTTTTCAATGGCAAAAATCAATGAATATTGTAAATGCACAAACAGTAATATCTCCACATTGCAAGGTGCAATTCTGAAATTTTTTGCTTTTTCCTGCTAATCCTAGCATGATAAAGAAGATTCAAAGAGAGTGAGATGCCAGCTCCTTTCATTCAGTCAGTAGCTTCAAACATTTCTGGTATATGAAAAACGTTTTTCAATGGCAAAAATCAATGAATATTGTAAATGCACAAACAGTAATATCTCCACATTGCAAGGTGCAATTCTGAAATTTTTTGCTTTTTCCTGCTAATCCTAGCATGATAAAGAAGATTCAAAGAGAGTGAGATGCCAGCTCCTTTCATTCAGTCAGTAGCTTCAAACATTTCTGGTATATGAAAAACATGTTTTTCAATGGCAAAAATCAATGAATATTGTAAATGCACAAACAGTAATATCTCCACATTGCAAGGTGCAATTCTGAAATTTTTTGCTTTTTCCTGCTAATCCTAGCATGATAAAGAAGATTCAAAGAGAGTGAGATGCCAGCTCCTTTCATTCAGTCAGTAGCTTCAAACATTTCTGGACATTTTTCAATGGCAAAAATCAATGAATATTGTAAATGCACAAACAGTAATATCTCCACATTGCAAGGTGCAATTCTGAAATTTTTTGCTTTTTCCTGTTAATCCTAGCATGATAAAGAAGATTCAAAGAGAGTGAGATGCCAGCTCCTTTCATTCAGTCAGTAGCTTCAAACATTTCTGGTATATGAAAAACATGTTTTTCAATGGCAAAAATCAATGAATATTGTAAATGCACAAACAGTAATATCTCCACATTGCAAGGTGCAATTCTGAAATTTTTTGCTTTTTCCTGTTAATCCTAGCATGATAAAGAAGATTCAAAGAGAGTGAGATGCCAGCTCCTTTCATTCAGTCAGTAGCTTCAAACATTTCTGGACGTTTTTCAATGGCAAAAATCAATGAATATTGTAAATGCACAAACAGTAATATCTCCACATTGCAAGGTGCAATTCTGAAATTTTTTGCTTTTTCCTGCTAATCCTAGCATGATAAAGAAGATTCAAAGAGAGTGAGATGCCAGCTCCTTTCATTCAGTCAGTAGCTTCAAACATTTCTGGTATATGAAAAACATGTTTTTCAATGGCAAAAATCAATGAATATTGTAAATGCACAAACAGTAATATCTCCACATTGCAAGGTGCAATTCTGAAATTTTTTGCTTTTTCCTGCTAATCCTAGCATGATAAAGAAGATTCAAAGAGAGTGAGATGCAAGCTCCTTTCATTCAGTCAGTAGCTTCAAACATTTCTGGACGTTTTTCAATGGCAAAAATCAATGAATATTGTAAATGCACAAACAGTAATATCTCCACATTGCAAGGTGCAATTCTGAAATTTTTTGCTTTTTCCTGTTAATCCTAGCATGATAAAGAAGATTCAAAGAGAGTGAGATGCCAGCTCCTTTCATTCAGTCAGTAGCTTCAAACATTTCTGGTATATGAAAAACATGTTTTTCAATGGCAAAAATCAATGAATATTGTAAATGCACAAACAGTAATATCTCCACATTGCAAGGTGCAATTCTGAAATTTTTTGCTTTTTCCTGTTAATCCTAGCATGATAAAGAAGATTCAAAGAGAGTGAGATGCCAGCTCCTTTCATTCAGTCAGTAGCTTCAAACATTTCTGGTATATGAAAAACATGTTTTTCAATGGCAAAAATCAATGAATATTGTAAATGCACAAACAGTAATATCTCCACATTGCAAGGTGCAATTCTGAAATATTTTGCTTTTTCCTGCTAATCCTAGCATGATAAAGAAGATTCAAAGAGAGTGAGATGCCAGCTCCTTTCATTCAGTCAGTAGCTTCAAACATTTCTGGTATATGAAAAACATGTTTTTCAATGGCAAAAATCAATGAATATTGTAAATGCACAAACAGTAATATCTCCACATTGCAAGGTGCAATTCTGAATTTTTTTGCTTTTTCCTGCTAATCCTAGCATGATAAAGAAGATTCAAAGAGAGTGAGATGCCAGCTTTCATTCAGTCAGTAGCTTCAAACATTTCTGGACGTTTTTCAATGGCAAAAATCAATGAATATTGTAAATGCACAAACAGTAATATCTCCACATTGCAAGGTGCAATTCTGAAATTTTTTGCTTTTTCCTGCTAATCCTAGCATGATAAAGAAGATTCAAAGAGAGTGAGATGCCAGCTCCTTTCATTCAGTCAGTAGCTTCAAACATTTCTGGTATATGAAAAACATGTTTTTCAATGGCAAAAATCAATGAATATTGTAAATGCACAAACAGTAATATCTCCACATTGCAAGGTGCAATTCTGAAATTTTTTGCTTTTTCCTGTTAATCCTAGCATGATAAAGAAGATTCAAAGAGAGTGAGATGCCAAGCTCCTTTCATTCAGTCAGTAGCTTCAAACATTTCTGGTATATGAAAAACATGTTTTTCAATGGCAAAAATCAATGAATATTGTAAATGCACAAACAGTAATATCTCCACATTGCAAGGTGCAATTCTGAAATTTTTTGCTTTTTCCTGTTAATCCTAGCATGATAAAGAAGATTCAAAGAGAGTGAGATGCCAGCTCCTTTCATTCAATCAGTAGCTTCAAACATTTCTGGTATATGAAAAACATGTTTTTCAATGGCAAAAATCAATGAATATTGTAAATGCACAAACAGTAATATCTCCACATTGCAAGGTGCAATTCTGAAATTTTTTGCTTTTTCCTGTTAATCCTAGCATGATAAAGAAGATTCAAAGAGAGTGAGATGCCAGCTCCTTTCATTCAGTCAGTAGCTTCAAACATTTCTGGTATATGAAAAACATGTTTTTCAATGGCAAAAAATCAATGAATATTGTAAATGCACAAACAGTAATATCTCCACATTGCAAGGTGCAATTCTGAAATTTTTTGCTTTTTCCTGCTAATCCTAGCATGATAAAGAAGATTCAAAGAGAGTGAGATGCCAGCTCCTTTCATTCAGTCAGTAGCTTCAAATATTTCTGGTATATGAAAAACATGTTTTTCAATGGCAAAAATCAATGAATATTGTAAATGCACAAACAGTAATATCTCCACATTGCAAGGTGCAATTCTGAAATTTTTTGCTTTTTCCTGCTAATCCTAGCATGATAAAGAAGATTCAAAGAGAGTGAGATGCCAGCTCCTTTCATTCAGTCAGTAGCTTCAAACATTTCTGGACGTTTTTCAATGGCAAAAATCAATGAATATTGTAAATGCACAAACAGTAATGTCTCCACATTGCAAGGTGCAATTCTGAAATTTTTTGCTTTTTCATGCTAATCCTAGCATGATAAAGAAGATTCAAAGAGAGTGAGATGCCAGCTCCTTTCATTCAGTCAGTAGCTTCAAACATTTCTGGTATATGAAAAACATGTTTTTCAATGGCAAAAATCAATGAATATTGTAAATGCACAAACAGTAATATCTCCACATTGCAAGGTGCAATTCTGAAATTTTTTGCTTTTTCCTGCTAATCCTAGCATGATAAAGAAGATTCAAAGAGAGTGAAATGCCAGCTCCTTTCATTCAGTCAGTAGCTTCAAACATTTCTGGACGTTTTTCAATGGCAAAAATCAATGAATATTGTAAATGCACAAACAGTAATATCTCCACATTGCAAGGTGCAATTCTGAAATTTTTTGCTTTTTCCTGTTAATCCTAGCATGATAAAGAAGATTCAAAGAGAGTGAGATGCCAGCTCCTTTCATTCAGTCAGTAGCTTCAAACATTGCTGGTATATGAAAAACATGTTTTTCAATGGCAAAAATCAATGAATATTGTAAATGCACAAACAGTAATATCTCCACATTGCAAGGTGCAATTCTGAAATTTTTTGCTTTTTCCTGTTAATCCTAGCATGATAAAGAAGATTCAAAGAGAGTGAGATGCCAGCTCCATTCATTCAGTCAGTAGCTTCAAACATTTCTGGTATATGAAAAACATGTTTTTCAATGGCAAAAATCAATGAATATTGTAAATGCACAAACAGTAATATCTCCACATTGCAAGGTGCAATTCTGAAATTTTTTGCTTTTTCCTGCTAATCCTAGCATGATAAAGAAGATTCAAAGAGAGTGAGATGCCAGCTCCTTTCATTCAGTCAGTAGCTTCAAACATTTCTGGTATATGAAAAACATGTTTTTCAATGGCAAAAATCAATGAATATTGTAAATGCACAAACAGTAATATCTCCACATTGCAAGGTGCAATTCTGAAATTTTTTGCTTTTTCCTGCTAATCCTAGCATGATAAAGAAGATTCAAAGAGAGTGAGATGCCAGCTCCTTTCATTCAGTCAGTAGCTTCAAACATTTCTGGTATATGAAAAACGTTTTTCAATGGCAAAAATCAATGAATATTGTAAATGCACAAACAGTAATATCTCCACATTGCAAGGTGCAATTCTGAAATTTTTTGCTTTTTCCTGCTAATCCTAGCATGATAAAGAAGATTCAAAGAGAGTGAGATGCCAGCTCCTTTCATTCAGTCAGTAGCTTCAAACATTTCTGGTATATGAAAAACATGTTTTTCAATGGCAAAAATCAATGAATATTGTAAATGCACAAACAGTAATATCTCCACATTGCAAGGTGCAATTCTGAAATTTTTTGCTTTTTCCTGCTAATCCTAGCATGATAAAGAAGATTCAAAGAGAGTGAGATGCCAGCTCCTTTCATTCAGTCAGTAGCTTCAAACATTTCTGGACATTTTTCAATGGCAAAAATCAATGAATATTGTAAATGCACAAACAGTAATATCTCCACATTGCAAGGTGCAATTCTGAAATTTTTTGCTTTTTCCTGTTAATCCTAGCATGATAAAGAAGATTCAAAGAGAGTGAGATGCCAGCTCCTTTCATTCAGTCAGTAGCTTCAAACATTTCTGGTATATGAAAAACATGTTTTTCAATGGCAAAAATCAATGAATATTGTAAATGCACAAACAGTAATATCTCCACATTGCAAGGTGCAATTCTGAAATTTTTTGCTTTTTCCTGTTAATCCTAGCATGATAAAGAAGATTCAAAGAGAGTGAGATGCCAGCTCCTTTCATTCAGTCAGTAGCTTCAAACATTTCTGGACGTTTTTCAATGGCAAAAATCAATGAATATTGTAAATGCACAAACAGTAATATCTCCACATTGCAAGGTGCAATTCTGAAATTTTTTGCTTTTTCCTGCTAATCCTAGCATGATAAAGAAGATTCAAAGAGAGTGAGATGCCAGCTCCTTTCATTCAGTCAGTAGCTTCAAACATTTCTGGTATATGAAAAACATGTTTTTCAATGGCAAAAATCAATGAATATTGTAAATGCACAAACAGTAATATCTCCACATTGCAAGGTGCAATTCTGAAATTTTTTGCTTTTTCCTGCTAATCCTAGCATGATAAAGAAGATTCAAAGAGAGTGAGATGCCAGCTCCTTTCATTCAGTCAGTAGCTTCAAACATTTCTGGACGTTTTTCAATGGCAAAAATCAATGAATATTGTAAATGCACAAACAGTAATATCTCCACATTGCAAGGTGCAATTCTGAAATTTTTTGCTTTTTCCTGTTAATCCTAGCATGATAAAGAAGATTCAAAGAGAGTGAGATGCCAGCTCCTTTCATTCAGTCAGTAGCTTCAAACATTTCTGGTATATGAAAAACATGTTTTTCAATGGCAAAAATCAATGAATATTGTAAATGCACAAACAGTAATATCTCCACATTGCAAGGTGCAATTCTGAAATTTTTTGCTTTTTCCTGTTAATCCTAGCATGATAAAGAAGATTCAAAGAGAGTGAGATGCCAGCTCCTTTCATTCAGTCAGTAGCTTCAAACATTTCTGGTATATGAAAAACATGTTTTTCAATGGCAAAAATCAATGAATATTGTAAATGCACAAACAGTAATATCTCCACATTGCAAGGTGCAATTCTGAAATATTTTGCTTTTTCCTGCTAATCCTAGCATGATAAAGAAGATTCAAAGAGAGTGAGATGCCAGCTCCTTTCATTCAGTCAGTAGCTTCAAACATTTCTGGTATATGAAAAACATGTTTTTCAATGGCAAAAATCAATGAATATTGTAAATGCACAAACAGTAATATCTCCACATTGCAAGGTGCAATTCTGAATTTTTTTGCTTTTTCCTGCTAATCCTAGCATGATAAAGAAGATTCAAAGAGAGTGAGATGCCAGCTTTCATTCAGTCAGTAGCTTCAAACATTTCTGGACGTTTTTCAATGGCAAAAATCAATGAATATTGTAAATGCACAAACAGTAATATCTCCACATTGCAAGGTGCAATTCTGAAATTTTTTGCTTTTTCCTGCTAATCCTAGCATGATAAAGAAGATTCAAAGAGAGTGAGATGCCAGCTCCTTTCATTCAGTCAGTAGCTTCAAACATTTCTGGTATATGAAAAACATGTTTTTCAATGGCAAAAATCAATGAATATTGTAAATGCACAAACAGTAATATCTCCACATTGCAAGGTGCAATTCTGAAATTTTTTGCTTTTTCCTGTTAATCCTAGCATGATAAAGAAGATTCAAAGAGAGTGAGATGCCAAGCTCCTTTCATTCAGTCAGTAGCTTCAAACATTTCTGGTATATGAAAAACATGTTTTTCAATGGCAAAAATCAATGAATATTGTAAATGCACAAACAGTAATATCTCCACATTGCAAGGTGCAATTCTGAAATTTTTTGCTTTTTCCTGTTAATCCTAGCATGATAAAGAAGATTCAAAGAGAGTGAGATGCCAGCTCCTTTCATTCAATCAGTAGCTTCAAACATTTCTGGTATATGAAAAACATGTTTTTCAATGGCAAAAATCAATGAATATTGTAAATGCACAAACAGTAATATCTCCACATTGCAAGGTGCAATTCTGAAATTTTTTGCTTTTTCCTGTTAATCCTAGCATGATAAAGAAGATTCAAAGAGAGTGAGATGCCAGCTCCTTTCATTCAGTCAGTAGCTTCAAACATTTCTGGTATATGAAAAACATGTTTTTCAATGGCAAAAAATCAATGAATATTGTAAATGCACAAACAGTAATATCTCCACATTGCAAGGTGCAATTCTGAAATTTTTTGCTTTTTCCTGCTAATCCTAGCATGATAAAGAAGATTCAAAGAGAGTGAGATGCCAGCTCCTTTCATTCAGTCAGTAGCTTCAAATATTTCTGGTATATGAAAAACATGTTTTTCAATGGCAAAAATCAATGAATATTGTAAATGCACAAACAGTAATATCTCCACATTGCAAGGTGCAATTCTGAAATTTTTTGCTTTTTCCTGCTAATCCTAGCATGATAAAGAAGATTCAAAGAGAGTGAGATGCCAGCTCCTTTCATTCAGTCAGTAGCTTCAAACATTTCTGGACGTTTTTCAATGGCAAAAATCAATGAATATTGTAAATGCACAAACAGTAATGTCTCCACATTGCAAGGTGCAATTCTGAAATTTTTTGCTTTTTCATGCTAATCCTAGCATGATAAAGAAGATTCAAAGAGAGTGAGATGCCAGCTCCTTTCATTCAGTCAGTAGCTTCAAACATTTCTGGTATATGAAAAACATGTTTTTCAATGGCAAAAATCAATGAATATTGTAAATGCACAAACAGTAATATCTCCACATTGCAAGGTGCAATTCTGAAATTTTTTGCTTTTTCCTGCTAATCCTAGCATGATAAAGAAGATTCAAAGAGAGTGAAATGCCAGCTCCTTTCATTCAGTCAGTAGCTTCAAACATTTCTGGACGTTTTTCAATGGCAAAAATCAATGAATATTGTAAATGCACAAACAGTAATATCTCCACATTGCAAGGTGCAATTCTGAAATTTTTTGCTTTTTCCTGTTAATCCTAGCATGATAAAGAAGATTCAAAGAGAGTGAGATGCCAGCTCCTTTCATTCAGTCAGTAGCTTCAAACATTTCTGGTATATGAAAAACATGTTTTTCAATGGCAAAAATCAATGAATATTGTAAATGCACAAACAGTAATATCTCCACATTGCAAGGTGCAATTCTGAAATTTTTTGCTTTTTCCTGCTAATCCTAGCATGATAAAGAAGATTCAAAGAGAGTGAGATGCCAGCTCCTTTCATTCAGTCAGTAGCTTCAAACATTTCTGGTATATGAAAAACATGTTTTTCAATGGCAAAAATCAATGAATATTGTAAATGCACAAACAGTAATATCTCCACATTGCAAGGTGCAATTCTGAAATTTTTTGCTTTTTCCTGCTAATCCTAGCATGATAAAGAAGATTCAAAGAGAGTGAGATGCCAGCTCCTTTCATTCAGTCAGTAGCTTCAAACAATTCTGGTATATGAAAAACATGTTTTTCAATGGCAAAAATCAATGAATATTGTAAATGCACAAACAGTAATATCTCCACATTGCAAGGTGCAATTCTGAAATTTTTTGCTTTTTCCTGTTAATCCTAGCATGATAAAGAAGATTCAGAGAGTGAGATGCCAAGCTCCTTTCATTCAGTCAGTAGCTTCAAACATTTCTGGTATATGAAAAACATGTTTTTCAATGGCAAAAATCAATGAATATTGTAAATGCACAAACAGTAATATCTCCACATTGCAAGGTGCAATTCTGAAATTTTTTGCTTTTTCCTGTTAATCCTAGCATGATAAAGAAGATTCAAAGAGAGTGAGATGCCAGCTCCTTTCATTCAGTCAGTAGCTTCAAACATTTCTGGTATATGAAAAACATGTTTTTCAATGGCAAAAATCAATGAATATTGTAAATGCACAAACAGTAATATCTCCACATTGCAAGGTGCAATTCTGAAATTTTTTGCTTTTTCCTGTTAATCCTAGCATGATAAAGAAGATTCAAAGAGAGTGAGATGCCAGCTCCTTTCATTCAGTCAGTAGCTTCAAACATTTCTGGTATATGAAAAACATGTTTTTCAATGGCAAAAATCAATGAATATTGTAAATGCACAAACAGTAATATCTCCACATTGCAAGGTGCAATTCTGAGATTTTTTGCTTTTTCCTGCTAATCCTAGCATGATAAAGAAGATTCAAAGAGAGTGAGATGCCAGCTCCTTTCATTCAGTCAGTAGCTTCAAACATTTCTGGACGTTTTTCAATGGCAAAAATCAATGAATATTGTAAATGCACAAACAGTAATATCTCCACATTGCAAGGTGCAATTCTGAAATTTTTTGCTTTTTCATGCTATTCCTAGCATGATAAAGAAGATTCAAAGAGAGTGAGATGCCAGCTCCTTTCATTCAGTCAGTAGCTTCAAGCATTTCTGGTATATGAAAAACATGTTTTTCAATGGCAAAAATCAATGAATATTGTAAATCCACAAACAGTAATATCTCCACATTGCGAGGTGCAATTCTGAAATTTTTTGCTTTTTCCTGCTAATCCTAGCATGATAAAGAAGATTCAAAGAGAGTGAGATGCCAGCTCCTTTCATTCAGTCAGTAGCTTCAAACATTTCTGGACGTTTTTCAATGGCAAAAATCAATGAATATTGTAAATGCACAAACAGTAATATCTCCACATTGCAAGGTGCAATTCTGAAATTTTTTGCTTTTTCCTGTTAATCCTAGCATGATAAAGAAGATTCAAAGAGAGTGAGATGCCAGCTCCTTTCATTCAGTCAGTAGCTTCAAACATTTCTGGTATATGAAAAACATGTTTTTCAATGGCAAAAATCAATGAATATTGTAAATGCACAAACAGTAATATCTCCACATTGCAAGGTGCAATTCTGAAATTTTTTGCTTTTTCCTGTTAATCCTAGCATGATAAAGAAGATTCAGAGTGAGATGCCAGCTCCTTTCATTCAGTCAGTAGCTTCAAACATTTCTGGTATATGAAAAACATGTTTTTCAATGGCAAAAATCAATGAATATTGTAAATGCACAAACAGTAATATCTCCACATTGCAAGGTGCAATTCTGAAATTTTTTGCTTTTTCCTGCTAATCCTAGCATGATAAAGAAGATTCAAAGAGAGTGAGATGCCAGCTCCTTTCATTCAGTCAGTAGCTTCAAACATTACTGGTATATGAAAAACATGTTTTTCAATGGCAAAAATCAATGAATATTGTAAATGCACAAACAGTAATATCTCCACATTGCAAGGTGCAATTCTGAAATTTTTTGCTTTTTCCTGCTAATCCTAGCATGATAAAGAAGATTCAAAGAGAGTGAGATGCCAGCTCCTTTCATTCAGTCAGTAGCTTCAAACATTTCTGGACGTTTTTCAATGGCAAAAATCAATGAATATTGTAAATGCACAAACAGTAATATCTCCACATTGCAAGGTGCAATTCTGAAATTTTTTGCTTTTTCCTGCTAATCCTAGCATGATAAAGAAGATTCAAAGAGAGTGAGATGCCAGCTCCTTTCATTCAGTCAGTAGCTTCAAACATTTCTGGTATATGAAAAACATGTTTTTCAATGGCAAAAATCAATGAATATTGTAAATGCACAAACAGTAATATCTCCACATTGCAAGGTGCAATTCTGAAATTTTTTGCTTTTTCCTGTTAATCCTAGCATGATAAAGAAGATTCAAAGAGAGTGAGATGCCAGCTCCTTTCATTCAGTCAGTAGCTTCAAACATTTCTGGACGTTTTTCAATGGCAAAAATCAATGAATATTGTAAATGCACAAACAGTAATATCTCCACATTGCAAGGTGCAATTCTGAAATTTTTTGCTTTTTCCTGTTAATCCTAGCATGATAAAGAAGATTCAAAGAGAGTGAGATGCCAGCTCCTTTCATTCAGTCAGTAGCTTCAAACATTTCTGGTATATGAAAAACATGTTTTTCAATGGCAAAAATCAATGAATATTGTAAATGCACAAACAGTAATATCTCCACATTGCAAGGTGCAATTCTGAAATTTTTTGCTTTTTCCTGTTAATCCTAGCATGATAAAGAAGATTCAGAGTGAGATGCCAGCTCCTTTCATTCAGTCAGTAGCTTCAAACATTTCTGGTATATGAAAAACATGTTTTTCAATGGCAAAAATCAATGAATATTGTAAATGCACAAACAGTAATATCTCCACATTGCAAGGTGCAATTCTGAAATTTTTTGCTTTTTCCTGCTAATCCTAGCATGATAAAGAAGATTCAAAGAGAGTGAGATGCCAGCTCCTTTCATTCAGTCAGTAGCTTCAAACATTTCTGGTATATGAAAAACATGTTTTTCAATGGCAAAAATCAATGAATATTGTAAATGCACAAACAGTAATATCTCCACATTGCAAGGTGCAATTCTGAAATTTTTTGCTTTTTCCTGCTAATCCTAGCATGATAAAGAAGATTCAAAGAGAGTGAGATGCCAGCTCCTTTCATTCAGTCAGTAGCTTCAAACATTTCTGGACGTTTTTCAATGGCAAAAATCAATGAATATTGTAAATGCACAAACAGTAATATCTCCACATTGCAAGGTGCAATTCTGAAATTTTTTGCTTTTTCCTGCTAATCCTAGCATGATAAAGAAGATTCAAAGAGAGTGAGATGCCAGCTCCTTTCATTCAGTCAGTAGCTTCAAACATTTCTGGTATATGAAAAACATGTTTTTCAATGGCAAAAATCAATGAATATTGTAAATGCACAAACAGGAATATCTCCACATTGCAAGGTGCAATTCTGAAATTTTTTGCTTTTTCCTGTTAATCCTAGCATGATAAAGAAGATTCAAAGAGAGTGAGATGCCAGCTCCTTTCATTCAGTCAGTAGCTTCAAACATTTCTGGACGTTTTTCAATGGCAAAAATCAATGAATATTGTAAATGCACAAACAGTAATATCTCCACATTGCAAGGTGCAATTCTGAAATTTTTTGCTTTTTCCTGTTAATCCTAGCATGATAAAGAAGATTCAAAGAGAGTGAGATGCCAGCTCCTTTCATTCAGTCAGTAGCTTCAAACATTTCTGGTATATGAAAAACATGTTTTTCAATGGCAAAAATCAATGAATATTGTAAATGCACAAACAGTAATATCTCCACATTGCAAGGTGCAATTCTGAAATTTTTTGCTTTTTCCTGTTAATCCTAGCATGATAAAGAAGATTCAAAGAGAGTGAGATGCCAGCTCCTTTCATTCAGTCAGTAGCTTCAAACATTTCTGGTATATGAAAAACATGTTTTTCAATGGCAAAAATCAATGAATATTGTAAATGCACAAACAGTAATATCTCCACATTGCAAGGTGCAATTCTGAAATATTTTGCTTTTTCCTGCTAATCCTAGCATGATAAAGAAGATTCAAAGAGAGTGAGATGCCAGCTCCTTTCATTCAGTCAGTAGCTTCAAACATTTCTGGTATATGAAAAACATGTTTTTCAATGGCAAAAATCAATGAATATTGTAAATGCACAAACAGTAATATCTCCACATTGCAAGGTGCAATTCTGAAATTTTTTGCTTTTTCCTGCTAATCCTAGCATGATAAAGAAGATTCAAAGAGAGTGAGATGCCAGCTCCTTTCATTCAGTCAGTAGCTTCAAACATTTCTGGACGTTTTTTCAATGGCAAAAATCAATGAATATTGTAAATGCACAAACAGTAATATCTCCACATTGCAAGGTGCAATTCTGAAATTTTTTGCTTTTTCCTGCTAATCCTAGCATGATAAAGAAGATTCAAAGAGAGTGAGATGCCAGCTCCTTTCATTCAGTCAGTAGCTTCAAACATTTCTGGTATATGAAAAACATGTTTTTCAATGGCAAAAATCAATGAATATTGTAAATGCACAAACAGTAATATCTCCACATTGCAAGGTGCAATTCTGAAATTTTTTGCTTTTTCCTGTTAATCCTAGCATGATAAAGAAGATTCAAAGAGAGTGAGATGCCAGCTCCTTTCATTCAGTCAGTAGCTTCAAACATTTCTGGTATATGAAAAACATGTTTTTCAATGGCAAAAATCAATGAATATTGTAAATGCACAAACAGTAATATCTCCACATTGCAAGGTGCAATTCTGAAATTTTTTGCTTTTTCCTGTTAATCCTAGCATGATAAAGAAGATGCAAAGAGAGTGAGATGCCAGCTCCTTTCATTCAGTCAGTATCTTCAAACATTTCTGGTATATGAAAAACATGTTTTTCAATGGCAAAAATCAATGAATATTGTAAATGCACAAACAGTAATATCTCCACATTGCAAGGTGCAATTCTGAAATTTTTTGCTTTTTCCTGCTAATCCTAGCATGATAAAGAAGATTCAAAGAGAGTGAGATGCCAGCTCCTTTCATTCAGTCAGTAGCTTCAAACATTTCTGGTATATGAAAAACATGTTTTTCAATGGCAAAAATCAATGAATATTGTAAATGCACAAACAGTAATATCTCCACATTGCAAGGTGCAATTCTGAAATTTTTTGCTTTTTCCTGCTAATCCTAGCATGATAAAGAAGATTCAAAGAGAGTGAGATGCCAGCTCCTTTCATTCAGTCAGTAGCTTCAAACATTTCTGGACGTTTTTCAATGGCAAAAATCAATGAATATTGTAAATGCACAAACAGTAATATCTCCACATTGCAAGGTGCAATTCTGAAATTTTTTGCTTTTTCCTGCTAATCCTAGCATGATAAAGAAGATTCAAAGAGAGTGAGATGCCAGCTCCTTTCATTCAGTCAGTAGCTTCAAACATTTCTGGTATATGAAAAACATGTTTTTCAATGGCAAAAATCAATGAATATTGTAAATGCACAAACAGTAATATCTCCACATTGCAAGGTGCAATTCTGAAATTTTTTGCTTTTTCCTGTTACTCCTAGCATGATAAAGAAGATTCAAAGAGAGTGAGATGCCAGCTCCTTTCATTCAGTCAGTAGCTTCAAACATTTCTGGTATATGAAAAACATGTTTTTCAATGGCAAAAATCAATGAATATTGTAAATGCACAAACAGTAATATCTCCACATTGCAAGGTGCAATTCTGAAATTTTTTGCTTTTTCCTGTTAATCCTAGCATGATAAAGAAGATTCAAAGAGAGTGAGATGCCAGCTCCTTTCATTCAGTCAGTAGCTTGAAACATTTCTGGTATATGAAAAACATGTTTTTCAATGGCAAAAATCAATGAATATTGTAAATGCACAAACAGTAATATCTCCACATTGCAAGGTGCAATTCTGAAATTTTTTGCTTTTTCCTGCTAATCCTAGCATGATAAAGAAGATTCAAAGAGAGTGAGATGCCAGCTCCTTTCATTCAGTCAGTAGCTTCAAACATTTCTGGACGTTTTTCAATGGCAAAAATCAATGAATATTGTAAATGCACAAACAGTAATATCTCCACATTGCAAGGTGCAATTCTGAAATTTTTTGCTTTTTCCTGCTAATCCTAGCATGATAAAGAAGATTCAAAGAGAGTGAGATGCCAGCTCCTTTCATTCAGTCAGTAGCTTCAAACATTTCTGGTATATGAAAAACATGTTTTTCAATGGCAAAAATCAATGAATATTGTAAATGCACAAACAGTAATATCTCCACATTGCAAGGTGCAATTCTGAAATTTTTTGCTTTTTCCTGTTACTCCTAGCATGATAAAGAAGATTCAAAGAGAGTGAGATGCCAGCTCCTTTCATTCAGTCAGTAGCTTCAAACATTTCTGGTATATGAAAAACATGTTTTTCAATGGCAAAAATCAATGAATATTGTAAATGCACAAACAGTAATATCTCCACATTGCAAGGTGCAATTCTGAAATTTTTTGCTTTTTCCTGTTAATCCTAGCATGATAAAGAAGATTCAAAGAGAGTGAGATGCCAGCTCCTTTCATTCAGTCAGTAGCTTGAAACATTTCTGGTATATGAAAAACATGTTTTTCAATGGCAAAAATCAATGAATATTGTAAATGCACAAACAGTAATATCTCCACATTGCAAGGTGCAATTCTGAAATTTTTTGCTTTTTCCTGCTAATCCTAGCATGATAAAGAAGATTCAAAGAGAGTGAGATGCCAGCTCCTTTCATTCAGTCAGTAGCTTCAAACATTTCTGGTATATGAAAAACATGTTTTTCAATGGCAAAAATCAATGAATATTGTAAATGCACAAACAGTAATATCTCCACATTGCAAGGTGCAATTCTGAAATTTTTTGCTTTTTCCTGCTAATCCTAGCATGATAAAGAAGATTCAAAGAGAGTGAGATGCCAGCTCCTTTCATTCAGTCAGTAGCTTCAAACATTTCTGGTATATGAAAAACATGTTTTTCAATGGCAAAAATCAATGAATATTGTAAATGCACAAACAGTAATATCTCCACATTGCAAGGTGCAATTCTGAAATTTTTTGCTTTTTCCTGTTAATCCTAGCATGATAAAGAAGATTCAAAGAGAGTGAGATGCCAGCTCCTTTCATTCAGTCAGTAGCTTCAAACATTTCTGGTATATGAAAAACATGTTTTTCAATGGCAAAAATCAATGAATATTGTAAATGCACAAACAGTAATATCTCCACATTGCAAGGTGCAATTCTGAAATTTTTTGCTTTTTCCTGTTAATCCTAGCATGATAAAGAAGATTCAAAGAGAGTGAGATGCCAGCTCCTTTCATTCAGTCAGTAGCTTCAAACATTTCTGGACGTTTTTCAATGGCAAAAATCAATGAATATTGTAAATGCACAAACAGTAATATCTCCACATTGCAAGGTGCAATTCTGAAATTTTTTGCTTTTTCCTGTTAATCCTAGCATGATAAAGAAGATTCAAAGAGAGTGAGATGCCAGCTCCTTTCATTCAGTCAGTAGCTTCAAACATTTCTGGTATATGAAAAACATGTTTTTCAATGGCAAAAATCAATGAATATTGTAAATGCACAAACAGTAATATCTCCACATTGCAAGGTGCAATTCTGAAATATTTTGCTTTTTCCTGCTAATCCTAGCATGATAAAGAAGATTCAAAGAGAGTGAGATGCCAGCTCCTTTCATTCAGTCAGTAGCTTCAAACATTTCTGGTATATGAAAAACATGTTTTTCAATGGCAAAAATCAATGAATATTGTAAATGCACAAACAGTAATATCTCCACATTGCAAGGTGCAATTCTGAAATTTTTTGCTTTTTCCTGCTAATCCTAGCATGATAAAGAAGATTCAAAGAGAGTGAGATGCCAGCTCCTTTCATTCAGTCAGTAGCTTCAAACATTTCTGGACGTTTTTCAATGGCAAAAATCAATGAATATTGTAAATGCACAAACAGTAATATCTCCACATTGCAAGGTGCAATTCTGAAATTTTTTGCTTTTTCCTGCTAATCCTAGCATGATAAAGAAGATTCAAAGAGAGTGAGATGCCAGCTCCTTTCATTCAGTCAGTAGCTTCAAACATTTCTGGTATATGAAAAACATGTTTTTCAATGGCAAAAATCAATGAATATTGTAAATGCACAAACAGTAATATCTCCACATTGCAAGGTGCAATTCTGAAATTTTTTGCTTTTTCCTGTTAATCCTAGCATGATAAAGAAGATTCAAAGTGAGTGAGATGCCAGCTCCTTTCATTCAGTCAGTAGCTTCAAACATTTCTGGTATATGAAAAACATGTTTTTCAATGGCAAAAATCAATGAATATTGTAAATGCACAAACAGTAATATCTCCACATTGCAAGGTGCAATTCTGAAATTTTTTGCTTTTTCCTGTTAATCCTAGCATGATAAAGAAGATGCAAAGAGAGTGAGATGCCAGCTCCTTTCATTCAGTCAGTATCTTCAAACATTTCTGGTATATGAAAAACATGTTTTTCAATGGCAAAAATCAATGAATATTGTAAATGCACAAACAGTAATATCTCCACATTGCAAGGTGCAATTCTGAAATTTTTTGCTTTTTCCTGCTAATCCTAGCATGATAAAGAAGATTCAAAGAGAGTGAGATGCCAGCTCCTTTCATTCAGTCAGTAGCTTCAAACATTTCTGGTATATGAAAAACATGTTTTTCAATGGCAAAAATCAATGAATATTGTAAATGCACAAACAGTAATATCTCCACATTGCAAGGTGCAATTCTGAAATTTTTTGCTTTTTCCTGCTAATCCTAGCATGATAAAGAAGATTCAAAGAGAGTGAGATGCCAGCTCCTTTCATTCAGTCAGTAGCTTCAAACATTTCTGGACGTTTTTCAATGGCAAAAATCAATGAATATTGTAAATGCACAAACAGTAATATCTCCACATTGCAAGGTGCAATTCTGAAATTTTTTGCTTTTTCCTGCTAATCCTAGCATGATAAAGAAGATTCAAAGAGAGTGAGATGCCAGCTCCTTTCATTCAGTCAGTAGCTTCAAACATTTCTGGTATATGAAAAACATGTTTTTCAATGGCAAAAATCAATGAATATTGTAAATGCACAAACAGTAATATCTCCACATTGCAAGGTGCAATTCTGAAATTTTTTGCTTTTTCCTGTTAATCCTAGCATGATAAAGAAGATTCAAAGAGAGTGAGATGCCAGCTCCTTTCATTCAGTCAGTAGCTTCAAACATTTCTGGTATATGAAAAACATGTTTTTCAATGGCAAAAATCAATGAATATTGTAAATGCACAAACAGTAATATCTCCACATTGCAAGGTGCAATTCTGAAATTTTTTGCTTTTTCCTGTTAATCCTAGCATGATAAAGAAGATTCAAAGAGAGTGAGATGCCAGCTCCTTTCATTCAGTCAGTAGCTTCAAACATTTCTGGTATATGAAAAACATGTTTTTCAATGGCAAAAATCAATGAATATTGTAAATGCACAAACAGTAATATCTCCACAATGCAAGGTGCAATTCTGAAATTTTTTGCTTTTTCCTGCTAATCCTAGCATGATAAAGAAGATTCAAAGAGAGTGAGATGCCAGCTCCTTTCATTCAGTCATTAGCTTCAAACATTTCTGGTATATGAAAAACATGTTTTTCAATGGCAAAAATCAATGAATATTGTAAATGCACAAACAGTAATATCTCCACATTGCAAGGTGCAATTCTGAAATTTTTTGCTTTTTCCTGCTAATCCTAGCATGATAAAGAAGATTCAAAGAGAGTGAGATGCCAGCTCCTTTCATTCAGTCAGTAGCTTCAAACATTTCTGGACGTTTTTCAATGGCAAAAATCAATGAATATTGTAAATGCACAAACAGTAATATCTCCACATTGCAAGGTGCAATTCTGAAATTTTTTGCTTTTTCCTGTTAATCCTAGCATGATAAAGAAGATTCAAAGAGAGTGAGATGCCAGCTCCTTTCATTCAGTCAGTAGCTTCAAACATTTCTGGTATATGAAAAACATGTTTTTCAATGGCAAAAATCAATGAATATTGTAAATGCACAAACAGTAATATCTCCACATTGCAAGGTGCAATTCTGAAATTTTTTGCTTTTTCCTGCTAATCCTAGCATGATAAAGAAGATTCAAAGAGAGTGAGATGCCAGCTCCTTTCATTCAGTCAGTAGCTTCAAACATTTCTGGACGTTTTTCAATGGCAAAAATCAATGAATATTGTAAATGCACAAACAGTAATATCTCCACATTGCAAGGTGCAATTCTGAAATTTTTTGCTTTTTCCTGTTAATCCTAGCATGATAAAGAAGATTCAAAGAGAGTGAGATGCCAGTTCCTTTCATTCAGTCAGTAGCTTCAAACATTTCTGGTATATGAAAAACATGTTTTTCAAGGGCAAAAATCAATGAATATTGTAAATGCACAAACAGTAATATCTCCACATTGCAAGGTGCAATTCTGAAATTTTTTGCTTTTTCCTGCTAATCCTAGCATGATAAAGAAGATTCAAAGAGAGTGAGATGCCAGCTCCTTTCATTCAGTCAGTAGCTTCAAACATTTCTGGTGTATGAAAAACATGTTTTTCAACGGCAAAAATCAATGAATATTGTAAATGCACTAACAGTAATATCTCCACATTGCAAGGTGCAATTCTGAATTTTTTTGCTTTTTCCTGCTAATCCTAGCATGATAAAGAAGATTCAAAGAGTGAGATGCCAGCTCCTTTCATTCAGTCAGTAGCTTCAAACATTTCTGGACGTTTTTCAATGGCAAAAATCAATGAATATTGTAAATGCACAAACAGTAATATCTCCACATTGCAAGGTGCAATTCTGAAATTTTTTGCTTTTTCCTGCTAATCCTAGCATGATAAAGAAGATTCAAAGAGAGTGAGATGCCAGCTCCTTTCATTCAGTCAGTAGCTTCAAACATTTCTGGATGCTTTTCAATGGCAAAAATCAATGAATATTGTAAATGCACAAACAGAAATATCTCCACATTGCAGGGTGCAATTCTGAAATTTTTTGCTTTTTCCTGCTAATCCTAGCATGATAAAGAAGATTCAAAGAGAGTGAGATGCCAGCTCCTTTCATTCAGTCAGTAGATTCAAACATTTCTGGTATATGAATAACATGATGTTTTTCAATGGCAAAAATCAATGAATATTGTAAATGCACAAACAGTAATATCTCCACATTGCAAGGTGCAATTCTGAAATTTTTTGCTTTTTCCTGCCAATCCTAGCATGATAAAGAAGATTCAAAGAGAGTGAGATGCCAGCTACTTTCATTCAGTCAGTAGCTTCAAACATTTCTGGACGTTTTTCAATGGCAAAAATCAATGAATATTGTAAATGCACAAACAGTAATAACTCCACATTGCAAGGTGCAATTCTGAAATTTTTTGCTTTTTCCTGCTAATCCTAGCATGATAAAGAAGATTCAAAGAGAGTAAGATGCCAGCTCCTTTCATTCAGTCAGTAGCTTCAAACATTTCTGGACGTTTTTCAATGGCAAAAATCAATGAATATTGTAAATGCACAAACAGTAATATCTCCACATTGCAAGGTGCAATTCTGAAATTTTTTGCTTTTTCCTGCTAATCCTAGCATGATAAAGAAGATTCAAAGAGAGTGAGATGCCAGCTCCTTTCATTCAGTCAGTAGCTTCAAACATTTCTGGATGCTTTTCAATGGCAAAAATCAATGAATATTGTAAATGCACAAACAGTAATATCTCCACATTGCAGGTTGCAATTCTGAAATTTTTTGCTTTTTCCTGCTAATCCTAGCATGATAAAGAAGATTCAAAGAGAGTGAGATGCCAGCTCCTTTCATTCAGTCAGTAGATTCAAACATTTCTGGTATATGAATAACATGATGTTTTTTCAATGGCAAAAATCAATGAATATTGTAAATGCACAAACAGTAATATCTCCACATTGCAAGGTGCAATTCTGAAATTTTTTGCTTTTTCCTGCTAATCCTAGCATGATAAAGAAGATTCAAAGAGAGTGAGATGCCAGCTCCTTTCATTCAGTCAGTAGCTTCAAACATTTCTGGACGTTTTTCAATGGCAAAAATCAATGAATATTGTAAATGCACAAACAGTAATAACTCCACATTGCAAGGTGCAATTCTGAAATGTTTTGCTTTTTCCTGCTAATCCTAGCATGATAAAGAAGATTCAAAAAGAGTGAGATGCCAGCTCCTTTCATTCAGTCAGTAGCTTCAAACATTTCTGGACGTTTTTCAATGGCAAAAATCAATGAATATTGTAAATGCACAAACAGTAATATCTCCACATTGCAAGGTGCAATTCTGAAATTTTTTTCTTTTTCCTGCTAATCCTAGCATGATAAAGAAGATTCAAAGAGAGTGAGATGCCAGCTCCTTTCATTCAGTCAGTAGCTTCAAACATTTCTGGACGTTTTTCAATGGCAAAAATCAATGAATATTGTAAATGCACAAACAGTAATATCTCCACATTGCAAGGTGCAATTCTGAAATTTTTTGCTTTTTCCTGCTAATCCTAGCATGATAAAGAAGATTCAAAGAGAGTGAGATGCCAGCTCCTTTCATTCAGTCAGTAGCTTCAAACATTTCTGGATGCTTTTCAATGGCAAAAATCAATGAATATTGTAAATGCACAAACAGAAATATCTCCACATTGCAGGGTGCAATTCTGAAATTTTTTGCTTTTTCCTGCTAATCCTAGCATGATAAAGAAGATTCAAAGAGAGTGAGATGCCAGCTCCTTTCATTCAGTCAGTAGATTCAAACATTTCTGGTATATGAATAACATGATGTTTTTCAATGGCAAAAATCAATGAATATTGTAAATGCACAAACAGTAATATCTCCACATTGCAAGGTGCAATTCTGAAATTTTTTGCTTTTTCCTGCCAATCCTAGCATGATAAAGAAGATTCAAAGAGAGTGAGATGCCAGCTACTTTCATTCAGTCAGTAGCTTCAAACATTTCTGGACGTTTTTCAATGGCAAAAATCAATGAATATTGTAAATGCACAAACAGTAATAACTCCACATTGCAAGGTGCAATTCTGAAATTTTTTGCTTTTTCCTGCTAATCCTAGCATGATAAAGAAGATTCAAAGAGAGTAAGATGCCAGCTCCTTTCATTCAGTCAGTAGCTTCAAACATTTCTGGACGTTTTTCAATGGCAAAAATCAATGAATATTGTAAATGCACAAACAGTAATATCTCCACATTGCAAGGTGCAATTCTGAAATTTTTTGCTTTTTCCTGCTAATCCTAGCATGATAAAGAAGATTCAAAGAGAGTGAGATGCCAGCTCCTTTCATTCAGTCAGTAGCTTCAAACATTTCTGGATGCTTTTCAATGGCAAAAATCAATGAATATTGTAAATGCACAAACAGTAATATCTCCACATTGCAGGTTGCAATTCTGAAATTTTTTGCTTTTTCCTGCTAATCCTAGCATGATAAAGAAGATTCAAAGAGAGTGAGATGCCAGCTCCTTTCATTCAGTCAGTAGATTCAAACATTTCTGGTATATGAATAACATGATGTTTTTCAATGGCAAAAATCAATGAATATTGTAAATGCACAAACAGTAATATCTCCACATTGCAAGGTGCAATTCTGAAATTTTTTGCTTTTTCCTGCTAATCCTAGCATGATAAAGAAGATTCAAAGAGAGTGAGATGCCAGCTCCTTTCATTCAGTCAGTAGCTTCAAACATTTCTGGACGTTTTTCAATGGCAAAAATCAATGAATATTGTAAATGCACAAACAGTAATAACTCCACATTGCAAGGTGCAATTCTGAAATGTTTTGCTTTTTCCTGCTAATCCTAGCATGATAAAGAAGATTCAAAGAGAGTGAGATGCCAGCTCCTTTCATTCAGTCAGTAGCTTCAAACATTTCTGGACGTTTTTCAATGGCAAAAATCAATGAATATTGTAAATGCACAAACAGTAATATCTCCACATTGCAAGGTGCAATTCTGAAATTTTTTTCTTTTTCCTGCTAATCCTAGCATGATAAAGAAGATTCAAAGAGAGTGAGATGCCAGCTCCTTTCATTCAGTCAGTAGCTTCAAACATTTCTGGACGTTTTTCAATGGCAAAAATCAATGAATATTGTAAATGCACAAACAGTAATATCTCCACATTGCAAGGTGCAATTCTGAAATTTTTTGCTTTTTCCTGCTAATCCTAGCATGATAAAGAAGATTCAAAGAGAGTGAGATGCCAGCTCCTTTCATTCAGTCAGTAGCTTCAAACATTTCTGGACGTTTTTCAATGGCAAAAATCAATGAATATTGTAAATGCACAAACAGTAATGTCTCCACATTGCAAGGTGCAATTCTGAGATTTTTTGCTTTTTCCTGCTAATCCTAGCATGATAAAGAAGATTCAAAGAGAGTGAGATGCCAGCTCCTTTCATTCAGTCAGTAGCTTCAAACATTTCTGGACGTTTTTCAATGGCAAAAATCAATGAATATTGTAAATGCACAAACAGTAATATCTCCACATTGCAAGGTGCAATTCTGAAATTTTTTGCTTTTTCATGCTAATCCTAGCATGATAAAGAAGATTCAAAGAGAGTGAGATGCCAGCTCCTTTCATTCAGTCAGTAGCTTCAAGCATTTCTGGTATATGAAAAACATGTTTTTCAATGGCAAAAATCAATGAATATTGTAAATGCACAAACAGTAATATCTCCACATTGCGAGGTGCAATTCTGAAATTTTTTGCTTTTTCCTGCTAATCCTAGCATGATAAAGAAGATTCAAAGAGAGTGAGATGCCAGCTCCTTTCATTCAGTCAGTAGCTTCAAACATTTCTGGACGTTTTTCAATGGCAAAAATCAATGAATATTGTAAATGCACAAACAGTAGTATCTCCACATTGCAAGGTGCAATTCTGAAATTTTTTGCTTTTTCCTGTTAATCCTAGCATGATAAAGAAGATTCAAAGAGAGTGAGATGCCAGCTCCTTTCATTCAGTCAGTAGCTTCAAACATTTCTGGTATATGAAAAACATGTTTTTCAATGGCAAAAATCAATGAATATTGTAAATGCACAAACAGTAATATCTCCACATTGCAAGGTGCAATTCTGAAATTTTTTGCTTTTTCCTGTTAATCCTAGCATGATAAAGAAGATTCAAAGAGAGTGAGATGCCAGCTCCTTTCATTCAGTCAGTAGCTTCAAACATTTCTGGTATATGAAAAACATGTTTTTCAATGGCAAAAATCAATGAATATTGTAAATGCACAAACAGTAATATCTCCACATTGCAAGGTGCAATTCTGAAATTTTTTGCTTTTTCCTGCTAATCCTAGCATGATAAAGAAGATTCAAAGAGAGTGAGATGCCAGCTCCTTTCATTCAGTCAGTAGCTTCAAACATTTCTGGTATATGAAAAACATGTTTTTCAATGGCAAAAATCAATGAATATTGTAAATGCACAAACAGTAATATCTCCACATTGCAAGGTGCAATTCTGAAATTTTTTGCTTTTTCCTGCTAATCCTAGCATGATAAAGAAGATTCAAAGAGAGTGAGATGCCAGCTCCTTTCATTCAGTCAGTAGCTTCAAACATTTCTGAACGTTTTTCAATGGCAAAAATCAATGAATATTGTAAATGCACAAACAGTAATATCTCCACATTGCAAGGTGCAATTCTGAAATTTTTTGCTTTTTCCTGCTAATCCTAGCATGATAAAGAAGATTCAAAGAGAGTGAGATGCCAGCTCCTTTCATTCAGTCAGTAGCTTCAAACATTTCTGGTGTATGAAAAACATGTTTTTCAATGGCAAAAATCAATGAATATTGTAAATGCACAAACAGTAATATCTCCACATTGCAAGGTGCAATTCTGAAATTTTTTGCTTTTTCCTGTTAATCCTAGCATGATAAAGAAGATTCAAAGAGAGTGAGATGCCAGCTCCTTTCATTCAGTCAGTAGCTTCAAACATTTCTGGACGTTTTTCAATGGCAAAAATCAATGAATATTGTAAATGCACAAACAGTAATATCTCCACATTGCAAGGTGCAATTCTGAAATTTTTTGCTTTTTCCTGTTAATCCTAGCATGATAAAGAAGATTCAAAGAGAGTGAGATGCCAGCTCCTTTCATTCAGTCAGTAGCTTCAAACATTTCTGGTATATGAAAAACATGTTTTTCAATGGCAAAAATCAATGAATATTGTAAATGCACAAACAGTAATATCTCCACATTGCAAGGTGCAATTCTGAAATTTTTTGCTTTTTCCTGTTAATCCTAGCATGATAAAGAAGATTCAAAGAGAGTGAGATGCCAGCTCCTTTCATTCAGTCAGTAGCTTCAAACATTTCTGGTATATGAAAAACATGTTTTTCAATGGCAAAAATCAATGAATATTGTAAATGCACAAACAGTAATATCTCCACATTGCAAGGTGCAATTCTGAAATATTTTGCTTTTTCCTGCTAATCCTAGCATGATAAAGAAGATTCAAAGAGAGTGAGATGCCAGCTCCTTTCATTCAGTCAGTAGCTTCAAACATTTCTGGTATATGAAAAACATGTTTTTCAATGGCAAAAATCAATGAATATTGTAAATGCACAAACAGTAATATCTCCACATTGCAAGGTGCAATTCTGAAATTTTTTGCTTTTTCCTGCTAATCCTAGCATGATAAAGAAGATTCAAAGAGAGTGAGATGCCAGCTCCTTTCATTCAGTCAGTAGCTTCAAACATTTCTGGACGTTTTTCAATGGCAAAAATCAATGAATATTGTAAATGCACAAACAGTAATATCTCCACATTGCAAGGTGCAATTCTGAAATTTTTTGCTTTTTCCTGCTAATCCTAGCATGATAAAGAAGATTCAAAGAGAGTGAGATGCCAGCTCCTTTCATTCAGTCAGTAGCTTCAAACATTTCTGGTATATGAAAAACATGTTTTTCAATGGCAAAAATCAATGAATATTGTAAATGCACAAACAGTAATATCTCCACATTGCAAGGTGCAATTCTGAAATTTTTTGCTTTTTCCTGTTAATCCTAGCATGATAAAGAAGATTCAAAGAGAGTGAGATGCCAGCTCCTTTCATTCAGTCAGTAGCTTCAAACATTTCTGGTATATGAAAAACATGTTTTTCAATGGCAAAAATCAATGAATATTGTAAATGCACAAACAGTAATATCTCCACATTGCAAGGTGCAATTCTGAAATTTTTTGCTTTTTCCTGTTAATCCTAGCATGATAAAGAAGATTCAAAGAGAGTGAGATGCCAGCTCCTTTCATTCAGTCAGTATCTTCAAACATTTCTGGTATATGAAAAACATGTTTTTCAATGGCAAAAATCAATGAATATTGTAAATGCACAAACAGTAATATCTCCACATTGCAAGGTGCAATTCTGAAATTTTTTGCTTTTTCCTGCTAATCCTAGCATGATAAAGAAGATTCAAAGAGAGTGAGATGCCAGCTCCTTTCATTCAGTCAGTAGCTTCAAAGATTTCTGGTATATGAAAAACATGTTTTTCAATGGCAAAAATCAATGAATATTGTAAATGCACAAACAGTAATATCTCCACATTGCAAGGTGCAATTCTGAAATTTTTTGGTTTTTCCTGCTAATCCTAGCATGATAAAGAAGATTCAAAGAGAGTGAGATGCCAGCTCCTTTCATTCAGTCAGTAGCTTCAAACATTTCTGGACGTTTTTCAATGGCAAAAATCAATGAATATTGTAAATGCACAAACAGTAATATCTCCACATTGCAAGGTGCAATTCTGAAATTTTTTGCTTTTTCCTGCTAATCCTAGCATGATAAAGAAGATTCAAAGAGAGTGAGATGCCAGCTCCTTTCATTCAGTCAGTAGCTTCAAACATTTCTGGTATATGAAAAACATGTTTTTCAATGGCAAAAATCAATGAATATTGTAAATGCACAAACAGTAATATCTCCACATTGCAAGGTGCAATTCTGAAATTTTTTGCTTTTTCCTGTTAATCCTAGCATGATAAAGAAGATTCAAAGAGAGTGAGATGCCAGCTCCTTTCATTCAGTCAGTAGCTTCAAACATTTCTGGTATATGAAAAACATGTTTTTCAATGGCAAAAATCAATGAATATTGTAAATGCACAAACAGTAATATCTCCACATTGCAAGGTGCAATTCTGAAATTTTTTGCTTTTTCCTGTTAATCCTAGCATGATAAAGAAGATTCAAAGAGAGTGAGATGCCAGCTCCTTTCATTCAGTCAGTAGCTTCAAACATTTCTGGTATATGAAAAACATGTTTTTCAATGGCAAAAATCAATGAATATTGTAAATGCACAAACAGTAATATCTCCACATTGCAAGGTGCAATTCTGAATTTTTTTGCTTTTTCCTGCTAATCCTAGCATGATAAAGAAGATTCAAAGAGAGTGAGATGCCAGCTCCTTTCATTCAGTCAGTAGCTTCAAACATTTCTGGTATATGAAAAACATGTTTTTCAATGGCAAAAATCAATGAATATTGTAAATGCACAAACAGTAATATCTCCACATTGCAAGGTGCAATTCTGAAATTTTTTGCTTTTTCCTGCTAATCCTAGCATGATAAAGAAGATTCAAAGAGAGTGAGATGCCAGCTCCTTTCATTCAGTCAGTAGCTTCAAACATTTCTGGACGTTTTTCAATGGCAAAAATCAATGAATATTGTAAATGCACAAACAGTAATATCTCCACATTGCAAGGTGCAATTCTGAAATTTTTTGCTTTTTCCTGTTAATCCTAGCATGATAAAGAAGATTCAAAGAGAGTGAGATGCCAGCTCCTTTCATTCAGTCAGTAGCTTCAAACATTTCTGGTATATGAAAAACATGTTTTTCAATGGCAAAAATCAATGAATATTGTAAATGCACAAACAGTAATATCTCCACATTGCAAGGTGCAATTCTGAAATTTTTTGCTTTTTCATGCTAATCCTAGCATGATAAAGAAGATTCAAAGAGAGTGAGATGCCAGCTCCTTTCATTCAGTCAGTAGCTTCAAGCATTTCTGGTATATGAAAAACATGTTTTTCAATGGCAAAAATCAATGAATATTGTAAATGCACAAACAGTAATATCTCCACATTGCGAGGTGCAATTCTGAAATTTTTTGCTTTTTCCTGCTAATCCTAGCATGATAAAGAAGATTCAAAGAGAGTGAGATGCCAGCTCCTTTCATTCAGTCAGTAGCTTCAAACATTTCTGGACGTTTTTCAATGGCAAAAATCAATGAATATTGTAAATGCACAAACAGTAGTATCTCCACATTGCAAGGTGCAATTCTGAAATTTTTTGCTTTTTCCTGTTAATCCTAGCATGATAAAGAAGATTCAAAGAGAGTGAGATGCCAGCTCCTTTCATTCAGTCAGTAGCTTCAAACATTTCTGGTATATGAAAAACATGTTTTTCAATGGCAAAAATCAATGAATATTGTAAATGCACAAACAGTAATATCTCCACATTGCAAGGTGCAATTCTGAAATTTTTTGCTTTTTCCTGTTAATCCTAGCATGATAAAGAAGATTCAAAGAGAGTGAGATGCCAGCTCCTTTCATTCAGTCAGTAGCTTCAAACATTTCTGGTATATGAAAAACATGTTTTTCAATGGCAAAAATCAATGAATATTGTAAATGCACAAACAGTAATATCTCCACATTGCAAGGTGCAATTCTGAAATTTTTTGCTTTTTCCTGCTAATCCTAGCATGATAAAGAAGATTCAAAGAGAGTGAGATGCCAGCTCCTTTCATTCAGTCAGTAGCTTCAAACATTTCTGGTATATGAAAAACATGTTTTTCAATGGCAAAAATCAATGAATATTGTAAATGCACAAACAGTAATATCTCCACATTGCAAGGTGCAATTCTGAAATTTTTTGCTTTTTCCTGCTAATCCTAGCATGATAAAGAAGATTCAAAGAGAGTGAGATGCCAGCTCCTTTCATTCAGTCAGTAGCTTCAAACATTTCTGAACGTTTTTCAATGGCAAAAATCAATGAATATTGTAAATGCACAAACAGTAATATCTCCACATTGCAAGGTGCAATTCTGAAATTTTTTGCTTTTTCCTGCTAATCCTAGCATGATAAAGAAGATTCAAAGAGAGTGAGATGCCAGCTCCTTTCATTCAGTCAGTAGCTTCAAACATTTCTGGTGTATGAAAAACATGTTTTTCAATGGCAAAAATCAATGAATATTGTAAATGCACAAACAGTAATATCTCCACATTGCAAGGTGCAATTCTGAAATTTTTTGCTTTTTCCTGTTAATCCTAGCATGATAAAGAAGATTCAAAGAGAGTGAGATGCCAGCTCCTTTCATTCAGTCAGTAGCTTCAAACATTTCTGGACGTTTTTCAATGGCAAAAATCAATGAATATTGTAAATGCACAAACAGTAATATCTCCACATTGCAAGGTGCAATTCTGAAATTTTTTGCTTTTTCCTGTTAATCCTAGCATGATAAAGAAGATTCAAAGAGAGTGAGATGCCAGCTCCTTTCATTCAGTCAGTAGCTTCAAACATTTCTGGTATATGAAAAACATGTTTTTCAATGGCAAAAATCAATGAATATTGTAAATGCACAAACAGTAATATCTCCACATTGCAAGGTGCAATTCTGAAATTTTTTGCTTTTTCCTGTTAATCCTAGCATGATAAAGAAGATTCAAAGAGAGTGAGATGCCAGCTCCTTTCATTCAGTCAGTAGCTTCAAACATTTCTGGTATATGAAAAACATGTTTTTCAATGGCAAAAATCAATGAATATTGTAAATGCACAAACAGTAATATCTCCACATTGCAAGGTGCAATTCTGAAATATTTTGCTTTTTCCTGCTAATCCTAGCATGATAAAGAAGATTCAAAGAGAGTGAGATGCCAGCTCCTTTCATTCAGTCAGTAGCTTCAAACATTTCTGGTATATGAAAAACATGTTTTTCAATGGCAAAAATCAATGAATATTGTAAATGCACAAACAGTAATATCTCCACATTGCAAGGTGCAATTCTGAAATTTTTTGCTTTTTCCTGCTAATCCTAGCATGATAAAGAAGATTCAAAGAGAGTGAGATGCCAGCTCCTTTCATTCAGTCAGTAGCTTCAAACATTTCTGGACGTTTTTCAATGGCAAAAATCAATGAATATTGTAAATGCACAAACAGTAATATCTCCACATTGCAAGGTGCAATTCTGAAATTTTTTGCTTTTTCCTGCTAATCCTAGCATGATAAAGAAGATTCAAAGAGAGTGAGATGCCAGCTCCTTTCATTCAGTCAGTAGCTTCAAACATTTCTGGTATATGAAAAACATGTTTTTCAATGGCAAAAATCAATGAATATTGTAAATGCACAAACAGTAATATCTCCACATTGCAAGGTGCAATTCTGAAATTTTTTGCTTTTTCCTGTTAATCCTAGCATGATAAAGAAGATTCAAAGAGAGTGAGATGCCAGCTCCTTTCATTCAGTCAGTAGCTTCAAACATTTCTGGTATATGAAAAACATGTTTTTCAATGGCAAAAATCAATGAATATTGTAAATGCACAAACAGTAATATCTCCACATTGCAAGGTGCAATTCTGAAATTTTTTGCTTTTTCCTGTTAATCCTAGCATGATAAAGAAGATTCAAAGAGAGTGAGATGCCAGCTCCTTTCATTCAGTCAGTATCTTCAAACATTTCTGGTATATGAAAAACATGTTTTTCAATGGCAAAAATCAATGAATATTGTAAATGCACAAACAGTAATATCTCCACATTGCAAGGTGCAATTCTGAAATTTTTTGCTTTTTCCTGCTAATCCTAGCATGATAAAGAAGATTCAAAGAGAGTGAGATGCCAGCTCCTTTCATTCAGTCAGTAGCTTCAAAGATTTCTGGTATATGAAAAACATGTTTTTCAATGGCAAAAATCAATGAATATTGTAAATGCACAAACAGTAATATCTCCACATTGCAAGGTGCAATTCTGAAATTTTTTGGTTTTTCCTGCTAATCCTAGCATGATAAAGAAGATTCAAAGAGAGTGAGATGCCAGCTCCTTTCATTCAGTCAGTAGCTTCAAACATTTCTGGACGTTTTTCAATGGCAAAAATCAATGAATATTGTAAATGCACAAACAGTAATATCTCCACATTGCAAGGTGCAATTCTGAAATTTTTTGCTTTTTCCTGCTAATCCTAGCATGATAAAGAAGATTCAAAGAGAGTGAGATGCCAGCTCCTTTCATTCAGTCAGTAGCTTCAAACATTTCTGGTATATGAAAAACATGTTTTTCAATGGCAAAAATCAATGAATATTGTAAATGCACAAACAGTAATATCTCCACATTGCAAGGTGCAATTCTGAAATTTTTTGCTTTTTCCTGTTAATCCTAGCATGATAAAGAAGATTCAAAGAGAGTGAGATGCCAGCTCCTTTCATTCAGTCAGTAGCTTCAAACATTTCTGGTATATGAAAAACATGTTTTTCAATGGCAAAAATCAATGAATATTGTAAATGCACAAACAGTAATATCTCCACATTGCAAGGTGCAATTCTGAAATTTTTTGCTTTTTCCTGTTAATCCTAGCATGATAAAGAAGATTCAAAGAGAGTGAGATGCCAGCTCCTTTCATTCAGTCAGTAGCTTCAAACATTTCTGGTATATGAAAAACATGTTTTTCAATGGCAAAAATCAATGAATATTGTAAATGCACAAACAGTAATATCTCCACATTGCAAGGTGCAATTCTGAATTTTTTTGCTTTTTCCTGCTAATCCTAGCATGATAAAGAAGATTCAAAGAGAGTGAGATGCCAGCTCCTTTCATTCAGTCAGTAGCTTCAAACATTTCTGGTATATGAAAAACATGTTTTTCAATGGCAAAAATCAATGAATATTGTAAATGCACAAACAGTAATATCTCCACATTGCAAGGTGCAATTCTGAAATTTTTTGCTTTTTCCTGCTAATCCTAGCATGATAAAGAAGATTCAAAGAGAGTGAGATGCCAGCTCCTTTCATTCAGTCAGTAGCTTCAAACATTTCTGGACGTTTTTCAATGGCAAAAATCAATGAATATTGTAAATGCACAAACAGTAATATCTCCACATTGCAAGGTGCAATTCTGAAATTTTTTGCTTTTTCCTGTTAATCCTAGCATGATAAAGAAGATTCAAAGAGAGTGAGATGCCAGCTCCTTTCATTCAGTCAGTAGCTTCAAACATTTCTGGTATATGAAAAACATGTTTTTCAATGGCAAAAATCAATGAATATTGTAAATGCACAACAGTAATATCTCCACATTGCAAGGTGCAATTCTGAAATTTTTTGCTTTTTCCTGCTAATCCTAGCATGATAAAGAAGATTCAAAGAGAGTGAGATGCCAGCTCCTTTCATTCAGTCAGTAGCTTCAAACATTTCTGGACGTTTTTCAATGGCAAAAATCAATGAATATTGTAAATGCACAAACAGTAATATCTCCACATTGCAAGGTGCAATTCTGAAATTTTTTGCTTTTTCCTGTTAATCCTAGCATGATAAAGAAGATTCAAAGAGAGTGAGATGCCAGTTCCTTTTATTCAGTCAGTAGCTTCAAACATTTCTGGTATATGAAAAACATGTTTTTCAAGGGCAAAAATCAATGAATATTGTAAATGCACAAACAGTAATATCTCCACATTGCAAGGTGCAATTCTGAAATTTTTTGCTTTTTCCTGCTAATCCTAGCATGATAAAGAAGATTCAAAGAGAGTGAGATGCCAGCTCCTTTCATTCAGTCAGTAGCTTCAAACATTTCTGGTGTATGAAAAACATGTTTTTCAATGGCAAAAATCAATGAATATTGTAAATGCACTAACAGTAATATCTCCACATTGCAAGGTGCAATTCTGAATTTTTTTGCTTTTTCCTGCTAATCCTAGCATGATAAAGAAGATTCAAAGAGTGAGATGCCAGCTCCTTTCATTCAGTCAGTAGCTTCAAACATTTCTGGACGTTTTTCAATGGCAAAAATCAATGAATATTGTAAATGCACAAACAGTAATATCTCCACATTGCAAGGTGCAATTCTGAAATTTTTTGCTTTTTCCTGCTAATCCTAGCATGATAAAGAAGATTCAAAGAGAGTGAGATGCCAGCTCCTTTCATTCAGTCAGTAGCTTCAAACATTTCTGGATGCTTTTCAATGGCAAAAATCAATGAATATTGTAAATGCACAAACAGAAATATCTCCACATTGCAGGGTGCAATTCTGAAATTTTTTGCTTTTTCCTGCTAATCCTAGCATGATAAAGAAGATTCAAAGAGAGTGAGATGCCAGCTCCTTTCATTCAGTCAGTAGATTCAAACATTTCTGGTATATGAATAACATGATGTTTTTCAATGGCAAAAATCAATGAATATTGTAAATGCACAAACAGTAATATCTCCACATTGCAAGGTGCAATTCTGAAATTTTTTGCTTTTTCCTGCTAATCCTAGCATGATAAAGAAGATTCAAAGAGAGTGAGATGCCAGCTACTTTCATTCAGTCAGTAGCTTCAAACATTTCTGGACGTTTTTCAATGGCAAAAATCAATGAATATTGTAAATGCACAAACAGTAATAACTCCACATTGCAAGGTGCAATTCTGAAATTTTTTGCTTTTTCCTGCTAATCCTAGCATGATAAAGAAGATTCAAAGAGAGTAAGATGCCAGCTCCTTTCATTCAGTCAGTAGCTTCAAACATTTCTGGACGTTTTTCAATGGCAAAAATCAATGAATATTGTAAATGCACAAACAGTAATATCTCCACATTGCAAGGTGCAATTCTGAAATTTTTTGCTTTTTCCTGCTAATCCTAGCATGATAAAGAAGATTCAAAGAGAGTGAGATGCCAGCTCCTTTCATTCAGTCAGTAGCTTCAAACATTTCTGGATGCTTTTCAATGGCAAAAATCAATGAATATTGTAAATGCACAAACAGTAATATCTCCACATTGCAGGGTGCAATTCTGAAATTTTTTGCTTTTTCCTGCTAATCCTAGCATGATAAAGAAGATTCAAAGAGAGTGAGATGCCAGCTCCTTTCATTCAGTCAGTAGATTCAAACATTTCTGGTATATGAATAACATGATGTTTTTCAATGGCAAAAATCAATGAATATTGTAAATGCACAAACAGTAATATCTCCACATTGCAAGGTGCAATTCTGAAATTTTTTGCTTTTTCCTGCTAATCCTAGCATGATAAAGAAGATTCAAAGAGAGTGAGATGCCAGCTCCTTTCATTCAGTCAGTAGCTTCAAACATTTCTGGACGTTTTTCAATGGCAAAAATCAATGAATATTGTAAATGCACAAACAGTAATAACTCCACATTGCAAGATGCAATTCTGAAATTTTTTGCTTTTTCCTGCTAATCCTATCATGATAAAGAAGATTCAAAGAGAGTGAGATGCCAGCTCCTTTCATTCAGTCAGTAGCTTCAAACATTTCTGGACGTTTTTCAATGGCAAAAATCAATGAATATTGTAAATGCACAAACAGTAATATCTCCACATTGCAAGGTGCAATTCTGAAATTTTTTTCTTTTTCCTGCTAATCCTAGCATGATAAAGAAGATTCAAAGAGAGTGAGATGCCAGCTCCTTTCATTCAGTCAGTAGCTTCAAACATTTCTGGACGTTTTTCAATGGCAAAAATCAATGAATATTGTAAATGCACAAACAGTAATATCTCCACATTGCAAGGTGCAATTCTGAAATTTTTTGCTTTTTCCTGCTAATCCTAGCATGATAAAGAAGATTCAAAGAGAGTGAGATGCCAGCTCCTTTCATTCAGTCAGTAGCTTCAAACATTTCTGGACGTTTTTCAATGGCAAAAATCAATGAATATTGTAAATGCACAAACAGTAATATCTCCACATTGCAAGGTGCAATTCTGAAATTTTTTGCTTTTTCCTGCTAATCCTAGCATGATAAAGAAGATTCAAAGAGAGTGAGATGCCAGCTCCTTTCATTCAGTCAGTAGCTTCAAACATTTCTGGTATATGAATAACATGATGTTTTTCAATGGCAAAAATCAATGAATATTGTAAATGCACAAACAGTAATATCTCCACATTGCAAGGTGCAATTCTGAAATTTTTTGCTTTTTCCTGCTAATCCTAGCATGATAAAGAAGATTCAAAGAGAGTGAGATGCCAGCTCCTTTCATTCAGTCAGTAGCTTCAAACATTTCTGGACGTTTTTCAATGGCAAAAATCAATGAATATTGTAAATGCACAAACAGTAATAACTCCAGATTGCAAGGTGCAATTCTGAAATTTTTTGCTTTTTCCTGCTAATCCTAGCATGATAAAGAAGATTCAAAGAGAGTGAGATGCCAGCTCCTTTCATTCAGTCAGTAGCTTCAAACATTTCTGGACGTTTTTCAATGGCAAAAATCAATGAATATTGTAAATGCACAAACAATAATATCTCCACATTGCAAGGTGCAATTCTGAAATTTTTTGCTTTTTCCTGCTAATCCTAGCATGATAAAGAAGATTCAAAGAGAGTGAGATGCCAGCTCCTTTCATTCAGTCAGTAGCTTCAAACATTTCTGGTATATGAATAACATGATGTTTTTCAATGGCAAAAATCAATGAATATTGTAAATGCACTAACAGTAATATCTCCACATTGCAAGGTGCAATTCTGAATTTTTTTGCTTTTTCCTGCTAATCCTAGCATGATAAAGAAGATTCAAAGAGTGAGATGCCAGCTCCTTTCATTCAGTCAGTAGCTTCAAACATTTCTGGACGTTTTTCAATGGCAAAAATCAATGAATATTGCAAATGCACAAACAGTATTATCTCCACATTGCAAGGTGCAATTCTGAAATTTTTTGCTTTTTCCTGCTAATCCTAGCATGATAAAGAAGATTCAAAGAGAGTGAGATGCCAGCTCCTTTCATTCAGTCAGTAGCTTCAAACATTTCTGGATGCTTTTCAATGGCAAAAATCAATGAATATTGTAAATGCACAAACAGTAATATCTCCACATTGCAGGGTGCAATTCTGAAATTTTTTGCTTTTTCCTGCTAATCCTAGCATGATAAAGAAGATTCAAAGAGAGTGAGATGCCAGCTCCTTTCATTCAGTCAGTAGCTTCAAACATTTCTGGATGCTTTTCAATGGCAAAAATCAATGAATATTGTAAATGCACAAACAGTAATATCTCCACATTGCAGGGTGCAATTCTGAAATTTTTTGCTTTTTCCTGCTAATCCTAGCATGATAAAGAAGATTCAAAGAGAGTGAGATGCCAGCTCCTTTAATTCAGTCAGTAGATTCAAACATTTCTGGTATATGAATAACATGATGTTTTTCAATGGCAAAAATCAATGAATATTGTAAATGCACAAACAGTAATATCTCCACATTGCAAGGTGCAATTCTGAAATTTTTTGCTTTTTCCTGCTAATCCTAGCATGATAAAGAAGATTCAAAGAGAGTGAGATGCCAGCTCCTTTCATTCAGTCAGTAGCTTCAAACATTTCTGGACGTTTTTCAATGGCAAAAATCAATGAATATTGTAAATGCACAAACAGTAATATCTCCACATTGCAAGGTGCAATTCTGAAATTTTTTGCTTTTTCCTGCTAATCCTAGCATGATAAAGAAGATTCAAAGAGAGTGAGATGCCAGCTCCTTTCATTCAGTCAGTAGCTTCAAACATTTCTGGTATATGAATAACATGATGTTTTTCAATGGCAAAAATCAATGAATATTGTAAATGCACAAACAGTAATATCTCCACATTGCAAGGTGCAATTCTGAAATTTTTTGCTTTTTCCTGCTAATCCTAGCATGATAAAGAAGATTCAAAGAGAGTGAGATGCCAGCTCCTTTCATTCAGTCAGTAGCTTCAAACATTTCTGGATGTTTTTCAATGGCAAAAATCAATGAATATTGTAAATGCACAAACAGTAATAACTCCACATTGCAAGGTGCAATTCTGAAATGTTTTGCTTTTTCCTGCTAATCCTAGCATGATAAAGAAGATTCAAAGAGAGTGAGATGCCAGCTCCTTTCATTCAGTCAGTAGCTTCAAACATTTCTGGACGTTTTTCAATGGCAAAAATCAATGAATATTGTAAATGCACAAACAGTAATATCTCCACATTGCAAGGTGCAATTCTGAAATTTTTTGCTTTTTCCTGTTAATCCTAGCATGATAAAGAAGATTCAAAGAGAGTGAGATGCCAGTTCCTTTTATTCAGTCAGTAGCTTCAAACATTTCTGGTATATGAAAAACATGTTTTTCAAGGGCAAAAATCAATGAATATTGTAAATGCACAAACAGTAATATCTCCACATTGCAAGGTGCAATTCTGAAATTTTTTGCTTTTTCCTGCTAATCCTAGCATGATAAAGAAGATTCAAAGAGAGTGAGATGCCAGCTCCTTTCATTCAGTCAGTAGCTTCAAACATTTCTGGTGTATGAAAAACATGTTTTTCAATGGCAAAAATCAATGAATATTGTAAATGCACTAACAGTAATATCTCCACATTGCAAGGTGCAATTCTGAATTTTTTTGCTTTTTCCTGCTAATCCTAGCATGATAAAGAAGATTCAAAGAGTGAGATGCCAGCTCCTTTCATTCAGTCAGTAGCTTCAAACATTTCTGGACGTTTTTCAATGGCAAAAATCAATGAATATTGTAAATGCACAAACAGTAATATCTCCACATTGCAAGGTGCAATTCTGAAATTTTTTGCTTTTTCCTGCTAATCCTAGCATGATAAAGAAGATTCAAAGAGAGTGAGATGCCAGCTCCTTTCATTCAGTCAGTAGCTTCAAACATTTCTGGATGCTTTTCAATGGCAAAAATCAATGAATATTGTAAATGCACAAACAGAAATATCTCCACATTGCAGGGTGCAATTCTGAAATTTTTTGCTTTTTCCTGCTAATCCTAGCATGATAAAGAAGATTCAAAGAGAGTGAGATGCCAGCTCCTTTCATTCAGTCAGTAGATTCAAACATTTCTGGTATATGAATAACATGATGTTTTTCAATGGCAAAAATCAATGAATATTGTAAATGCACAAACAGTAATATCTCCACATTGCAAGGTGCAATTCTGAAATTTTTTGCTTTTTCCTGCTAATCCTAGCATGATAAAGAAGATTCAAAGAGAGTGAGATGCCAGCTACTTTCATTCAGTCAGTAGCTTCAAACATTTCTGGACGTTTTTCAATGGCAAAAATCAATGAATATTGTAAATGCACAAACAGTAATAACTCCACATTGCAAGGTGCAATTCTGAAATTTTTTGCTTTTTCCTGCTAATCCTAGCATGATAAAGAAGATTCAAAGAGAGTAAGATGCCAGCTCCTTTCATTCAGTCAGTAGCTTCAAACATTTCTGGACGTTTTTCAATGGCAAAAATCAATGAATATTGTAAATGCACAAACAGTAATATCTCCACATTGCAAGGTGCAATTCTGAAATTTTTTGCTTTTTCCTGCTAATCCTAGCATGATAAAGAAGATTCAAAGAGAGTGAGATGCCAGCTCCTTTCATTCAGTCAGTAGCTTCAAACATTTCTGGATGCTTTTCAATGGCAAAAATCAATGAATATTGTAAATGCACAAACAGTAATATCTCCACATTGCAGGGTGCAATTCTGAAATTTTTTGCTTTTTCCTGCTAATCCTAGCATGATAAAGAAGATTCAAAGAGAGTGAGATGCCAGCTCCTTTCATTCAGTCAGTAGATTCAAACATTTCTGGTATATGAATAACATGATGTTTTTCAATGGCAAAAATCAATGAATATTGTAAATGCACAAACAGTAATATCTCCACATTGCAAGGTGCAATTCTGAAATTTTTTGCTTTTTCCTGCTAATCCTAGCATGATAAAGAAGATTCAAAGAGAGTGAGATGCCAGCTCCTTTCATTCAGTCAGTAGCTTCAAACATTTCTGGACGTTTTTCAATGGCAAAAATCAATGAATATTGTAAATGCACAAACAGTAATAACTCCACATTGCAAGATGCAATTCTGAAATTTTTTGCTTTTTCCTGCTAATCCTATCATGATAAAGAATATTCAAAGAGAGTGAGATGCCAGCTCCTTTCATTCAGTCAGTAGCTTCAAACATTTCTGGACGTTTTTCAATGGCAAAAATCAATGAATATTGTAAATGCACAAACAGTAATATCTCCACATTGCAAGGTGCAATTCTGAAATTTTTTTCTTTTTCCTGCTAATCCTAGCATGATAAAGAAGATTCAAAGAGAGTGAGATGCCAGCTCCTTTCATTCAGTCAGTAGCTTCAAACATTTCTGGACGTTTTTCAATGGCAAAAATCAATGAATATTGTAAATGCACAAACAGTAATATCTCCACATTGCAAGGTGCAATTCTGAAATTTTTTGCTTTTTCCTGCTAATCCTAGCATGATAAAGAAGATTCAAAGAGAGTGAGATGCCAGCTCCTTTCATTCAGTCAGTAGCTTCAAACATTTCTGGACGTTTTTCAATGGCAAAAATCAATGAATATTGTAAATGCACAAACAGTAATATCTCCACATTGCAAGGTGCAATTCTGAAATTTTTTGCTTTTTCCTGCTAATCCTAGCATGATAAAGAAGATTCAAAGAGAGTGAGATGCCAGCTCCTTTCATTCAGTCAGTAGCTTCAAACATTTCTGGTATATGAATAACATGATGTTTTTCAATGGCAAAAATCAATGAATATTGTAAATGCACAAACAGTAATATCTCCACATTGCAAGGTGCAATTCTGAAATTTTTTGCTTTTTCCTGCTAATCCTAGCATGATAAAGAAGATTCAAAGAGAGTGAGATGCCAGCTCCTTTCATTCAGTCAGTAGCTTCAAACATTTCTGGACGTTTTTCAATGGCAAAAATCAATGAATATTGTAAATGCACAAACAGTAATAACTCCAGATTGCAAGGTGCAATTCTGAAATTTTTTGCTTTTTCCTGCTAATCCTAGCATGATAAAGAAGATTCAAAGAGAGTGAGATGCCAGCTCCTTTCATTCAGTCAGTAGCTTCAAACATTTCTGGACGTTTTTCAATGGCAAAAATCAATGAATATTGTAAATGCACAAACAATAATATCTCCACATTGCAAGGTGCAATTCTGAAATTTTTTGCTTTTTCCTGCTAATCCTAGCATGATAAAGAAGATTCAAAGAGAGTGAGATGCCAGCTCCTTTCATTCAGTCAGTAGCTTCAAACATTTCTGGTATATGAATAACATGATGTTTTTCAATGGCAAAAATCAATGAATATTGTAAATGCACTAACAGTAATATCTCCACATTGCAAGGTGCAATTCTGAATTTTTTTGCTTTTTCCTGCTAATCCTAGCATGATAAAGAAGATTCAAAGAGTGAGATGCCAGCTCCTTTCATTCAGTCAGTAGCTTCAAACATTTCTGGACGTTTTTCAATGGCAAAAATCAATGAATATTGCAAATGCACAAACAGTAATATCTCCACATTGCAAGGTGCAATTCTGAAATTTTTTGCTTTTTCCTGCTAATCCTAGCATGATAAAGAAGATTCAAAGAGAGTGAGATGCCAGCTCCTTTCATTCAGTCAGTAGCTTCAAACATTTCTGGATGCTTTTCAATGGCAAAAATCAATGAATATTGTAAATGCACAAACAGTAATATCTCCACATTGCAGGGTGCAATTCTGAAATTTTTTGCTTTTTCCTGCTAATCCTAGCATGATAAAGAAGATTCAAAGAGAGTGAGATGCCAGCTCCTTTCATTCAGTCAGTAGCTTCAAACATTTCTGGATGCTTTTCAATGGCAAAAATCAATGAATATTGTAAATGCACAAACAGTAATATCTCCACATTGCAGGGTGCAATTCTGAAATTTTTTGCTTTTTCCTGCTAATCCTAGCATGATAAAGAAGATTCAAAGAGAGTGAGATGCCAGCTCCTTTAATTCAGTCAGTAGATTCAAACATTTCTGGTATATGAATAACATGATGTTTTTCAATGGCAAAAATCAATGAATATTGTAAATGCACAAACAGTAATATCTCCACATTGCAAGGTGCAATTCTGAAATTTTTTGCTTTTTCCTGCTAATCCTAGCATGATAAAGAAGATTCAAAGAGAGTGAGATGCCAGCTCCTTTCATTCAGTCAGTAGCTTCAAACATTTCTGGACGTTTTTCAATGGCAAAAATCAATGAATATTGTAAATGCACAAACAGTAATATCTCCACATTGCAAGGTGCAATTCTGAAATTTTTTGCTTTTTCCTGCTAATCCTAGCATGATAAAGAAGATTCAAAGAGAGTGAGATGCCAGCTCCTTTCATTCAGTCAGTAGCTTCAAACATTTCTGGTATATGAATAACATGATGTTTTTCAATGGCAAAAATCAATGAATATTGTAAATGCACAAACAGTAATATCTCCACATTGCAAGGTGCAATTCTGAAATTTTTTGCTTTTTCCTGCTAATCCTAGCATGATAAAGAAGATTCAAAGAGAGTGAGATGCCAGCTCCTTTCATTCAGTCAGTAGCTTCAAACATTTCTGGATGTTTTTCAATGGCAAAAATCAATGAATATTGTAAATGCACAAACAGTAATAACTCCACATTGCAAGGTGCAATTCTGAAATGTTTTGCTTTTTCCTGCTAATCCTAGCATGATAAAGAAGATTCAAAGAGAGTGAGATGCCAGCTCCTTTCATTCAGTCAGTAGCTTCAAACATTTCTGGACGTTTTTCAATGGCTAAAATCAATGAATATTGTAAATGCACAAACAATAATATCTCCACATTGCAAGGTGCAATTCTGAAATTTTTTGCTTTTTCCTGCTAATCCTAGCATGATAAAGAAGATTCAAAGAGAGTGAGATGCCAGCTCCTTTCAATCAGTCAGTAGCTTCAAACATTTCTGGTATATGAATAACATGATGTTTTTCAATGGCAAAAATCAATGAATATTGTAAATGCACTAACAGTAATATCTCCACATTGCAGGTGCAATTCTGAATTTTTTTGCTTTTTCCTGCTAATCCTAGCATGATAAAGAAGATTCAAAGAGAGTGAGATGCCAGCTCCTTTCATTCAGTCAGTAGCTTCAAACATTTCTGGACGTTTTTCAATGGCAAAAATCAATGAATATTGTAAATGCACAAACAGTAATATCTCCACATTGCAAGGTGCAATTCTGAAATTTTTTGCTTTTTCCTGCTAATCCTAGCATGATAAAGAAGATTCAAAGAGAGTGAGATGCCAGCTCCTTTCATTCAGTCAGTAGCTTCAAACATTTCTGGATGCTTTTCAATGGCAAAAATCAATGAATATTGTAAATGCACAAACAGTAATATCTCCACATTGCAGGGTGCAATTCTGAAATTTTTTGCTTTTTCCTGCTAATCCTAGCATGATAAAGAAGATTGAAAGAGAGTGAGATGCCAGCTCCTTTCATTCAGTCAGTAGCTTCAAACATTTCTGGTATATGAATAACATGATGTTTTTCAATGGCAATAATCAATGAATATTGTAAATGCACAAACAGTAATATCTCCACATTGCAAGGTGCAATTCTGAAATTTTTTGCTTTTTCCTGCTAATCCTAGCATGATAAAGAAGATTCAAAGAGAGTGAGATGCCAGCTCCTTTCATTCAGTCAGTAGCTTCAAACATTTCTGGACGTTTTTCAATGGCAAAAATCAATGAATATTGTAAATGCACAAACAGTAATATCTCCACATTGCAAGGTGCAATTCTGAAATTTTTTGCTTTTTCCTGCTAATCCTAGCATGATAAAGAAGATTCAAAGAGAGTGAGATGCCAGCTCCTTTCATTCAGTCAGTAGCTTCAAACATTTCTGGACGTTTTTCAATGGCAAAAATCAATGAATATTGTAAATGCACAAACAGTAATATCTCCACATTGCAAGGTGCAATTCTGAAATTTTTTGCTTTTTCCTGCCAATCCTAGCATGATAAAGAAGATTCAAAGAGAGTGAGATGCAAGCTCCTTTCATTCAGTCAGTAGCTTCAAACATTTCTGGTATATGAATAACATGATGTTTTTCAATGGCAAAAATCAATGAATATTGTAAATGCACTAACAGTAATATCTCCACATTGCAAGGTGCAATTCTGAAATTTTTTGCTTTTTCCTGCTAATCCTAGCATGATAAAGAAGATTCAAAGAGAGTGAGATGCCAGCTCCTTTCATTCAGTCAGTAGCTTCAAACATTTCTGGACGCTTTTCAATGACAAAAATCAATGAATATTGTAAATGCACAAACAGTAATATCTCCACATTGCAAGGTGCAATTCTGAAATTTTTTGCTTTTTCCTGCTAATCCTAGCATGATAAAGAAGATTCAAAGAGAGTGAGATGCCAGCTCCTTTCATTCAGTCAGTAGCTTCAAACATTTCTGGACGCTTTTCAATGGCAAAAATCAATGAATATTGTAAATGCACAAACAGTAATATCTCCACATTGCAGGGTGCAATTCTGAAATTTTTTGCTTTTTCCTGCTAATCCTAGCATGATAAAGAAGATTCAAAGAGAGTGAGATGCCAGCTCCTTTCATTCAGTCAGTAGCTTTATCATGCTAAGAGGAGCAGGAAAAAGCAAAAAATTTCAGAATTGCACCTTGCAATGCGGAGAAATTACTGTTTGTGCATTTACAATATTCATTGATTTTTGCCATTGAAAAACGTCCAGAAATGATTGAAGCTACTGACTGAATGAAAGGAGCTGGCATCTCACTCTCTTTGAATCTTGTTTATCATGCTAAGAGGAGCAGGAAAAAGCAAAAAATTTCAGAATTGCACCTTGCAATGCGGAGAAATTACTGTGTGTGCATTACAATATTCATTGATTTTTGCCATTGAAAAACGTCCAGAAATGATTGAAGCTACTGACTGAACGAAAGGAGCTGGCATCTCACTCTCTTTGAATCTTCTTTATCATGCTAAGAGGAGCAGAAAAAAGCAAAAAATTTCAGAATTGCACCTTGCAATGCGGAGAAATTACTGTTTGTGCATTTACAATATTCATTGATTTTTGCCATTGAAAAACGTCCAGAAATGATTGAAGCTACTGACTGAATGAAAGGAGCTGGCATCTCACTCTCTTTGAATCTTCTTTATCATGCTAAGAGGAGCAGGAAAAAGCACAAAATTTCAGAATTGCACCTTGCAATGCGGAGAAATTACTGTTTGTGCATTTACAATATTCATTGATTTTTGCCATTGAAAAACATCATGTTATTCATATACCAGAAATGTTTGAAGCTACTGACTGAATGAAAGGAGCTGACATCTCACTCTCTTTGAATCTTCTTTATCATGCTAAGAGGAGCAGGAAAAAGCAAAAAATTTCAGAATTGCACCTTGCAATGCGGAGAAATTACTGTTTGTGCATTTACAATATTCATTGATTTTTGCCATTGAAAAACGTCCAGAAATGATTGAAGCTACTGACTGAATGAAAGGAGCTGGCATCTCACTCTCTTTGAATCTTCTTTATCATGCTAAGAGGAGCAGGAAAAAGCACAAAATTTCAGAATTGCACCTTGCAATGCGGAGAAATTACTGTTTGTGCATTTACAATATTCATTGATTTTTGCCATTGAAAAACATCATGTTATTCATATACCAGAAATGTTTGAAGCTACTGACTGAATGAAAGGAGCTGGCATCTCACTCTCTTTGAATCTTCTTTATCATGCTAAGAGGAGCAGGAAAAAGCAAAAAATTTCAGAATTGCATCTTGCAATGCGGAGAAATTACTGTTTGTGCATTTACAATATTCATTGATTTTTGCCATTGAAAAACATCATGTTATTCATATACCAGAAATGTTTGAAGCTACTGACTGAATGAAAGGAGCTGGCATCTCACTCTCTTTGAATCTTCTTTATCATGCTAAGAGGAGCAGGAAAAAGCAAAAAATTTCAGAATTGCACCTTGCAATGTGGAGAAATTACTGTTTGTGCATTTACAATATTCATTGATTTTTACCATTGAAAAACGTCCAGAAATGATTGAAGCTACTGACTGAATGAAAGTAGCTGGCATCTCACTCTCTTTGAATCTTCTTTATCATACTAAGAGGAGCAGGAAAAAGCAAAAAATTTCAGACTTGCACCTTGCAATGCGGAGAAATTACTTTTTGTGCATTTACAATATTCATTGATTTTTGCCATTGAAAAACATCATGTTATTCATATGCCAGAAATGTTTGAAGCTACTGACTGAATGAAAGGAGCTGGCATCTCACTCTCTTTGAATCTTCTTTATCATGCTAAGAGGAGCAGGAAAAAGCAAAAAATTTCAGAATTGCACCTTGCAATGCGGAGAAATTACTGTTTGTGCATTTACAATATTCATTGATTTTTGCCATTGAAAAACGTCCAGAAATGATTGAAGCTACTGACTGAATGAAAGGAGCTGGCATCTCACTCTATTTGAATCTTCTTTATCATGCTAAGAGGAGCAGGAAAAAGCAAAAAATTTCAGAATTGCACCTTGCAATGCGGAGAAATTACTGTTTGTGCATTTACAATATTCATTGATTTTTGCCATTGAAAAACATCATGTTATTCATATACCAGAAATGTTTGAAGCTACTGACTGAATGAAAGGAGCTGGCATCTCACTCTCTTTGAATCTTCTTTATCATGCTAAGAGGAGCAGGAAAAAGCAAAAAATTTCAGAATTGCACCTTGCAATGCGGAGAAATTACTGTTTGTGCATTTACAATATTCATTGATTTTTGCCATTGAAAAACGTCCAGAAATGATTGAAGCTACTGACTGAATGAAAGGAGCTGGCATCTCACTCTCTTTGAATCTTGTTTATCATGCTAAGAGGAGCAGGAAAAAGCAAAAAATTTCAGAATTGCACCTTGCAATGCGGAGAAATTACTGTTTGTGCATTTACAATATTCATTGATTTTTGCCATTGAAAAACATCATGTTATTCATATACCAGAAATGATTGAAGCTACTGACTGAATGAAAGGAGCTGGCATCTCACTCTCTTTGAATCTTCTTTATCATGCTAAGAGGAGCAGGAAAAAGTAAAAAATTTCAGAATTGCACCTTGCAATGCGGAGAAATTACTGTTTGTGCATTTATAATATTCAATGATTTTTGCCATTGAAAAACGTCCAGAAATGATTGAAGCTACTGACTGAACGAAAGGAGCTGGCATCTCACTCTCTTTGAATCTTCTTTATCATGCTAAGAGGAGCAGGAAAAAGCAAAAAATTTCAGAATTGCACCTTGCAATGCGGAGAAATTACTGTTTGTGCATTTACAATATTCATTGATTTTTGCCATTGAAAAACGTCCAGAAATGATTGAAGCTACTGACTGAATGAAAGGAGCTGGCATCTCACTCTCTTTGAATCTTCTTTACCATGCTAAGAGGAGCAGGAAAAAGCAAAAAATTTCAGAATTGCACCTTGCAATGCGGAGAAATTACTGTTTGTGCATTTACAATATTCATTGATTTTTGCCTTTGAAAAACATCATGTTATTCATATACCAGAAATGTTTGAAGCTACTGACTGAATGAAAGGAGCTGACATCTCACGCTCTTTGAATCTTCTTTATCATGCTAAGAGGAGCAGGAAAAAGCAAAACATTTCAGAATTGCACCTTGCAATGCGGAGAAATTACTGTTTGTGCATTTACAATATTCATTGATTTTTGCCATTGAAAAACGTCCAGAAATGATTGAAGCTACTGACTGAATGAAAGGAGCTGGCATCTCACTCTCTTTGAATCTTCTTTATCATGCTAAGAGGAGCAGGAAAAAGCAAAAAATTTCAGAATTGCACCTTGCAATGCGGAGAAATTACTGTTTGTGCATTTACAATATTCATTGATTTTTGCCATTGAAAAACATCATGTTATTCATATACCAGAAATGTTTGAAGCTACTGACTGAATGAAAGGAGCTGGCATCTCACTCTCTTTGAATCTTCTTTATCATGCTAAGAGGAGCAGGAAAAAGCAAAAAATTTCAGAATTGCACCTTGCAATGCGGAGAAATTACTGTTTGTGCATTTACAATATTCATTGATTTTTGCCATTGAAAAACGTCCAGAAATGATTGAAGCTACTGACTGAATGAAAGGAGCTGGCATCTCACTCTCTTTGAATCTTCTTTATCATGCTAAGAGGAGCAGGAAAAAGCAAAAAATTTCAGAATTGCACCTTGCAATGCGGAGAAATTACTGTTTGTGCATTTACAATATTCATTGATTTTTGCCATTGAAAAACATCATGTTATTCATATACCAGAAATGTTTGAAGCTACTGACTGAATGAAAGGAGCTGACATCTCACGCTCTTTGAATCTTCTTTATCATGCTAAGAGGAGCAGGAAAAAGCAAAAAATTTCAGAATTGCACCTTGCAATGCGGAGAAATTACTGTTTGTGCATTTACAATATTCATTGATTTTTGCCATTGAAAAACGTCCAGAAATGATTGAAGCTACTGACTGAACGAAAGGAGCTGGCATCTCACTCTCTTTGAATCTTCTTTATCATGCTAAGAGGAGCAGGAAAAAGCAAAAAATTTCAGAATTGCACCTTGCAATGCGGAGAAATTACTGTTTGTGCATTTACAATATTCATTGATTTTTGCCATTGAAAAACGTCCAGAAATGATTGAAGCTACTGACTGAATGAAAGGAGCTGGCATCTCACTCTCTTTGAATCTTCTTTATCATGCTAAGAGGAGCAGGAAAAAGCAAAAAATTTCAGAATTGCACCTTGCAATGCGGAGAAATTACTGTTTGTGCATTTACAATATTCATTGATTTTTGCCTTTGAAAAACATCATGTTATTCATATACCAGAAATGTTTGAAGCTACTGACTGAATGAAAGGAGCTGACATCTCACGCTCTTTGAATCTTCTTTATCATGCTAAGAGGAGCAGGAAAAAGCAAAACATTTCAGAATTGCACCTTGCAATGCGGAGAAATTACTGTTTGTGCATTTACAATATTCATTGATTTTTGCCATTGAAAAACGTCCAGAAATGATTGAAGCTACTGACTGAATGAAAGGAGCTGGCATCTCACTCTCTTTGAATCTTCTTTATCATGCTAAGAGGAGCAGGAAAAAGCAAAAAATTTCAGAATTGCACCTTGCAATGCGGAGAAATTACTGTTTGTGCATTTACAATATTCATTGATTTTTGCCATTGAAAAACATCATGTTATTCATATACCAGAAATGTTTGAAGCTACTGACTGAATGAAAGGAGCTGGCATCTCACTCTCTTTGAATCTTCTTTATCATGCTAAGAGGAGCAGGAAAAAGCAAAAAATTTCAGAATTGCACCTTGCAATGCGGAGAAATTACTGTTTGTGCATTTACAATATTCATTGATTTTTGCCATTGAAAAACGTCCAGAAATGATTGAAGCTACTGACTGAATGAAAGGAGCTGGCATCTCACTCTCTTTGAATCTTCTTTATCATGCTAAGAGGAGCAGGAAAAAGCAAAAAATTTCAGAATTGCACCTTGCAATGCGGAGAAATTACTGTTTGTGCATTTACAATATTCATTGATTTTTGCCATTGAAAAACATCATGTTATTCATATACCAGAAATGTTTGAAGCTACTGACTGAATGAAAGGAGCTGACATCTCACGCTCTTTGAATCTTCTTTATCATGCTAAGAGGAGCAGGAAAAAGCAAAAAATTTCAGAATTGCACCTTGCAATGCGGAGAAATTACTGTTTGTGCATTTACAATATTCATTGATTTTTGCCATTGAAAAACGTCCAGAAATGATTGAAGCTACTGACTGAATGAAAGGAGCTGGCATCTCACTCTCTTTGAATCTTCTTTATCATGCTAAGAGGAGCAGGAAAAAGCACAAAATTTCAGAATTGCACCTTGCAATGCGGAGAAATTACTGTTTGTGCATTTACAATATTCATTGATTTTTGCCATTGAAAAACATCATGTTATTCATATACCAGAAATGTTTGAAGCTACTGACTGAATGAAAGGAGCTGGCATCTCACTCTCTTTGAATCTTCTTTATCATGCTAAGAGGAGCAGGAAAAAGCAAAAAATTTCAGAATTGCATCTTGCAATGCGGAGAAATTACTGTTTGTGCATTTACAATATTCATTGATTTTTGCCATTGAAAAACATCATGTTATTCATATACCAGAAATGTTTGAAGCTACTGACTGAATGAAAGGAGCTGGCATCTCACTCTCTTTGAATCTTCTTTATCATGCTAAGAGGAGCAGGAAAAAGCAAAAAATTTCAGAATTGCACCTTGCAATGTGGAGAAATTACTGTTTGTGCATTTACAATATTCATTGATTTTTACCATTGAAAAACGTCCAGAAATGATTGAAGCTACTGACTGAATGAAAGTAGCTGGCATCTCACTCTCTTTGAATCTTCTTTATCATACTAAGAGGAGCAGGAAAAAGCAAAAAATTTCAGACTTGCACCTTGCAATGCGGAGAAATTACTTTTTGTGCATTTACAATATTCATTGATTTTTGCCATTGAAAAACATCATGTTATTCATATGCCAGAAATGTTTGAAGCTACTGACTGAATGAAAGGAGCTGGCATCTCACTCTCTTTGAATCTTCTTTATCATGCTAAGAGGAGCAGGAAAAAGCAAAAAATTTCAGAATTGCACCTTGCAATGCGGAGAAATTACTGTTTGTGCATTTACAATATTCATTGATTTTTGCCATTGAAAAACGTCCAGAAATGATTGAAGCTACTGACTGAATGAAAGGAGCTGGCATCTCACTCTATTTGAATCTTCTTTATCATGCTAAGAGGAGCAGGAAAAAGCAAAAAATTTCAGAATTGCACCTTGCAATGCGGAGAAATTACTGTTTGTGCATTTACAATATTCATTGATTTTTGCCATTGAAAAACATCATGTTATTCATATACCAGAAATGTTTGAAGCTACTGACTGAATGAAAGGAGCTGGCATCTCACTCTCTTTGAATCTTCTTTATCATGCTAAGAGGAGCAGGAAAAAGCAAAAAATTTCAGAATTGCACCTTGCAATGCGGAGAAATTACTGTTTGTGCATTTACAATATTCATTGATTTTTGCCATTGAAAAACGTCCAGAAATGATTGAAGCTACTGACTGAATGAAAGGAGCTGGCATCTCACTCTCTTTGAATCTTGTTTATCATGCTAAGAGGAGCAGGAAAAAGCAAAAAATTTCAGAATTGCACCTTGCAATGCGGAGAAATTACTGTTTGTGCATTTACAATATTCATTGATTTTTGCCATTGAAAAACATCATGTTATTCATATACCAGAAATGATTGAAGCTACTGACTGAATGAAAGGAGCTGGCATCTCACTCTCTTTGAATCTTCTTTATCATGCTAAGAGGAGCAGGAAAAAGTAAAAAATTTCAGAATTGCACCTTGCAATGCGGAGAAATTACTGTTTGTGCATTTATAATATTCAATGATTTTTGCCATTGAAAAACGTCCAGAAATGATTGAAGCTACTGACTGAACGAAAGGAGCTGGCATCTCACTCTCTTTGAATCTTCTTTATCATGCTAAGAGGAGCAGGAAAAAGCAAAAAATTTCAGAATTGCACCTTGCAATGCGGAGAAATTACTGTTTGTGCATTTACAATATTCATTGATTTTTGCCATTGAAAAACGTCCAGAAATGATTGAAGCTACTGACTGAATGAAAGGAGCTGGCATCTCACTCTCTTTGAATCTTCTTTATCATGCTAAGAGGAGCAGGAAAAAGCAAAAAATTTCAGAATTGCACCTTGCAATGCGGAGAAATTACTGTTTGTGCATTTACAATATTCATTGATTTTTGCCTTTGAAAAACATCATGTTATTCATATACCAGAAATGTTTGAAGCTACTGACTGAATGAAAGGAGCTGACATCTCACGCTCTTTGAATCTTCTTTATCATGCTAAGAGGAGCAGGAAAAAGCAAAACATTTCAGAATTGCACCTTGCAATGCGGAGAAATTACTGTTTGTGCATTTACAATATTCATTGATTTTTGCCATTGAAAAACGTCCAGAAATGATTGAAGCTACTGACTGAATGAAAGGAGCTGGCATCTCACTCTCTTTGAATCTTCTTTATCATGCTAAGAGGAGCAGGAAAAAGCAAAAAATTTCAGAATTGCACCTTGCAATGCGGAGAAATTACTGTTTGTGCATTTACAATATTCATTGATTTTTGCCATTGAAAAACATCATGTTATTCATATACCAGAAATGTTTGAAGCTACTGACTGAATGAAAGGAGCTGGCATCTCACTCTCTTTGAATCTTCTTTATCATGCTAAGAGGAGCAGGAAAAAGCAAAAAATTTCAGAATTGCACCTTGCAATGCGGAGAAATTACTGTTTGTGCATTTACAATATTCATTGATTTTTGCCATTGAAAAACGTCCAGAAATGATTGAAGCTACTGACTGAATGAAAGGAGCTGGCATCTCACTCTCTTTGAATCTTCTTTATCATGCTAAGAGGAGCAGGAAAAAGCAAAAAATTTCAGAATTGCACCTTGCAATGCGGAGAAATTACTGTTTGTGCATTTACAATATTCATTGATTTTTGCCATTGAAAAACATCATGTTATTCATATACCAGAAATGTTTGAAGCTACTGACTGAATGAAAGGAGCTGACATCTCACGCTCTTTGAATCTTCTTTATCATGCTAAGAGGAGCAGGAAAAAGCAAAAAATTTCAGAATTGCACCTTGCAATGCGGAGAAATTACTGTTTGTGCATTTACAATATTCATTGATTTTTGCCATTGAAAAACGTCCAGAAATGATTGAAGCTACTGACTGAATGAAAGGAGCTGGCATCTCACTCTCTTTGAATCTTCTTTATCATGCTAAGAGGAGCAGGAAAAAGCAAAAAATTTCAGAATTGCACCTTGCAATGCGGAGAAATTACTGTTTGTGCATTTACAATATTCATTGATTTTTGCCATTGAAAAACATCATGTTATTCATATACCAGAAATGTTTGAAGCTACTGACTGAATGAAAGGAGCTGGCATCTCACTCTCTTTGAATCTTCTTTATCATGCTAAGAGGAGCAGGAAAAAGCAAAAAATTTCAGAATTGCACCTTGCAATGCGGAGAAATTACTGTTTGTGCATTTACAATATTCATTGATTTTTGCCATTGAAAAACATCATGTTATTCATATACCAGAAATGTTTGAAGCTACTGACTGAATGAAAGGAGCTGGCATCTCACTCTCTTTGAATCTTCTTTATCATGCTAAGAGGAGCAGGAAAAAGCAAAAAATTTCAGAATTGCACCTTGCAATGCGGAGAAATTACTGTTTGTGCATTTACAATATTCATTGATTTTTGCCATTGAAAAACGTCCAGAAATGATTGAAGCTACTGACTGAATGAAAGGAGCTGGCATCTCACTCTCTTTGAATCTTCTTTATCATGCTAAGAGGAGCAGGAAAAAGCAAAACATTTCAGAATTGCACCTTGCAATGCGGAGAAATTACTGTTTGTGCATTTACAATATTCATTGATTTTTGCCATTGAAAAACGTCCAGAAATGATTGAAGCTACTGACTGAATGAAAGGAGCTGGCATCTCACTCTCTTTGAATCTTCTTTATCATGCTAAGAGGAGCAGGAAAAAGCAAAAAATTTCAGAATTGCACCTTGCAATGCGGAGAAATTACTGTTTGTGCATTTACAATATTCATTGATTTTTGCCATTGAAAAACATCATGTTATTCATATACCAGAAATGTTTGAAGCTACTGACTGAATGAAAGGAGCTGGTATCTCACTCTCTTTGAATCTTCTTTATCATGCTAAGAGGAGCAGGAAAAAGCAAAAAATTTCAGAATTGCACCTTGCAATGCGGAGAAATTACTGTTTGTGCATTTACAATATTCATTGATTTTTGCCATTGAAAAACGTCCAGAAATGATTGAAGCTACTGACTGAATGAAAGGAGCTGGCATCTCACTCTCTTTGAATCTTGTTTATCATGCTAAGAGGAGCAGGAAAAAGCAAAAAATTTCAGAATTGCACCTTGCAATGCGGAGAAATTACTGTTTGTGCATTTACAATATTCATTGATTTTTGCCATTGAAAAACATCATGTTATTCATATACCAGAAATGATTGAAGCTACTGACTGAATGAAAGGAGCTGGCATCTCACTCTCTTTGAATCTTCTTTATCATGCTAAGAGGAGCAGGAAAAAGTAAAAAATTTCAGAATTGCACCTTGCAATGCGGAGAAATTACTGTTTGTGCATTTATAATATTCAATGATTTTTGCCATTGAAAAACGTCCAGAAATGATTGAAGCTACTGACTGAACGAAAGGAGCTGGCATCTCACTCTCTTTGAATCTTCTTTATCATGCTAAGAGGAGCAGGAAAAAGCAAAAAATTTCAGAATTGCACCTTGCAATGCGGAGAAATTACTGTTTGTGCATTTACAATATTCATTGATTTTTGCCATTGAAAAACGTCCAGAAATGATTGAAGCTACTGACTGAATGAAAGGAGCTGGCATCTCACTCTCTTTGAATCTTCTTTATCATGCTAAGAGGAGCAGGAAAAAGCAAAAAATTTCAGAATTGCACCTTGCAATGCGGAGAAATTACTGTTTGTGCATTTACAATATTCATTGATTTTTGCCATTGAAAAACATCATGTTATTCATATACCAGAAATGTTTGAAGCTACTGACTGAATGAAAGGAGCTGACATCTCACGCTCTTTGAATCTTCTTTATCATGCTAAGAGGAGCAGGAAAAAGCAAAAAATTTCAGAATTGCACCTTGCAATGCGGAGAAATTACTGTTTGTGCATTTACAATATTCATTGATTTTTGCCATTGAAAAACGTCCAGAATTGATTGAAGCTACTGACTGAATGAAAGGAGCTGGCATCTCACTCTCTTTGAATCTTCTTTATCATGCTAAGAGGAGCAGGAAAAAGCAAAAAATTTCAGAATTGCACCTTGCAATGCGGAGAAATTACTGTTTGTGCATTTACAATATTCATTGATTTTTGCCATTGAAAAACATCATGTTATTCATATACCAGAAATGTTTGAAGCTACTGACTGAATGAAAGGAGCTGGCATCTCACTCTCTTTGAATCTTCTTTATCATGCTAAGAGGAGCAGGAAAAAGCAAAAAATTTCAGAATTGCACCTTGCAATGCGGAGAAATTACTGTTTGTGCATTTACAATATTCATTGATTTTTGCCATTGAAAAACATCATGTTATTCATATACCAGAAATGTTTGAAGCTACTGACTGAATGAAAGGAGCTGGCATCTCACTCTCTTTGAATCTTCTTTATCATGCTAAGAGGAGCAGGGAAAAGCAAAAAATTTCAGAATTGCACCTTGCAATGTGGAGAAATTACTGTTTGTGCATTTACAATATTCATTGATTTTTACCATTGAAAAACGTCCAGAAATGATTGAAGCTACTGACTGAATGAAAGTAGCTGGCATCTCACTCTCTTTGAATCTTCTTTATCATGCTAAGACGAGCAGGAAAAAGCAAAAAATTTCAGACTTGCACCTTGCAATGCGGAGAAATTACTGTTTGTGCATTTACAATATTCATTGATTTTTGCCATTGAAAAACATCATGTTATTCATATACCAGAAATGTTTGAAGCTACTGACTGAATGAAAGGAGCTGGCATCTCACTCTCTTTGAATCTTCTTTATCATGCTAAGAGGAGCAGGAAAAAGCAAAAAATTTCAGAATTGCACCTTGCAATGCGGAGAAATTACTGTTTGTGCATTTACAATATTCATTGATTTTTGCCATTGAAAAACGTCCTGAAATGATTGAAGCTACTGACTGAATGAAAGGAGCTGGCATCTCACTCTCTTTGAATCTTCTTTATCATGCTAAGAGGAGCAGGAAAAAGCAAAAAATTTCAGAATTGCACCTTGCAATGCGGAGAAATTACTGTTTGTGCATTTACAATATTCATTGATTTTTGCCATTGAAAAACGTCCAGAAATTATTGAAGCTACTGACTGAATGAAAGGAGCTGGCATCTCACTCTCTTTGAATCTTCTTTATCATGCTAAGAGGAGCAGGAAAAAGCAAAAAATTTCAGAATTGCACCTTGCAATGCGGAGAAATTACTGTTTGTGCATTTACAATATTCATTGATTTTTGCCATTGAAAAACATGTTATTCATATACCAGAAATGTTTGAAGCTACTGACTGAATGAAAGGAGCTGGCACCTCACTCTCTTTGAATCTTCTTTATCATGCTAAGAGGAGCAGGAAAAAGCAAAAAATTTCAGAATTGCACCTTGCAATGCGGAGAAATTACTGTTTGTGCATTTACAATATTCATTGATTTTTGCCATTGAAAAACGTCCAGAAATGATTGAAGCTACTGACTGAATGAAAGGAGCTGGCATCTCACTCTCTTTGAATCTTGTTTATCATGCTAAGAGGAGCAGGAAAAAGCAAAAAATTTCAGAATTGCACCTTGCAATGCGGAGAAATTACTGTTTGTGCATTTACAATATTCATTGATTTTTGCCATTGAAAAACATCATGTTATTCATATACCAGAAATGATTGAAGCTACTGACTGAATGAAAGGAGCTGGCATCTCACTCTCTTTGAATCTTCTTTATCATGCTAAGAGGAGCAGGAAAAAGTAAAAAATTTCAGAATTGCACCTTGCAATGCGGAGAAATTACTGTTTGTGCATTTATAATATTCAATGATTTTTGCCATTGAAAAACGTCCAGAAATGATTGAAGCTACTGACTGAACGAAAGGAGCTGGCATCTCACTCTCTTTGAATCTTCTTTATCATGCTAAGAGGAGCAGGAAAAAGCAAAAAATTTCAGAATTGCACCTTGCAATGCGGAGAAATTACTGTTTGTGCATTTACAATATTCATTGATTTTTGCCATTGAAAAACGTCCAGAAATGATTGAAGCTACTGACTGAATGAAAGGAGCTGGCATCTCACTCTCTTTGAATCTTCTTTATCATGCTAAGAGGAGCAGGAAAAAGCAAAAAATTTCAGAATTGCACCTTGCAATGCGGAGAAATTACTGTTTGTGCATTTACAATATTCATTGATTTTTGCCATTGAAAAACATCATGTTATTCATATACCAGAAATGTTTGAAGCTACTGACTGAATGAAAGGAGCTGACATCTCACGCTCTTTGAATCTTCTTTATCATGCTAAGAGGAGCAGGAAAAAGCAAAAAATTTCAGAATTGCACCTTGCAATGCGGAGAAATTACTGTTTGTGCATTTACAATATTCATTGATTTTTGCCATTGAAAAACGTCCAGAATTGATTGAAGCTACTGACTGAATGAAAGGAGCTGGCATCTCACTCTCTTTGAATCTTCTTTATCATGCTAAGAGGAGCAGGAAAAAGCAAAAAATTTCAGAATTGCACCTTGCAATGCGGAGAAATTACTGTTTGTGCATTTACAATATTCATTGATTTTTGCCATTGAAAAACATCATGTTATTCATATACCAGAAATGTTTGAAGCTACTGACTGAATGAAAGGAGCTGGCATCTCACTCTCTTTGAATCTTCTTTATCATGCTAAGAGGAGCAGGAAAAAGCAAAAAATTTCAGAATTGCACCTTGCAATGCGGAGAAATTACTGTTTGTGCATTTACAATATTCATTGATTTTTGCCATTGAAAAACATCATGTTATTCATATACCAGAAATGTTTGAAGCTACTGACTGAATGAAAGGAGCTGGCATCTCACTCTCTTTGAATCCTCTTTATCATGCTAAGAGGAGCAGGGAAAAGCAAAAAATTTCAGAATTGCACCTTGCAATGTGGAGAAATTACTGTTTGTGCATTTACAATATTCATTGATTTTTACCATTGAAAAACGTCCAGAAATGATTGAAGCTACTGACTGAATGAAAGTAGCTGGTATCTCACTCTCTTTGAATCTTCTTTATCATGCTAAGACGAGCAGGAAAAAGCAAAAAATTTCAGACTTGCACCTTGCAATGCGGAGAAATTACTGTTTGTGCATTTACAATATTCATTGATTTTTGCCATTGAAAAACATCATGTTATTCATATACCAGAAATGTTTGAAGCTACTGACTGAATGAAAGGAGCTGGCATCTCACTCTCTTTGAATCTTCTTTATCATGCTAAGAGGAGCAGGAAAAAGCAAAAAATTTCAGAATTGCACCTTGCAATGCGGAGAAATTACTGTTTGTGCATTTACAATATTCATTGATTTTTGCCATTGAAAAACGTCCTGAAATGATTGAAGCTACTGACTGAATGAAAGGAGCTGGCATCTCACTCTCTTTGAATCTTCTTTATCATGCTAAGAGGAGCAGGAAAAAGCAAAAAATTTCAGAATTGCACCTTGCAATGCGGAGAAATTACTGTTTGTGCATTTACAATATTCATTGATTTTTGCCATTGAAAAACGTCCAGAAATTATTGAAGCTACTGACTGAATGAAAGGAGCTGGCATCTCACTCTCTTTGAATCTTCTTTATCATGCTAAGAGGAGCAGGAAAAAGCAAAAAATTTCAGAATTGCACCTTGCAATGCGGAGAAATTACTGTTTGTGCATTTACAATATTCATTGATTTTTGCCATTGAAAAACATGTTATTCATATACCAGAAATGTTTGAAGCTACTGACTGAATGAAAGGAGCTGGCACCTCACTCTCTTTGAATCTTCTTTATCATGCTAAGAGGAGCAGGAAAAAGCAAAAAATTTCAGAATTGCACCTTGCAATGTGGAGAAATTACTGTTTGTGCATTTACAATATTCATTGATTTTTACCATTGAAAAACGTCCAGAAATGATTGAAGCTACTGACTGAATGAAAGTAGCTGGCATCTCACTCTCTTTGAATCTTCTTTATCATGCTAAGACGAGCAGGAAAAAGCAAAAAATTTCAGACTTGCACCTTGCAATGCGGAGAAATTACTGTTTGTGCATTTACAATATTCATTGATTTTTGCCATTGAAAAACATCATGTTATTCATATACCAGAAATGTTTGAAGCTACTGACTGAATGAAAGGAGCTGGCATCTCACTCTCTTTGAATCTTCTTTATCATGCTAAGAGGAGCAGGAAAAAGCAAAAAATTTCAGAATTGCACCTTGCAATGCGGAGAAATTACTATTTGTGCATTTACAATATTCATTGATTTTTGCCATTGAAAAACGTCCAGAAATGATTGAAGCTACTGACTGAATGAAAGGAGCTGGCATCTCACTCTCTTTGAATCTTCTTTATCATGCTAAGAGGAGCAGGAAAAAGCAAAAAATTTCAGAATTGCACCTTGCAATGCGGAGAAATTACTGTTTGTGCATTTACAATATTCATTGATTTTTGCCATTGAAAAACGTCCAGAAATGATTGAAGCTACTGACTGAATGAAAGGAGCTGGCATCTCACTCTCTTTGAATCTTCTTTATCATGCTAAGAGGAGCAGGAAAAAGCAAAAAATTTCAGAATTGCACCTTGCAATGCGGAGAAATTACTGTTTGTGCATTTACAATATTCATTGATTTTTGCCATTGAAAAACATGTTATTCATATACCAGAAATGTTTGAAGCTACTGACTGAATGAAAGGAGCTGGCACCTCACTCTCTTTGAATCTTCTTTATCATGCTAAGAGGAGCGGGAAAAAGCAAAAAATTTCAGAATTGCACCTTGCAATGCGGAGAAATTACTGTTTGTGCATTTACAATATTCATTGATTTGTGCCATTGAAAAACGTCCAGAAATGATTGAAGGTACTGACTGAATGAAAGGAGCTGGCATCTCACTCTCTTTGAATCTTCTTTATCATGCTAAGAGGAGGAGGAAAAAGCAAAAAATTTCAGAATTGCACCTTGCAATGCGGAGAAATTACTGTTTGTGCATTTACAAAATTCATTGATTTTTGCCATTGAAAAACGTCCAGAAATGATTGAAGCTACTGACTGAATGAAAGGAGCTGGCATCTCACTCTCTTTGAATCTTCTTTATCATGCTAAGAGGAGCAGGAAAAAGCAAAAAATTTCAGAATTGCACCTTGCAATGCGGAGAAATTACTGTTTGTGCATTTACAATATTCATTGATTTTTGCCATTGAGAAACGTCCAGAAATGATTGAAGCTACTGACTGAATGAAAGGAGCTGGCATCTCACTCTCTTTGAATCTTTATCATGCTAAGAGGAGCAGGAAAAAGCAAAAAATTTCAGAATTGCACCTTGCAATGCGGAGAAATTACTGTTTGTGCATTTACAATATTCATTGATTTTTGCCATTGAAAAACATCATGTTATTCATATACCAGAAATGTTTGAAGCTACTGACTGAATGAAAGGAGCTGGCATCTCACTCTCTTTGAATCTTCTTTATCATGCTAAGAGGAGCAGGAAAAAGCAAAAAATTTCAGAATTGCACCTTGCAATGTGGAGAAATTACTGTTTGTGCATTTACAATATTCATTGATTTTTACCATTGAAAAACGTCCAGAAATGATTGAAGCTACTGACTGAATGAAAGTAGCTGGCATCTCACTCTCTTTGAATCTTCTTTATCATGCTAAGAGGAGCAGGAAAAAGCAAAAAATTTCAGACTTGCACCTTGCAATGCGGAGAAATTACTGTTTGTGCATTTACAATATTCATTGATTTTTGCCATTGAAAAACATCATGTTATTGATATACCAGAAATGTTTGAAGCTACTGACTGAATGAAAGGAGCTGGCATCTCACTCTCTTTGAATCATCTTTATCATGCTAAGAGGAGCAGGAAAAAGCAAAAAATTTCAGAATTGCACCTTGCAATGCGGAGAAATTACTGTTTGTGCATTTACAATATTCATTGATTTTTTCCATTGAAAAACATCATGTTATTCATATACCAGAAATGTTTGAAGCTACTGACTGAATGAAAGGAGCTGGCATCTCAATCTCTTTGAATCTTCTTTCTCATGCTAAGAGGAGCAGGAAAAAGCAAAAAACTTCAGAATTGCACCTTGCAATGAGGAGAAATTACTGTTTGTGCATTTACAATATTCATTGATTTTTACCATTGAAAAACGTCCAGAAATGATTGAAGCTACTGACTGAATGAAAGTAGCTGGCATCTCACTCTCTTTGAATCTTCTTTATCATGCTAAGAGGAGCAGGAAAAAGCAAAAAATTTCAGACTTGCACCTTGCAATGCGGAGAAATTACTGTTTGTGCATTTACAATATTCATTGATTTTTGCCATTGAAAAACATCATGTTATTCATATACCAGAAATGTTTGAAGCTACTGACTGAATGAAAGGAGCTGGCATCTCACTCTCTTTGAATCTTCTTTATCATGCTAAGAGGAGCAGGAAAAAGCAAAAAATTTCAGAATTGCACCTTGCAATGCGGAGAAATTACTGTTTGTGCATTTACAATATTCATTGATTTTTGCCATTGAAAAACATCATGTTATTCATATACCAGAAATGTTTGAAGCTACTGACTGAATGAAAGGAGCTGACATCTCACTCTCTTTGAATCTTCTTTATCATGCTAAGAGGAGCAGGAAAAAGCAAAAAATTTCAGAATTGCACCTTGCAATGCGGAGAAATTACTGTTTGTGCATTTACAATATTCATTGATTTTTGCCATTGAAAAACGTCCAGAAATGATTGAAGCTACTGACTGAATGAAAGGAGCTGGCATCTCACTCTCTTTGAATCATGCTAAGAGGAGCAGGAAAAAGCAAAAAATTTCAGAATTGCACCTTGCAATGCGGAGAAATTACTGTTTGTGCATTTACAATATTCATTGATTTTTGCCATTGAAAAACATCATGTTATTCATATACCAGAAATGTTTGAAGCTACTGACTGAATGAAAGGAGCTGGCATCTCACTCTCTTTGAATCTTCTTTATCATGCTAAGAGGAGCAGGAAAAAGCAAAAAATTTTAGAATTGCACCTTGCAATGTGGAGAAATTACTGTTTGTGCATTTACAATATTCATTGATTTTTACCATTGAAAAACGTCAAGAAATGATTGAAGCTACTGACTGAATGAAAGTAGCTGGCATCTCACTCTCTTTGAATCTTCTTTATCATGCTAAGAGGAGCAGGAAAAAGCAAAAAATTTCAGACTTGCACCTTGCAATGCGGAGAAATTACTGTTTGTGCATTTACAATATTCATTGATTTTTGCCATTGAAAAACATCATGTTATTCATATACCAGAAATGTTTGAAGCTACTGACTGAATGAAAGGAGCTGGCATCTCACTCTCTTTGAATCTTCTTTATCATGCTAAGAGGAGCAGGAAAAAGCAAAAAATTTCAGAATTGCACCTTGCAATGCGGAGAAATTAATGTTTGTGCATTTACAATATTCATTGATTTTTGCCATTGAAAAACGTCCAGAAATGATTGAAGCTACTGACTGAATGAAAGGAGCTGGCATCTCACTCTCTTTGAATCTTCTTTATCATGCTAAGAGGAGCAGGAAAAAGCAAAAAATTTCAGAATTGCACCTTGCAATGCGGAGAAATTACTGTTTGTGCATTTACAATATTCATTGATTTTTGCCATTGAAAAACGTCCAGAAATGATTGAAGCTACTGACTGAATGAAAGGAGCTGGCATCTCACTCTCTTTGAATCTTCTTTATCATGCTAAGAGGAGCAGGAAAAAGCAAAAAATTTCAGAATTGCACCTTGCAATGCGGAGAAATTACTGTTTGTGCATTTACAATATTCATTGATTTTTGCCATTGAAAAACATGTTATTCATATACCAGAAATGTTTGAAGCTACTGACTGAATGAAAGGAGCTGGCACCTCAATCTCTTTGAATCTTCTTTATCATGCTAAGAGGAGCGGGAAAAAGCAAAAAATTTCAGAATTGCACCTTGCAATGCGGAGAAATTACTGTTTGTGCATTTACAATATTCATTGATTTTTGCCATTGAAAAACGTCCAGAAATGATTGAAGCTACTGACTGAATGAAAGGAGCTGGCATCTCACTCTCTTTGAATCTTCTTTATCATGCTAAGAGGAGCAGGAAAAAGCAAAAAATTTCAGAATTGCACCTTGCAATGCGGAGAAATTACTGTTTGTGCATTTACAATATTCATTGATTTTTGCCATTGAAAAACGTCCAGAAATGATTGAAGCTACTGACTGAATGAAAGGAGCTGGCATCTCACTCTCTTTGAATCTTCTTTATCATGCTAAGAGGAGCAGGAAAAAGCAAAAAATTTCAGAATTGCACCTTGCAATGCGGAGAAATTACTGTTTGTGCATTTACAATATTCATTGATTTTTGCCATTGAAAAACATCCAGAAATGATTGAAGCTACTGACTGAATGAAAGGAGCTGGCATCTCACTCTCTTTGAATCTTCTTTATCATGCTAAGAGGAGCAGGAAAAAGCAAAAAATTTCAGAATTGCACCTTGCAATGCGGAGAAATTACTGTTTGTGCATTTACAATATTCATTGATTTTTGCCATTGAAAAACATCATGTTATTCATATACCAGAACTGTTTGAAGCTACTGACTGAATGAAAGGAGCTGGCATCTCACTCTCTTTGAATCTTCTTTATCATGCTAAGAGGAGCAGGAAAAAGCAAAAAATTTCAGAATTTCACCTTGCAATGTGGAGAAATTACTGTTTGTGCATTTACAATATTCATTGATTTTTACCATTGAAAAACGTCCAGAAATGATTGAAGCTACTGACTGAATGAAAGTAGCTGGCATCTCACTCTCTTTGAATCTTCTTTATCATGCTAAGAGGAGCAGGAAAAAGCAAAAAATTTCAGACTTGCACCTTGCAATGCGGAGAAATTACTGTTTGTGCATTTACAATATTCATTGATTTTTGCCATTGAAAAACATCATGTTATTCATATACCAGAAATGTTTGAAGCTACTGACTGAATGAAAGGAGCTGGCATCTCACTCTCTTTGAATCTTCTTTATCATGCTAAGAGGAGCAGGAAAAAGCAAAAAATTTCAGAATTGCACCTTGCAATGCGGAGAAATTACTGTTTGTGCATTTACAATATTCATTGATTTTTGCCATTGAAAAACATCATGTTATTCATATACCAGAAATGTTTGAAGCTACTGACTGAATGAAAGGAGCTGGCATCTCACTCTCTTTGAATCTTCTTTATCATGCTAAGAGGAGCAGGAAAAAGCAAAAAATTTCAGAATTGCACCTTGCAATGCGGAGAAATTACTGTTTGTGCATTTACAATATTCATTGATTTTTGCCATTGAAAAACATCATGTTATTCATATACCAGAAATGTTTGAAGCTACTGACTGAATGAAAGGAGCTGGCATCTCACTCTCTTTGAATCTTCTTTATCATGCTAAGAGGAGTAGGAAAAAGCAAAAAATTTCAGAATTGCACCTTGCAATGTGGAGAAATTACTGTTTGTGCATTTACAATATTCATTGATTTTTACCATTGAAAAACGTCCAGAAATGATTGAAGCTACTGACTGAATGAAAGTAGCTGGCATCTCACTCTCTTTGAATCTTCTTTATCATACTAAGAGGAGCAGGAAAAAGCAAAAAATTTCAGACTTGCACCTTGCAATGCGGAGAAATTACTGTTTGTGCATTTACAATATTCATTGATTTTTGCCATTGAAAAACATCATGTTATTCATATGCCAGAAATGTTTGAAGCTACTGACTGAATGAAAGGAGCTGGCATCTCACTCTCTTTGAATCTTCTTTATCATGCTAAGAGGAGCAGGAAAAAGCAAAAAATTTCAGAATTGCACCTTGCAATGCGGAGAAATTACTGTTTGTGCATTTACAATATTCATTGATTTTTGCCATTGAAAAACGTCCAGAAATGATTGAAGCTACTGACTGAATGAAAGGAGCTGGCATCTCACTCTATTTGAATCTTCTTTATCATGCTAAGAGGAGCAGGAAAAAGCAAAAAATTTCAGAATTGCACCTTGCAATGCGGAGAAATTACTGTTTGTGCATTTACAATATTCATTGATTTTTGCCATTGAAAAACATCATGTTATTCATATACCAGAAATGTTTGAAGCTACTGACTGAATGAAAGGAGCTGGCATCTCACTCTCTTTGAATCTTCTTTATCATGCTAAGAGGAGCAGGAAAAAGCAAAAAATTTCAGAATTGCACCTTGCAATGCGGAGAAATTACTGTTTGTGCATTTACAATATTCATTGATTTTTGCCATTGAAAAACGTCCAGAAATGATTGAAGCTACTGACTGAATGAAAGGAGCTGGCATCTCACTCTCTTTGAATCTTGTTTATCATGCTAAGAGGAGCAGGAAAAAGCAAAAAATTTCAGAATTGCACCTTGCAATGCGGAGAAATTACTGTTTGTGCATTTACAATATTCATTGATTTTTGCCATTGAAAAACATCATGTTATTCATATACCAGAAATGATTGAAGCTACTGACTGAATGAAAGGAGCTGGCATCTCACTCTCTTTGAATCTTCTTTATCATGCTAAGAGGAGCAGGAAAAAGTAAAAAATTTCAGAATTGCACCTTGCAATGCGGAGAAATTACTGTTTGTGCATTTATAATATTCAATGATTTTTGCCATTGAAAAACGTCCAGAAATGATTGAAGCTACTGACTGAACGAAAGGAGCTGACATCTCACTCTCTTTGAATCTTCTTTATCATGCTAAGAGGAGCAGGAAAAAGCAAAAAATTTCAGAATTGCACCTTGCAATGCGGAGAAATTACTGTTTGTGCATTTACAATATTCATTGATTTTTGCCATTGAAAAACGTCCAGAAATGATTGAAGCTACTGACTGAATGAAAGGAGCTGGCATCTCACTCTCTTTGAATCTTCTTTATCATGCTAAGAGGAGCAGGAAAAAGCAAAAAATTTCAGAATTGCACCTTGCAATGCGGAGAAATTACTGTTTGTGCATTTACAATATTCATTGATTTTTGCCATTGAAAAACATCATGTTATTCATATACCAGAAATGTTTGAAGCTACTGACTGAATGAAAGGAGCTGACATCTCACGCTCTTTGAATCTTCTTTATCATGCTAAGAGGAGCAGGAAAAAGCAAAAAATTTCAGAATTGCACCTTGCAATGCGGAGAAATTACTGTTTGTGCATTTACAATATTCATTGATTTTTGCCATTGAAAAACGTCCAGAAATGATTGAAGCTACTGACTGAATGAAAGGAGCTGGCATCTCACTCTCTTTGAATCTTCTTTATCATGCTAAGAGGAGCAGGAAAAAGCAAAAAATTTCAGAATTGCACCTTGCAATGCGGAGAAATTACTGTTTGTGCATTTACAATATTCATTGATTTTTGCCATTGAAAAACATCATGTTATTCATATACCAGAAATGTTTGAAGCTACTGACTGAATGAAAGGAGCTGGCATCTCACTCTCTTTGAATCTTCTTTATCATGCTAAGAGGAGCAGGAAAAAGCAAAAAATTTCAGAATTGCACATTGCAATGCGGAGAAATTACTGTTTGTGCATTTACAATATTCATTGATTTTTGCCATTGAAAAACATCATGTTATTCATATACCAGAAATGTTTGAAGCTACTGACTGAATGAAAGGAGCTGGCATCTCACTCTCTTTGAATCTTCTTTATCATGCTAAGAGGAGCAGGAAAAAGCAAAAAATTTCAGAATTGCACCTTGCAATGCGGAGAAATTACTGTTTGTGCATTTACAATATTCATTGATTTTTGCCATTGAAAAACGTCCAGAAATGATTGAAGCTACTGACTGAATGAAAGGAGCTGGCATCTCACTCTCTTTGAATCTTCTTTATCATGCTAAGAGGAGCAGGAAAAAGCAAAACATTTCAGAATTGCACCTTGCAATGCGGAGAAATTACTGTTTGTGCATTTACAATATTCATTGATTTTTGCCATTGAAAAACGTCCAGAAATGATTGAAGCTACTGACTGAATGAAAGGAGCTGGCATCTCACTCTCTTTGAATCTTCTTTATCATGCTAAGAGGAGCAGGAAAAAGCAAAAAATTTCAGAATTGCACCTTGCAATGCGGAGAAATTACTGTTTGTGCATTTACAATATTCATTGATTTTTGCCATTGAAAAACATCATGTTATTCATATACCAGAAATGTTTGAAGCTACTGACTGAATGAAAGGAGCTGGCATCTCACTCTCTTTGAATCTTCTTTATCATGCTAAGAGGAGCAGGAAAAAGCAAAAAATTTCAGAATTGCACCTTGCAATGCGGAGAAATTACTGTTTGTGCATTTACAATATTCATTGATTTTTGCCATTGAAAAACGTCCAGAAATGATTGAAGCTACTGACTGAATGAAAGGAGCTGGCATCTCACTCTCTTTGAATCTTGTTTATCATGCTAAGAGGAGCATTAAAAAGCAAAAAATTTCAGAATTGCACCTTGCAATGCGGAGAAATTACTGTTTGTGCATTTACAATATTCATTGATTTTTGCCATTGAAAAACATCATGTTATTCATATACCAGAAATGATTGAAGCTACTGACTGAATGAAAGGAGCTGGCATCTCACTCTCTTTGAATCTTCTTTATCATGCTAAGAGGAGCAGGAAAAAGTAAAAAATTTCAGAATTGCACCTTGCAATGCGGAGAAATTACTGTTTGTGCATTTATAATATTCAATGATTTTTGCCATTGAAAAACGTCCAGAAATGATTGAAGCTACTGACTGAACGAAAGGAGCTGGCATCTCACTCTCTTTGAATCTTCTTTATCATGCTAAGAGGAGCAGGAAAAAGCAAAAAATTTCAGAATTGCACCTTGCAATGCGGAGAAATTACTGTTTGTGCATTTACAATATTCATTGATTTTTGCCATTGAAAAACGTCCAGAAATGATTGAAGCTACTGACTGAATGAAAGGAGCTGGCATCTCACTCTCTTTGAATCTTCTTTATCATGCTAAGAGGAGCAGGAAAAAGCAAAAAATTTCAGAATTGCACCTTGCAATGCGGAGAAATTACTGTTTGTGCATTTACAATATTCATTGATTTTTGCCATTGAAAAACATCATGTTATTCATATACCAGAAATGTTTGAAGCTACTGACTGAATGAAAGGAGCTGACATCTCACGCTCTTTGAATCTTCTTTATCATGCTAAGAGGAGCAGGAAAAAGCAAAAAATTTCAGAATTGCACCTTGCAATGCGGAGAAATTACTGTTTGTGCATTTACAATATTCATTGATTTTTGCCATTGAAAAACGTCCAGAATTGATTGAAGCTACTGACTGAATGAAAGGAGCTGGCATCTCACTCTCTTTGAATCTTCTTTATCATGCTAAGAGGAGCAGGAAAAAGCAAAAAATTTCAGAATTGCACCTTGCAATGCGGAGAAATTACTGTTTGTGCATTTACAATATTCATTGATTTTTGCCATTGAAAAACATCATGTTATTCATATACCAGAAATGTTTGAAGCTACTGACTGAATGAAAGGAGCTGGCATCTCACTCTCTTTGAATCTTCTTTATCATGCTAAGAGGAGCAGGAAAAAGCAAAAAATTTCAGAATTGCACCTTGCAATGCGGAGAAATTACTGTTTGTGCATTTACAATATTCATTGATTTTTGCCATTGAAAAACATCATGTTATTCATATACCAGAAATGTTTGAAGCTACTGACTGAATGAAAGGAGCTGGCATCTCACTCTCTTTGAATCTTCTTTATCATGCTAAGAGGAGCAGGGAAAAGCAAAAAATTTCAGAATTGCACCTTGCAATGTGGAGAAATTACTGTTTGTGCATTTACAATATTCATTGATTTTTACCATTGAAAAACGTCCAGAAATGATTGAAGCTACTGACTGAATGAAAGTAGCTGGCATCTCACTCTCTTTGAATCTTCTTTATCATGCTAAGACGAGCAGGAAAAAGCAAAAAATTTCAGACTTGCACCTTGCAATGCGGAGAAATTACTGTTTGTGCATTTACAATATTCATTGATTTTTGCCATTGAAAAACATCATGTTATTCATATACCAGAAATGTTTGAAGCTACTGACTGAATGAAAGGAGCTGGCATCTCACTCTCTTTGAATCTTCTTTATCATGCTAAGAGGAGCAGGAAAAAGCAAAAAATTTCAGAATTGCACCTTGCAATGCGGAGAAATTACTGTTTGTGCATTTACAATATTCATTGATTTTTGCCATTGAAAAACGTCCTGAAATGATTGAAGCTACTGACTGAATGAAAGGAGCTGGCATCTCACTCTCTTTGAATCTTCTTTATCATGCTAAGAGGAGCAGGAAAAAGCAAAAAATTTCAGAATTGCACCTTGCAATGCGGAGAAATTACTGTTTGTGCATTTACAATATTCATTGATTTTTGCCACTGAAAAACGTCCAGAAATTATTGAAGCTACTGACTGAATGAAAGGAGCTGGCATCTCACTCTCTTTGAATCTTCTTTATCATGCTAAGAGGAGCAGGAAAAAGCAAAAAATTTCAGAATTGCACCTTGCAATGCGGAGAAATTACTGTTTGTGCATTTACAATATTCATTGATTTTTGCCATTGAAAAACATGTTATTCATATACCAGAAATGTTTGAAGCTACTGACTGAATGAAAGGAGCTGGCACCTCACTCTCTTTGAATCTTCTTTATCATGCTAAGAGGAGCAGGAAAAAGCAAAAAATTTCAGAATTGCACCTTGCAATGCGGAGAAATTACTGTTTGTGCATTTACAATATTCATTGATTTTTGCCATTGAAAAACATCATGTTATTCATATACCAGAAATGATTGAAGCTACTGACTGAATGAAAGGAGCTGGCATCTCACTCTCTTTGAATCTTCTTTATCATGCTAAGAGGAGCAGGAAAAAGTAAAAAATTTCAGAATTGCACCTTGCAATGCGGAGAAATTACTGTTTGTGCATTTATAATATTCAATGATTTTTGCCATTGAAAAACGTCCAGAAATGATTGAAGCTACTGACTGAACGAAAGGAGCTGGCATCTCACTCTCTTTGAATATTCTTTATCATGCTAAGAGGAGCAGGAAAAAGCAAAAAATTTCAGAATTGCACCTTGCAATGCGGAGAAATTACTGTTTGTGCATTTACAATATTCATTGATTTTTGCCATTGAAAAACGTCCAGAAATGATTGAAGCTACTGACTGAATGAAAGGAGCTGGCATCTCACTCTCTTTGAATCTTCTTTATCATGCTAAGAGGAGCAGGAAAAAGCAAAAAATTTCAGAATTGCACCTTGCAATGCGGAGAAATTACTGTTTGTGCATTTACAATATTCATTGATTTTTGCCATTGAAAAACATCATGTTATTCATATACCAGAAATGTTTGAAGCTACTGACTGAATGAAAGGAGCTGACATCTCACGCTCTTTGAATCTTCTTTATCATGCTAAGAGGAGCAGGAAAAAGCAAAAAATTTCAGAATTGCACCTTGCAATGCGGAGAAATTACTGTTTGTGCATTTACAATATTCATTGATTTTTGCCATTGAAAAACATCATGTTATTCATATACCAGAAATGTTTGAAGCTACTGACTGAATGAAAGGAGCTGGCATCTCACTCTCTTTGAATCTTCTTTATCATGCTAAGAGGAGCAGGAAAAAGCAAAAAATTTCAGAATTGCACCTTGCAATGCGGAGAAATTACTGTTTGTGCATTTACAATATTCATTGATTTTTGCCATTGAAAAACGTCCTGAAATGATTGAAGCTACTGACTGAATGAAAGGAGCTGGCATCTCACTCTCTTTGAATGTTCTTTATCATGCTAAGAGGAGCAGGAAAAAGCAAAAAATTTCAGAATTGCACCTTGCAATGCGGAGAAATTACTGTTTGTGCATTTACAATATTCATTGATTTTTGCCATTGAAAAACGTCCAGAAATTATTGAAGCTACTGACTGAATGAAAGGAGCTGGCATCTCACTCTCTTTGAATCTTCTTTATCATGCTAAGAGGAGCAGGAAAAAGCAAAAAATTTCAGAATTGCACCTTGCAATGCGGAGAAATTACTGTTTGTGCATTTACAATATTCATTGATTTTTGCCATTGAAAAACATGTTATTCATATACCAGAAATGTTTGAAGCTACTGACTGAATGAAAGGAGCTGGCACCTCACTCTCTTTGAATCTTCTTTATCATGCTAAGAGGAGCAGGAAAAAGCAAAAAATTTCAGAATTGCACCTTGCAATGCGGAGAAATTACTGTTTGTGCATTTACAATATTCATTGATTTTTGCCATTGAAAAACGTCCAGAAATGATTGAAGCTACTGACTGAATGAAAGGAGCTGGCATCTCACTCTCTTTGAATCTTGTTTATCATGCTAAGATGAGCAGGAAAAAGCAAAAAATTTCAGAATTGCACCTTGCAATGCGGAGAAATTACTGTTTGTGCATTTACAATATTCATTGATTTTTGCCATTGAAAAACATCATGTTATTCATATACCAGAAATGATTGAAGCTACTGACTGAATGAAAGGAGCTGGCATCTCACTCTCTTTGAATCTTCTTTATCATGCTAAGAGGAGCAGGAAAAAGTAAAAAATTTCAGAATTGCACCTTGCAATGCGGAGAAATTACTGTTTGTGCATTTATAATATTCAATGATTTTTGCCATTGAAAAACGTCCAGAAATGATTGAAGCTACTGACTGAACGAAAGGAGCTGGCATCTCACTCTCTTTGAATCTTCTTTATCATGCTAAGAGGAGCAGGAAAAAGCAAAAAATTTCAGAATTGCACCTTGCAATGCGGAGAAATTACTGTTTGTGCATTTACAATATTCATTGATTTTTGCCATTGAAAAACGTCCAGAAATGATTGAAGCTACTGACTGAATGAAAGGAGCTGGCATCTCACTCTCTTTGAATCTTCTTTATCATGCTAAGAGGAGCAGGAAAAAGCAAAAAATTTCAGAATTGCACCTTGCAATGCGGAGAAATTACTGTTTGTGCATTTACAATATTCATTGATTTTTGCCATTGAAAAACATCATGTTATTCATATACCAGAAATGTTTGAAGCTACTGACTGAATGAAAGGAGCTGACATCTCACGCTCTTTGAATCTTCTTTATCATGCTAAGAGGAGCAGGAAAAAGCAAAAAATTTCAGAATTGCACCTTGCAATGCGGAGAAATTACTGTTTGTGCATTTACAATATTCATTGATTTTTGCCATTGAAAAACATCATGTTATTCATATACCAGAAATGTTTGAAGCTACTGACTGAATGAAAGGAGCTGGCATCTCACTCTCTTTGAATCCTCTTTATCATGCTAAGAGGAGCAGGGAAAAGCAAAAAATTTCAGAATTGCACCTTGCAATGTGGAGAAATTACTGTTTGTGCATTTACAATATTCATTGATTTTTACCATTGAAAAACGTCCAGAAATGATTGAAGCTACTGACTGAATGAAAGTAGCTGGCATCTCACTCTCTTTGAATCTTCTTTATCATGCTAAGACGAGCAGGAAAATGCAAAAAATTTCAGACTTGCACCTTGCAATGCGGAGAAATTACTGTTTGTGCATTTACAATATTCATTGATTTTTGCCATTGAAAAACATCATGTTATTCATATACCAGAAATGTTTGAAGCTACTGACTGAATGAAAGGAGCTGGCATCTCACTCTCTTTGAATCTTCTTTATCATGCTAAGAGGAGCAGGAAAAAGCAAAAAATTTCAGAATTGCACCTTGCAATGCGGAGAAATTACTGTTTGTGCATTTACAATATTCATTGATTTTTGCCATTGAAAAACGTCCTGAAATGATTGAAGCTACTGACTGAATGAAAGGAGCTGGCATCTCACTCTCTTTGAATCTTCTTTATCATGCTAAGAGGAGCAGGAAAAAGCAAAAAATTTCAGAATTGCACCTTGCAATGCGGAGAAATTACTGTTTGTGCATTTACAATATTCATTGATTTTTGCCATTGAAAAACGTCCAGAAATTATTGAAGCTACTGACTGAATGAAAGGAGCTGGCATCTCACTCTCTTTGAATCTTCTTTATCATGCTAAGAGGAGCAGGAAAAAGCAAAAAATTTCAGAATTGCACCTTGCAATGCGGAGAAATTACTGTTTGTGCATTTACAATATTCATTGATTTTTGCCATTGAAAAACATGTTATTCATATACCAGAAATGTTTGAAGCTACTGACTGAATGAAAGGAGCTGGCACCTCACTCTCTTTGAATCTTCTTTATCATGCTAAGAGGAGCAGGAAAAAGCAAAAAATTTCAGAATTGCACCTTGCAATGTGGAGAAATTACTGTTTGTGCATTTACAATATTCATTGATTTTTACCATTGAAAAACGTCCAGAAATGATTGAAGCTACTGACTGAATGAAAGTAGCTGGCATCTCACTCTCTTTGAATCTTCTTTATCATGCTAAGACGAGCAGGAAAAAGCAAAAAATTTCAGACTTGCACCTTGCAATGCGGAGAAATTACTGTTTGTGCATTTACAATATTCATTGATTTTTGCCATTGAAAAACATCATGTTATTCATATACCAGAAATGTTTGAAGCTACTGACTGAATGAAAGGAGCTGGCATCTCACTCTCTTTGAATCTTCTTTATCATGCTAAGAGGAGCAGGAAAAAGCAAAAAATTTCAGAATTGCACCTTGCAATGCGGAGAAATTACTATTTGTGCATTTACAATATTCATTGATTTTTGCCATTGAAAAACGTCCAGAAATGATTGAAGCTACTGACTGAATGAAAGGAGCTGGCATCTCACTCTCTTTGAATCTTCTTTATCATGCTAAGAGGAGCAGGAAAAAGCAAAAAATTTCAGAATTGCACCTTGCAATGCGGAGAAATTACTGTTTGTGCATTTACAATATTCATTGATTTTTGCCATTGAAAAACGTCCAGAAATGATTGAAGCTACTGACTGAATGAAAGGAGCTGGCATCTCACTCTCTTTGAATCTTCTTTATCATGCTAAGAGGAGCAGGAAAAAGCAAAAAATTTCAGAATTGCACCTTGCAATGCGGAGAAATTACTGTTTGTGCATTTACAATATTCATTGATTTTTGCCATTGAAAAACATGTTATTCATATACCAGAAATGTTTGAAGCTACTGACTGAATGAAAGGAGCTGGCACCTCATTCTCTTTGAATCTTCTTTATCATGCTAAGAGGAGCGGGAAAAAGCAAAAAATTTCAGAATTGCACCTTGCAATGCGGAGAAATTACTGTTTGTGCATTTACAATATTCATTGATTTGTGCCATTGAAAAACGTCCAGAAATGATTGAAGCTACTGACTGAATGAAAGGAGCTGGCATCTCACTCTCTTTGAATCTTCTTTATCATGCTAAGAGGAGCAGGAAAAAGCAAAAAATTTCAGAATTGCACCTTGCAATGCGGAGAAATTACAGTTTGTGCATTTACAATATTCATTGATTTTTGCCATTGAGAAACGTCCAGAAATGATTGAAGCTACTGACTGAATGAAAGGAGCTGGCATCTCACTCTCTTTGAATCTTTATCATGCTAAGAGGAGCAGGAAAAAGCAAAAAATTTCAGAATTGCACCTTGCAATGCGGAGAAATTACTGTTTGTGCATTTACAATATTCATTGATTTTTGCCATTGAAAAACATCATGTTATTCATATACCAGAAATGTTTGAAGCTACTGACTGAATGAAAGGAGCTGGCATCTCACTCTCTTTGAATCTTCTTTATCATGCTAAGAGGAGCAGGAAAAAGCAAAAAATTTCAGAATTGCACCTTGCAATGTGGAGAAATTACTGTTTGTGCATTTACAATATTCATTGATTTTTACCATTGAAAAACGTCCAGAAATGATTGAAGCTACTGACTGAATGAAAGTAGCTGGCATCTCACTCTCTTTGAATCTTCTTTATCATGCTAAGAGGAGCAGGAAAAAGCAAAAAATTTCAGACTTGCACCTTGCAATGCGGAGAAATTACTGTTTGTGCATTTACAATATTCATTGATTTTTGCCATTGAAAAACATCATGTTATTGATATACCAGAAATGTTTGAAGCTACTGACTGAATGAAAGGAGCTGGCATCTCACTCTCTTTGAATCATCTTTATCATGCTAAGAGGAGCAGGAAAAAGCAAAAAATTTCAGAATTGCACCTTGCAATGCGGAGAAATTACTGTTTGTGCATTTACAATATTCATTGATTTTTTCCATTGAAAAACATCATGTTATTCATATACCAGAAATGTTTGAAGCTACTGACTGAATGAAAGGAGCTGGCATCTCAATCTCTTTGAATCTTCTTTCTCATGCTAAGAGGAGCAGGAAAAAGCAAAAAACTTCAGAATTGCACCTTGCAATGTGGAGAAATTACTGTTTGTGCATTTACAATATTCATTGATTTTTACCATTGAAAAACGTCCAGAAATGATTGAAGCTACTGACTGAATGAAAGTAGCTGGCATCTCACTCTCTTTGAATCTTCTTTATCATGCTAAGAGGAGCAGGAAAAAGCAAAAAATTTCAGACTTGCACCTTGCAATGCGGAGAAATTACTGTTTGTGCATTTACAATATTCATTGATTTTTGCCATTGAAAAACATCATGTTATTCATATACCAGAAATGTTTGAAGCTACTGACTGAATGAAAGGAGCTGGCATCTCACTCTCTTTGAATCTTCTTTATCATGCTAAGAGGAGCAGGAAAAAGCAAAAAATTTCAGAATTGCACCTTGCAATGCGGAGAAATTACTGTTTGTGCATTTACAATATTCATTGATTTTTGCCATTGAAAAACATCATGTTATTCATATACCAGAAATGTTTGAAGCTACTGACTGAATGAAAGGAGCTGACATCTCACTCTCTTTGAATCTTCTTTATCATGCTAAGAGGAGCAGGAAAAAGCAAAAAATTTCAGAATTGCACCTTGCAATGCGGAGAAATTACTGTTTGTGCATTTACAATATTCATTGATTTTTGCCATTGAAAAACGTCCAGAAATGATTGAAGCTACTGACTGAATGAAAGGAGCTGGCATCTCACTCTCTTTGAATCATGCTAAGAGGAGCAGGAAAAAGCAAAAAATTTCAGAATTGCACCTTGCAATGCGGAGAAATTACTGTTTGTGCATTTACAATATTCATTGATTTTTGCCATTGAAAAACATCATGTTATTCATATACCAGAAATGTTTGAAGCTACTGACTGAATGAAAGGAGCTGGCATCTCACTCTCTTTGAATCTTCTTTATCATGCTAAGAGGAGCAGGAAAAAGCAAAAAATTTCAGAATTGCACCTTGCAATGCGGAGAAATTACTGTTTGTGCATTTACAATATTCATTGATTTTTGCCATTGAAAAACGTCCAGAAATGATTGAAGCTACTGACTGAATGAAAGGAGCTGGCATCTCACTCTCTTTGAATCTTCTTTATCATGCTAAGAGGAGCAGGAAAAAGCAAAAAATTTCAGAATTGCACCTTGCAATGCGGAGAAATTACTGTTTGTGCATTTACAATATTCATTGATTTTTGCCATTGAAAAACGTCCAGAAATGATTGAAGCTACTGACTGAATGAAAGGAGCTGGCATCTCACTCTCTTTGAATCTTCTTTATCATGCTAAGAGGAGCAGGAAAAAGCAAAAAATTTCAGAATTGCACCTTGCAATGCGGAGAAATTACTGTTTGTGCATTTACAATATTCATTGATTTTTGCCATTGAAAAACATGTTATTCATATACCAGAAATGTTTGAAGCTACTGACTGAATGAAAGGAGCTGGCACCTCAATCTCTTTGAATCTTCTTTATCATGCTAAGAGGAGCGGGAAAAAGCAAAAAATTTCAGAATTGCACCTTGCAATGCGGAGAAATTACTGTTTGTGCATTTACAATATTCATTGATTTTTGCCATTGAAAAACGTCCAGAAATGATTGAAGCTACTGACTGAATGAAAGGAGCTGGCATCTCACTCTCTTTGAATCTTCTTTATCATGCTAAGAGGAGCAGGAAAAAGCAAAAAATTTCAGAATTGCACCTTGCAATGCGGAGAAATTACTGTTTGTGCATTTACAATATTCATTGATTTTTGCCATTGAAAAACGTCCAGAAATGATTGAAGCTACTGACTGAATGAAAGGAGCTGGCATCTCACTCTCTTTGAATCTTCTTTATCATGCTAAGAGGAGCAGGAAAAAGCAAAAAATTTCAGAATTGCACCTTGCAATGCGGAGAAATTACTGTTTGTGCATTTACAATATTCATTGATTTTTGCCATTGAAAAACATCCAGAAATGATTGAAGCTACTGACTGAATGAAAGGAGCTGGCATCTCACTCTCTTTGAATCTTCTTTATCATGCTAAGAGGAGCAGGAAAAAGCAAAAAATTTCAGAATTGCACCTTGCAATGCGGAGAAATTACTGTTTGTGCATTTACAATATTCATTGATTTTTGCCATTGAAAAACATCATGTTATTCATATACCAGAACTGTTTGAAGCTACTGACTGAATGAAAGGAGCTGGCATCTCACTCTCTTTGAATCTTCTTTATCATGCTAAGAGGAGCAGGAAAAAGCAAAAAATTTCAGAATTGCACCTTGCAATGTGGAGAAATTACTGTTTGTGCATTTACAATATTCATTGATTTTTACCATTGAAAAACGTCCAGAAATGATTGAAGCTACTGACTGAATGAAAGTAGCTGGCATCTCAATCTCTTTGAATCTTCTTTATCATGCTAAGAGGAGCAGGAAAAAGCAAAAAATTTCAGACTTGCACCTTGCAATGCGGAGAAATTACTGTTTGTGCATTTACAATATTCATTGATTTTTGCCATTGAAAAACATCATGTTATTCATATACCAGAAATGTTTGAAGCTACTGACTGAATGAAAGGAGCTGGCATCTCACTCTCTTTGAATCTTCTTTATCATGCTAAGAGGAGCAGGAAAAAGCAAAAAATTTCAGAATTGCACCTTGCAATGCGGAGAAATTACTGTTTGTGCATTTACAATATTCATTGATTTTTGCCATTGAAAAACATCATGTTATTCATATACCAGAAATGTTTGAAGCTACTGACTGAATGAAAGGAGCTGGCATCTCACTCTCTTTGAATCTTCTTTATCATGCTAAGAGGAGCAGGAAAAGGCAAAAAATTTCAGAATTGCACCTTGCAATGCGGAGAAATTACTGTTTGTGCATTTACAATATTCATTGATTTTTGCCATTGAAAAACATGTTATTCATATACCAGAAATGTTTGAAGCTACTGACTGAATGAAAGGAGCTGGCACCTCAATCTCTTTGAATCTTCTTTATCATGCTAAGAGGAGCAGGAAAAAGCAAAAAATTTCAGAATTGCACCTTGCAATGCGGAGAAATTACTGTTTGTGCATTTACAATATTCATTGATTTTTGCCATTGAAAAACATCCAGAAATGATTGAAGCTACTGACTGAATGAAAGGAGCTGGCATCTCATTCTCTTTGAATCTTCTTTATCATGCTAAGAGGAGCAGGAAAAAGCAAAAAATTTCAGAATTGCACCTTGCAATGCGGAGAAATTACTGTTTGTGCATTTACAATATTCATTGATTTTTGCCATTGAAAAACGTCCAGAAATGATTGAAGCTACTGACTGAATGAAAGGAGCTGGCATCTCACTCTCTTTGAATCTTCTTTATCATGCTAAGAGGAGCAGGAAAAAGCAAAAAATTTCAGAATTGCACCTTGCAATGCGGAGAAATTACTGTTTGTGCATTTACAATATTCATTGATTTTTGCCATTGAAAAACATGTTATTCATATACCAGAAATGTTTGAAGCTACTGACTGAATGAAAGGAGCTGGCACCTCAATCTCTTTGAATCTTCTTTATCATGCTAAGAGGAGCGGGAAAAAGCAAAAAATTTCAGAATTGCACCTTGCAATGCGGAGAAATTACTGTTTGTGCATTTACAATATTCATTGATTTTTGCCATTGAAAAACGTCCAGAAATGATTGAAGCTACTGACTGAATGAAAGGAGCTGGCATCTCACTCTCTTTGAATCTTCTTTATCATGCTAAGAGGAGCAGGAAAAAGCAAAAAATTTCAGAATTGCACCTTGCAATGCGGAGAAATTACTGTTTGTGCATTTACAATATTCATTGATTTTTGCCATTGAAAAACATCCAGAAATGATTGAAGCTACTGACTGAATGAAAGGAGCTGGCATCTCACTCTCTTTGAATCTTCTTTATCATGCTAAGAGGAGCAGGAAAAAGCAAAAAATTTCAGAATTGCACCTTGCAATGCGGAGAAATTACTGTTTGTGCATTTACAATATTCATTGATTTTTGCCATTGAAAAACATCCAGAAATGATTGAAGCTACTGACTGAATGAAAGGAGCTGGCATCTCACTCTCTTTGAATCTTCTTTATCATGCTAAGAGGAGCAGGAAAAAGCAAAAAATTTCAGAATTGCACCTTGCAATGCGGAGAAATTACTGTTTGTGCATTTACAATATTCATTGATTTTTGCCATTGAAAAACATCATGTTATTCATATACCAGAACTGTTTGAAGCTACTGACTGAATGAAAGGAGCTGGCATCTCACTCTCTTTGAATCTTCTTTATCATGCTAAGAGGAGCAGGAAAAAGCAAAAAATTTCAGAATTGCACCTTGCAATGTGGAGAAATTACTGTTTGTGCATTTACAATATTCATTGATTTTTACCATTGAAAAACGTCCAGAAATGATTGAAGCTACTGACTGAATGAAAGTAGCTGGCATCTCACTCTCTTTGAATCTTCTTTATCATGCTAAGAGGAGCAGGAAAAAGCAAAAAATTTCAGACTTGCACCTTGCAATGCGGAGAAATTACTGTTTGAGCATTTACAATATTCATTGATTTTTGCCATTGAAAAACATCATGTTATTCATATATCAGAAATGTTTGAAGCTACTGACTGAATGAAAGGAGCTGGCATCTCACTCTCTTTGAATCTTCTTTATCATGCTAAGAGGAGCAGGAAAAAGCAAAAAATTTCAGAATTGCACCTTGCAATGCGGAGAAATTACTGTTTGTGCATTTACAATATTCATTGATTTTTGCCATTGAAAAACATAATGTTATTCATATACCAGAAATGTTTGAAGCTACTGACTGAATGAAAGGAGCTGGCATCTCAATCTCTTTGAATCTTCTTTATCATGCTAAGAGGAGCAGGAAAAAGCAAAAAATTTCAGAATTGCACCTTGCAATGCGGAGAAATTACTGTTTGTGCATTTACAATATTCATTGATTTTTGCCATTGAAAAACATCCAGAAATGATTGAAGCTACTGACTGAATGAAAGGAGCTGGCATCTCACTCTCTTTGAATCTTCTTTATCATGCTAAGAGGAGCAGGAAAAAGCAAAAAATTTCAAAATTGCACCTTGCAATGCGGAGAAATTACTGTTTGTGCATTTACAATATTCATTGATTTTTGCCATTGAAAAACATCATGTTATTCATATACCAGAACTGTTTGAAGCTACTGACTGAATGAAAGGAGCTGGCATCTCACTCTCTTTGAATCTTCTTTATCATGCTAAGAGGAGCAGGAAAAAGCAAAAAATTTCAGAATTGCACCTTGCAATGTGGAGAAATTACTGTTTGTGCATTTACAATATTCATTGATTTTTACCATTGAAAAACGTCCAGAAATGATTGAAGCTACTGACTGAATGAAAGTAGCTGGCATCTCACTCTCTTTGAATCTTCTTTATCATGCTAAGAGGAGCAGGAAAAAGCAAAAAATTTCAGACTTGCACCTTGCAATGCGGAGAAATTACTGTTTGTGCATTTACAATATTCATTGATTTTTGCCATTGAAAAACATCATGTTATTCATATACCAGAAATGTTTGAAGCTACTGACTGAATGAAAGGAGCTGGCATCTCACTCTCTTTGAATCTTCTTTATCATGCTAAGAGGAGCAGGAAAAAGCAAAAAATTTCAGAATTGCACCTTGCAATGCGGAGAAATTACTGTTTGTGCATTTACAATATTCATTGATTTTTGCCATTGAAAAACATAATGTTATTCATATACCAGAAATGTTTGAAGCTACTGACTGAATGAAAGGAGCTGGCATCTCAATCTCTTTGAATCTTCTTTATCATGCTAAGAGGAGCATGAAAAAGCAAAAAATTTCAGAATTGCACCTTGCAATGTGGAGAAATTACTGTTTGTGCATTTACAATATTCATTGATTTTTACCATTGAAAAACGTCCAGAAATGATTGAAGCTACTGACTGAATGAAAGTAGCTGGCATCTCACTCTCTTTGAATCTTCTTTATCATGCTAAGAGGAGCAGGAAAAAGCAAAAAATTTCAGACTTGCACCTTGCAATGCGGAGAAATTACTGTTTGTGCATTTACAATATTCATTGATTTTTGCCATTGAAAAACATCATGTTATTCATATACCAGAAATGTTTGAAGCTACTGACTGAATGAAAGGAGCTGGCATCTCACTCTCTTTGAATCTTCTTTATCATGCTAAGAGGAGCAGAAAAAAGCAAAAAATTTCAGACTTGCACCTTGCAATGCGGAGAAATTACTGTTTGTGCATTTACAATATTCATTGATTTTTGCCATTGAAAAACATCATGTTATTCATATACCAGAAATGTTTGAAGCTACTGACTGAATGAAAGGAGCTGGCATCTCACTCTCTTTGAATCTTCTTTATCATGCTAAGAGGAGCAGGAAAAAGCAAAAAATTTCAGAATTGCACCTTGCAATGCGGAGAAATTACTGTTTGTGCATTTACAATATTCATTGATTTTTGCCATTGAAAAACGTCCAGAAATGATTGAAGCTACTGACTGAATGAAAGGAGCTGGCATCTCACTCTCTTTGAATCATGCTAAGAGGAGCAGGAAAAAGCAAAAAATTTCAGAATTGCACCTTGCAATGCGGAGAAATTACTGTTTGTGCATTTACAATATTCATTGATTTTTGCCATTGAAAAACATCATGTTATTCATATACCAGAAATGTTTGAAGCTACTGACTGAATGAAAGGAGCTGGCATCTCACTCTCTTTGAATCTTCTTTATCATGCTAAGAGGAGCAGGAAAAAGCAAAAAATTTTAGAATTGCACCTTGCAATGTGGAGAAATTACTGTTTGTGCATTTACAATATTCATTGATTTTTACCATTGAAAAACGTCCAGAAATGATTGAAGCTACTGACTGAATGAAAGTAGCTGGCATCTCACTCTCTTTGAATCTTCTTTATCATGCTAAGAGGAGCAGGAAAAAGCAAAAAATTTCATACTTGCACCTTGCAATGCGGAGAAATTACTGTTTGTGCATTTACAATATTCATTGATTTTTGCCATTGAAAAACATCATGTTATTCATATACCAGAAATGTTTGAAGCTACTGACTGAATGAAAGGAGCTGGCATCTCACTCTCTTTGAATCTTCTTTATCATGCTAAGAGGAGCAGGAAAAAGCAAAAAATTTCAGAATTGCACCTTGCAATGCGGAGAAATTACTGTTTGTGCATTTACAATATTCATTGATTTTTGCCATTGAAAAATGTCCAGAAATGATTGAAGCTACTGACTGAATGAAAGGAGCTGGCATCTCACTCTCTTTGAATCTTCTTTATCATGCTAAGAGGAGCAGGAAAAAGCAAAAAATTTCAGAATTGCACCTTGCAATGCGGAGAAATTACTGTTTGTGCATTTACAATATTCATTGATTTTTGCCATTGAAAAACGTCCAGAAATGATTGAAGCTACTGACTGAATGAAAGGAGCTGGCATCTCACTCTCTTTGAATCTTCTTTATCATGCTAAGAGGAGCAGGAAAAAGCAAAAAATTTCAGAATTGCACCTTGCAATGCGGAGAAATTACTGTTTGTGCATTTACAATATTCATTGATTTTTGCCATTGAAAAACATGTTATTCATATACCAGAAATGTTTGAAGCTACTGACTGAATGAAAGGAGCTGGCACCTCAATCTCTTTGAATCTTCTTTATCATGCTAAGAGGAGCGGGAAAAAGCAAAAAATTTCAGAATTGCACCTTGCAATGCGGAGAAATTACTGTTTGTGCATTTACAATATTCATTGATTTTTGCCATTGAAAAACGTCCAGAAATGATTGAAGGTACTGACTGAATGAAAGGAGCTGGCATCTCACTCTCTTTGAATCTTCTTTATCATGCTAAGAGGAGCAGGAAAAAGCAAAAAAATTCAGAATTGCACCTTGCAATGCGGAGAAATTACTGTTTGTGCATTTACAATATTCATTGATTTTTGCCATTGAAAAACGTCCAGAAATGATTGAAGCTACTGACTGAATGAAAGGAGCTGGCATCTCACTCTCTTTGAATCTTCTTTATCATGCTAAGAGGAGCAGGAAAAAGCAAAAAATTTCAGAATTGCACCTTGCAATGCGGAGAAATTACTGTTTGTGCATTTACAATATTCATTGATTTTTGCCATTGAAAAACATCCAGAAATGATTGAAGCTACTGACTGAATGAAAGGAGCTGGCATCTCACTCTCTTTGAATCTTCTTTACCATGCTAAGAGGAGCAGGAAAAAGCAAAAAATTTCAGAATTGCACCTTGCAATGCGGAGAAATTACTGTTTGTGCATTTACAATATTCATTGATTTTTGCCATTGAAAAACATCATGTTATTCATATACCAGAACTGTTTGAAGCTACTGACTGAATGAAAGGAGCTGGCATCTCACTCTCTTTGAATCTTCTTTATCATGCTAAGAGGAGCAGGAAAAAGCAAAAAATTTCAGAATTGCACCTTGCAATGTGGAGAAATTACTGTTTGTGCATTTACAATATTCATTGATTTTTACCATTGAAAAACGTCCAGAAATGATTGAAGCTACTGACTGAATGAAAGTAGCTGGCATCTCACTCTCTTTGAATCTTCTTTATCATGCTAAGAGGAGCAGGAAAAAGCAAAAAATTTCAGACTTGCACCTTGCAATGCGGAGAAATTACTGTTTGTGCATTTACAATATTCATTGATTTTTGCCATTGAAAAACATCATGTTATTCATATACCAGAAATGTTTGAAGCTACTGACTGAATGAAAGGAGCTGGCATCTCACTCTCTTTGAATCTTCTTTATCATGCTAAGAGGAGCAGGAAAAAGCAAAAAATTTCAGAATTGCACCTTGCAATGCGGAGAAATTACTGTTTGTGCATTTACAATATTCATTGATTTTTGCCATTGAAAAACATAATGTTATTCATATACCAGAAATGTTTGAAGCTACTGACTGAATGAAAGGAGCTGGCATCTCAATCTCTTTGAATCTTCTTTATCATGCTAAGAGGAGCATGAAAAAGCAAAAAATTTCAGAATTGCACCTTGCAATGTGGAGAAATTACTGTTTGTGCATTTACAATATTCATTGATTTTTACCATTGAAAAACGTCCAGAAATGATTGAAGCTACTGACTGAATGAAAGTAGCTGGCATCTCACTCTCTTTGAATCTTCTTTATCATGCTAAGAGGAGCAGGAAAAAGCAAAAAATTTCAGACTTGCACCTTGCAATGCGGAGAAATTACTGTTTGTGCATTTACAATATTCATTGATTTTTGCCATTGAAAAACATCATGTTATTCATATACCAGAAATGTTTGAAGCTACTGACTGAATGAAAGGAGCTGGCATCTCACTCTCTTTGAATCTTCTTTATCATGCTAAGAGGAGCAGAAAAAAGCAAAAAATTTCAGACTTGCACCTTGCAATGCGGAGAAATTACTGTTTGTGCATTTACAATATTCATTGATTTTTGCCATTGAAAAACATCATGTTATTCATATACCAGAAATGTTTGAAGCTACTGACTGAATGAAAGGAGCTGGCATCTCACTCTCTTTGAATCTTCTTTATCATGCTAAGAGGAGCAGGAAAAAGCAAAAAATTTCAGAATTGCACCTTGCAATGCGGAGAAATTACTGTTTGTGCATTTACAATATTCATTGATTTTTGCCATTGAAAAACGTCCAGAAATGATTGAAGGTACTGACTGAATGAAAGGAGCTGGCATCTCACTCTCTTTGAATCTTCTTTATCATGCTAAGAGGAGCAGGAAAAAGCAAAAAATTTCAGAATTGCAACTTGCAATGCGGAGAAATTACTGTTTGTGCATTTACAATATTCATTGATTTTTGCCATTGAAAAACGCCCAGAAATGATTGAAGCTACTGACTGAATGAAATCAGCTGGCATCTCACTCTCTTTGAATCTTCTTTATCATGCTAAGTGGAGCAGGAAAAAGCAAAAAATTTCAGAATTGCACCTTGCAATGCGGAGAAATTACAGTTTGTGCATTTACAATATTCATTGATTTTTGCCATTGAAAAACGTCCAGAAATGATTGAAGCTACTGACTGAATGAAAGGAGCTGGCATCTCACTCTCTTTGAATCTTCTTTATCATGCTAAGAGGAGCAGGAAAAAGCAAAAAATTTCAGAATTGCACCTTGCAATGCGGAGAAATTACTGTTTGTGCATTTACAATATTCGTTGATTTTTGCCATTGAAAAACGTCCAGAAATGATTGAAGCTACTGACTGAATGAAAGGAGCTGGCATCTCACTCTCTTTGAATCTTCTTTATCATGCTAAGAGGAGCAGGAAAAAGCAAAAAATTTCAGAATTGCACCTTGCAATGCGGAGAATTTACTGTTTGTGCATTTACAATATTCATTGATTTTTGCCATTGAAAAACATGTTATTCATATACCAGAAATGTTTGAAGCTCCTGACTGAATGAAAGGAGCTGGCACCTCACTCTCTTTGAATCTTCTTTATCATGCTAAGAGGAGCAGGAAAAAGCAAAAAATTTCAGAATTGCACCTTGCAATGCGGAGAAATTACTGTTTGTGCATTTACAATATTCATTGATTTTTGCCATTGAAAAACGTCCAGAAATGATTGAAGCTACTGACTGAATGAAAGGAGCTGGCATCTCACTCTCTTTGAATCTTCTTTATCATGCTAAGAGGAGCAGGAAAAAGCAAAAAATTTCAGAATTGCACCTTGCAATGCGGAGAAATTACTGTTTGTGCATTTACAATATTCATTGATTTTTGCCATTGAAAAATGTCCAGAAATGATTGAAGCTACTGACTGAATGAAAGGAGCTGGCATCTCACTCTCTTTGAATCTTCTTTATCATGCTAAGAGGAGCAGGAAAAAGCAAAAAATTTCAGAATTGCGCCTTGCAATGCGGAGAAATTACTGTTTGTGCATTTACAAAATTCATTGATTTTTGCCATTGAAAAACATCATGTTATTCATATACCAGAAATGATTGAAGCTACTGACTGAAGGAAAGGAGCTGGCATCTCACTCTCTTTGAATCTTCTTTATCATGCTAAGAGGAGCAGGAAAAAGCAAAAAATTTCAGAATTGCACCTTGCAATGCGGAGAATTTACTGTTTGTGCATTTACAATATTCATTGATTTTTGCCATTGAAAAATGTCCAGAAATGATTGAAGCTACTGACTGAATGAAAGGAGCTGGCATCTCACTCTCTTTGAATCTTCTTTATCATGCTAAGAGGAGCAGGAAAAAGCAAAAAATTTCAGAATTGCACCTTGCAATGCGGAGAAATTACAGTTTGTGCATTTACAATATTCATTGATTTTTGCCATTGAAAAACGTCCAGAAATGATTGAAGCTACTGACTGAATGAAAGGAGCTGGCATCTCACTCTCTTTGAATCTTCTTTATCATGCTAAGAGGAGCAGGAAAAAGCAAAAAATTTCAGAATTGCACCTTGCAATGCGGAGAAATTACTGTTTGTGCATTTACAATATTCGTTGATTTTTGCCATTGAAAAACGTCCAGAAATGATTGAAGCTACTGACTGAATGAAAGGAGCTGGCATCTCACTCTCTTTGAATCTTCTTTATCATGCTAAGAGGAGCAGGAAAAAGCAAAAAATTTCAGAATTGCACCTTGCAATGCGGAGAAATTACTGTTTGTGCATTTACAATATTCATTGATTTTTGCCATTGAAAAACATCATGTTATTCATATACCAGAAATGTTTGAAGCTACTGACTGAATGAAAGGAGCTGGCATCTCACTCTCTTTGAATCTTCTTTATCATGCTAAAAGGAGCAGGAAAAAGCAAAAAATTTCAGAATTGCACCTTGCAATGCGGAGAAATTACTGTTTGTGCATTTACAATATTCATTGATTTTTGCCATTGAAAAACGTCCAGAAATGATTGAAGGTACTGACTGAATGAAAGGAGCTGGCATCTCACTCTCTTTGAATCTTCTTTATCATGCTAAGAGGAGCAGGAAAAAGCAAAAAATTTCAGAATTGCAACTTGCAATGCGGAGAAATTACTGTTTGTGCATTTACAATATTCATTGATTTTTGCCATTGAAAAACGTCCAGAAATGATTGAAGCTACTGACTGAATGAAAGGAGCTGGCATCTCACTCTCTTTGAATCTTCTTTATCATGCTAAGTGGAGCAGGAAAAAGCAAAAAATTTCAGAATTGCACCTTGCAATGCGGAGAAATTACAGTTTGTGCATTTACAATATTCATTGATTTTTGCCATTGAAAAACGTCCAGAAATGATTGAAGCTACTGACTGAATGAAAGGAGCTGGCATCTCACTCTCTTTGAATCTTCTTTATCATGCTAAGAGGAGCAGGAAAAAGCAAAAAATTTCAGAATTGCACCTTGCAATGCGGAGAAATTACTGTTTGTGCATTTACAATATTCGTTGATTTTTGCCATTGAAAAACGTCCAGAAATGATTGAAGCTACTGACTGAATGAAAGGAGCTGGCATCTCACTCTCTTTGAATCTTCTTTATCATGCTAAGAGGAGCAGGAAAAAGCAAAAAATTTCAGAATTGCACCTTGCAATGCGGAGAAATTACAGTTTGTGCATTTACAATATTCATTGATTTTTGCCATTGAAAAACGTCCAGAAATGATTGAAGCTACTGACTGAATGAAAGGAGCTGGCATCTCACTCTCTTTGAATCTTCTTTATCATGCTAAGAGGAGCAGGAAAAAGCAAAAAATTTCAGAATTGCACCTTGCAATGCGGAGAATTTACTGTTTGTGCATTTACAATATTCATTGATTTTTGCCATTGAAAAACATGTTATTCATATACCAGAAATGTTTGAAGCTCCTGACTGAATGAAAGGAGCTGGCACCTCACTCTCTTTGAATCTTCTTTATCATGCTAAGAGGAGCAGGAAAAAGCAAAAAATTTCAGAATTGCACCTTGCAATGCGGAGAAATTACTGTTTGTGCATTTACAATATTCATTGATTTATGCCATTGAAAAACGTCCAGAAATGATTGAAGCTACTGACTGAATGAAAGGAGCTGGCATCTCACTCTCTTTGAATCTTCTTTATCATGCTAAGAGGAGCAGGAAAAAGCAAAAAATTTCAGAATTGCACCTTGCAATGCGGAGAAATTACTGTTTGTACATTTACAATATTCATTGATTTTTGCCATTGAAAAATGTCCAGAAATGATTGAAGCTACTGACTGAATGAAAGGAGCTGGCATCTCACTCTCTTTGAATCTTCTTTATCATGCTAAGAGGAGCAGGAAAAAGCAAAAAATTTCAGAATTGCGCCTTGCAATGCGGAGAAATTACTGTTTGTGCATTTACAAAATTCATTGATTTTTGCCATTGAAAAACATCATGTTATTCATATACCAGAAATGATTGAAGCTACTGACTGAAGGAAAGGAGCTGGCATCTCACTCTCTTTGAATCTTCTTTATCATGCTAAGAGGAGCAGGAAAAAGCAAAAAATTTCAGAATTGCACCTTGCAATGCGGAGAATTTACTGTTTGTGCATTTACAATATTCATTGATTTTTGCCATTGAAAAACGTCCAGAAATGATTGAAGCTACTGACTGAATGAAAGGAGCTGGCATCTCACTCTCTTTGAATCTTCTTTATCATGCTAAGAGGAGCAGGAAAAAGCAAAAAATTTCAGAATTGCACCTTGCAATGCGGAGAAATTACAGTTTGTGCATTTACAATATTCATTGATTTTTGCCATTGAAAAACGTCCAGAAATGATTGAAGCTACTGACTGAATGAAAGGAGCTGGCATCTCACTCTCTTTGAATCTTCTTTATCATGCTAAGAGGAGCAGGAAAAAGCAAAAAATTTCAGAATTGCACCTTGCAATGCGGAGAAATTACTGTTTGTGAATTTACAATATTCGTTGATTTTTGCCATTGAAAAACGTCCAGAAATGATTGAAGCTACTGACTGAATGAAAGGAGCTGGCATCTCACTCTCTTTGTATCTTCTTTATCATGCTAAGAGGAGCAGGAAAAAGCAAAAAATTTCAGAATTGCACCTTGCAATGCGGAGAAATTACAGTTTGTGCATTTACAATATTCATTGATTTTTGCCATTGAAAAACGTCCAGAAATGATTGAAGCTACTGACTGAATGAAAGGAGCTGGCATCTCACTCTCTTTGAATCTTCTTTATCATGCTAAGAGGAGCAGGAAAAAGCAAAAAATTTCAGAATTGCACCTTGCAATGCGGAGAAATTACTGTTTGTGCATTTACAATATTCATTGATTTTTGCCATTGAAAAACATGTTATTCATATACCAGAAATGTTTGAAGCTCCTGACTGAATGAAAGGAGCTGGCACCTCACTCTCTTTGAATCTTCTTTATCATGCTAAGAGGAGCAGGAAAAAGCAAAAAATTTCAGAATTGCACCTTGCAATGCGGAGAAATTACTGTTTGTGCATTTACAATATTCATTGATTTTTGCCATTGAAAAACGTCCAGAAATGATTGTAGCTACTGACTGAATGAAAGGAGCTGGCATCTCACTCTCCTTGAATCTTCTTTATCATGCTAAGAGGAGCAGGAAAAAGCAAAAAATTTCAGAATTGCACCTTGCAATGCGGAGAAATTACTGTTTGTGCATTTACAATATTCATTGATTTTTGCCATTGAAAAATGTCCAGAAATGATTGAAGCTACTGACTGAATGAAAGGAGCTGGCATCTCACTCTCTTTGAATCTTCTTTATCATGCTAAGAGGAGCAGGAAAAAGCAAAAAATTTCAGAATTGCACCTTGCAATGCGGAGAAATTACTGTTTGTGCATTTACAATATTCGTTGATTTTTGCCATTGAAAAACGTCCAGAAATGATTGAAGCTACTGACTGAATGAAAGGAGCTGGCATCTCACTCTCTTTGACTCTTCTTTATCATGCTAAGAGGAGCAGGAAAAAGCAAAAAATTTCAGAATTGCACCTTGCAATGCGGAGAATTTACTGTTTGTGCATTTACAATATTCATTGATTTTTGCCATTGAAAAACATGTTATTCATATACCAGAAATGTTTGAAGCTCCTGACTGAATGAAAGGAGCTGGCACCTCACTCTCTTTGAATCTTCCTTATCATGCTAAGAGGAGCAGGAAAAAGCAAAAAATTTCAGAATTGCACCTTGCAATGCGGAGAAATTACTGTTTGTGCATTTACAATATTCATTGATTTTTGCCATTGAAAAATGTCCAGAAATGATTGAAGCTACTGACTGAATGAAAGGAGCTGGCATCTCACTCTCTTTGAATCTTCTTTATCATGCTAAGAGGAGCAGGAAAAAGCAAAAAATTTCAGAATTGCACCTTGCAATGCGGAGAAATTACTGTTTGTGCATTTACAATATTCGTTGATTTTTGCCATTGAAAAACGTCCAGAAATGATTGAAGCTACTGACTGAATGAAAGGAGCTGGCATCTCACTCTCTTTGAATCTTCTTTATCATGCTAAGAGGAGCAGGAAAAAGCAAAAAATTTCAGAATTGCACCTTGCAATGCGGAGAATTTACTGTTTGTGCATTTACAATATTCATTGATTTTTGCCATTGAAAAACATGTTATTCATATACCAGAAATGTTTGAAGCTCCTGACTGAATGAAAGGAGCTGGCACCTCACTCTCTTTGAATCTTCTTTATCATGCTAAGAGGAGCAGGAAAAAGCAAAAAATTTCAGAATTGCACCTTGCAATGCGGAGAAATTACTGTTTGTGCATTTACAATATTCATTGATTTTTGCCATTGAAAAACGTCCAGAAATGATTGAAGCTACTGACTGAATGAAAGGAGCTGGCATCTCACTCTCTTTGAATCTTCTTTATCATGCTAAGAGGAGCAGGAAAAAGCAAAAAATTTCAGAATTGCACCTTGCAATGCGGAGAAATTACTGTTTGTGCATTTACAATATTCATTGATTTTTGCCATTGAAAAATGTCCAGAAATGATTGAAGCTACTGACTGAATGAAAGGAGCTGGCATCTCACTCTCTTTGAATCTTCTTTATCATGCTAAGAGGAGCAGGAAAAAGCAAAAAATTTCAGAATTGCGCCTTGCAATGCGGAGAAATTACTGTTTGTGCATTTACAAAATTCATTGATTTTTGCCATTGAAAAACATCATGTTATTCATATACCAGAAATGATTGAAGCTACTGACTGAAGGAAAGGAGCTGGCATCTCACTCTCTTTGAATCTTCTTTATCATGCTAAGAGGAGCAGGAAAAAGCAAAAAATTTCAGAATTGCACCTTGCAATGCGGAGAATTTACTGTTTGTGCATTTACAATATTCATTGATTTTTGCCATTGAAAAACGTAAAGAAATGATTGAAGCTACTGACTGAATGAAAGGAGCTGGCATCTCACTCTCTTTGAATCTTCTTTATCATGCTAAGAGGAGCAGGAAAAAGCAAAAAATTTCAGAATTGCACCTTGCAATGCGGAGAAATTACAGTTTGTGCATTTACAATATTCATTGATTTTTGCCATTGAAAAACGTCCAGAAATGATTGAAGCTACTGACTGAATGAAAGGAGCTGGCATCTCACTCTCTTTGAATCTTCTTTATCATGCTAAGAGGAGCAGGAAAAAGCAAAAAATTTCAGAATTGCACCTTGCAATGCGGAGAAATTACTGTTTGTGCATTTACAATATTCGTTGATTTTTGCCATTGAAAAACGTCCAGAAATGATTGAAGCTACTGACTGAATGAAAGGAGCTGGCATCTCACTCTCTTTGAATCTTCTTTATCATGCTAAGAGGAGCAGGAAAAAGCAAAAAATTTCAGAATTGCACCTTGCAATGCGGAGAAATTACTGTTTGTGCATTTACAATATTCATTGATTTTTGCCATTGAAAAATGTCCAGAAATGATTGAAGCTACTGACTGAATGAAAGGAGCTGGCATCTCACTCTCTTTGAATCTTCTTTATCATGCTAAGAGGAGCAGGAAAAAGCAAAAAATTTCAGAATTGCGCCTTGCAATGCGGAGAAATTACTGTTTGTGCATTTACAAAATTCATTGATTTTTGCCATTGAAAAACATCATGTTATTCATATACCAGAAATGATTGAAGCTACTGACTGAAGGAAAGGAGCTGGCATCTCACTCTCTTTGAATCTTCTTTATCATGCTAAGAGGAGCAGGAAAAAGCAAAAAATTTCAGAATTGCACCTTGCAATGCGGAGAATTTACTGTTTGTGCATTTACAATATTCATTGATTTTTGCCATTGAAAAACGTAAAGAAATGATTGAAGCTACTGACTGAATGAAAGGAGCTGGCATCTCACTCTCTTTGAATCTTCTTTATCATGCTAAGAGGAGCAGGAAAAAGCAAAAAATTTCAGAATTGCACCTTGCAATGCGGAGAAATTACAGTTTGTGCATTTACAATATTCATTGATTTTTGCCATTGAAAAACGTCCAGAAATGATTGAAGCTACTGACTGAATGAAAGGAGCTGGCATCTCACTCTCTTTGAATCTTCTTTATCATGCTAAGAGGAGCAGGAAAAAGCAAAAAATTTCAGAATTGCACCTTGCAATGCGGAGAAATTACTGTTTGTGCATTTACAATATTCGTTGATTTTTGCCATTGAAAAACGTCCAGAAATGATTGAAGCTACTGACTGAATGAAAGGAGCTGGCATCTCACTCTCTTTGAATCTTCTTTATCATGCTAAGAGGAGCAGGAAAAAGCAAAAAATTTCAGAATTGCACCTTGCAATGCGGAGAAATTACTGTTTGTGCATTTACAATATTCATTGATTTTTGCCATTGAAAAACATCATGTTATTCATATACCAGAAATGTTTGAAGCTACTGACTGAATGAAAGGAGCTGGCATCTCACTCTCTTTGAATCTTCTTTATCATGCTAAGAGGAGCAGGAAAAAGCAAAAAATTTCAGAATTGCACCTTGCAATGCGGAGAAATTACTGTTTGTGCATTTACAATATTCATTGATTTTTGCCATTGAAAAACGTCCAGAAATGATTGAAGGTACTGACTGAATGAAAGGAGCTGGCATCTCACTCTCTTTGAATCTTCTTTATCATGCTAAGAGGAGCAGGAAAAAGCAAAAAATTTCAGAATTGCAACTTGCAATGCGGAGAAATTACTGTTTGTGCATTTACAATATTCATTGATTTTTGCCATTGAAAAACGTCCAGAAATGATTGAAGCTACTGACTGAATGAAAGGAGCTGGCATCTCACTCTCTTTGAATCTTCTTTATCATGCTAAGTGGAGCAGGAAAAAGCAAAAAATTTCAGAATTGCACCTTGCAATGCGGAGAAATTACAGTTTGTGCATTTACAATATTCATTGATTTTTGCCATTGAATAACGTCCAGAAATGATTGAAGCTACTGACTGAATGAAAGGAGCTGGCATCTCACTCTCTTTGAATCTTCTTTATCATGCTAAGAGGAGCAGGAAAAAGCAAAAAATTTCAGAATTGCACCTTGCAATGCGGAGAAATTACTGTTTGTGCATTTACAATATTCGTTGATTTTTGCCATTGAAAAACGTCCAGAAATGATTGAAGCTACTGACTGAATGAAAGGAGCTGGCATCTCACTCTCTTTGAATCTTCTTTATCATGCTAAGTGGAGCAGGAAAAAGCAAAAAATTTCAGAATTGCACCTTGCAATGCGGAGAAATTACAGTTTGTGCATTTACAATATTCATTGATTTTTGCCATTGAATAACGTCCAGAAATGATTGAAGCTACTGACTGAATGAAAGGAGCTGGCATCTCACTCTCTTTGAATCTTCTTTATCATGCTAAGAGGAGCAGGAAAAAGCAAAAAATTTCAGAATTGCACCTTGCAATGCGGAGAAATTACTGTTTGTGCATTTACAATATTCGTTGATTTTTGCCATTGAAAAACGTCCAGAAATGATTGAAGCTACTGACTGAATGAAAGGAGCTGGCATCTCACTCTCTTTGAATCTTCTTTATCATGCTAAGAGGAGCAGGAAAAAGCAAAAAATTTCAGAATTGCACCTTGCAATGCGGAGAAATTACAGTTTGTGCATTTACAATATTCATTGATTTTTGCCATTGAAAAACGTCCAGAAATGATTGAAGCTACTGACTGAATGAAAGGAGCTGGCATCTCACTCTCTTTGAATCTTCTTTATCATGCTAAGAGGAGCAGGAAAAAGCAAAAAATTTCAGAATTGCACCTTGCAATGCGGAGAATTTACTGTTTGTGCATTTACAATATTCATTGATTTTTGCCATTGAAAAACATGTTATTCATATACCAGAAATGTTTGAAGCTCCTGACTGAATGAAAGGAGCTGGCACCTCACTCTCTTTGAATCTTCTTTATCATGCTAAGAGGAGCAGGAAAAAGCAAAAAATTTCAGAATTGCACCTTGCAATGCGGAGAAATTACTGTTTGTGCATTTACAATATTCATTGATTTATGCCATTGAAAAACGTCCAGAAATGATTGAAGCTACTGACTGAATGAAAGGAGCTGGCATCTCACTCTCTTTGAATCTTCTTTATCATGCTAAGAGGAGCAGGAAAAAGCAAAAAATTTCAGAATTGCACCTTGCAATGCGGAGAAATTACTGTTTGTACATTTACAATATTCATTGATTTTTGCCATTGAAAAATGTCCAGAAATGATTGAAGCTACTGACTGAATGAAAGGAGCTGGCATCTCACTCTCTTTGAATCTTCTTTATCATGCTAAGAGGAGCAGGAAAAAGCAAAAAATTTCAGAATTGCGCCTTGCAATGCGGAGAAATTACTGTTTGTGCATTTACAAAATTCATTGATTTTTGCCATTGAAAAACATCATGTTATTCATATACCAGAAATGATTGAAGCTACTGACTGAAGGAAAGGAGCTGGCATCTCACTCTCTTTGAATCTTCTTTATCATGCTAAGAGGAGCAGGAAAAAGCAAAAAATTTCAGAATTGCACCTTGCAATGCGGAGAATTTACTGTTTGTGCATTTACAATATTCATTGATTTTTGCCATTGAAAAACGTCCAGAAATGATTGAAGCTACTGACTGAATGAAAGGAGCTGGCATCTCACTCTCTTTGAATCTTCTTTATCATGCTAAGAGGAGCAGGAAAAAGCAAAAAATTTCAGAATTGCACCTTGCAATGCGGAGAAATTACAGTTTGTGCATTTACAATATTCATTGATTTTTGCCATTGAAAAACGTCCAGAAATGATTGAAGCTACTGACTGAATGAAAGGAGCTGGCATCTCACTCTCTTTGAATCTTCTTTATCATGCTAAGAGGAGCAGGAAAAAGCAAAACATTTCAGAATTGCACCTTGCAATGCGGAGAAATTACTGTTTGTGAATTTACAATATTCGTTGATTTTTGCCATTGAAAAACGTCCTGAAATGATTGAAGCTACTGACTGAATGAAAGGAGCTGGCATCTCACTCTCTTTGTATCTTCTTTATCATGCTAAGAGGAGCAGGAAAAAGCAAAAAATTTCAGAATTGCACCTTGCAATGCGGAGAAATTACAGTTTGTGCATTTACAATATTCATTGATTTTTGCCATTGAAAAACGTCCAGAAATGATTGAAGCTACTGACTGAATGAAAGGAGCTGGCATCTCACTCTCTTTGAATCTTCTTTATCATGCTAAGAGGAGCAGGAAAAAGCAAAAAATTTCAGAATTGCACCTTGCAATGCGGAGAAATTACTGTTTGTGCATTTACAATATTCATTGATTTTTGCCATTGAAAAACATGTTATTCATATACCAGAAATGTTTGAAGCTCCTGACTGAATGAAAGGAGCTGGCACCTCACTCTCTTTGAATCTTCTTTATCATGCTAAGAGGAGCAGGAAAAAGCAAAAAATTTCAGAATTGCACCTTGCAATGCGGAGAAATTACTGTTTGTGCATTTACAATATTCATTGATTTTTGCCATTGAAAAACGTCCAGAAATGATTGTAGCTACTGACTGAATGAAAGGAGCTGGCATCTCACTCTCCTTGAATCTTCTTTATCATGCTAAGAGGAGCAGGAAAAAGCAAAAAATTTCAGAATTGCACCTTGCAATGCGGAGAAATTACTGTTTGTGCATTTACAATATTCATTGATTTTTGCCATTGAAAAATGTCCAGAAATGATTGAAGCTACTGACTGAATGAAAGGAGCTGGCATCTCACTCTCTTTGAATTTTCTTTATCATGCTAAGAGGAGCAGGAAAAAGCAAAAAATTTCAGAATTGCACCTTGCAATGCGGAGAAATTACTGTTTGTGCATTTACAATATTCGTTGATTTTTGCCATTGAAAAACGTCCAGAAATGATTGAAGCTACTGACTGAATGAAAGGAGCTGGCATCTCACTCTCTTTGAATCTTCTTTATCATGCTAAGAGGAGCAGGAAAAAGCAAAAAATTTCAGAATTGCACCTTGCAATGCGGAGAATTTACTGTTTGTGCATTTACAATATTCATTGATTTTTGCCATTGAAAAACATGTTATTCATATACCAGAAATGTTTGAAGCTCCTGACTGAATGAAAGGAGCTGGCACCTCACTCTCTTTGAATCTTCTTTATCATGCTAAGAGGAGCAGGAAAAAGCAAAAAATTTCAGAATTGCACCTTGCAATGCGGAGAAATTACTGTTTGTGCATTTACAATATTCATTGATTTTTGCCATTGAAAAATGTCCAGAAATGATTGAAGCTACTGACTGAATGAAAGGAGCTGGCATCTCACTCTCTTTGAATCTTCTTTATCATGCTAAGAGGAGCAGGAAAAAGCAAAAAATTTCAGAATTGCACCTTGCAATGCGGAGAAATTACTGTTTGTGCATTTACAATATTCGTTGATTTTTGCCATTGAAAAACGTCCAGAAATGATTGAAGCTACTGACTGAATGAAAGGAGCTGGCATCTCACTCTCTTTGAATCTTCTTTATCATGCTAAGAGGAGCAGGAAAAAGCAAAAAATTTCAGAATTGCACCTTGCAATGCGGAGAATTTACTGTTTGTGCATTTACAATATTCATTGATTTTTGCCATTGAAAAACATGTTATTCATATACCAGAAATGTTTGAAGCTCCTGACTGAATGAAAGGAGCTGGCACCTCACTATCTTTGAATCTTCTTTATCATGCTAAGAGGAGCAGGAAAAAGCAAAAAATTTCAGAATTGCACCTTGCAATGCGGAGAAATTACTGTTTGTGCATTTACAATATTCATTGATTTTTGCCATTGAAAAACGTCCAGAAATGATTGAAGCTACTGACTGAATGAAAGGAGCTGGCATCTCACTCTCTTTGAATCTTCTTTATCATGCTAAGAGGAGCAGGAAAAAGCAAAAAATTTCAGAATTGCACCTTGCAATGCGGAGAAATTACTGTTTGTGCATTTACAATATTCATTGATTTTTGCCATTGAAAAATGTCCAGAAATGATTGAAGCTACTGACTGAATGAAAGGAGCTGGCATCTCACTCTCTTTGAATCTTCTTTATCATGCTAAGAGGAGCAGGAAAAAGCAAAAAATTTCAGAATTGCGCCTTGCAATGCGGAGAAATTACTGTTTGTGCATTTACAAAATTCATTGATTTTTGCCATTGAAAAACATCATGTTATTCATATACCAGAAATGATTGAAGCTACTGACTGAAGGAAAGGAGCTGGCATCTCACTCTCTTTGAATCTTCTTTATCATGCTAAGAGGAGCAGGAAAAAGCAAAAAATTTCAGAATTGCACCTTGCAATGCGGAGAATTTACTGTTTGTGCATTTACAATATTCATTGATTTTTGCCATTGAAAAACGTCCAGAAATGATTGAAGCTACTGACTGAATGAAAGGAGCTGGCATCTCACTCTCTTTGAATCTTCTTTATCATGCTAAGAGGAGCAGGAAAAAGCAAAAAATTTCAGAATTGCACCTTGCAATGCGGAGAAATTACAGTTTGTGCATTTACAATATTCATTGATTTTTGCCATTGAAAAACGTCCAGAAATGATTGAAGCTACTGACTGAATGAAAGGAGCTGGCATCTCACTCTCTTTGAATCTTCTTTATCATGCTAAGAGGAGCAGGAAAAAGCAAAAAATTTCAGAATTGCACCTTGCAATGCGGAGAAATTACTGTTTGTGCATTTACAATATTCGTTGATTTTTGCCATTGAAAAACGTCCAGAAATGATTGAAGCTACTGACTGAATGAAAGGAGCTGGCATCTCACTCTCTTTGAATCTTCTTTATCATGCTAAGAGGAGCAGGAAAAAGCAAAAAATTTCAGAATTGCACCTTGCAATGCGGAGAAATTACTGTTTGTGCATTTACAATATTCATTGATTTTTGCCTTTGAAAAACATCATGTTATTCATATACCAGAAATGTTTGAAGCTACTGACTGAATGAAAGGAGCTGGCATCTCACTCTCTTTGAATCTTCTTTATCATGCTAAGAGGAGCAGGAAAAAGCAAAAAATTTCAGAATTGCACCTTGCAATGCGGAGAAATTACTGTTTGTGCATTTACAATATTCATTGATTTTTGCCATTGAAAAACGTCCAGAAATGATTGAAGGTACTGACTGAATGAAAGGAGCTGGCATCTCACTCTCTTTGAATCTTCTTTATCATGCTAAGAGGAGCAGGAAAAAGCAAAAAATTTCAGAATTGCAACTTGCAATGCGGAGAAATTACTGTTTGTGCATTTACAATATTCATTGATTTTTGCCATTGAAAAACGTCCAGAAATGATTGAAGCTACTGACTGAATGAAAGGAGCTGGCATCTCACTCTCTTTGAATCTTCTTTATCATGCTAAGTGGAGCAGGAAAAAGCAAAACATTTCAGAATTGCACCTTGCAATGCGGAGAAATTACAGTTTGTGCATTTACAATATTCATTGATTTTTGCCATTGAAAAACGTCCAGAAATGATTGAAGCTACTGACTGAATGAAAGGAGCTGGCATCTCACTCTCTTTGAATCTTCTTTATCATGCTAAGAGGAGCAGGAAAAAGCAAAAAATTTCAGAATTGCACCTTGCAATGCGGAGAAATTACTGTTTGTGCATTTACAATATTCGTTGATTTTTGCCATTGAAAAACGTCCAGAAATGATTGAAGCTACTGACTGAATGAAAGGAGCTGGCATCTCACTCTCTTTGAATCTTCTTTATCATTCTAAGAGGAGCAGGAAAAAGCAAAAAATTTCAGAATTGCACCTTGCAATGCGGAGAAATTACAGTTTGTGCATTTACAATATTCATTGATTTTTGCCATTGAAAAACGTCCAGAAATGATTGAAGCTACTGACTGAATGAAAGGAGCTGGCATCTCACTCTCTTTGAATCTTCTTTATCATGCTAAGAGGAGCAGGAAAAAGCAAAAAATTTCAGAATTGCACCTTGCAATGCGGAGAATTTACTGTTTGTGCATTTACAATATTCATTGATTTTTGCAATTGAAAAACATGTTATTCATATACCAGAAATGTTTGAAGCTCCTGACTGAATGAAAGGAGCTGGCACCTCACTCTCTTTGAATCTTTTTTATCATGCTAAGAGGAGCAGGAAAAAGCAAAAAATTTCAGAATTGCACCTTGCAATGCGGAGAAATTACTGTTTGTGCATTTACAAAATTCATTGATTTTTGCCATTGAAAAACATCATGTTATTCATATACCAGAAATGATTGAAGCTACTGACTGAAGGAAAGGAGCTGGCATCTCACTCTCTTTGAATCTTCTTTATCATGCTAAGAGGAGCAGGAAAAAGCAAAAAATTTCAGAATTACACCTTGCAATGCGGAGAATTTACTGTTTGTGCATTTACAATATTCATTGATTTTTGCCATTGAAAAACGTCCAGAAATGATTGAAGCTACTGACTGAATGAAAGGAGCTGGCATCTCACTCTCTTTGAATCTTCTTTATCATGCTAAGAGGAGCAGGAAAAAGCAAAAAATTTCAGAATTGCACCTTGCAATGCGGAGAAATTACAGTTTGTGCATTTACAATATTCATTGATTTTTGCCATTGAAAAACGTCCAGAAATGATTGAAGCTACTGACTGAATGAAAGGAGCTGGCATCTCACTCTCTTTGAATCTTCTTTATCATGCTAAGAGGAGCAGGAAAAAGCAAAAAATTTCAGAATTGCACCTTGCAATGCGGAGAAATTACTGTTTGTGCATTTACAATATTCGTTGATTTTTGCCATTGAAAAACGTCCAGAAATGATTGAAGCTACTGACTGAATGAAAGGAGCTGGCATCTCACTCTCTTTGAATCTTCTTTATCATGCTAAGAGGAGCAGGAAAAAGCAAAAAATTTCAGAATTGCACCTTGCAATGCGGAGAAATTACTGTTTGTGCATTTACAATATTCATTGATTTTTGCCATTGAAAAACATCATGTTATTCATATACCAGAAATGTTTGAAGCTACTGACTGAATGAAAGGAGCTGGCATCTCACTCTCTTTGAATCTTCTTTATCATGCTAAGAGGAGCAGGAAAAAGCAAAAAATTTCAGAATTGCACCTTGCAATGCGGAGAAATTACTGTTTGTGCATTTACAATATTCATTGATTTTTGCCATTGAAAAACGTCCAGAAATGATTGAAGGTACTGACTGAATGAAAGGAGCTGGCATCTCACTCTCTTTGAATCTTCTTTATCATGCTAAGAGGAGCAGGAAAAAGCAAAAAATTTCAGAATTGCAACTTGCAATGCGGAGAAATTACTGTTTGTGCATTTACAATATTCATTGATTTTTGCCATTGAAAAACGTCCAGAAATGATTGAAGCTACTGACTGAATGAAAGGAGCTGGCATCTCACTCTCTTTGAATCTTCTTTATCATGCTAAGTGGAGCAGGAAAAAGCAAAAAATTTCAGAATTGCACCTTGCAATGCGGAGAAATTACAGTTTGTGGATTTACAATATTCATTGATTTTTGCCATTGAAAAACGTCCAGAAATGATTGAAGCTACTGACTGAATGAAAGGAGCTGGCATCTCACTCTCTTTGAATCTTCTTTATCATGCTAAGAGGAGCAGGAAAAAGCAAAAAATTTCAGAATTGCACCTTGCAATGCGGAGAAATTACTGTTTGTGCATTTACAATATTCGTTGATTTTTGCCATTGAAAAACGTCCAGAAATGATTGAAGCTACTGACTGAATGAAAGGAGCTGGCATCTCACTCTCTTTGAATGTTCTTTATCATGCTAAGAGGAGCAGGAAAAAGCAAAAAATTTCAGAATTGCACCTTGCAATGCGGAGAAATTACAGTTTGTGCATTTACAATATTCATTGATTTTTGCCATTGAAAAACGTCCAGAAATGATTGAAGCTACTGACTGAATGAAAGGAGCTGGCATCTCACTCTCTTTGAATCTTCTTTATCATGCTAAGAGGAGCAGGAAAAAGCAAAAAATTTCAGAATTGCACCTTGCAATGCGGAGAATTTACTGTTTGTGCATTTACAATATTCATTGATTTTTGCCATTGAAAAACATGTTATTCATATACCAGAAATGTTTGAAGCTCCTGACAGAATGAAAGGAGCTGGCACCTCACTCTCTTTGAATCTTCTTTATCATGCTAAGAGGAGCAGGAAAAAGCAAAAAATTTCAGAATTGCACCTTGCAATGCGGAGAAATTACTGTTTGTGCATTTACAATATTCATTGATTTTTGCCATTGAAAAACGTCCAGAAATGATTGAAGCTACTGACTGAATGAAAGGAGCTGGCATCTCAATCTCTTTGAATCTTCTTTATCATGCTAAGAGGAGCAGGAAAAAGCAAAAAATTTCAGAATTGCACCTTGCAATGCGGAGAAATTACTGTTTGTACATTTACAATATTCATTGATTTTTGCCATTGAAAAATGTCCAGAAATGATTGAAGCTACTGACTGAATGAAAGGAGCTGGCATCTCACTCTCTTTGAATCTTCTTTATCATGCTAAGAGGAGCAGGAAAAAGCAAAAAATTTCAGAATTGCGCCTTGCAATGCGGAGAAATTACTGTTTGTGCATTTACAAAATTCATTGATTTTTGCCATTGAAAAACATCATGTTATTCATATACCAGAAATGATTGAAGCTACTGACTGAAGGAAAGGAGCTGGCATCTCACTCTCTTTGAATCTTCTTTATCATGCTAAGAGGAGCAGGAAAAAGCAAAAAATTTCAGAATTGCACCTTGCAATGCGGAGAATTTACTGTTTGTGCATTTACAATATTCATTGATTTTTGCCATTGAAAAACGTCCAGAAATGATTGAAGCTACTGACTGAATGAAAGGAGCTGGCATCTCACTCTCTTTGAATCTTCTTTATCATGCTAAGAGGAGCAGGAAAAAGCAAAAAATTTCAGAATTGCACCTTGCAATGCGGAGAAATTACAGTTTGTGCATTTACAATATTCATTGATTTTTGCCATTGAAAAACGTCCAGAAATGATTGAAGCTACTGACTGAATGAAAGGAGCTGGCATCTCACTCTCTTTGAATCTTCTTTATCATGCTAAGAGGAGCAGGAAAAAGCAAAAAATTTCAGAATTGCACCTTGCAATGCGGAGAAATTACTGTTTGTGAATTTGCAATATTCGTTGATTTTTGCCATTGAAAAACGTCCAGAAATGATTGAAGCTACTGACTGAATGAAAGGAGCTGGCATCTCACTCTCTTTGAATCTTCTTTATCATGCTAAGAGGAGCAGGAAAAAGCAAAAAATTTCAGAATTGCACCTTGCAATGCGGAGAAATTACAGTTTGTGCATTTACAATATTCATTGATTTTTGCCATTGAAAAACGTCCAGAAATGATTGAAGCTACTGACTGAATGAAAGGAGCTGGCATCTCACTCTCTTTGAATCTTCTTTATCATGCTAAGAGGAGCAGGAAAAAGCAAAAAATTTCAGAATTGCACCTTGCAATGCGGAGAAATTACTGTTTGTGCATTTACAATATTCATTGATTTTTGCCATTGAAAAACATGTTATTCATATACCAGAAATGTTTGAAGCTCCTGACTGAATGAAAGGAGCTGGCACCTCACTCTCTTTGAATCTTCTTTATCATGCTAAGAGGAGCAGGAAAAAGCAAAAAATTTCAGAATTGCACCTTGCAATGCGGAGAAATTACTGTTTGTGCATTTACAATATTCATTGATTTTTGCCATTGAAAAACGTCCAGAAATGATTGTAGCTACTGACTGAATGAAAGGAGCTGGCATCTCACTCTCCTTGAATCTTCTTTATCATGCTAAGAGGAGCAGGAAAAAGCAAAAAATTTCAGAATTGCACCTTGCAATGCGGAGAAATTACTGTTTGTGCATTTACAATATTCATTGATTTTTGCCATTGAAAAATGTCCAGAAATGATTGAAGCTACTGACTGAATGAAAGGAGCTGGCATCTCACTCTCTTTGAATCTTCTTTATCATGCTAAGAGGAGCAGGAAAAAGCAAAAAATTTCAGAATTGCGCCTTGCAATGCGGAGAAATTACTGTTTGTGCATTTACAAAATTCATTGATTTTTGCCATTGAAAAACATCATGTTATTCATATACCAGAAATGATTGAAGCTACTGACTGAAGGAAAGGAGCTGGCATCTCACTCTCTTTGAATCTTCTTTATCATGCTAAGAGGAGCAGGAAAAAGCAAAAAATTTCAGAATTGCACCTTGCAATGCGGAGAAATTACTGTTTGTGCATTTACAATATTCATTGATTTTTGCGATTGAAAAACATCATGTTATTCATATACCAGAAATGATTGAAGCTACTGACTGAATGAAAGGAGCTGGCATCTCACTCTCTTTGAATCTTCTTTATCATGCTAAGAGGAGCAGGAAAAAGCAAAAAATTTCAGAATTGCACCTTGCAATGCGGAGAAATTACAGTTTGTGCATTTACAATATTCATTGATTTTTGCCATTGAAAAACGTCCAGAAATGATTGAAGCTACTGACTGAATGAAAGGAGCTGGCATCTCACTCTCTTTGAATCTTCTTTATCATGCTAAGAGGAGCAGGAAAAAGCAAAAAATTTCAGAATTGCACCTTGCAATGTGGAGAAATTACTGTTTGTGCATTTACAATATTCATTGATTTTTGCCATTGAAAAACGTCCAGAAATGATTGAAGGTACTGACTGAATGAAAGGAGCTGGCATCTCACTCTCTTTTAATCTTCTTTATCATGCTAAGAGGAGCAGGAAAAATGCAAAAAATTTTAGAATTGCACCTTGCAATGCGGAGAAATTACTGTTTGTGCATTTACAATATTCATTGATTTTTGCCATTGAAAAACGTCCAGAAATGATTGAAGCTACTGACTGAATGAAAGGAGCTGGCATCTCACTCTCTTTGAATCTTCTTTATCATGCTAAGAGGAGCAGGAAAAAGCAAAAAATTTCAGAATTGCACCTTGCAATGCGGAGAAATTACTGTTTGTGCATTTACAATATTCATTGATTTTTGCCATTGAAAAATGTCCAGAAATGATTGAAGCTACTGACTGAATGAAAGGAGCTGGCATCTCACTCTCTTTGAATCTTCTTTATCATGCTAAGAGGAGCAGGAAAAAGCAAAAAATTTCAGAATTGCGCCTTGCAATGCGGAGAAATTACTGTTTGTGCATTTACAAAATTCATTGATTTTTGCCATTGAAAAACATCATGTTATTCATATACCAGAAATGATTGAAGCTACTGACTGAAGGAAAGGATCTGGCATCTCACTCTCTTTGAATCTTCTTTATCATGCTTAGAGGAGCAGGAAAAAGCAAAAAATTTCAGAATTGCACCTTGCAATGCGGAGAAATTACTGTTTGTGCATTTACAATATTCATTGATTTTTGCCATTGAAAAACGTCCAGAAATGATTGAAGCTACTGACTGAATGAAAGGAGCTGGCATCTCACTCTCTTTGAATCTTCTTTATCATGCTAAGAGGAGCAGGAAAAAGCAAAAAATTTCAGAATTGCGCCTTGCAATGCGGAGAAATTACAGTTTGTGCATTTACAATATTCATTGATTTTTGCGATTGAAAAACATCATGTTATTCATATACCAGAAATGATTGAAGCTACTGAATGAATGAAAGGAGCTGGCATCTCACTCTCTTTGAATCTTCTTTATCATGCTAAGAGGAGCAGGAAAAAGCAAAAAATTTCAGAATTGCACCTTGCAATGCGGAGAAATTACAGTTTGTGCATTTACAATATTCATTGATTTTTGCCATTGAAAAACGTCCAGAAATGATTGAAGCTACTGACTGAATGAAAGGAGCTGGCATCTCACTCTCTTTGAATCTTCTTTATCATGCTAAGAGGAGCAGGAAAAAGCAAAAAATTTCAGAATTGCACCTTGCAATGCGGAGAAATTACTGTTTGTGCATTTACAATATTCATTGATTTTTGCCATTGAAAAACGTCCAGAAATGATTGAAGGTACTGACTGAATGAAAGGAGCTGGCATCTCACTCTCTTTGAATCTTCTTTATCATGCTAAGAGGAGCAGGAAAAAGCAAAAAATTTCAGAATTGCACCTTGCAATGCGGAGAAATTACTGTTTGTGCATTTACAATATTCATTGATTTTTGCAATTGAAAAACGTCCAGAAATGATTGAAGCTACTGACTGAATGAAAGGAGCTGGCATCTCACTCTCTTTGAATCTTCTTTATCATGCTAAGAGGAGCAGGAAAAAGCAAAAAATTTCAGAATTGCACCTTGCAATGCGGAGAAATTACTGTTTGTGCATTTACAATATTCATTGATTTTTGCCATTGAAAAATGTCCAGAAATGATTGAAGCTACTGACTGAATGAAAGGAGCTGGCATCTCACTCTCTTTGAATCTTCTTTATCATGCTAAGAGGAGCAGGAAAAAGCAAAAAATTTCAGAATTGCGCCTTGCAATGCGGAGAAATTACTGTTTGTGCATTTACAAAATTCATTGATTTTTGCCATTGAAAAACATCATGTTATTCATATACCAGAAATGATTGAAGCTACTGACTGAAGGAAAGGATCTGGCATCTCACTCTCTTTGAATCTTCTTTATCATGCTTAGAGGAGCAGGAAAAAGCAAAAAATTTCAGAATTGCACCTTGCAATGCGGAGAAATTACTGTTTGTGCATTTACAATATTCATTGATTTTTGCCATTGAAAAACGTCCAGAAATGATTGAAGCTACTGACTGAATGAAAGGAGCTGGCATCTCACTCTCTTTGAATCTTCTTTATCATGCTAAGAGGAGCAGGAAAAAGCAAAAAATTTCAGAATTGCACCTTGCAATGCGGAGAAATTACTGTTTGTGCATTTACAATATTCATTGATTTTTGCGATTGAAAAACATCATGTTATTCATATACCAGAAATGATTGAAGCTACTGACTGAATGAAAGGAGCTGGCATCTCACTCTCTTTGAATCTTCTTTATCATGCTTAGAGGAGCAGGAAAAAGTAAAAAATTTCAGAATTGCACCTTGCAATGCGGAGAAATTACTGTTTGTGCATTTACAATATTCATTGATTTTTGCCATTGAAAAACATCCAGAAATGATTGAAGCTACTGACTGAATGAAAGGAGCTGGCATCTCACTCTCTTTGAATCTTCTTTATCATGCTAAGAGGAGCAGGAAAAAGCAAAAAATTTCAGAATTGCACCTTGCAATGCGGAGAAATTACTGTTTGTGCATTTACAATATTCATTGATTTTTGCAATTGAAAAACGTCCAGAAATGATTGAAGCTACTGACTGAATGAAAGGAGCTGGCATCTCACTCTCTTTGAATCTTCTTTATCATGCTAAGAGGAGCAGGAAAAAGCAAAAAATTTCAGAATTGCACCTTGCAATGCGGAGAAATTACTGTTTGTGCATTTACAATATTCATTGATTTTTGCCATTGAAAAATGTCCAGAAATGATTGAAGCTACTGACTGAATGAAAGGAGCTGGCATCTCACTCTCTTTGAATCTTCTTTATCATGCTAAGAGGAGCAGGAAAAAGCAAAAAATTTCAGAATTGCGCCTTGCAATGCGGAGAAATTACTGTTTGTGCATTTACAAAATTCATTGATTTTTGCCATTGAAAAACATCATGTTATTCATATACCAGAAATGATTGAAGCTACTGACTGAAGGAAAGGATCTGGCATCTCACTCTCTTTGAATCTTCTTTATCATGCTTAGAGGAGCAGGAAAAAGCAAAAAATTTCAGAATTGCACCTTGCAATGCGGAGAAATTACTGTTTGTGCATTTACAATATTCATTGATTTTTGCCATTGAAAAACGTCCAGAAATGATTGAAGCTACTGACTGAATGAAAGGAGCTGGCATCTCACTCTCTTTGAATCTTCTTTATCATGCTAAGAGGAGCAGGAAAAAGCAAAAAATTTCAGAATTGCACCTTGCAATGCGGAGAAATTACTGTTTGTGCATTTACAATATTCATTGATTTTTGCGATTGAAAAACATCATGTTATTCATATACCAGAAATGATTGAAGCTACTGACTGAATGAAAGGAGCTGGCATCTCACTCTCTTTGAATCTTCTTTATCATGCTTAGAGGAGCAGGAAAAAGTAAAAAATTTCAGAATTGCACCTTGCAATGCGGAGAAATTACTGTTTGTGCATTTACAATATTCATTGATTTTTGCTATTGAAAAACATCATGTTATTCATATACCAGAAATGATTGAAGCTACTGACTGAATGAAAGGAGCTGGCATCTAACTCTCTTTGAATCTTCTTTATCATGCTAAGAGGAGCAGGAAAAAGCAAAAAATTTCAGAATTGCACCTTGCAATGCGGAGAAATTACAGTTTGTGCATTTACAATATTCATTGATTTTTGCCATTGAAAAACGTCCAGAAATGATTGAAGGTACTGACTGAATGAAAGGAGCTGGCATCTCACTCTCTTTGAATCTTCTTTATCATGCTAAGAGGAGCAGGAAAAAGCAAAAAATTTCAGAATTGCACCTTGCAATGCGGAGAAATTACTGTTTGTGCATTTACAATATTCATTGATTTTTGCCATTGAAAAACGTCCAGAAATGATTGAAGGTACTGACTGAATGAAAGGAGCTGGCATCTCACTCTCTTTGAATCTTCTTTATCATGCTAGGAGGAGCAGGAAAAAGCAAAAAATTTCAGAATTGCACCTTGCAATGCGGAGAAATTACTGTTTGTGCATTTACAATATTCATTGATTTTTGCCATTGAAAAACGTCCAGAAATGATTGAAGCTACTGACTGAATGAAAGGAGCTGGCATCTCACTCTCTTTGAATCTTCTTTATCATGCTAAGAGGAGCAGGAAAAAGCAAAAAATTTCAGAATTGCACCTTGCAATGCGGAGAAATTACAGTTTGTGCATTTACAATATTCATTGATTTTTGCCATTGAAAAACGTCCAGAAATGATTGAAGCTACTGACTGAATGAAAGGAGCTGGCATCTCACTCTCTTTGAATCTTCTTTATCATGCTAAGAGGAGCAGGAAAAAGCAAAAAATTTCAGAATTGCACCTTGCAATGCGGAGAAATTACTGTTTGTGCATTTACAATATTCATTGATTTTTGCCATTGAAAAACATGTTATTCATATACCAGAAATGTTTGAAGCTCCTGACTGAATGAAAGGAGCTGGCACCTCACTCTCTTTGAATCTTCTTTATCATGCTAAGAGGAGCAGGAAAAAGCAAAAAATTTCAGAATTGCACCTTGCAATGCGGAGAAATTACTGTTTGTGCATTTACAATATTCATTGATTTTTGCCATTGAAAAACGTCCAGAAATGATTGTAGCTACTGACTGAATGAAAGGAGCTGGCATCTCACTCTCCTTGAATCTTCTTTATCATGCTAAGAGGAGCAGGAAAAAGCAAAAAATTTCAGAATTGCACCTTGCAATGCGGAGAAATTACTGTTTGTGCATTTACAATATTCATTGATTTTTGCCATTGAAAAATGTCCAGAAATGATTGAAGCTACTGACTGAATGAAAGGAGCTGGCATCTCACTCTCTTTGAATCTTCTTTATCATGCTAAGAGGAGCAGGAAAAAGCAAAAAATTTCAGAATTGCGCCTTGCAATGCGGAGAAATTACTGTTTGTGCATTTACAAAATTCATTGATTTTTGCCATTGAAAAACATCATGTTATTCATATACCAGAAATGATTGAAGCTACTGACTGAAGGAAAGGAGCTGGCATCTCACTCTCTTTGAATCTTCTTTATCATGCTAAGAGGAGCAGGAAAAAGCAAAAAATTTCAGAATTGCGCCTTGCAATGCGGAGAAATTACTGTTTGTGCATTTACAAAATTCATTGATTTTTGCCATTGAAAAACATCATGTTATTCATATACCAGAAATGATTGAAGCTACTGACTGAAGGAAAGGAGCTGGCATCTCACTCTCTTTGAATCTTCTTTATCATGCTAAGAGGAGCAGGAAAAAGCAAAAAATTTCAGAATTGCACCTTGCAATGCGGAGAAATTACAGTTTGTGCATTTACAATATTCATTGATTTTTGCCATTGAAAAACGTCCAGAAATGATTGAAGCTACTGACTGAATGAAAGGAGCTGGCATCTCACTCTCTTTGAATCTTCTTTATCATGCTAAGAGGAGCAGGAAAAAGCAAAAAATTTCAGAATTGCACCTTGCAATGCGGAGAAATTACTGTTTGTGCATTTACAATATTCATTGATTTTTGCCATTGAAAAACGTCCAGAAATGATTGAAGGTACTGACTGAATGAAAGGAGCTGGCATCTCACTCTCTTTGAATCTTCTTTATCATGCTAAGAGGAGCAGGAAAAAGCAAAAAATTTCAGAATTGCACCTTGCAATGCGGAGAAATTACTGTTTGTGCATTTACAATATTCATTGATTTTTGCCATTGAAAAACGTCCAGAAATGATTGAAGCTACTGACTGAATGAAAGGAGCTGGCATCTCACTCTCTTTGAATCTTCTTTATCATGCTAAGAGGAGCAGGAAAAAGCAAAAAATTTCAGAATTGCACCTTGCAATGCGGAGAAATTACTGTTTGTGCATTTACAATATTCATTGATTTTTGCCATTGAAAAATGTCCAGAAATGATTGAAGCTACTGACTGAATGAAAGGAGCTGGCATCTCACTCTCTTTGAATCTTCTTTATCATGCTAAGAGGAGCAGGAAAAAGCAAAAAATTTCAGAATTGCGCCTTGCAATGCGGAGAAATTACTGTTTGTGCATTTACAAAATTCATTGATTTTTGCCATTGAAAAACATCATGTTATTCATATACCAGAAATGATTGAAGCTACTGACTGAAGGAAAGGATCTGGCATCTCACTCTCTTTGAATCTTCTTTATCATGCTTAGAGGAGCAGGAAAAAGCAAAAAATTTCAGAATTGCACCTTGCAATGCGGAGAAATTACTGTTTGTGCATTTACAATATTCATTGATTTTTGCCATTGAAAAACGTCCAGAAATGATTGAAGCTACTGACTGAATGAAAGGAGCTGGCATCTCACTCTCTTTGAATCTTCTTTATCATGCTAAGAGGAGCAGGAAAAAGCAAAAAATTTCAGAATTGCGCCTTGCAATGCGGAGAAATTACTGTTTGTGCATTTACAAAATTCATTGATTTTTGCCATTGAAAAACATCATGTTATTCATATACCAGAAATGATTGAAGCTACTGACTGAATGAAAGGAGCTGGCATCTCACTCTCTTTGAATCTTCTTTATCATGCTAAGAGGAGCAGGAAAAAGCAAAAAATTTCAGAATTGCACCTTGCAATGCGGAGAAATTACAGTTTGTGCATTTACAATATTCATTGATTTTTGCCATTGAAAAACGTCCAGAAATGATTGAAGCTACTGACTGAATGAAAGGAGCTGGCATCTCACTCTCTTTGAATCTTCTTTATCATGCTAAGAGGAGCAGGAAAAAGCAAAAAATTTCAGAATTGCACCTTGCAATGCGGAGAAATTACTGTTTGTGCATTTACAATATTCATTGATTTTTGCCATTGAAAAACGTCCAGAAATGATTGAAGGTACTGACTGAATGAAAGGAGCTGGCATCTCACTCTCTTTGAACCTTCTTTATCATGCTAAGAGGAGCAGGAAAAAGCAAAAAATTTCAGAATTGCACCTTGCAATGCGGAGAAATTACTGTTTGTGCATTTACAATATTCATTGATTTTTGCCATTGAAAAACGTCCAGAAATGATTGAAGCTACTGACTGAATGAAAGGAGCTGGCATCTCACTCTCTTTGAATCTTCTTTATCATGCTAAGAGGAGCAGGAAAAAGCAAAAAATTTCAGAATTGCACCTTGCAATGCGGAGAAATTACTGTTTGTGCATTTACAATATTCATTGATTTTTGCCATTGAAAAATGTCCAGAAATGATTGAAGCTACTGACTGAATGAAAGGAGCTGGCATCTCACTCTCTTTGAATCTTCTTTATCATGCTAAGAGGAGCAGGAAAAAGCAAAAAATTTCAGAATTGCGCCTTGCAATGCGGAGAAATTACTGTTTGTGCATTTACAAAATTCATTGATTTTTGCCATTGAAAAACATCATGTTATTCATATACCAGAAATGATTGAAGCTACTGACTGAAGGAAAGGATCTGGCATCTCACTCTCTTTGAATCTTCTTTATCATGCTTAGAGGAGCAGGAAAAAGCAAAAAATTTCAGAATTGCACCTTGCAATGCGGAGAAATTACTGTTTGTGCATTTACAATATTCATTGATTTTTGCCATTGAAAAACGTCCAGAAATGATTGAAGCTACTGACTGAATGAAAGGAGCTGGCATCTCACTCTCTTTGAATCTTCTTTATCATGCTAAGAGGAGCAGGAAAAAGCAAAAAATTTCAGAATTGCACCTTGCAATGCGGAGAAATTACTGTTTGTGCATTTACAATATTCATTGATTTTTGCGATTGAAAAACATCATGTTATTCATATACGAGAAATGATTGAAGCTACTGACTGAATGAAAGGAGCTGGCATCTCACTCTCTTTGAATCTTCTTTATCATGCTTAGAGGAGCAGGAAAAAGTAAAAAATTTCAGAATTGCACCTTGCAATGCGGAGAAATTACTGTTTGTGCATTTACAATATTCATTGATTTTTGCCATTGAAAAACATCCAGAAATGATTGAAGCTACTGACTGAATGAAAGGAGCTGGCATCTCACTCTCTTTGAATCTTCTTTATCATGCTAAGAGGAGCAGGAAAAAGCAAAAAATTTCAGAATTGCACCTTGCAATGCGGAGAAATTACTGTTTGTGCATTTACAATATTCATTGATTTTTGCTATTGAAAAACATCATGTTATTCATATACCAGAAATGATTGAAGCTACTGACTGAATGAAAGGAGCTGGCATCTCACTCTCTTTGAATCTTCTTTATCATGCTAAGAGGAGCAGGAAAAAGCAAAAAATTTCAGAATTGCACCTTGCAATGCGGAGAAATTACAGTTTGTGCATTTACAATATTCATTGATTTTTGCCATTGAAAAACGTCCAGAAATGATTGAAGCTACTGACTGAATGAAAGGAGCTGGCATCTCACTCTCTTTGAATCTTCTTTATCATGCTAAGAGGAGCAGGAAAAAGCAAAAAATTTCAGAATTGCACCTTGCAATGCGGAGAAATTACTGTTTGTGCATTTACAATATTCATTGATTTTTGCCATTGAAAAACGTCCAGAAATGATTGAAGGTAATGACTGAATGAAAGGAGCTGGCATCTCACTCTCTTTGAATCTTCTTTATCATGCTAAGAGGAGCAGGAAAAAGCAAAAAATTTCAGAATTGCACCTTGCAATGCGGAGAAATTACTGTTTGTGCATTTACAATATTCATTGATTTTTGCCATTGAAAAACGTCCAGAAATGATTGAAGCTACTGACTGAATGAAAGGAGCTGGCATCTCACTCTCTTTGAATCTTCTTTATCATGCTAAGAGGAGCAGGAAAAAGCAAAAAATTTCAGAATTGCACCTTGCAATGCGGAGAAATTACTGTTTGTGCATTTACAATATTCATTGATTTTTGCCATTGAAAAATGTCCAGAAATGATTGAAGCTACTGACTGAATGAAAGGAGCTGGCATCTCACTCTCTTTGAATCTTCTTTATCATGCTAAGAGGAGCAGGAAAAAGCAAAAAATTTCAGAATTGCGCCTTGCAATGCGGAGAAATTACTGTTTGTGCATTTACAAAATTCATTGATTTTTGCCATTGAAAAACATCATGTTATTCATATACCAGAAATGATTGAAGCTACTGACTGAAGGAAAGGATCTGGCATCTCACTCTCTTTGAATCTTCTTTATCATGCTTAGAGGAGCAGGAAAAAGCAAAAAATTTCAGAATTGCACCTTGCAATGCGGAGAAATTACTGTTTGTGCATTTACAATATTCATTGATTTTTGCCATTGAAAAACGTCCAGAAATGATTGAAGCTACTGACTGAATGAAAGGAGCTGGCATCTCACTCTCTTTGAATCTTCTTTATCATGCTAAGAGGAGCAGGAAAAAGCAAAAAATTTCAGAATTGCACCTTGCAATGCGGAGAAATTACTGTTTGTGCATTTACAATATTCATTGATTTTTGCCATTGAAAAATGTCCAGAAATGATTGAAGCTACTGACTGAATGAAAGGAGCTGGCATCTCACTCTCTTTGAATCTTCTTTATCATGCTAAGAGGAGCAGGAAAAAGCAAAAAATTTCAGAATTGCGCCTTGCAATGCGGAGAAATTACTGTTTGTGCATTTACAAAATTCATTGATTTTTGCCATTGAAAAACATCATGTTATTCATATACCAGAAATGATTGAAGCTACTGACTGAAGGAAAGGATCTGGCATCTCACTCTCTTTGAATCTTCTTTATCATGCTTAGAGGAGCAGGAAAAAGCAAAAAATTTCAGAATTGCACCTTGCAATGCGGAGAAATTACTGTTTGTGCATTTACAATATTCATTGATTTTTGCCATTGAAAAACGTCCAGAAATGATTGAAGCTACTGACTGAATGAAAGGAGCTGGCATCTCACTCTCTTTGAATCTTCTTTATCATGCTAAGAGGAGCAGGAAAAAGCAAAAAATTTCAGAATTGCACCTTGCAATGCGGAGAAATTACTGTTTGTGCATTTACAATATTCATTGATTTTTGCGATTGAAAAACATCATGTTATTCATATACCAGAAATGATTGAAGCTACTGACTGAATGAAAGGAGCTGGCATCTCACTCTCTTTGAATCTTCTTTATCATGCTTAGAGGAGCAGGAAAAAGTAAAAAATTTCAGAATTGCACCTTGCAATGCGGAGAAATTACTGTTTGTGCATTTACAATATTCATTGATTTTTGCCATTGAAAAACATCCAGAAATGATTGAAGCTACTGACTGAATGAAAGGAGCTGGCATCTCACTCTCTTTGAATCTTCTTTATCATGCTAAGAGGAGCAGGAAAAAGCAAAAAATTTCAGAATTGCACCTTGCAATGCGGAGAAATTACTGTTTGTGCATTTACAATATTCATTGATTTTTGCTATTGAAAAACATCATGTTATTCATATACCAGAAATGATTGAAGCTACTGACTGAATGAAAGGAGCTGGCATCTCACTCTCTTTGAATCTTCTTTATCATGCTAAGAGGAGCAGGAAAAAGCAAAAAATTTCAGAATTGCACCTTGCAATGCGGAGAAATTACAGTTTGTGCATTTACAATATTCATTGATTTTTGCCATTGAAAAACGTCCAGAAATGATTGAAGCTACTGACTGAATGAAAGGAGCTGGCATCTCACTCTCTTTGAATCTTCTTTATCATGCTAAGAGGAGCAGGAAAAAGCAAAAAATTTCAGAATTGCACCTTGCAATGCGGAGAAATTACTGTTTGTGCATTTACAATATTCATTGATTTTTGCCATTGAAAAACGTCCAGAAATGATTGAAGGTACTGACTGAATGAAAGGAGCTGGCATCTCACTCTCTTTGAATCTTCTTTATCATGCTAAGAGGAGCAGGAAAAAGCAAAAAATTTCAGAATTGCACCTTGCAATGCGGAGAAATTACTGTTTGTGCATTTACAATATTCATTGATTTTTGCCATTGAAAAACGTCCAGAAATGATTGAAGCTACTGACTGAATGAAAGGAGCTGGCATCTCACTCTCTTTGAATCTTCTTTATCATGCTAAGAGGAGCAGGAAAAAGCAAAAAATTTCAGAATTGCACCTTGCAATGCGGAGAAATTACTGTTTGTGCATTTACAATATTCATTGATTTTTGCCATTGAAAAATGTCCAGAAATGATTGAAGCTACTGACTGAATGAAAGGAGCTGGCATCTCACTCTCTTTGAATCTTCTTTATCATGCTAAGAGGAGCAGGAAAAAGCAAAAAATTTCAGAATTGCGCCTTGCAATGCGGAGAAATTACTGTTTGTGCATTTACAAAATTCATTGATTTTTGCCATTGAAAAACATCATGTTATTCATATACCAGAAATGATTGAAGCTACTGACTGAAGGAAAGGATCTGGCATCTCACTCTCTTTGAATCTTCTTTATCATGCTTAGAGGAGCAGGAAAAAGCAAAAAATTTCAGAATTGCACCTTGCAATGCGGAGAAATTACTGTTTGTGCATTTACAATATTCATTGATTTTTGCCATTGAAAAACGTCCAGAAATGATTGAAGCTACTGACTGAATGAAAGGAGCTGGCATCTCACTCTCTTTGAATCTTCTTTATCATGCTAAGAGGAGCAGGAAAAAGCAAAAAATTTCAGAATTGCACCTTGCAATGCGGAGAAATTACTGTTTGTGCATTTACAATATTCATTGATTTTTGCGATTGAAAAACATCATGTTATTCATATACCAGAAATGATTGAAGCTACTGACTGAATGAAAGGAGCTGGCATCTCACTCTCTTTGAATCTTCTTTATCATGCTTAGAGGAGCAGGAAAAAGTAAAAAATTTCAGAATTGCACCTTGCAATGCGGAGAAATTACTGTTTGTGCATTTACAATATTCATTGATTTTTGCCATTGAAAAACATCCAGAAATGATTGAAGCTACTGACTGAATGAAAGGAGCTGGCATCTCACTCTCTTTGAATCTTCTTTATCATGCTAAGAGGAGCAGGAAAAAGCAAAAAATTTCAGAATTGCACCTTGCAATGCGGAGAAATTACTGTTTGTGCATTTACAATATTCATTGATTTTTGCTATTGAAAAACATCATGTTATTCATATACCAGAAATGATTGAAGCTACTGACTGAATGAAAGGAGCTGGCATCTCACTCTCTTTGAATCTTCTTTATCATGCTAAGAGGAGCAGGAAAAAGCAAAAAATTTCAGAATTGCACCTTGCAATGCGGAGAAATTACAGTTTGTGCATTTACAATATTCATTGATTTTTGCCATTGAAAAACGTCCAGAAATGATTGAAGCTACTGACTGAATGAAAGGAGCTGGCATCTCACTCTCTTTGAATCTTCTTTATCATGCTAAGAGGAGCAGGAAAAAGCAAAAAATTTCAGAATTGCACCTTGCAATGCGGAGAAATTACTGTTTGTGCATTTACAATATTCATTGATTTTTGCCATTGAAAAACGTCCAGAAATGATTGAAGGTACTGACTGAATGAAAGGAGCTGGCATCTCACTCTCTTTGAATCTTCTTTATCATGCTAAGAGGAGCAGGAAAAAGCAAAAAATTTCAGAATTGCACCTTGCAATGCGGAGAAATTACTGTTTGTGCATTTACAATATTCATTGATTTTTGCCATTGAAAAACGTCCAGAAATGATTGAAGCTACTGACTGAATGAAAGGAGCTGGCATCTCACTCTCTTTGAATCTTCTTTATCATGCTAAGAGGAGCAGGAAAAAGCAAAAAATTTCAGAATTGCACCTTGCAATGCGGAGAAATTACTGTTTGTGCATTTACAATATTCATTGATTTTTGCCATTGAAAAATGTCCAGAAATGATTGAAGCTACTGACTGAATGAAAGGAGCTGGCATCTCACTCTCTTTGAATCTTCTTTATCATGCTAAGAGGAGCAGGAAAAAGCAAAAAATTTCAGAATTGCGCCTTGCAATGCGGAGAAATTACTGTTTGTGCATTTACAAAATTCATTGATTTTTGCCATTGAAAAACATCATGTTATTCATATACCAGAAATGATTGAAGCTACTGACTGAAGGAAAGGATCTGGCATCTCACTCTCTTTGAATCTTCTTTATCATGCTTAGAGGAGCAGGAAAAAGCAAAAAATTTCAGAATTGCACCTTGCAATGCGGAGAAATTACTGTTTGTGCATTTACAATATTCATTGATTTTTGCCATTGAAAAACGTCCAGAAATGATTGAAGCTACTGACTGAATGAAAGGAGCTGGCATCTCACTCTCTTTGAATCTTCTTTATCATGCTAAGAGGAGCAGGAAAAAGCAAAAAATTTCAGAATTGCACCTTGCAATGCGGAGAAATTACTGTTTGTGCATTTACAATATTCATTGATTTTTGCGATTGAAAAACATCATGTTATTCATATACCAGAAATGATTGAAGCTACTGACTGAATGAAAGGAGCTGGCATCTCACTCTCTTTGAATCTTCTTTATCATGCTTAGAGGAGCAGGAAAAAGTAAAAAATTTCAGAATTGCACCTTGCAATGCGGAGAAATTACTGTTTGTGCATTTACAATATTCATTGATTTTTGCCATTGAAAAACATCCAGAAATGATTGAAGCTACTGACTGAATGAAAGGAGCTGGCATCTCACTCTCTTTGAATCTTCTTTATCATGCTAAGAGGAGCAGGAAAAAGCAAAAAATTTCAGAATTGCACCTTGCAATGCGGAGAAATTACTGTTTGTGCATTTACAATATTCATTGATTTTTGCTATTGAAAAACATCATGTTATTCATATACCAGAAATGATTGAAGCTACTGACTGAATGAAAGGAGCTGGCATCTCACTCTCTTTGAATCTTCTTTATCATGCTAAGAGGAGCAGGAAAAAGCAAAAAATTTCAGAATTGCACCTTGCAATGCGGAGAAATTACAGTTTGTGCATTTACAATATTCATTGATTTTTGCCATTGAAAAACGTCCAGAAATGATTGAAGCTACTGACTGAATGAAAGGAGCTGGCATCTCACTCTCTTTGAATCTTCTTTATCATGCTAAGAGGAGCAGGAAAAAGCAAAAAATTTCAGAATTGCACCTTGCAATGCGGAGAAATTACTGTTTGTGCATTTACAATATTCATTGATTTTTGCCATTGAAAAACGTCCAGAAATGATTGAAGGTACTGACTGAATGAAAGGAGCTGGCATCTCACTCTCTTTGAATCTTCTTTATCATGCTAAGAGGAGCAGGAAAAAGCAAAAAATTTCAGAATTGCACCTTGCAATGCGGAGAAATTACTGTTTGTGCATTTACAATATTCATTGATTTTTGCCATTGAAAAACGTCCAGAAATGATTGAAGCTACTGACTGAATGAAAGGAGCTGGCATCTCACTCTCTTTGAATCTTCTTTATCATGCTAAGAGGAGCAGGAAAAAGCAAAAAATTTCAGAATTGCACCTTGCAATGCGGAGAAATTACTGTTTGTGCATTTACAATATTCATTGATTTTTGCCATTGAAAAATGTCCAGAAATGATTGAAGCTACTGACTGAATGAAAGGAGCTGGCATCTCACTCTCTTTGAATCTTCTTTATCATGCTAAGAGGAGCAGGAAAAAGCAAAAAATTTCAGAATTGCGCCTTGCAATGCGGAGAAATTACTGTTTGTGCATTTACAAAATTCATTGATTTTTGCCATTGAAAAACATCATGTTATTCATATACCAGAAATGATTGAAGCTACTGACTGAAGGAAAGGATCTGGCATCTCACTCTCTTTGAATCTTCTTTATCATGCTTAGAGGAGCAGGAAAAAGCAAAAAATTTCAGAATTGCACCTTGCAATGCGGAGAAATTACTGTTTGTGCATTTACAATATTCATTGATTTTTGCCATTGAAAAACGTCCAGAAATGATTGAAGCTACTGACTGAATGAAAGGAGCTGGCATCTCACTCTCTTTGAATCTTCTTTATCATGCTAAGAGGAGCAGGAAAAAGCAAAAAATTTCAGAATTGCACCTTGCAATGCGGAGAAATTACTGTTTGTGCATTTACAATATTCATTGATTTTTGCGATTGAAAAACATCATGTTATTCATATACCAGAAATGATTGAAGCTACTGACTGAATGAAAGGAGCTGGCATCTCACTCTCTTTGAATCTTCTTTATCATGCTAAGAGGAGCAGGAAAAAGCAAAAAATTTCAGAATTGCACCTTGCAATGCGGAGAAATTACTGTTTGTGCATTTACAATATTCATTGATTTTTGCCATTGAAAAACGTCCAGAAATGATTGAAGCTACTGACTGAATGAAAGGAGCTGGCATCTCACTCTCTTTGAATCTTCTTTATCATGCTAAGAGGAGCAGGAAAAAGCAAAAAATTTCAGAATTGCACCTTGCAATGCGGAGAAATTACTGTTTGTGCATTTACAATATTCATTGATTTTTGCCATTGAAAAACATCATGTTATTCATATACCAGAAATGATTGAAGCTACTGACTGAATGAAAGGAGCTGGCATCTCCCTCTCTTTGAATCTTCTTTATCATGCTAAGAGGAGCAGGAAAAAGTAAAAAATTTCAGAATTGCACCTTGCAATGTGGAGAAATTACTGTTTGTGCATTTATAATATTCAATGATTTTTGCCATTGAAAAACGTCCAGAAATGATTGAAGCTACTGACTGAACGAAAGGAGCTGGCATCTCACTCTCTTTGAATCTTCTTTATCATGCTAAGAGGAGCAGGAAAAAGCAAAAAATTTCAGAATTGCACCTTGCAATGCGGAGAAATTACTGTTTGTGCATTTACAATATTCATTGATTTTTGCCATTGAAAAACATCATGTTATTCATGTACCAGAAATGTTTGAAGCTACTGACTGAATGAAAGGAGCTGGCATCTCACTCTCTTTGAATCTTCTTTATCATGCTAAGAGGAGCAGGAAAAAGCAAAAAATTTCAGAATTGCACATTGCAATGCGGAGAAATTACTGTTTGTGCATTTACAATATTCATTGATTTTTGCCATTGAAAAACGTCCAGAAATGATTGAAGCTACTGACTGAATGAAAGGAGCTGGCATCTCACTCTCTTTGAATCTTCTTTATCATGCTAAGAGGAGCAGGAAAAAGCAAAAAATTTCAGAATTGCACCTTGCAATGCGGAGAAATTACTGTTTGTGCATTTACAATATTCATTGATTTTTGCCATTGAAAAACGTCCAGAAATGATTGAAGCTACTGACTGAATGAAAGGAGCTGGCATCTCACTCTCTTTGAATCTTCTTTATCATGCTAAGAGGAGCAGGAAAAAGCAAAAAATTTCAGAATTGCACCTTGCAATGCGGAGAAATTACTGTTTGTGCATTTACAATATTCATTGATTTTTGCCATTGAAAAATGTCCAGAAATGATTGAAGCTACTGACTGAATGAAAGGAGCTGGCATCTCACTCTCTTTGAATCTTCTTTATCATGCTAAGAGGAGCAGGAAAAAGCAAAAAATTTCAGAATTGCACCTTGAAATGCGGAGAAATTACTGTTTGTGCATTTACAATATTCATTGATTTTTGCTATTGAAAAACATCATGTTATTCATATACCAGAAATGATTGAAGCTACTGACTGAATGAAAGGAGCTGGCATCTCACTCTCTTTGAATCTTCTTTATCATGCTAAGAGGAGCAGGAAAAAGCAAAAAATTTCAGAATTGCACCTTGCAATGCGGAGAAATTACAGTTTGTGCATTTACAATATTCATTGATTTTTGCCATTGAAAAACGTCCAGAAATGATTGAAGCTACTGACTGAATGAAAGGAGCTGGCATCTCACTCTCTTTGAATCTTCTTTATCATGCTAAGAGGAGCAGGAAAAAGCAAAAAATTTCAGAATTGCACCTTGCAATGCGGAGAAATTACTGTTTGTGCATTTACAATATTCATTGATTTTTGCCATTGAAAAACGTCCAGAAATGATTGAAGGTACTGACTGAATGAAAGGAGCTGGCATCTCACTCTCTTTGAATCTTCTTTATCATGCTAAGAGGAGCAGGAAAAAGCAAAAAATTTCAGAATTGCACCTTGCAATGCGGAGAAATTACTGTTTGTGCATTTACAATATTCATTGATTTTTGCTATTGAAAAACGTCCAGAAATGATTGAAGCTACTGACTGAATGAAAGGAGCTGGCATCTCACTCTCTTTGAATCTTCTTTATCATGCTAAGAGGAGCAGGAAAAAGCAAAAAATTTCAGAATTGCACCTTGCAATGCGGAGAAATTACTGTTTGTGCATTTACAATATTCATTGATTTTTGCCATTGAAAAATGTCCAGAAATGATTGAAGCTACTGACTGAATGAAAGGAGCTGGCATCTCACTCTCTTTGAATCTTCTTTATCATGCTAAGAGGAGCAGGAAAAAGCAAAAAATTTCAGAATTGCGCCTTGCAATGCGGAGAAATTACTGTTTGTGCATTTACAAAATTCATTGATTTTTGCCATTGAAAAACATCATGTTATTCATATACCAGAAATGATTGAAGCTACTGACTGAAGGAAAGGATCTGGCATCTCACTCTCTTTGAATCTTCTTTATCATGCTTAGAGGAGCAGGAAAAAGCAAAAAATTTCAGAATTGCACCTTGCAATGCGGAGAAATTACTGTTTGTGCATTTACAATATTCATTGATTTTTGCCATTGAAAAACGTCCAGAAATGATTGAAGCTACTGACTGAATGAAAGGAGCTGGCATCTCACTCTCTTTGAATCTTCTTTATCATGCTAAGAGGAGCAGGAAAAAGCAAAACATTTCAGAATTGCACCTTGCAATGCGGAGAAATTACTGTTTGTGCATTTACAATATTCATTGATTTTTGCGATTGAAAAACATCATGTTATTCATATACCAGAAATGATTGAAGCTACTGACTGAATGAAAGGAGCTGGCATCTCACTCTCTTTGAATCTTCTTTATCATGCTAAGAGGAGCAGGAAAAAGTAAAAAATTTCAGAATTGCACCTTGCAATGCGGAGAAATTACTGTTTGTGCATTTACAATATTCAATGATTTTTGCCATTGAAAAACGTCCAGAAATGATTGAAGCTACTGACTGAATGAAATGAGCTGGCATCTCACTCTCTTTGAATCTTGTTTATCATGCTAAGAGGAGCAGGAAAAAGCAAAAAATTTCAGAATTGCACCTTGCAATGCGGAGAAATTACTGTTTGTGCATTTACAATATTCATTGATTTTTGCCATTGAAAAACGTCCAGAAATGATTGAAGCTACTGACTGAATGAAAGGAGCTGGCATCTCACTCTCTTTGAATCTTCTTTATCATGCTAAGAGGAGCAGGAAAAAGCAAAAAATTTCAGAATTGCACCTTGCAATGCGGAGAAATTACTGTTTGTGCATTTACAATATTCATTGATTTTTGCCATTGAAAAACATCATGTTATTCATATACCAGAAATGATTGAAGCTACTGACTGAATGAAAGGAGCTGGCATCTCACTCTCTTTGAATCTTCTTTATCATGCTAAGAGGAGCAGGAAAAAGTAAAAAATTTCAGAATTGCACCTTGCAATGTGGAGAAATTACTGTTTGTGCATTTATAATATTCAATGATTTTTGCCATTGAAAAACGTCCAGAAATAATTGAAGCTACTGACTGAACGAAAGGAGCTGGCATCTCACTCTCTTTGAATCTTCTTTATCATGCTAAGAGGAGCAGGAAAAAGCAAAAAATTTCAGAATTGCACCTTGCAATGCGGAGAAATTACTGTTTGTGCATTTACAATATTCATTGATTTTTGCCATTGAAAAACATCATGTTATTCATGTACCAGAAATGTTTGAAGCTACTGACTGAATGAAAGGAGCTGGCATCTCACTCTCTTTGAATCTTCTTTATCATGCTAAGAGGAGCAGGAAAAAGCAAAAAATTTCAGAATTGCACATTGCAATGCGGAGAAATTACTGTTTGTGCATTTACAATATTCATTGATTTTTGCCATTGAAAAACGTCCAGAAATGATTGAAGCTACTGACTGAATGAAAGGAGCTGGCATCTCACTCTCTTTGAATCTTCTTTATCATGCTAAGAGGAGCAGGAAAAAGCAAAAAATTTCAGAATTGCACCTTGCAATGCGGAGAAATTACTGTTTGTGCATTTACAATATTCATTGATTTTTGCCATTGAAAAACGTCCAGAAATGATTGAAGCTACTGACTGAATGAAAGGAGCTGGCATCTCACTCTCTTTGAATCTTCTTTATCATGCTAAGAGGAGCAGGAAAAAGCAAAAAATTTCAGAATTGCACCTTGCAATGCGGAGAAATTACTGTTTGTGCATTTACAATATTCATTGATTTTTGCCATTGAAAAATGTCCAGAAATGATTGAAGCTACTGACTGAATGAAAGGAGCTGGCATCTCACTCTCTTTGAATCTTCTTTATCATGCTAAGAGGAGCAGGAAAAAGCAAAAAATTTCAGAATTGCGCCTTGCAATGCGGAGAAATTACTGTTTGTGCATTTACAAAATTCATTGATTTTTGCCATTGAAAAACATCATGTTATTCATATACCAGAAATGATTGAAGCTACTGACTGAAGGAAAGGATCTGGCATCTCACTCTCTTTGAATCTTCTTTATCATGCTAAGAGGAGCAGGAAAAAGCAAAAAATTTCAGAATTGCACCTTGCAATGCGGAGAAATTACTGTTTGTGCATTTACAATATTCATTGATTTTTGCCATTGAAAAACGTCCAGAAATGATTGAAGCTACTGACTGAATGAAAGGAGCTGGCATCTCACTCTCTTTGAATCTTCTTTATCATGCTAAGAGGAGCAGGAAAAAGCAAAAAATTTCAGAATTGCATCTTGCAATGCGGAGAAATTACTGTTTGTGCATTTACAATATTCATTGATTTTTGCCATTGAAAAACGTCCAGAAATGATTGAAGCTACTGACTGAATGAAAGGAGCTGGCATCTCACTCTCTTTGAATCTTCTTTATCATGCTAAGAGGAGCAGGAAAAAGCAAAAAATTTCAGAATTGCACCTTGCAATGCGGAGAAATTACTGTTTGTGCATTTACAATATTCATTGATTTTTGCCATTGAAAAATGTCCAGAAATGATTGAAGCTACTGACTGAATGAAAGGAGCTGGCATCTCACTCTCTTTGAATCTTCTTTATCATGCTAAGAGGAGCAGGAAAAAGCAAAAAATTTCAGAATTGTGCCTTGCAATGCGGAGAAATTACTGTTTGTGCATTTACAAAATTCATTGATTTTTGCCATTGAAAAATATCATGTTATTCATATACCAGAAATGATTGAAGCTACTGACTGAAGGAAAGGATCTGGCATCTCACTCTCTTTGAATCTTCTTTATCATGCTAAGAGGAGCAGGAAAAAGCAAAAAATTTCAGAATTGCACCTTGCAATGCAGAGAAATTACTGTTTGTGCATTTACAATATTCATTGATTTTTGTATTTGAAAAACGTCCAGAAATGATTGAAGCTACTGACTGAATGAAAGGAGCTGGCATCTCACTCTCTTTGAATCTTCTTTATCATGCTAAGAGGAGCAGGAAAAAGCAAAAAATTTCAGAATTGCACCTTGCAATGCGGAGAAATTACTGTTTGTGCATTTACAATATTCATTGATTTTTGCCATTGAAAAATGTCCAGAAATGATTGAAGCTACTGACTGAATGAAAGGAGCTGGCATCTCACTCTCTTTGAATCTTCTTTATCATGCTAAGAGGAGCAGGAAAAAGCAAAAAATTTCAGAATTGCACATTGCAATGCGGAGAAATTACTGTTTGTGCATTTACAATATTCATTGATTTTTGCCATTGAAAAACGTCCAGAAATGATTGAAGCTACTGACTGAATGAAAGGAGCTGGCATCTCACTCTCTTTGAATCTTCTTTATCATGCTAAGAGGAGCAGGAAAAAGCAAAAAATTTCAGAATTGCACCTTGCAATGCGGAGAAATTACTGTTTGTGCATTTACAATATTCATTGATTTTTGCCATTGAAAAACGTCCAGAAATGATTGAAGCTACTGACTGAATGAAAGGAGCTGGCATCTCACTCTCTTTGAATCTTCTTTATCATGCTAAGAGGAGCAGGAAAAAGCAAAAAATTTCAGAATTGCACCTTGCAATGCGGAGAAATTACTGTTTGTGCATTTACAATATTCATTGATTTTTGCCATTGAAAAATGTCCAGAAATGATTGAAGCTACTGACTGAATGAAAGGAGCTGGCATCTCACTCTCTTTGAATCTTCTTTATCATGCTAAGAGGAGCAGGAAAAAGCAAAAAATTTCAGAATTGCGCCTTGCAATGCGGAGAAATTACTGTTTGTGCATTTACAAAATTCATTGATTTTTGCCATTGAAAAACATCATGTTATTCATATACCAGAAATGATTGAAGCTACTGACTGAAGGAAAGGATCTGGCATCTCACTCTCTTTGAATCTTCTTTATCATGCTAAGAGGAGCAGGAAAAAGCAAAAAATTTCAGAATTGCACCTTGCAATGCGGAGAAATTACTGTTTGTGCATTTACAATATTCATTGATTTTTGCCATTGAAAAACGTCCAGAAATGATTGAAGCTACTGACTGAATGAAAGGAGCTGGCATCTCACTCTCTTTGAATCTTCTTTATCATGCTAAGAGGAGCAGGAAAAAGCAAAAAATTTCAGAATTGCACCTTGCAATGCGGAGAAAATACTGTTTGTGCATTTACAATATTCATTGATTTTTGCCATTGAAAAACGTCCAGAAATGATTGAAGCTACTGACTGAATGAAAGGAGCTGGCATCTCACTCTCTTTGAATCTTCTTTATCATGCTAAGAGGAGCAGGAAAAAGCAAAAAATTTCAGAATTGCGCCTTGCAATGCGGAGAAATTACTGTTTGTGCATTTACAAAATTCATTGATTTTTGCCATTGAAAAACATCATGTTATTCATATACCAGAAATGATTGAAGCTACTGACTGAAGGAAAGGATCTGGCATCTCACTCTCTTTGAATCTTCTTTATCATGCTAAGAGGAGCAGGAAAAAGCAAAAAATTTCAGAATTGCACCTTGCAATGCGGAGAAATTACTGTTTGTGCATTTACAATATTCATTGATTTTTGCCATTGAAAAACGTCCAGAAATGATTGAAGCTACTGACTGAATGAAAGGAGCTGGCATCTCACTCTCTTTGAATCTTCTTTATCATGCTAAGAGGAGCAGGAAAAAGCAAAAAATTTCAGAATTGCACCTTGCAATGCGGAGAAATTACAGTTTGTGCATTTACAATATTCATTGATTTTTGCGATTGAAAAACATCATGTTATTCATATACCAGAAATGATTGAAGCTACTGACTGAATGAAAGGAGCTGGCATCTCACTCTCTTTGAATCTTCTTTATCATGCTAAGAGGAGCAGGAAAAAGTAAAAAATTTCAGAATTGCACCTTGCAATGCGGAGAAATTACTGTTTGTGCATTTACAGTATTCAATGATTTTTGCCATTGAAAAACGTCCAGAAATGATTGAAGCTACTGACTGAATGAAAGGAGCTGGCATCTCACTCTCTTTGAATCTTGTTTATCATGCTAAGAGGAGCAGGAAAAAGCAAAAAATTTCAGAATTGCACCTTGCAATGCGGAGAAATTACTGTTTGTGCATTTACAATATTCATTGATTTTTGCCATTGAAAAACGTCCAGAAATGATTGAAGCTACTGACTGAATGAAAGGAGCTGGCATCTCACTCTCTTTGAATCTTCTTTATCATGCTAAGAGGAGCAGGAAAAAGCAAAAAATTTCAGAATTGCACCTTGCAATGCGGAGAAATTACTGTTTGTGCATTTACAATATTCATTGATTTTTGCTATTGAAAAACATCATGTTATTCATATACCAGAAATGATTGAAGCTACTGACTGAATGAAAGGAGCTGGCATCTCACTCTCTTTGAATCTTCTTTATCATGCTAAGAGGAGCAGGAAAAAGCAAAAAATTTCAGAATTGCACCTTGCAATGCGGAGAAATTACAGTTTGTGCATTTACAATATTCATTGATTTTTGCCATTGAAAAACGTCCAGAAATGATTGAAGCTACTGACTGAATGAAAGGAGCTGGCATCTCACTCTCTTTGAATCTTCTTTATCATGCTAAGAGGAGCAGGAAAAAGCAAAAAATTTCAGAATTGCACCTTGCAATGCGGAGAAATTACTGTTTGTGCATTTACAATATTCATTGATTTTTGCCATTGAAAAACGTCCAGAAATGATTGAAGGTACTGACTGAATGAAAGGAGCTGACATCTCACTCTCTTTGAATCTTCTTTATCATGCTAAGAGGAGCAGGAAAAAGCAAAAAATTTCAGAATTGCACCTTGCAATGCGGAGAAATTACTGTTTGTGCATTTACAATATTCATTGATTTTTGCCATTGAAAAACGTCCAGAAATGATTGAAGCTACTGACTGAATGAAAGGAGCTGGCATCTCACTCTCTTTGAATCTTCTTTATCATGCTAAGAGGAGCAGGAAAAAGCAAAAAATTTCAGAATTGCACCTTGCAATGCGGAGAAATTACTGTTTGTGCATTTACAATATTCATTGATTTTTGCCATTGAAAAATGTCCAGAAATGATTGAAGCTACTGACTGAATGAAAGGAGCTGGCATCTCACTCTCTTTGAATCTTCTTTATCATGCTAAGAGGAGCAGGAAAAAGCAAAAAATTTCAGAATTGCGCCTTGCAATGCGGAGAAATTACTGTTTGTGCATTTACAAAATTCATTGATTTTTGCCATTGAAAAACATCATGTTATTCATATACCAGAAATGATTGAAGCTACTGACTGAAGGAAAGGATATGGCATCTCACTCTCTTTGAATCTTCTTTATCATGCTTAGAGGAGCAGGAAAAAGCAAAAAATTTCAGAATTGCACCTTGCAATGCGGAGAAATTACTGTTTGTGCATTTACAATATTCATTGATTTTTGCCATTGAAAAACGTCCAGAAATGATTGAAGCTACTGACTGAATGAAAGGAGCTGGCATCTCACTCTCTTTGAATCTTCTTTATCATGCTAAGAGGAGCAGGAAAAAGCAAAAAATTTCAGAATTGCACCTTGCAATGCGGAGAAATTACTGTTTGTGCATTTACAATATTCATTGATTTTTGCCATTGAAAAATGTCCAGAAATGATTGAAGCTACTGACTGAATGAAAGGAGCTGGCATCTCACTCTCTTTGAATCTTCTTTATCATGCTAAGAGGAGCAGGAAAAAGCAAAAAATTTCAGAATTGCGCCTTGCAATGCGGAGAAATTACTGTTTGTGCATTTACAAAATTCATTGATTTTTGCCATTGAAAAACATCATGTTATTCATATACCAGAAATGATTGAAGCTACTGACTGAAGGAAAGGATCTGGCATCTCACTCTCTTTGAATCTTCTTTATCATGCTAAGAGGAGCAGGAAAAAGCAAAAAATTTCAGAATTGCAACTTGCAATGCGGAGAAATTACTGTTTGTGCATTTACAATATTCATTGATTTTTGCCATTGAAAAACGTCCAGAAATGATTGAAGCTACTGACTGAATGAAAGGAGCTGGCATCTCACTCTCTTTGAATCTTCTTTATCATGCTAAGAGGAGCAGGAAAAAGCAAAAAATTTCAGAATTGCACCTTGCAATGCGGAGAAATTACTGTTTGTGCATTTACAATATTCATTGATTTTTGCTATTGAAAAACATCATGTTATTCATATACCAGAAATGATTGAAGCTACTGACTGAATGAAAGGAGCTGGCATCTCACTCTCTTTGAATCTTCTTTATCATGCTAAGAGGAGCAGGAAAAAGCAAAAAATTTCAGAATTGCACCTTGCAATGCGGAGAAATTACAGTTTGTGCATTTACAATATTCATTGATTTTTGCCATTGAAAAACGTCCAGAAATGATTGAAGCTACTGACTGAATGAAAGGAGCTGGCATCTCACTCTCTTTGAATCTTCTTTATCATGCTAAGAGGAGCAGGAAGAAGCAAAAAATTTCAGAATTGCACCTTGCAATGCGGAGAAATTACTGTTTGTGCATTTACAATATTCATTGATTTTTGCCATTGAAAAACGTCCAGAAATGATTGAAGGTACTGACTGAATGAAAGGAGCTGGCATCTCACTCTCTTTGAATCTTCTTTATCATGCTAAGAGGAGCAGGAAAAAGCAAAAAATTTCAGAATTGCACCTTGCAATGCGGAGAAATTACTGTTTGTGCATTTACAATATTCATTGATTTTTGCCATTGAAAAACGTCCAGAAATGATTGAAGCTACTGACTGAATGAAAGGAGCTGGCATCTCACTCTCTTTGAATCTTCTTTATCATGCTAAGAGGAGCAGGAAAAAGCAAAAAATTTCAGAATTGCACCTTGCAATGCGGAGAAATTACTGTTTGTGCATTTACAAAATTCATTGATTTTTGCCATTGAAAAATGTCCAGAAATGATTGAAGCTACTGACTGAATGAAAGGAGCTGGCATCTCACTCTCTTTGAATCTTCTTTATCATGCTAAGAGGAGCAGGAAAAAGCAAAAAATTTCAGAATTGCGCCTTGCAATGCGGAGAAATTACTGTTTGTGCATTTACAAAATTCATTGATTTTTGCCATTGAAAAACATCATGTTATTCATATACCAGAAATGATTGAAGCTACTGACTGAAGGAAAGGATATGGCATCTCACTCTCTTTGAATCTTCTTTATCATGCTTAGAGGAGCAGGAAAAAGCAAAAAATTTCAGAATTGCACCTTGCAATGCGGAGAAATTACTGTTTGTGCATTTACAATATTCATTGATTTTTGCCATTGAAAAACGTCCAGAAATGATTGAAGCTACTGACTGAATGAAAGGAGCTGGCATCTCACTCTCTTTGAATCTTCTTTATCATGCTAAGAGGAGCAGGAAAAAGCAAAAAATTTCAGAATTGCACCTTGCAATGCGGAGAAATTACTGTTTGTGCATTTACAATATTCATTGATTTTTGCGATTGAAAAACATCATGTTATTCATATACCAGAAATGATTGAAGCTACTGACTGAATGAAAGGAGCTGGCATCTCACTCTCTTTGAATCTTCTTTATCATGCTAAGAGGAGCAGGAAAAAGTAAAAAATTTCAGAATTGCACCTTGCAATGCGGAGAAATTACTGTTTGTGCATTTACAATATTCATTGATTTTTGCCAATGAAAAACGTCCAGAAATGATTGAAGCTACTGACTGAATGAAAGGAGCTGGCATCTCACTCTCTTTGAATCTTCTTTATCATGCTAAGAGGAGCAGGAAAAAGCAAAAAATTTCAGAATTGCACCTTGCAATGCGGAGAAATTACTGTTTGTGCATTTCCAATATTCATTGATTTTTGCTATTGAAAAACATCATGTTATTCATATACCAGAAATGATTGAAGCTACTGACTGAATGAAAGGAGCTGGCATCTCACTCTCTTTGAATCTTCTTTATCATGCTAAGAGGAGCAGGAAAAAGCAAAAAATTTCAGAATTGCACCTTGCAATGCGGAGAAATTACAGTTTGTGCATTTACAATATTCATTGATTTTTGCCATTGAAAAACGTCCAGAAATGATTGAAGCTACTGACTGAATGAAAGGAGCTGGCATCTCACTCTCTTTGAATCTTCTTTATCATGCTAAGAGGAGCAGGAAAAAGCAAAAAATTTCAGAATTGCACCTTGCAATGCGGAGAAATTACTGTTTGTGCATTTACAATATTCATTGATTTTTGCCATTGAAAAAGGTCCAGAAATAATTGAAGGTACTGACTGAATGAAAGGAGCTGGCATCTCACTCTCTTTGAATCTTCTTTATCATGCTAAGAGGAGCAGGAAAAAGCAAAAAATTTCAGAATTGCACCTTGCAATGCGGAGAAATTACTGTTTGTGCATTTACAATATTCATTGATTTTTGCCATTGAAAAACGTCCAGAAATGATTGAAGCTACTGACTGAATGAAAGGAGCTGGCATCTCACTCTCTTTGAATCTTCTTTATCATGCTAAGAGGAGCAGGAAAAAGCAAAAAATTTCAGAATTGCACCTTGCAATGCGGAGAAATTACTGTTTGTGCATTTACAATATTCATTGATTTTTGCCATTGAAAAATGTCCAGAAATGATTGAAGCTACTGACTGAATGAAAGGAGCTGGCATCTCACTCTCTTTGAATCTTCTTTATCATGCTAAGAGGAGCAGGAAAAAGCAAAAAATTTCAGAATTGCGCCTTGCAATGCGGAGAAATTACTGTTTGTGCATTTACAAAATTCATTGATTTTTGCCATTGAAAAACATCATGTTATTCATATACCAGAAATGATTGAAGCTACTGACTGAAGGAAAGGATCTGGCATCTCACTCTCTTTGAATCTTCTTTATCATGCTTAGAGGAGCAGGAAAAAGCAAAAAATTTCAGAATTGCACCTTGCAATGCGGAGAAATTACTGTTTGTGCATTTACAATATTCATTGATTTTTGCCATTGAAAAACGTCCAGAAATGATTGAAGCTACTGACTGAATGAAAGGAGCTGGCATCTCACTCTCTTTGAATCTTCTTTATCATGCTAAGAGGAGCAGGAAAAAGCAAAAAATTTCAGAATTGCACCTTGCAATGCGGAGAAATTACTGTTTGTGCATTTACAATATTCATTGATTTTTGCGATTGAAAAACATCATGTTATTCATATACCAGAAATGATTGAAGCTACTGACTGAATGAAAGGAGCTGGCATCTCACTCTGAATCTTCTTTATCATGCTAAGAGGAGCAGGAAAAAGTAAAAAATTTCAGAATTGCACCTTGCAATGCGGAGAAATTACTGTTTGTGCATTTACAATATTCAATGATTTTTGCCATTGAAAAACGTCCAGAAATGATTGAAGCTACTGACTGAATGAAAGGAGCTGGCATCTCACTCTCTTAGAATCTTGTTTATCATGCTAAGAGGAGCAGGAAAAAGCAAAAAATTTCAGAATTGCACCTTGCAATGCGGAGAAATTACTGTTTGTGCATTTACAATATTCATTGATTTTTGCAATTGAAAAACGTCCAGAAATGATTGAAGCTACTGACTGAATGAAAGGAGCTGGCATCTCACTCTCTTTGAATCTTCTTTATCATGCTAAGAGGAGCAGGAAAAAGCAAAAAATTTCAGAATTGCACCTTGCAATGCGGAGAAATTACTGTTTGTGCATTTACAATATTCATTGATTTTTGCCATTGAAAAACATCATGTTATTCATATACCAGAAATGATTGAAGCTACTGACTGAATGAAAGGAGCTGGCATCTCACTCTCTTTGAATCTTCTTTATCATGCTAAGAGGAGCAGGAAAAAGTAAAAAATTTCAGAATTGCACCTTGCAATGCGGAGAAATTACTGTTTGTGCATTTATAATATTCAATGATTTTTGCCATTGAAAAACGTCCAGAAATGATTGAAGCTACTGACTGAACGAAAGGAGCTGGCATCTCACTCTCTTTGAATCTTCTTTATCATGCTAAGAGGAGCAGGAAAAAGCAAAAAATTTCAGAATTGCACCTTGCAATGCGGAGAAATTACTGTTTGTGCATTTACAATATTCATTGATTTTTGCCATTGAAAAACATCATGTTATTCATGTACCAGAAATGTTTGAAGCTACTGACTGAATGAAAGGAGCTGGCATCTCACTCTCTTTGAATCTTCTTTATCATGCTAAGAGGAGCAGGAAAAAGCAAAAAATTTCAGAATTGCACATTGCAATGCGGAGAAATTACTGTTTGTGCATTTACAATATTCATTGATTTTTGCCATTGAAAAACGTCCAGAAATGATTGAAGCTACTGACTGAATGAAAGGAGCTGGCATCTCACTCTCTTTGAATCTTCTTTATCATGCTAAGAGGAGCAGGAAAAAGCAAAAAATTTCAGAATTGCACCTTGCAATGCGGAGAAATTACTGTTTGTGCATTTACAATATTCATTGATTTTTGCCATTGAAAAACGTCCAGAAATGATTGAAGCTACTGACTGAATGAAAGGAGCTGGCATCTCACTCTCTTTGAATCTTCTTTATCATGCTAAGAGGAGCAGGAAAAAGCAAAAAATTTCAGAATTGCACCTTGCAATGCGGAGAAATTACTGTTTGTGCATTTACAATATTCATTGATTTTTGCCATTGAAAAATGTCCAGAAATGATTGAAGCTACTGACTGAATGAAAGGAGCTGGCATCTCACTCTCTTTGAATCTTCTTTATCATGCTAAGAGGAGCAGGAAAAAGCAAAAAATTTCAGAATTGCGCCTTGCAATGCGGAGAAATTACTGTTTGTGCATTTACAAAATTCATTGATTTTTGCCATTGAAAAACATCATGTTATTCATATACCAGAAATGATTGAAGCTACTGACTGAAGGAAAGGATCTGGCATCTCACTCTCTTTGAATCTTCTTTATCATGCTTAGAGGAGCAGGAAAAAGCAAAAAATTTCAGAATTGCACCTTGCAATGCGGAGAAATTACTGTTTGTGCATTTACAATATTCATTGATTTTTGCCATTGAAAAACGTCCAGAAATGATTGAAGCTACTGACTGAATGAAAGGAGCTGGCATCTCACTCTCTTTGAATCTTCTTTATCATGCTAAGAGGAGCAGGAAAAAGCAAAAAATTTCAGAATTGCACCTTGCAATGCGGAGAAATTACTGTTTGTGCATTTACAATATTCATTGATTTTTGCGATTGAAAAACATCATGTTATTCATATACCAGAAATGATTGAAGCTACTGACTGAATGAAAGGAGCTGGCATCTCACTCTGAATCTTCTTTATCATGCTAAGAGGAGCAGGAAAAAGTAAAAAATTTCAGAATTGCACCTTGCAATGCGGAGAAATTACTGTTTGTGCATTTACAATATTCAATGATTTTTGCCATTGAAAAACGTCCAGAAATGATTGAAGCTACTGACTGAATGAAAGGAGCTGGCATCTCACTCTCTTAGAATCTTGTTTATCATGCTAAGAGGAGCAGGAAAAAGCAAAAAATTTCAGAATTGCACCTTGCAATGCGGAGAAATTACTGTTTGTGCATTTACAATATTCATTGATTTTTGCCATTGAAAAACGTCCAGAAATGATTGAAGCTACTGACTGAATGAAAGGAGCTGGCATCTCACTCTCTTTGAATCTTCTTTATCATGCTAAGAGGAGCAGGAAAAAGCAAAAAATTTCAGAATTGCACCTTGCAATGCGGAGAAATTACTGTTTGTGCATTTACAATATTCATTGATTTTTGCCATTGAAAAACATCATGTTATTCATATACCAGAAATGATTGAAGCTACTGACTGAATGAAAGGAGCTGGCATCTCACTCTCTTTGAATCTTCTTTATCATGCTAAGAGGAGCAGGAAAAAGTAAAAAATTTCAGAATTGCACCTTGCAATGCGGAGAAATTACTGTTTGTGCATTTATAATATTCAATGATTTTTGCCATTGAAAAACGTCCAGAAATGATTGAAGCTACTGACTGAACGAAAGGAGCTGGCATCTCACTCTCTTTGAATCTTCTTTATCATGCTAAGAGGAGCAGGAAAAAGCAAAAAATTTCAGAATTGCACCTTGCAATGCGGAGAAATTACTGTTTGTGCATTTACAATATTCATTGATTTTTGCCATTGAAAAACATCATGTTATTCATGTACCAGAAATGTTTGAAGCTACTGACTGAATGAAAGGAGCTGGCATCTCACTCTCTTTGAATCTTCTTTATCATGCTAAGAGGAGCAGGAAAAAGCAAAAAATTTCAGAATTGCACATTGCAATGCGGAGAAATTACTGTTTGTGCATTTACAATATTCATTGATTTTTGCCATTGAAAAACGTCCAGAAATGATTGAAGCTACTGACTGAATGAAAGGAGCTGGCATCTCACTCTCTTTGAATCTTCTTTATCATGCTAAGAGGAGCAGGAAAAAGCAAAAAATTTCAGAATTGCACCTTGCAATGCGGAGAAATTACTGTTTGTGCATTTACAATATTCATTGATTTTTGCCATTGAAAAACGTCCAGAAATGATTGAAGCTACTGACTGAATGAAAGGAGCTGGCATCTCACTCTCTTTGAATCTTCTTTATCATGCTAAGAGGAGCAGGAAAAAGCAAAAAATTTCAGAATTGCACCTTGCAATGCGGAGAAATTACTGTTTGTGCATTTACAATATTCATTGATTTTTGCCATTGAAAAATGTCCAGAAATGATTGAAGCTACTTACTGAATGAAAGGAGCTGGCATCTCACTCTCTTTGAATCTTCTTTATCATGCTAAGAGGAGCAGGAAAAAGCAAAAAATTTCAGAATTGCGCCTTGCAATGCGGAGAAATTACTGTTTGTGCATTTACAAAATTCATTGATTTTTGCCATTGGAAAACATCATGTTATTCATATACCAGAAATGATTGAAGCTACTGACTGAAGGAAAGGATCTGGCATCTCACTCTCTTTGAATCTTCTTTATCATGCTAAGAGGAGCAGGAAAAAGCAAAAAATTTCAGAATTGCACCTTGCAATGCGGAGAAATTACTGTTTGTGCATTTACAATATTCATTGATTTTTGCCATTGAAAAACGTCCAGAAATGATTGAAGCTACTGACTGAATGAAAGGAGCTGGCATCTCACTCTCTTTGAATCTTCTTTATCATGCTAAGAGGAGCAGGAAAAAGCAAAAAATTTCAGAATTGCACCTTGCAATGCGGAGAAATTACTGTTTGTGCATTTACAATATTCATTGATTTTTGCCATTGAAAAACGTCCAGAAATGATTGAAGCTACTGACTGAATGAAAGGAGCTGGCATCTCACTCTCTTTGAATCTTCTTTATCATGCTAAGAGGAGCAGGAAAAAGCAAAAAATTTCAGAATTGCACCTTGCAATGCGGAGAAATTACTGTTTGTGCATTTACAATATTCATTGATTTTTGCCATTGAAAAATGTCCAGAAATGATTGAAGCTACTGACTGAATGAAAGGAGCTGGCATCTCACTCTCTTTGAATCTTCTTTATCATGCTAAGAGGAGCAGGAAAAAGCAAAAAATTTCAGAATTGCGCCTTGCAATGCGGAGAAATTACTGTTTGTGCATTTACAAAATTCATTGATTTTTGCCATTGAAAAACATCATGTTATTCATATACCAGAAATGATTGAAGCTACTGACTGAAGGAAAGGATCTGGCATCTCACTCTCTTTGAATCTTCTTTATCATGCTAAGAGGAGCAGGAAAAAGCAAAAAGTTTCAGAATTGCACCTTGCAATGCGGAGAAATTACTGTTTGTGCATTTACAATATTCATTGGTTTTTGCCATTGAAAAACGTCCAGAAATGATTGAAGCTACTGACTGAATGAAAGGAGCTGGCATCTCACTCTCTTTGAATCTTCTTTATCATGCTAAGAGGAGCAGGAAAAAGCAAAAAATTTCAGAATTGCACCTTGCAATGCGGAGAAATTACTGTTTGTGCATTTACAAAATTCATTGATTTTTGCGATTGAAAAACATCATGTTATTCATATTCCAGAAATGATTGAAGCTACTGACTGAATGAAAGGAGCTGGCATCTCACTCTCTTTGAATCTTCTTTATCATGCTAAGAGGAGCAGGAAAAAGTAAAAAATTTCAGAATTGCACCTTGCAATGCGGAGAAATTACTGATTGTGCATTTACAATATTCAATGATTTTTGCCATTGAAAAACGTCCAGAAATGATTAAAGCTACTGACTGAATGAAAGGAGCTGGCATCTCACTCTCTTTGAATCTTCTTTATCATGCTAAGAGGAGCAGGAAAAAGCAAAAAATTTCAGAATTGCACCTTGCAATGCGGAGAAATTACTGTTTGTGCATTTACAATATTCATTGATTTTTGCCATTGAAAAACGTCCAGAAATGATTGAAGCTACTGACTGAATGAAAGGAGCTGGCATCTCACTCTCTTTGAATCTTCTTTATCATGCTAAGAGGAGCAGGAAAAAGCAAAAAATTTCAGAATTGCGCCTTGCAATGCGGAGAAATTACTGTTTGTGCATTTACAATATTCATTGATTTTTGCCATTGAAAAACATCATGTTATTCATATACCAGAAATGATTGAAGCTACTGACTGAATGAAAGGAGCTGGCATCTCACTCTCTTTGAATCTTCTTTATCACGCTAAGAGGAGCAGGAAAAAGTAAAAAATTTCAGAATTGCGCCTTGCAATGCGGAGAAATTACTGTTTGTGCATTTACAAAATTCATTGATTTTTGCCATTGAAAAACATCATGTTATTCATATACCAGAAATGATTGAAGCTACTGACTGAAGGAAAGGATCTGGCATCTCACTCTCTTTGAATCTTCTTTATCATGCTTAGAGGAGCAGGAAAAAGCAAAGAATTTCAGAATTGCACCTTGCAATGCGGAGAAATTACTGTTTGTGCATTTACAATATTCATTGATTTTTGCCATTGAAAAACGTCCAGAAATGATTGAAGCTACTGACTGAATGAAAGGAGCTGGCATCTCACTCTCTTTGAATCTTCTTTATCATGCTAAGAGGAGCAGGAAAAAGCAAAAAATTTCAGAATTGCACCTTGCAATGCGGAGCAATTACTGTTTGTGCATTTACAATATTCATTGATTTTTGCGATTGAAAAACATCATGTTATTCATATACCAGAAATGATTGAAGCTACTGACTGAATGAAAGGAGCTGGCATCTCACTCTCTTTGAATCTTCTTTATCATGCTAAGAGGAGCAGGAAAAAGTAAAAAATTTCAGAATTGCACCTTGCAATGCGGAGAAATTACTGTTTGTGCATTTACAATATTCATTGATTTTTGCCATTGAAAAACGTCCAGAAATGATTGAAGCTACTGACTGAATGAAAGGAGCTGGCATCTCACTCTCTTTGAATCTTCTTTATCATGCTAAGAGGAGCAGGAAAAAGCAAAAAATTTCAGAATTGCACCTTGCAATGCGGAGAAATTACTGTTTGTGCATTTACAATATTCATTGATTTTTGCCATTGAAAAACGTCCAGAAATAATTGAAGCTACTGACTGAATGAAAGGAGCTGGCATCTCACTCTCTTTGAATCTTCTTTATCATGCTAAGAGGAGCAGGAAAAAGCAAAAAATTTCAGAATTGCACCTTGCAATGCGGAGAAATTACTGTTTGTGCATTTACAATATTCATTGATTTTTGCCATTGAAAAACATGTTATTCATATACCAGAAATGTTTGAAGCTACTGACTGAATGAAAGGAGCTGGCACCTCACTCTCTTTGAATCTTCTTTATCATGCTAAGAGGAGCAGGAAGAAGCAAAAAATTTCAGAATTGCACCTTGCAATGTGGAGAAATTACTGTTTGTGCATTTACAATATTCATTGATTTTTACCATTGAAAAACGTCCAGAAATGATTGAAGCTACTGACTGAATGAAAGTAGCTGGCATCTCACTCTCTTTGAATCTTCTTTATCATGCTAAGACGAGCAGGAAAAAGCAAAAAATTTCAGACTAGCACCTTGCAATGCGGAGAAATTACTGTTTGTGCATTTACAATATTCATTGATTTTTGCCATTGAAAAACGTCCAGAAATGATTGAAGCTACTGACTGAATGAAAGGAGCTGGCATCTCACTCTCTTTGAATCTTCTTTATCATGCTAAGAGGAGCAGGAAAAAGCAAAAAATTTCAGAATTGCACCTTGCAATGCGGAGAAATTACTGTTTGTGCATTTACAATATTCATTGATTTTTGCCATTGAAAAACGTCCAGAAATTATTGAAGCTACTGACTGAATGAAAGGAGCTGGCATCTCACTCTCTTTGAATCTTCTTTATCATGCTAAGAGGAGCAGGAAAAAGCAAAAAATTTCAGAATTGCACCTTGCAATGCGGAGAAATTACTGTTTGTGCATTTACAATATTCATTGATTTTTGCCATTGAAAAACATGTTATTCATATACCAGAAATGTTTGAAGCTACTGACTGAATGAAAGGAGCTGGCACCTCACTCTCTTTGAATCTTCTTTATCATGCTAAGAGGAGCAGGAAAAAGCAAAAAATTTCAGAATTGCGCCTTGCAATGCGGAGAAATTACTGTTTGTGCATTTACAAAATTCATTGATTTTTGCCATTGAAAAACATCATGTTATTCATATACCAGAAATGATTGAAGCTACTGACTGAAGGAAAGGATCTGGCATCTCACTCTCTTTGAATCTTCTTTATCATGCTTAGAGGAGCAGGAAAAAGCAAAAAATTTCAGAATTGCACCTTGCAATGCGGAGAAATTACTGTTTGTGCATTTACAATATTCATTGATTTTTGCCATTGAAAAACGTCCAGAAATGATTGAAGCTACTGACTGAATGAAAGGAGCTGGCATCTCACTCTCTTTGAATCTTCTTTATCATGCTAAGAGGAGCAGGAAAAAGCAAAAAATTTCAGAATTGCACCTTGCAATGCGGAGAAATTACTGTTTGTGCATTTACAATATTCATTGATTTTTGCGATTGAAAAACATCATGTTATTCATATACCAGAAATGATTGAAGCTACTGACTGAATGAAAGGAGCTGGCATCTCACTCTGAATCTTCTTTATCATGCTAAGAGGAGCAGGAAAAAGTAAAAAATTTCAGAATTGCACCTTGCAATGCGGAGAAATTACTGTTTGTGCATTTACAATATTCATTGATTTTTGCCATTGAAAAACGTCCAGAAATGATTGAAGCTACTGACTGAATGAAAGGAGCTGGCATCTCACTCTCTTTGAATCTTCTTTATCATGCTAAGAGGAGCAGGAAAAAGCAAAAAATTTCAGAATTGCACCTTGCAATGCGGAGAAATTACTGTTTGTGCATTTACAATATTCATTGATTTTTGCCATTGAAAAACATCCAGAAATGATTGAAGCTACTGACTGAATGAAAGGAGCTGGCATCTCACTCTCATTGAATCTTCTTTATCATGCTAAGAGGAGCAGGAAAAAGCAAAAAATTTCAGAATTGCACCTTGCAATGCGGAGAAATTACTGTTTGTGCATTTACAATATTCATTGATTTTTGCCATTGAAAAACATCATGTTATTCATATACCAGAAATGTTTGAAGCTACTGACTGAATGAAAGGAGCTGGCATCTCACTCTCTTTGAATCTTCTTTATCATGCTAAGAGGAGCAGGAAAAAGCAAAAAATTTCAGAATTGCACCTTGCAATGTGGAGAAATTACTGTTTGTGCATTTACAATATTCATTGATTTTTACCATTGAAAAACGTCCAGAAATGATTGAAGCTACTGACTGAATGAAAGTAGCTGGCATCTCACTCTCTTTGAATCTTCTTTATCATGCTAAGAGGAGCAGGAAAAAGCAAAAAATTTCAGACTTGCAACTTGCAATGCGGAGAAATTACTGTTTGTGCCTTTACAATATTCATTGATTTTTGCCATTGAAAAACATCATGTTATTCATATACCAGAAATGTTTGAAGCTACTGACTGAATGAAAGGAGCTGGCATCTCACTCTCTTTGAATCTTCTTTATCATGCTAAGAGGAGCAGGAAAAAGCAAAAAATTTCAGAATTGCACCTTGCAATGCGGAGAAATTACTGTTTGTGCATTTACAATATTCATTGATTTTTGCCATTGAAAAACATCATGTTATTCATATACCAGAAATGTTTGAAGCTACTGACTGAATGAAAGGAGCTGGCATCTCACTCTCTTTGAATCTTCTTTATCATGCTAAGAGGAGCAGAAAAAAGCAAAAAATTTCAGACTTGCACCTTGCAATGCGGAGAAATTACTGTTTGTGCATTTACAATATTCATTGATTTTTGCCATTGAAAAACATCATGTTATTCATATACCAGAAATGTTTGAAGCTACTGACTGAATGAAAGGAGCTGGCATCTCACTCTCTTTGAATCTTCTTTATCATGCTAAGAGGAGCAGGAAAAAGCAAAAAATTTCAGAATTGCACATTGCAATGCGGAGAAATTACTGTTTGTGCATTTACAATATTCATTGATTTTTGCCATTGAAAAACGTCCAGAAATGATTGAAGCTACTGACTGAATGAAAGGAGCTGGCATCTCACTCTCTTTGAATCTTCTTTATCATGCTAAGAGGAGCAGGAAAAAGCAAAAAATTTCAGAATTGCACCTTGCAATGCGGAGAAATTACTGTTTGTGCATTTACAATATTCATTGATTTTTGCCATTGAAAAACGTCCAGAAATGATTGAAGCTACTGACTGAATGAAAGGAGCTGGCATCTCACTCTCTTTGAATCTTCTTTATCATGCTAAGAGGAGCAGGAAAAAGCAAAAAATTTCAGAATTGCACCTTGCAATGCGGAGAAATTACTGTTTGTGCATTTACAATATTCATTGATTTTTGCCATTGAAAAATGTCCAGAAATGATTGAAGCTACTGACTGAATGAAAGGAGCTGGCATCTCACTCTCTTTGAATCTTCTTTATCATGCTAAGAGGAGCAGGAAAAAGCAAAAAATTTCAGAATTGCGCCTTGCAATGCGGAGAAATTACTGTTTGTGCATTTACAAAATTCATTGATTTTTGCCATTGGAAAACATCATGTTATTCATATACCAGAAATGATTGAAGCTACTGACTGAAGGAAAGGATCTGGCATCTCACTCTCTTTGAATCTTCTTTATCATGCTAAGAGGAGCAGGAAAAAGCAAAAAATTTCAGAATTGCACCTTGCAATGCGGAGAAATTACTGTTTGTGCATTTACAATATTCATTGATTTTTGCCATTGAAAAACGTCCAGAAATGATTGAAGCTACTGACTGAATGAAAGGAGCTGGCATCTCACTCTCTTTGAATCTTCTTTATCATGCTAAGAGGAGCAGGAAAAAGCAAAAAATTTCAGAATTGCACCTTGCAATGCGGAGAAATTACTGTTTGTGCATTTACAATATTCATTGATTTTTGCCATTGAAAAACGTCCAGAAATGATTGAAGCTACTGACTGAATGAAAGGAGCTGGCATCTCACTCTCTTTGAATCTTCTTTATCATGCTAAGAGGAGCAGGAAAAAGCAAAAAATTTCAGAATTGCACCTTGCAATGCGGAGAAATTACTGTTTGTGCATTTACAATATTCATTGATTTTTGCCATTGAAAAATGTCCAGAAATGATTGAAGCTACTGACTGAATGAAAGGAGCTGGCATCTCACTCTCTTTGAATCTTCTTTATCATGCTAAGAGGAGCAGGAAAAAGCAAAAAATTTCAGAATTGCGCCTTGCAATGCGGAGAAATTACTGTTTGTGCATTTACAAAATTCATTGATTTTTGCCATTGAAAAACATCATGTTATTCATATACCAGAAATGATTGAAGCTACTGACTGAAGGAAAGGATCTGGCATCTCACTCTCTTTGAATCTTCTTTATCATGCTAAGAGGAGCAGGAAAAAGCAAAAAGTTTCAGAATTGCACCTTGCAATGCGGAGAAATTACTGTTTGTGCATTTACAATATTCATTGGTTTTTGCCATTGAAAAACGTCCAGAAATGATTGAAGCTACTGACTGAATGAAAGGAGCTGGCATCTCACTCTCTTTGAATCTTCTTTATCATGCTAAGAGGAGCAGGAAAAAGCAAAAAATTTCAGAATTGCACCTTGCAATGCGGAGAAATTACTGTTTGTGCATTTACAAAATTCATTGATTTTTGCGATTGAAAAACATCATGTTATTCATATACCAGAAATGATTGAAGCTACTGACTGAATGAAAGGAGCTGGCATCTCACTCTCTTTGAATCTTCTTTATCATGCTAAGAGGAGCAGGAAAAAGTAAAAAATTTCAGAATTGCACCTTGCAATGCGGAGAAATTACTGATTGTGCATTTACAATATTCAATGATTTTTGCCATTGAAAAACGTCCAGAAATGATTAAAGCTACTGACTGAATGAAAGGAGCTGGCATCTCACTCTCTTTGAATCTTCTTTATCATGCTAAGAGGAGCAGGAAAAAGCAAAAAATTTCAGAATTGCACCTTGCAATGCGGAGAAATTACTGTTTGTGCATTTACAATATTCATTGATTTTTGCCATTGAAAAACGTCCAGAAATGATTGAAGCTACTGACTGAATGAAAGGAGCTGGCATCTCACTCTCTTTGAATCTTCTTTATCATGCTAAGAGGAGCAGGAAAAAGCAAAAAATTTCAGAATTGCGCCTTGCAATGCGGAGAAATTACTGTTTGTGCATTTACAATATTCATTGATTTTTGCCATTGAAAAACATCATGTTATTCATATACCAGAAATGATTGAAGCTACTGACTGAATGAAAGGAGCTGGCATCTCACTCTCTTTGAATCTTCTTTATCACGCTAAGAGGAGCAGGAAAAAGTAAAAAATTTCAGAATTGCGCCTTGCAATGCGGAGAAATTACTGTTTGTGCATTTACAAAATTCATTGATTTTTGCCATTGAAAAACATCATGTTATTCATATACCAGAAATGATTGAAGCTACTGACTGAAGGAAAGGATCTGGCATCTCACTCTCTTTGAATCTTCTTTATCATGCTTAGAGGAGCAGGAAAAAGCAAAGAATTTCAGAATTGCACCTTGCAATGCGGAGAAATTACTGTTTGTGCATTTACAATATTCATTGATTTTTGCCATTGAAAAACGTCCAGAAATGATTGAAGCTACTGACTGAATGAAAGGAGCTGGCATCTCACTCTCTTTGAATCTTCTTTATCATGCTAAGAGGAGCAGGAAAAAGCAAAAAATTTCAGAATTGCACCTTGCAATGCGGAGAAATTACTGTTTGTGCATTTACAATATTCATTGATTTTTGCGATTGAAAAACATCATGTTATTCATATACCAGAAATGATTGAAGCTACTGACTGAATGAAAGGAGCTGGCATCTCACTCTCTTTGAATCTTCTTTATCATGCTAAGAGGAGCAGGAAAAAGTAAAAAATTTCAGAATTGCACCTTGCAATGCGGAGAAATTACTGTTTGTGCATTTACAATATTCATTGATTTTTGCCATTGAAAAACGTCCAGAAATGATTGAAGCTACTGACTGAATGAAAGGAGCTGGCATCTCACTCTCTTTGAATCTTCTTTATCATGCTAAGAGGAGCAGGAAAAAGCAAAAAATTTCAGAATTGCACCTTGCAATGCGGAGAAATTACTGTTTGTGCATTTACAATATTCATTGATTTTTGCCATTGAAAAACGTCCAGAAATAATTGAAGCTACTGACTGAATGAAAGGAGCTGGCATCTCACTCTCTTTGAATCTTCTTTATCATGCTAAGAGGAGCAGGAAAAAGCAAAAAATTTCAGAATTGCACCTTGCAATGCGGAGAAATTACTGTTTGTGCATTTACAATATTCATTGATTTTTGCCATTGAAAAACATGTTATTCATATACCAGAAATGTTTGAAGCTACTGACTGAATGAAAGGAGCTGGCACCTCACTCTCTTTGAATCTTCTTTATCATGCTAAGAGGAGCAGGAAGAAGCAAAAAATTTCAGAATTGCACCTTGCAATGTGGAGAAATTACTGTTTGTGCATTTACAATATTCATTGATTTTTACCATTGAAAAACGTCCAGAAATGATTGAAGCTACTGACTGAATGAAAGTAGCTGGCATCTCACTCTCTTTGAATCTTCTTTATCATGCTAAGACGAGCAGGAAAAAGCAAAAAATTTCAGACTAGCACCTTGCAATGCGGAGAAATTACTGTTTGTGCATTTACAATATTCATTGATTTTTGCCATTGAAAAACGTCCAGAAATGATTGAAGCTACTGACTGAATGAAAGGAGCTGGCATCTCACTCTCTTTGAATCTTCTTTATCATGCTAAGAGGAGCAGGAAAAAGCAAAAAATTTCAGAATTGCACCTTGCAATGCGGAGAAATTACTGTTTGTGCATTTACAATATTCATTGATTTTTGCCATTGAAAAACGTCCAGAAATTATTGAAGCTACTGACTGAATGAAAGGAGCTGGCATCTCACTCTCTTTGAATCTTCTTTATCATGCTAAGAGGAGCAGGAAAAAGCAAAAAATTTCAGAATTGCACCTTGCAATGCGGAGAAATTACTGTTTGTGCATTTACAATATTCATTGATTTTTGCCATTGAAAAACATGTTATTCATATACCAGAAATGTTTGAAGCTACTGACTGAATGAAAGGAGCTGGCACCTCACTCTCTTTGAATCTTCTTTATCATGCTAAGAGGAGCAGGAAAAAGCAAAAAATTTCAGAATTGCGCCTTGCAATGCGGAGAAATTACTGTTTGTGCATTTACAAAATTCATTGATTTTTGCCATTGAAAAACATCATGTTATTCATATACCAGAAATGATTGAAGCTACTGACTGAAGGAAAGGATCTGGCATCTCACTCTCTTTGAATCTTCTTTATCATGCTTAGAGGAGCAGGAAAAAGCAAAAAATTTCAGAATTGCACCTTGCAATGCGGAGAAATTACTGTTTGTGCATTTACAATATTCATTGATTTTTGCCATTGAAAAACGTCCAGAAATGATTGAAGCTACTGACTGAATGAAAGGAGCTGGCATCTCACTCTCTTTGAATCTTCTTTATCATGCTAAGAGGAGCAGGAAAAAGCAAAAAATTTCAGAATTGCACCTTGCAATGCGGAGAAATTACTGTTTGTGCATTTACAATATTCATTGATTTTTGCGATTGAAAAACATCATGTTATTCATATACCAGAAATGATTGAAGCTACTGACTGAATGAAAGGAGCTGGCATCTCACTCTGAATCTTCTTTATCATGCTAAGAGGAGCAGGAAAAAGTAAAAAATTTCAGAATTGCACCTTGCAATGCGGAGAAATTACTGTTTGTGCATTTACAATATTCATTGATTTTTGCCATTGAAAAACGTCCAGAAATGATTGAAGCTACTGACTGAATGAAAGGAGCTGGCATCTCACTCTCTTTGAATCTTCTTTATCATGCTAAGAGGAGCAGGAAAAAGCAAAAAATTTCAGAATTGCACCTTGCAATGCGGAGAAATTACTGTTTGTGCATTTACAATATTCATTGATTTTTGCCATTGAAAAACATCCAGAAATGATTGAAGCTACTGACTGAATGAAAGGAGCTGGCATCTCACTCTCATTGAATCTTCTTTATCATGCTAAGAGGAGCAGGAAAAAGCAAAAAATTTCAGAATTGCACCTTGCAATGCGGAGAAATTACTGTTTGTGCATTTACAATATTCATTGATTTTTGCCATTGAAAAACATCATGTTATTCATATACCAGAAATGTTTGAAGCTACTGACTGAATGAAAGGAGCTGGCATCTCACTCTCTTTGAATCTTCTTTATCATGCTAAGAGGAGCAGGAAAAAGCAAAAAATTTCAGAATTGCACCTTGCAATGTGGAGAAATTACTGTTTGTGCATTTACAATATTCATTGATTTTTACCATTGAAAAACGTCCAGAAATGATTGAAGCTACTGACTGAATGAAAGTAGCTGGCATCTCACTCTCTTTGAATCTTCTTTATCATGCTAAGAGGAGCAGGAAAAAGCAAAAAATTTCAGACTTGCAACTTGCAATGCGGAGAAATTACTGTTTGTGCATTTACAATATTCATTGATTTTTGCCATTGAAAAACATCATGTTATTCATATACCAGAAATGTTTGAAGCTACTGACTGAATGAAAGGAGCTGGCATCTCACTCTCTTTGAATCTTCTTTATCATGCTAAGAGGAGCAGGAAAAAGCAAAAAATTTCAGAATTGCACCTTGCAATGCGGAGAAATTACTGTTTGTGCATTTACAATATTCATTGATTTTTGCCATTGAAAAACATCATGTTATTCATATACCAGAAATGTTTGAAGCTACTGACTGAATGAAAGGAGCTGGCATCTCACTCTCTTTGAATCTTCTTTATCATGCTAAGAGGAGCAGAAAAAAGCAAAAAATTTCAGACTTGCACCTTGCAATGCGGAGAAATTACTGTTTGTGCATTTACAATATTCATTGATTTTTGCCATTGAAAAACATCATGTTATTCATATACCAGAAATGTTTGAAGCTACTGACTGAATGAAAGGAGCTGGCATCTCACTCTCTTTGAATCTTCTTTATCATGCTAAGAGGAGCAGGAAAAAGCAAAAAATTTCTTAATTGCACCTTGCAATGCGGAGAAATTACTGTTTGTGCATTTACAATATTCATTGATTTTTGCCATTGAAAAACGTCCAGAAATGATTGAAGCTACTGACTGAATGAAAGGAGCTGGCATCTCACTCTCTTTGAATCTTCTTTATCATGCTAAGAGGAGCAGGAAAAAGCAAAAAATTTCAGAATTGCACCTTGCAATGCGGAGAAATTACTGTTTGTGCATTTACAATATTCATTGATTTTTGCCATTGAAAAACGTCCAGAAATTATTGAAGCTACTGACTGAATGAAAGGAGCTGGCATCTCACTCTCTTTGAATCTTCTTTATCATGCTAAGAGGAGCAGGAAAAAGCAAAAAATTTCAGAATTGCACCTTGCAATGCGGAGAAATTACTGTTTGTGCATTTACAATATTCATTGATTTTTGCCATTGAAAAACATGTTATTCATATACCAGAAATGTTTGAAGCTACTGACTGAATGAAAGGAGCTGGCACCTCACTCTCTTTGAATCTTCTTTATCATGCTAAGAGGAGCAGGAAAAAGCAAAAAATTTCAGAATTGCACCTTGCAATGTGGAGAAATTACTGTTTGTGCATTTACAATATTCATTGATTTTTACCATTGAAAAACGTCCAGAAATGATTGAAGCTACTGACTGAATGAAAGTAGCTGGCATCTCACTCTCTTTGAATCTTCTTTATCATGCTAAGACGAGCAGGAAAAAGCAAAAAATTTCAGACTTGCACCTTGCAATGCGGAGAAATTACTGTTTGTGCATTTACAATATTCATTGATTTTTGCCATTGAAAAACGTCCAGAAATGATTGAAGCTACTGACTGAATGAAAGGAGCTGGCATCTCACTCTCTTTGAATCTTCTTTATCATGCTAAGAGGAGCAGGAAAAAGCAAAAAATTTCAGAATTGCACCTTGCAATGCGGAGAAATTACTGTTTGTGCATTTACAATATTCATTGATTTTTGCCATTGAAAAACGTCCAGAAATTATTGAAGCTACTGACTGAATGAAAGGAGCTGGCATCTCACTCTCTTTGAATCTTCTTTATCATGCTAAGAGGAGCAGGAAAAAGCAAAAAATTTCAGAATTGCACCTTGCAATGCGGAGAAATTACTGTTTGTGCATTTACAATATTCATTGATTTTTGCCATTGAAAAACATGTTATTCATATACCAGAAATGTTTGAAGCTACTGACTGAATGAAAGGAGCTGGCACCTCACTCTCTTTGAATCTTCTTTATCATGCTAAGAGGAGCAGGAAAAAGCAAAAAATTTCAGAATTGCGCCTTGCAATGCGGAGAAATTACTGTTTGTGCATTTACAAAATTCATTGATTTTTGCCATTGAAAAACGTCCAGAAATGATTGAAGCTACTGACTGAATGAAAGGAGCTGGCATCTCACTCTCTTTGAATCTTCTTTATCATGCTAAGAGGAGCAGGAAAAAGCAAAAAATTTCAGAATTGCACCTTGCAATGCGGAGAAATTACTGTTTGTGCATTTACAATATTCATTGATTTTTGCGATTGAAAAACATCATGTTATTCATATACCAGAAATGATTGAAGCTACTGACTGAATGAAAGGAGCTGACATCTCACTCTGAATCTTCTTTATCATGCTAAGAGGAGCAGGAAAAAGTAAAAAATTTCAGAATTGCACCTTGCAATGCGGAGAAATTACTGTTTGTGCATTTACAATATTCATTGATTTTTGCCATTGAAAAACGTCCAGAAATGATTGAAGCTACTGACTGAATGAAAGGAGCTGGCATCTCACTCTCTTTGAATCTTCTTTATCATGCTAAGAGAAGCAGGAAAAAGCAAAAAATTTCAGAATTGCACCTTGCAATGCGGAGAAATTACTGTTTGTGCATTTACAATATTCATTGATTTTTGCCATTGAAAAACATCCAGAAATGATTGAAGCTACTGACTGAATGAAAGGAGCTGGCATCTCACTCTCATTGAATCTTCTTTATCATGCTAAGAGGAGCAGGAAAAAGCAAAAAATTTCAGAATTGCACCTTGCAATGCGGAGAAATTACTGTTTGTGCATTTACAATATTCATTGATTTTTGCCATTGAAAAACATCATGTTATTCATATACCAGAAATGTTTGAAGCTACTGACTGAATGAAAGGAGCTGGCATCTCACTCTCTTTGAATCTTCTTTATCATGCTAAGAGGAGCAGGAAAAAGCAAAAAATTTCAGAATTGCACCTTGCAATGTGGAGAAATTACTGTTTGTGCATTTACAATATTCATTGATTTTTACCATTGAAAAACGTCCAGAAATGATTGAAGCTACTGACTGAATGAAAGTAGCTGGCATCTCACTCTCTTTGAATCTTCTTTATCATGCTAAGAGGAGCAGGAAAAAGCAAAAAATTTCAGACTTGCAACTTGCAATGCGGAGAAATTACTGTTTGTGCATTTACAATATTCATTGATTTTTGCCATTGAAAAACATCATGTTATTCATATACCAGAAATGTTTGAAGCTACTGACTGAATGAAAGGAGCTGGCATCTCACTCTCTTTGAATCTTCTTTATCATGCTAAGAGGAGCAGGAAAAAGCAAAAAATTTCAGAATTGCACCTTGCAATGCGGAGAAATTACTGTTTGTGCATTTACAATATTCATTGATTTTTGCCATTGAAAAACATCATGTTATTCATATACCAGAAATGTTTGAAGCTACTGACTGAATGAAAGGAGCTGGCATCTCACTCTCTTTGAATCTTCTTTATCATGCTAAGAGGAGCAGAAAAAAGCAAAAAATTTCAGACTTGCACCTTGCAATGCGGAGAAATTACTGTTTGTGCATTTACAATATTCATTGATTTTTGCCATTGAAAAACATCATGTTATTCATATACCAGAAATGTTTGAAGCTACTGACTGAATGAAAGGAGCTGGCATCTCACTCTCTTTGAATCTTCTTTATCATGCTAAGAGGAGCAGGAAAAAGCAAAAAATTTCAGAATTGCACCTTGCAATGCGGAGAAATTACTGTTTGTGCATTTACAATATTCATTGATTTTTGCCATTGAAAAACGTCCAGAAATGATTGAAGCTACTGACTGAATGAAAGGAGCTGGCATCTCACTCTCTTTGAATCTTCTTTATCATGCTAAGTGGAGCAGGAAAAAGCAAAAAATTTCAGAATTGCACCTTGCAATGCGGAGAAATTACAGTTTGTGCATTTACAATATTCATTGATTTTTGCCATTGAAAAACGTCCAGAAATGATTGAAGCTACTGACTGAATGAAAGGAGCTGGCATCTCACTCTCTTTGAATCTTCTTTATCATGCTAAGAGGAGCAGGAAAAAGCAAAAAATTTCAGAATTGCACCTTGCAATGCGGAGAAATTACTGTTTGTGCATTTACAATATTCGTTGATTTTTGCCATTGAAAAACGTCCAGAAATGATTGAAGCTACTGACTGAATGAAAGGAGCTGGCATCTCACTCTCTTTGAATCTTCTTTATCATGCTAAGAGGAGCAGGAAAAAGCAAAAAATTTCAGAATTGCACCTTGCAATGCGGAGAAATTACAGTTTGTGCATTTACAATATTCATTGATTTTTGCCATTGAAAAACGTCCAGAAATGATTGAAGCTACTGACTGAATGAAAGGAGCTGGCATCTCACTCTCTTTGAATCTTCTTTATCATGCTAAGAGGAGCAGGAAAAAGCAAAAAATTTCAGAATTGCACCTTGCAATGCGGAGAATTTACTGTTTGTGCATTTACAATATTCATTGATTTTTGCCATTGAAAAACATGTTATTCATATACCAGAAATGTTTGAAGCTCCTGACTGAATGAAAGGAGCTGGCACCTCACTCTCTTTGAATCTTCTTTATCATGCTAAGAGGAGCAGGAAAAAGCAAAAAATTTCAGAATTGCACCTTGCAATGCGGAGAAATTACTGTTTGTGCATTTACAATATTCATTGATTTTTGCCATTGAAAAACGTCCAGAAATGATTGAAGCTACTGACTGAATGAAAGGAGCTGGCATCTCACTCTCTTTGAATCTTCTTTATCATGCTAAGAGGAGCAGGAAAAAGCAAAAAATTTCAGAATTGCACCTTGCAATGCGGAGAAATTACTGTTTGTGCATTTACAATATTCATTGATTTTTGCCATTGAAAAATGTCCAGAAATGATTGAAGCTACTGACTGAGTGAAAGGAGCTGGCATCTCACTCTCTTTGAATCTTCTTTATCATGCTAAGAGGAGCAGGAAAAAGCAAAAAATTTCAGAATTGCGCCTTGCAATGCGGAGAAATTACTGTTTGTGCATTTACAAAATTCATTGATTTTTGCCATTGAAAAACATCATGTTATTCATATACCAGAAATGATTGAAGCTACTGACTGAAGGAAAGGAGCTGGCATCTCACTCTCTTTGAATCTTCTTTATCATGCTAAGAGGAGCAGGAAAAAGCAAAAAATTTCAGAATTGCACCTTGCAATGCGGAGAATTTACTGTTTGTGCATTTACAATATTCATTGATTTTTGCCATTGAAAAACGTCCAGAAATGATTGAAGCTACTGACTGAATGAAAGGAGCTGGCATCTCACTCTCTTTGAATCTTCTTTATCATGCTAAGAGGAGCAGGAAAAAGCAAAAAATTTCAGAATTGCACCTTGCAATGCGGAGAAATTACAGTTTGTGCATTTACAATATTCATTGATTTTTGCCATTGAAAAACGTCCAGAAATGATTGAAGCTACTGACTGAATGAAAGGAGCTGGCATCTCACTCTCTTTGAATCTTCTTTATCATGCTAAGAGGAGCAGGAAAAAGCAAAAAATTTCAGAATTGCACCTTGCAATGCGGAGAAATTACTGTTTGTGCATTTACAATATTCGTTGATTTTTGCCATTGAAAAACGTCCAGAAATGATTGAAGCTACTGACTGAATGAAAGGAGCTGGCATCTCACTCTCTTTGAATCTTCTTTATCATGCTAAGAGGAGCAGGAAAAAGCAAAAAATTTCAGAATTGCACCTTGCAATGCGGAGAAATTACTGTTTGTGCATTTACAATATTCATTGATTTTTGCCATTGAAAAACATCATGTTATTCATTTACCAGAAATGTTTGAAGCTACTGACTGAATGAAAGGAGCTGGCATCTCACTCTCTTTGAATCTTCTTTATCATGCTAAGAGGAGCAGGAAAAAGCAAAAAATTTCAGAATTGCACCTTGCAATGCGGAGAAATTACTGTTTGTGCATTTACAATATTCATTGATTTTTGCCATTGAAAAATATAATGTTATTCATATACCAGAAATGTTTGAAGCTACTGACTGAATGAAAGGAGCTGGCATCTCAATCTCTTTGAATCTTCTTTATCATGCTAAGAGGAGCATGAAAAAGCAAAAAATTTCAGAATTGCACCTTGCAATGTGGAGAAATTACTGTTTGTGCATTTACAATATTCATTGATTTTTACCATTGAAAAACGTCCAGAAATGATTGAAGCTACTGACTGAATGAAAGTAGCTGGCTTCTCACTCTCTTTGAATCTTCTTTATCATGCTAAGAGGAGCAGGAAAAAGCAAAAAATTTCAGACTTGCACCTTGCAATGCGGAGAAATTACTGTTTGTGCATTTACAATATTCATTGATTTTTGCCATTGAAAAACATCATGTTATTCATATACCAGAAATGTTTGAAGCTACTGACTGAATGAAAGGAGCTGGCATCTCACTCTCTTTGAATCTTCTTTATCATGCTAAGAGGAACAGAAAAAAGCAAAAAATTTCAGACTTGCACCTTGCAATGCGGAGAAATTACTGTTTGTGCATTTACAATATTCATTGATTTTTGCCATTGAAAAACATCATGTTATTCATATACCAGAAATGTTTGAAGCTACTGACTGAATGAAAGGAGCTGGCATCTCACTCTCTTTGAATCTTCTTTATCATGCTAAGAGGAGCAGGAAAAAGCAAAAAATTTCAGAATTGCACCTTGCAATGCGGAGAAATTACTGTTTGTGCATTTACAATATTCATTGATTTTTGCCATTGAAAAACGTCCAGAAATGATTGAAGGTACTGACTGAATGAAAGGAGCTGGCATCTCACTCTCTTTGAATCTTCTTTATCATGCTAAGAGGAGCAGGAAAAAGCAAAAAATTTCAGAATTGCAACTTGCAATGCGGAGAAATTACTGTTTGTGCATTTACAATATTCATTGATTTTTGCCATTGAAAAACGTCCAGAAATGATTGAAGCTACTGACTGAATGAAAGGAGCTGGCATCTCACTCTCTTTGAATCTTCTTTATCATGCTAAGTGGAGCAGGAAAAAGCAAAAAATTTCAGAATTGCACCTTGCAATGCGGAGAAATTACAGTTTGTGCATTTACAATATTCATTGATTTTTGCCATTGAAAAACGTCCAGAAATGATTGAAGCTACTGACTGAATGAAAGGAGCTGGCATCTCACTCTCTTTGAATCTTCTTTATCATGCTAAGAGGAGCAGGAAAAAGCAAAAAATTTCAGAATTGCACCTTGCAATGCGGAGAAATTACTGTTTGTGCATTTACAATATTCATTGACTTTTGCCATTGAAAAATGTCCAGAAATGATTGAAGCTACTGACTGAATGAAAGGAGCTGGCATCTCACTCTCTTTGAATCTTCTTTATCATGCTAAGAGGAGCAGGAAAAAGCAAAAAATTTCAGAATTGCACCTTGCAATGCGGAGAAATTACTGTTTGTGCATTTACAATATTCATTGATTTTTGCCATTGAAAAACATAATGTTATTCATATACCAGAAATGTTTGAAGATACTGACTGAATGAAAGGAGCTGGCATCTCAATCTCTTTGAATCTTCTTTATCATGCTAAGAGGAGCATGAAAAAGCAAAAAATTTCAGAATTGCACCTTGCAATGTGGAGAAATTACTGTTTGTGCATTTACAATATTCATTGATTTTTACCATTGAAAAACGTCCAGAAATGATTGAAGCTACTGACTGAATGAAAGTAGCTGGCATCTCACTCTCTTTGAATCTTCTTTATCATGCTAAGAGGAGCAGGAAAAAGCAAAAAATTTCAGACTTGCACCTTGCAATGCGGAGAAAGTACTGTTTGTGCATTTACAATATTCATTGATTTTTGCCATTGAAAAACATCATGTTATTCATATACCAGAAATGTTTGAAGCTACTGACTGAATGAAAGGAGCTGGCATCTCACTCTCTTTGAATCTTCTTTATCATGCTAAGAGGAGCAGAAAAAAGCAAAAAATTTCAGACTTGCACCTTGCAATGCGGAGAAATTACTGTTTGTGCATTTACAATATTCATTGATTTTTGCCATTGAAAAACATCATGTTATTCATATACCAGAAATGTTTGAAGCTACTGACTGAATGAAAGGAGCTGGCATCTCACTCTCTTTGAATCTTCTTTATCATGCTAAGAGGAGCAGGAAAAAGCAAAAAATTTCAGAATTGCACCTTGCAATGCGGAGAAATTACTGTTTGTGCATTTACAATATTCATTGATTTTTGCCATTGAAAAACGTCCAGAAATGATTGAAGGTACTGACTGAATGAAAGGAGCTGGCATCTCACTCTCTTTGAATCTTCTTTATCATGCTAAGAGGAGCAGGAAAAAGCAAAAAATTTCAGAATTGCACCTTGCAATGCGGAGAAATTACTGTTTGTGCATTTACAATATTCATTGATTTTTGCCATTGAAAAACGTCCAGAAATGATTGAAGCTACTGACTGAATGAAAGGAGCTGGCATCTCACTCTCTTTGAATCTTCTTTATCATGCTAAGTGGAGCAGGAAAAAGCAAAAAATTTCAGAATTGCACCTTGCAATGCGGAGAAATTACAGTTTGTGCATTTACAATATTCATTGATTTTTGCCATTGAAAAACGTCCAGAAATGATTGAAGCTACTGACTGAATGAAAGGAGCTGGCATCTCACTCTCTTTGAATCTTCTTTATCATGCTAAGAGGAGCAGGAAAAAGCAAAAAATTTCAGAATTGCACCTTGCAATGCGGAGAAATTACTGTTTGTGCATTTACAATATTCGTTGATTTTTGCCATTGAAAAACGTCCAGAAATGATTGAAGCTACTGACTGAATGAAAGGAGCTGGCATCTCACTCTCTTTGAATCTTCTTTATCATGCTAAGAGGAGCAGGAAAAAGCAAAAAATTTCAGAATTGCACCTTGCAATGCGGAGAAATTACAGTTTGTGCATTTACAATATTCATTGATTTTTGCCATTGAAAAACATAATGTTATTCATATACCAGAAATGTTTGAAGCTACTGACTGAATGAAAGGAGCTGGCATCTCAATCTCTTTGAATCTTCTTTATCATGCTAAGAGGAGCATGAAAAAGCAAAAAATTTCAGAATTGCACCTTGCAATGTGGAGAAATTACTGTTTGTGCATTTACAATATTCATTGATTTTTACCATTGAAAAACGTCCAGAAATGATTGAAGCTACTGACTGAATGAAAGTAGCTGGCTTCTCACTCTCTTTGAATCTTCTTTATCATGCTAAGAGGAGCAGGAAAAAGCAAAAAATTTCAGACTTGCACCTTGCAATGCGGAGAAATTACTGTTTGTGCATTTACAATATTCATTGATTTTTGCCATTGAAAAACATCATGTTATTCATATACCAGAAATGTTTGAAGCTACTGACTGAATGAAAGGAGCTGGCATCTCACTCTCTTTGAATCTTCTTTATCATGCTAAGAGGAACAGAAAAAAGCAAAAAATTTCAGACTTGCACCTTGCAATGCGGAGAAATTACTGTTTGTGCATTTACAATATTCATTGATTTTTGCCATTGAAAAACATCATGTTATTCATATACCAGAAATGTTTGAAGCTACTGACTGAATGAAAGGAGCTGGCATCTCACTCTCTTTGAATCTTCTTTATCATGCTAAGAGGAGCAGGAAAAAGCAAAAAATTTCAGAATTGCACCTTGCAATGCGGAGAAATTACTGTTTGTGCATTTACAATATTCATTGATTTTTGCCATTGAAAAACGTCCAGAAATGATTGAAGGTACTGACTGAATGAAAGGAGCTGGCATCTCACTCTCTTTGAATCTTCTTTATCATGCTAAGAGGAGCAGGAAAAAGCAAAAAATTTCAGAATTGCAACTTGCAATGCGGAGAAATTACTGTTTGTGCATTTACAATATTCATTGATTTTTGCCATTGAAAAACGTCCAGAAATGATTGAAGCTACTGACTGAATGAAAGGAGCTGGCATCTCACTCTCTTTGAATCTTCTTTATCATGCTAAGTGGAGCAGGAAAAAGCAAAAAATTTCAGAATTGCACCTTGCAATGCGGAGAAATTACAGTTTGTGCATTTACAATATTCATTGATTTTTGCCATTGAAAAACGTCCAGAAATGATTGAAGCTACTGACTGAATGAAAGGAGCTGGCATCTCACTCTCTTTGAATCTTCTTTATCATGCTAAGAGGAGCAGGAAAAAGCAAAAAATTTCAGAATTGCACCTTGCAATGCGGAGAAATTACTGTTTGTGCATTTACAATATTCATTGACTTTTGCCATTGAAAAATGTCCAGAAATGATTGAAGCTACTGACTGAATGAAAGGAGCTGGCATCTCACTCTCTTTGAATCTTCTTTATCATGCTAAGAGGAGCAGGAAAAAGCAAAAAATTTCAGAATTGCAACTTGCAATGCGGAGAAATTACTGTTTGTGCATTTACAATATTCATTGATTTTTGCCATTGAAAAACATAATGTTATTCATATACCAGAAATGTTTGAAGCTACTGACTGAATGAAAGGAGCTGGCATCTCAATCTCTTTGAATCTTCTTTATCATGCTAAGAGGAGCATGAAAAAGCAAAAAATTTCAGAATTGCACCTTGCAATGTGGAGAAATTACTGTTTGTGCATTTACAATATTCATTGATTTTTACCATTGAAAAACGTCCAGAAATGATTGAAGCTACTGACTGAATGAAAGTAGCTGGCATCTCACTCTCTTTGAATCTTCTTTACCATGCTAAGAGGAGCAGGAAAAAGCAAAAAATTTCAGACTTGCACCTTGCAATGCGGAGAAATTACTGTTTGTGCATTTACAATATTCATTGATTTTTGCCATTGAAAAACATCATGTTATTCATATACCAGAAATGTTTGAAGCTACTGACTGAATGAAAGGAGCTGGCATCTCACTCTCTTTGAATCTTCTTTATCATGCTAAGAGGAGCAGAAAAAAGCAAAAAATTTCAGACTTGCACCTTGCAATGCGGAGAAATTACTGTTTGTGCATTTACAATATTCATTGATTTTTGCCATTGAAAAACATCATGTTATTCATATACCAGAAATGTTTGAAGCTACTGACTGAATGAAAGGAGCTGGCATCTCACTCTCTTTGAATCTTCTTTATCATGCTAAGAGGAGCAGGAAAAAGCAAAAAATTTCAGAATTGCACCTTGCAATGCGGAGAAATTACTGTTTGTGCATTTACAATATTCATTGATTTTTGCCATTGAAAAACGTCCAGAAATGATTGAAGGTACTGACTGAATGAAAGGAGCTGGCATCTCACTCTCTTTGAATCTTCTTTATCATGCTAAGAGGAGCAGGAAAAAGCAAAAAATTTCAGAATTGCAACTTGCAATGCGGAGAAATTACTGTTTGTGCATTTACAATATTCATTGATTTTTGCCATTGAAAAACGTCCAGAAATGATTGAAGCTACTGACTGAATGAAAGGAGCTGGCATCTCACTCTCTTTGAATCTTCTTTATCATGCTAAGTGGAGCAGGAAAAAGCAAAAAATTTCAGAATTGCACCTTGCAATGCGGAGAAATTACAGTTTGTGCATTTACAATATTCATTGATTTTTGCCATTGAAAAACGTCCAGAAATGATTGAAGCTACTGACTGAATGAAAGGAGCTGGCATCTCACTCTCTTTGAATCTTCTTTATCATGCTAAGAGGAGCAGGAAAAAGCAAAAAATTTCAGAATTGCACCTTGCAATGCGGAGAAATTACTGTTTGTGCATTTACAATATTCGTTGATTTTTGCCATTGAAAAACGTCCAGAAATGATTGAAGCTACTGACTGAATGAAAGGAGCTGGCATCTCACTCTCTTTGAATCTTCTTTATCATGCTAAGAGGAGCAGGAAAAAGCAAAAAATTTCAGAATTGCACCTTGCAATGCGGAGAAATTACAGTTTGTGCATTTACAATATTCATTGATTTTTGCCATTGAAAAACGTCCAGAAATGATTGAAGCTACTGACTGAATGAAAGGAGTTGGCATCTCACTCTCTTTGAATCTTCTTTATCATGCTAAGAGGAGCAGGAAAAATCAAAAAATTTCAGAATTGCACCTTGCAATGCGGAGAATTTACTGTTTGTGCATTTACAATATTCATTGATTTTTGCCATTGAAAAACATGTTATTCATATACCAGAAATGTTTGAAGCTCCTGACTGAATGAAAGGAGCTGGCATCTCACTCTCTTTGAATCTTCTTTATCATGCTAAGAGGAGCAGGAAAAAGCAAAAAATTTCAGAATTGCACCTTGCAATGCGGAGAAATTACTGTTTGTGCATTTACAATATTCGTTGATTTTTGCCATTGAAAAACGTCCAGAAATGATTGAAGCTACTGACTGAATGAAAGGAGCTGGCATCTCACTCTCTTTGAATCTTCTTTATCATGCTAAGAGGAGCAGGAAAAAGCAAAAAATTTCAGAATTGCACCTTGCAATGCGGAGAATTTACTGTTTGTGCATTTACAATATTCATTGATTTTTGCCATTGAAAAACATGTTATTCATATACCAGAAATGTTTGAAGCTCCTGACTGAATGAAAGGAGCTGGCACCTCACTCTCTTTGAATCTTCTTTATCATGCTAAGAGGAGCAGGAAAAAGCAAAAAATTTCAGAATTGCACCTTGCAATGCGGAGAAATTACTGTTTGTGCATTTACAATATTCATTGATTTTTGCCATTGAAAAACGTCCAGAAATGATTGAAGCTACTGACTGAATGAAAGGAGCTGGCATCTCACTCTCTTTGAATCTTCTTTATCATGCTAAGAGGAGCAGGAAAAAGCAAAAAATTTCAGAATTGCACCTTGCAATGCGGAGAAATTACTGTTTGTGCATTTACAATATTCATTGATTTTTGCCATTGAAAAATGTCCAGAAATGATTGAAGCTACTGACTGAATGAAAGGAGCTGGCATCTCACTCTCTTTGAATCTTCTTTATCATGCTAAGAGGAGCAGGAAAAAGCAAAAAAATTCAGAATTGCGCCTTGCAATGCGGAGAAATTACTGTTTGTGCATTTACAAAATTCATTGATTTTTGCCATTGAAAAACATCATGTTATTCATATACCAGAAATGATTGAAGCTACTGACTGAAGGAAAGGAGCTGGCATCTCACTCTCTTTGAATCTTCTTTATCATGCTAAGAGGAGCAGGAAAAAGCAAAAAATTTCAGAATTGCACCTTGCAATGCGGAGAATTTACTGTTTGTGCATTTACAATATTCATTGATTTTTGCCATTGAAAAACGTCCAGAAATGATTGAAGCTACTGACTGAATGAAAGGAGCTGGCATCTCACTCTCTTTGAATCTTCTTTATCATGCTAAGAGGAGCAGGAAAAAGCAAAAAATTTCAGAATTGCACCTTGCAATGCGGAGAAATTACAGTTTGTGCATTTACAATATTCATTGATTTTTGCCATTGAAAAACGTCCAGAAATGAATGAAGCTACTGACTGAATGAAAGGAGCTGGCATCTCGCTCTCTTTGAATCTTCTTTATCATGCTAAGAGGAGCAGGAAAAAGCAAAAAATTTCAGAATTGCACCTTGCAATGCGGAGAAATTACTGTTTGTGCATTTACAACATTCGTTGATTTTTGCCATTGAAAAACGTCCAGAAATGATTGAAGCTACTGACTGAATGAAAGGAGCTGGCATCTCACTCTCTTTGAATCTTCTTTATCATGCTAAGAGGAGCAGGAAAAAGCAAAAAATTTCAGAATTGCACCTTGCAATGCGGAGAAATTACAGTTTGTGCATTTACAATATTCATTGATTTTTGCCATTGAAAAACGTCCAGAAATGATTGAAGCTACTGACTGAATGAAAGGAGCTGGCATCTCACGCTCTTTGAATCTTCTTTATCATGCTAAGAGGAGCAGGAAAAAGCAAAAAATTTCAGAATTGCACCTTGCAATGCGGAGAAATTACTGTTTGTGCATTTACAATATTCATTGATTTTTGCCATTGAAAAACATGTTATTCATATACCAGAAATGTTTGAAGCTCCTGACTGAATGAAAGGAGCTGGCACCTCACTCTCTTTGAATCTTCTTTATCATGCTAAGAGGAGCAGGAAAAAGCAAAAAATTTCAGAATTGCACCTTGCAATGCGGAGAAATTACTGTTTGTGCATTTACAATATTCATTGATTTTTGCCATTGAAAAACGTCCAGAAATGATTGTAGCTACTGACTGAATGAAAGGAGCTGGCATCTCACTCTCTTTGAATCTTCTTTATCATGCTAAGAGGAGCAGGAAAAAGCAAAAAATTTCAGAATTGCACCTTGCAATGCGGAGAAATTACTGTTTGTGCATTTACAATATTCATTGACTTTTGCCATTGAAAAATGTCCAGAAATGATTGAAGCTACTGACTGAATGAAAGGAGCTGGCATCTCACTCTCTTTGAATCTTCTTTATCATGCTAAGAGGAGCAGGAAAAAGCAAAAAATTTCAGAATTGCACCTTGCAATGCGGAGAAATTACTGTTTGTGCATTTACAATATTCATTGATTTTTGCCATTGAAAAACATAATGTTATTCATATACCAGAAATGTTTGAAGCTACTGACTGAATGAAAGGAGCTGGCATCTCAATCTCTTTGAATCTTCTTTATCATGCTAAGAGGAGCATGAAAAAGCAAAAAATTTCAGAATTGCACCTTGCAATGTGGAGAAATTACTGTTTGTGCATTTACAATATTCATTGATTTTTATTATTGAAAAACGTCCAGAAATGATTGAAGCTACTGACTGAATGAAAGTAGCTGGCATCTCACTCTCTTTGAATCTTCTTTATCATGCTAAGAGGAGCAGGAAAAAGCAAAAAATTTCAGACTTGCACCTTGCAATGCGGAGAAATTACTGTTTGTGCATTTACAATATTCATTGATTTTTGCCATTGAAAAACATCATGTTATTCATATACCAGAAATGTTTGAAGCTACTGACTGAATGAAAGGAGCTGGCATCTCACTCTCTTTGAATCTTCTTTATCATGCTAAGAGGAGCAGAAAAAAGCAAAAAATTTCAGACTTGCACCTTGCAATGCAGAGAAATTACTGTTTGTGCATTTACAATATTCATTGATTTTTGCCATTGAAAAACATCATGTTATTCATATACCAGAAATGTTTGAAGCTACTGACTGAATGAAAGGAGCTGGCATCTCACTCTCTTTGAATCTTCTTTATCATGCTAAGAGGAGCAGGAAAAAGCAAAAAATTTCAGAATTGCACCTTGCAATGCGGAGAAATTACTGTTTGTGCATTTACAATATTCATTGATTTTTGCCATTGAAAAACGTCCAGAAATGATTGAAGGTACTGACTGAATGAAAGGAGCTGGCATCTCACTCTCTTTGAATCTTCTTTATCATGCTAAGTGGAGCAGGAAAAAGCAAAAAATTTCAGAATTGCACCTTGCAATGCGGAGAAATTACAGTTTGTGCATTTACAATATTCATTGATTTTTGCCATTGAAAAACGTCCAGAAATGATTGAAGCTACTGACTGAATGAAAGGAGCTGGCATCTCACTCTCTTTGAATCTTCTTTATCATGCTAAGAGGAGCAGGAAAAAGCAAAAAATTTCAGAATTGCACCTTGCAATGCGGAGAAATTACTGTTTGTGCATTTACAATATTCGTTGATTTTTGCCATTGAAAAACGTCCAGAAATGATTGAAGCTACTGACTGAATGAAAGGAGCTGGCATCTCACTCTCTTTGAATCTTCTTTATCATGCTAAGAGGAGCAGGAAAAAGCAAAAAATTTCAGAATTGCACCTTGCAATGCGGAGAAATTACAGTTTGTGCATTTACAATATTCATTGATTTTTGCCATTGAAAAACGTCCAGAAATGATTGAAGCTACTGACTGAATGAAAGGAGCTGGCATCTCACTCTCTTTGAATCTTCTTTATCATGCTAAGAGGAGCAGGAAAAAGCAAAAAATTTCAGAATTGCACCTTGCAATGCGGAGAATTTACTGTTTGTGCATTTACAATATTCATTGATTTTTGCCATTGAAAAACATGTTATTCATATACCAGAAATGTTTGAAGCTCCTGACTGAATGAAAGGAGCTGGCACCTCACTCTCTTTGAATCTTCTTTATCATGCTAAGAGGAGCAGGAAAAAGCAAAAAATTTCAGAATTGCACCTTGCAATGCGGAGAAATTACTGTTTGTGCATTTACAATATTCATTGATTTTTGCCATTGAAAAACGTCCAGAAATGATTGAAGCTACTGACTGAATGAAAGGAGCTGGCATCTCACTCTCTTTGAATCTTCTTTATCATGCTAAGAGGAGCAGGAAAAAGCAAAAAATTTCAGAATTGCACCTTGCAATGCGGAGAAATTACTGTTTGTGCATTTACAATATTCATTGATTTTTGCCATTGAAAAATGTCCAGAAATGATTGAAGCTACTGACTGAATGAAAGGAGCTGGCATCTCACTCTCTTTGAATCTTCTTTATCATGCTAAGAGGAGCAGGAAAAAGCAAAAAATTTCAGAATTGCGCCTTGCAATGCGGAGAAATTACTGTTTGTGCATTTACAAAATTCATTGATTTTTGCCATTGAAAAACATCATGTTATTCATATACCAGAAATGATTGAAGCTACTGACTGAAGGAAAGGAGCTGGCATCTCACTCTCTTTGAATCTTCTTTATCATGCTAAGAGGAGCAGGAAAAAGCAAAAAATTTCAGAATTGCACCTTGCAATGCGGAGAATTTACTGTTTGTGCATTTACAATATTCATTGATTTTTGCCATTGAAAAACGTCCAGAAATGATTGAAGCTACTGACTGAATGAAAGGAGCTGGCATCTCACTCTCTTTGAATCTTCTTTATCATGCTAAGAGGAGCAGGAAAAAGCAAAAAATTTCAGAATTGCACCTTGCAATGCGGAGAAATTACAGTTTGTGCATTTACAATATTCATTGATTTTTGCCATTGAAAAACGTCCAGAAATGATTGAAGCTACTGACTGAATGAAAGGAGCTGGCATCTCGCTCTCTTTGAATCTTCTTTATCATGCTAAGAGGAGCAGGAAAAAGCAAAAAATTTCAGAATTGCACCTTGCAATGCGGAGAAATTACTGTTTGTGCATTTACAATATTCGTTGATTTTTGCCATTGAAAAACGTCCAGAAATGATTGAAGCTACTGACTGAATGAAAGGAGCTGGCATCTCACTCTCTTTGAATCTTCTTTATCATGCTAAGAGGAGCAGGAAAAAGCAAAAAATTTCAGAATTGCACCTTGCAATGCGGAGAAATTACAGTTTGTGCATTTACAATATTCATTGATTTTTGCCATTGAAAAACGTCCAGAAATGATTGAAGCTACTGACTGAATGAAAGGAGCTGGCATCTCACTCTCTTTGAATCTTCTTTATCATGCTAAGAGGAGCAGGAAAAAGCAAAAAATTTCAGAATTGCACCTTGCAATGCGGAGAAATTACTGTTTGTGCATTTACAATATTCATTGATTTTTGCCATTGAAAAACATGTTATTCATATACCAGAAATGTTTGAAGCTCCTGACTGAATGAAAGGAGCTGGCACCTCACTCTCTTTGAATCTTCTTTATCATGCTAAGAGGAGCAGGAAAAAGCAAAAAATTTCAGAATTGCACCTTGCAATGCGGAGAAATTACTGTTTGTGCATTTACAATATTCATTGATTTTTGCCATTGAAAAACGTCCAGAAATGATTGTAGCTACTGACTGAATGAAAGGAGCTGGCATCTCACTCTCTTTGAATCTTCTTTATCATGCTAAGAGGAGCAGGAAAAAGCAAAAAATTTCAGAATTGCACCTTGCAATGCGGAGAAATTACTGTTTGTGCATTTACAATATTCATTGACTTTTGCCATTGAAAAATGTCCAGAAATGATTGAAGCTACTGACTGAATGAAAGGAGCTGGCATCTCACTCTCTTTGAATCTTCTTTATCATGCTAAGAGGAGCAGGAAAAAGCAAAAAATTTCAGAATTGCGCCTTGCAATGCGGAGAAATTACTGTTTGTGCATTTACAAAATTCATTGATTTTTGCCATTGAAAAACATCATGTTATTCATATACCAGAAATGATTGAAGCTACTGACTGAAGGAAAGGAGCTGGCATCTCACTCTCTTTGAATCTTCTTTATCATGCTAAGAGGAGCAGGAAAAAGCAAAAAATTTCAGAATTGCACCTTGCAATGCGGAGAAATTACTGTTTGTGCATTTACAATATTCATTGATTTTTGCGATTGAAAAACATCATGTTATTCATATACCAGAAATGATTGAAGCTACTGACTGAATGGAAGGAGCTGGCATCTCACTCTCTTTGAATCTTCTTTATCATGCTAAGAGGAGCAGGAAAAAGCAAAAAATTTCAGAATTGCACCTTGCAATGCGGAGAAATTACAGTTTGTGCATTTACAATATTCATTGATTTTTGCCATTGAAAAACGTCCAGAAATGATTGAAGCTACTGACTGAATGAAAGGAGCTGGCATCTCACTCTCTTTGAATCTTCTTTATCATGCTAAGAGGAGCAGGAAAAAGCAAAAAATTTCAGAATTGCACCTTGCAATGCGGAGAAATTACTGTTTGTGCATTTACAATATTCATTGATTTTTGCCATTGAAAAACGTCCAGAAATGATTGAAGGTACTGACTGAATGAAAGGAGCTGGCATCTCACTCTCTTTGAATCTTCTTTATCATGCTAAGAGGAGCAGGAAAAAGCAAAAAATTTCAGAATTGCACCTTGCAATGCGGAGAAATTACTGTTTGTGCATTTACAATATTCATTGATTTTTGCCATTGAAAAACGTCCAGAAATGATTGAAGGTACTGACTGAATGAAAGGAGCTGGCATCTCACTCTCTTTGAATCTTCTTTATCATGCTAAGAGGAGCAGGAAAAAGCAAAAAATTTCAGAATTGCACCTTGCAATGCGGAGAAATTACTGTTTGTGCATTTACAATATTCATTGATTTTTGCCATTGAAAAACGTCCAGAAATGATTGAAGCTACTGACTGAATGAAAGGAGCTGGCATCTCACTCTCTTTGAATCTTCTTTATCATGCTAAGAGGAGCAGGAAAAAGCAAAAAATTTCAGAATTGCACCTTGCAATGCGGAGAAATTATTGTTTGTGCATTTACAATATTCATTGATTTTTGCCATTGAAAAATGTCCAGAAATGATTGAAGCTACTGACTGAATGAAAGGAGCTGGCATCTCACTCTCTTTGAATCTTCTTTATCATGCTAAGAGGAGCAGGAAAACCAAAAAATTTCAGAATTGCGCCTTGCAATGCGGAGAAATTACTGTTTGTGCATTTACAAAATTCATTGATTTTTGCCATTGAAAAACATCATGTTATTCATATACCAGAAATGATTGAAGCTACTGACTGAAGGAAAGGATCTGGCATCTCACTCTCTTTGAATCTTCTTTATCATGCTTAGAGGAGCAGGAAAAAGCAAAAAATTTCAGAATTGCACCTTGCAATGCGGAGAAATTACTGTTTGTGCATTTACAATATTCATTGATTTTTGCCATTGAAAAACATCCAGAAATGATTGAAGCTACTGACTGAATGAAAGGAGCTGGCATCTCACTCTCTTTGAATCTTCTTTATCATGCTAAGAGGAGCAGGAAAAAGCAAAAAATTTCAGAATTGCACCTTGCAATGCGGAGAAATTACTGTTTGTGCATTTACAATATTCATTGATTTTTGCGATTGAAAAACATCATGTTATTCATATACCAGAAATGATTGAAGCTACTGACTGAATGAAAGGAGCTGGCATCTCACTCTCTTTGAATCTTCTTTATCATGCTAAGAGGAGCAGGAAAAAGTAAAAAATTTCAGAATTGCACCTTGCAATGCGGAGAAATTACTGTTTGTGCATTTACAATATTCATTGATTTTTGCCATTGAAAAACATCCAGAAATGATTGAAGCTACTGACTGAATGAAAGGAGCTGGCATCTCACTCTCTTTGAATCTTCTTTATCATGCTAAGAGGAGCAGGAAAAAGCAAAAAATTTCAGAATTGCACCTTGCAATGCGGAGAAATTACTGTTTGTGCATTTACAATATTCATTGATTTTTGCTATTGAAAAACATCATGTTATTCATATACCAGAAATGATTGAAGCTACTGACTGAATGAAAGGAGCTGGCATCTCACTCTCTTTGAATCTTCTTTATCATGCTAAGAGGAGCAGGAAAAAGCAAAAAATTTCAGAATTGCACTTTGCAATGCGGAGAAATTAAAGTTTGTGCATTTACAATATTCATTGATTTTTGCCATTGAAAAACGTCCAGAAATGATTGAAGCTACTGACTGAATGAAAGGAGCTGGCATCTCACTCTCTTTGAATCTTCTTTATCATGCTAAGAGGAGCAGGAAAAAGCAAAAAATTTCAGAATTGCACCTTGCAATGCGGAGAAATTACTGTTTGTGCATTTACAATATTCATTGATTTTTGCCATTGAAAAACGTCCAGAAATGATTGAAGGTACTGACTGAATGAAAGGAGCTGGCATCTCACTCTCTTTGAATCTTCTTTATCATGCTAAGAGGAGCAGGAAAAAGCAAAAAATTTCAGAATTGCACCTTGCAATGCGGAGAAATTACTGTTTGTGCATTTACAATATTCATTGATTTTTGCCATTGAAAAACGTCCAGAAATGATTGAAGCTACTGACTGAATGAAAGGAGCTGGCATCTCACTCTCTTTGAATCTTCTTTATCATGCTAAGAGGAGCAGGAAAAAGCAAAAAATTTCAGAATTGCGCCTTGCAATGCGGAGAAATTACTGTTTGTGCATTTACAAAATTCATTGATTTTTGCCATTGAAAAACATCATGTTATTCATATACCAGAAATGATTGAAGCTACTGACTGAATGAAAGGAGCTGGCATCTCACTCTCTTTGAATCTTCTTTATCATGCTAAGAGGAGCAGGAAAAAGTAAAAAATTTCAGAATTGCACCTTGCAATGCGGAGAAATTACTGTTTGTGCATTTACAATATTCATTGATTTTTGCCATTGAAAAACGTCCAGAAATGATTGAAGCTACTGACTGAATGAAAGGAGCTGGCATCTCACTCTCTTTGAATCTTCTTTATCATGCTAAGAGGAGCAGGAAAAAGCAAAAAATTTCAGAATTGCACCTTGCAATGCGGAGAAATTACTGTTTGTGCATTTACAATATTCATTGATTTTTGCTATTGAAAAACATCATGTTATTCATATACCAGAAATGATTGAAGCTACTGACTGAATGAAAGGAGCTGGCATCTCACTCTCTTTGAATCTTCTTTATCATGCTAAGAGGAGCAGGAAAAAGCAAAAAATTTCAGAATTGCACCTTGCAATGCGGAGAAATTACAGTTTGTGCATTTACAATATTCATTGATTTTTGCCATTGAAAAACGTCCAGAAATGATTGAAGCTACTGACTGAATGAAAGGAGCTGGCATCTCACTCTCTTTGAATCTTCTTTATCATGCTAAGAGGAGCAGGAAAAAGCAAAAAATTTCAGAATTGCACCTTGCAATGCGGAGAAATTACTGTTTGTGCATTTACAATATTCATTGATTTTTGCCATTGAAAAACGTCCAGAAATGATTGAAGGTACTGACTGAATGAAAGGAGCTGGCATCTCACTCTCTTTGAATCTTCTTTATCATGCTAAGAGGAGCAGGAAAAAGCAAAAAATTTCAGAATTGCACCTTGCAATGCGGAGAAATTACTGTTTGTGCATTTACAATATTCATTGATTTTTGCCATTGAAAAACGTCCAGAAATGATTGAAGCTACTGACTGAATGAAAGGAGCTGGCATCTCACTCTCTTTGAATCTTCTTTATCATGCTAAGAGGAGCAGGAAAAAGCAAAAAATTTCAGAATTGCACCTTGCAATGCGGAGAAATTACTGTTTCTGCATTTACAATATTCATTGATTTTTGCCATTGAAAAATGTCCAGAAATGATTGAAGCTACTGACTGAATGAAAGGAGCTGGCATCTCACTCTCTTTGAATCTTCTTTATCATGCTAAGAGGAGCAGGAAAAAGCAAAAAATTTCAGAATTGCGCCTTGCAATGCGGAGAAATTACTGTTTGTGCATTTACAAAATTCATTGATTTTTGCCATTGAAAAACATCATGTTATTCATATACCAGAAATGATTGAAGCTACTGACTGAAGGAAAGGATCTGGCATCTCACTCTCTTTGAATCTTCTTTATCATGCTTAGAGGAGCAGGAAAAAGCAAAAAATTTCAGAATTGCACCTTGCAATGCGGAGAAATTACTGTTTGTGCATTTACAATATTCATTGATTTTTGCCATTGAAAAACGTCCAGAAATGATTGAAGCTACTGACTGAATGAAAGGAGCTGGCATCTCACTCTCTTTGAATCTTCTTTATCATGCTAAGAGGAGCAGGAAAAAGCAAAAAATTTCAGAATTGCACCTTGCAATGCGGAGAAATTACTGTTTGTGCATTTACAATATTCATTGATTTTTGCGATTGAAAAACATCATGTTATTCATATACCAGAAATGATTGAAGCTACTGACTGAATGAAAGGAGCTGGCATCTCACTCTCTTTGAATCTTCTTTATCATGCTAAGAGGAGCAGGAAAAAGTAAAAAATTTCAGAATTGCACCTTGCAATGCGGAGAAATTACTGTTTGTGCATTTACAATATTCATTGATTTTTGCCATTGAAAAACATCCAGAAATGATTGAAGCTACTGACTGAATGAAAGGAGCTGGCATCTCACTCTCTTTGAATCTTCTTTATCATGCTAAGAGGAGCAGGAAAAAGCAAAAAATTTCAGAATTGCACCTTGCAATGCGGAGAAATTACTGTTTGTGCATTTACAATATTCATTGATTTTTGCTATTGAAAAACATCATGTTATTCATATACCAGAAATGATTGAAGCTACTGACTGAATGAAAGGAGCTGGCATCTCACTCTCTTTGAATCTTCTTTATCATGCTAAGAGGAGCAGGAAAAAGCAAAAAATTTCAGAATTGCACTTTGCAATGCGGAGAAATTAAAGTTTGTGCATTTACAATATTCATTGATTTTTGCCATTGAAAAACGTCCAGAAATGATTGAAGCTACTGACTGAATGAAAGGAGCTGGCATCTCACTCTCTTTGAATCTTCTTTATCATGCTAAGAGGAGCAGGAAAAAGCAAAAAATTTCAGAATTGCACCTTGCAATGCGGAGAAATTACTGTTTGTGCATTTACAATATTCATTGATTTTTGCCATTGAAAAACGTCCAGAAATGATTGAAGGTACTGACTGAATGAAAGGAGCTGGCATCTCACTCTCTTTGAATCTTCTTTATCATGCTAAGAGGAGCAGGAAAAAGCAAAAAATTTCAGAATTGCACCTTGCAATGCGGAGAAATTACTGTTTGTGCATTTACAATATTCATTGATTTTTGCCATTGAAAAACGTCCAGAAATGATTGAAGCTACTGACTGAATGAAAGGAGCTGGCATCTCACTCTCTTTGAATCTTCTTTATCATGCTAAGAGGAGCAGGAAAAAGCAAAAAATTTCAGAATTGCGCCTTGCAATGCGGAGAAATTACTGTTTGTGCATTTACAAAATTCATTGATTTTTGCCATTGAAAAACATCATGTTATTCATATACCAGAAATGATTGAAGCTACTGACTGAATGAAAGGAGCTGGCATCTCACTCTCTTTGAATCTTCTTTATCATGCTAAGAGGAGCAGGAAAAAGTAAAAAATTTCAGAATTGCACCTTGCAATGCGGAGAAATTACTGTTTGTGCATTTACAATATTCATTGATTTTTGCCATTGAAAAACGTCCAGAAATGATTGAAGCTACTGACTGAATGAAAGGAGCTGGCATCTCACTCTCTTTGAATCTTCTTTATCATGCTAAGAGGAGCAGGAAAAAGCAAAAAATTTCAGAATTGCACCTTGCAATGCGGAGAAATTACTGTTTGTGCATTTACAATATTCATTGATTTTTGCTATTGAAAAACATCATGTTATTCATATACCAGAAATGATTGAAGCTACTGACTGAATGAAAGGAGCTGGCATCTCACTCTCTTTGAATCTTCTTTATCATGCTAAGAGGAGCAGGAAAAAGCAAAAAATTTCAGAATTGCACCTTGCAATGCGGAGAAATTACAGTTTGTGCATTTACAATATTCATTGATTTTTGCCATTGAAAAACGTCCAGAAATGATTGAAGCTACTGACTGAATGAAAGGAGCTGGCATCTCACTCTCTTTGAATCTTCTTTATCATGCTAAGAGGAGCAGGAAAAAGCAAAAAATTTCAGAATTGCACCTTGCAATGCGGAGAAATTACTGTTTGTGCATTTACAATATTCATTGATTTTTGCCATTGAAAAACGTCCAGAAATGATTGAAGGTACTGACTGAATGAAAGGAGCTGGCATCTCACTCTCTTTGAATCTTCTTTATCATGCTAAGAGGAGCAGGAAAAAGCAAAAAATTTCAGAATTGCACCTTGCAATGCGGAGAAATTACTGTTTGTGCATTTACAATATTCATTGATTTTTGCCATTGAAAAACGTCCAGAAATGATTGAAGCTACTGACTGAATGAAAGGAGCTGGCATCTCACTCTCTTTGAATCTTCTTTATCATGCTAAGAGGAGCAGGAAAAAGCAAAAAATTTCAGAATTGCACCTTGCAATGCGGAGAAATTACTGTTTCTGCATTTACAATATTCATTGATTTTTGCCATTGAAAAATGTCCAGAAATGATTGAAGCTACTGACTGAATGAAAGGAGCTGGCATCTCACTCTCTTTGAATCTTCTTTATCATGCTAAGAGGAGCAGGAAAAAGCAAAAAATTTCAGAATTGCGCCTTGCAATGCGGAGAAATTACTGTTTGTGCATTTACAAAATTCATTGATTTTTGCCATTGAAAAACATCATGTTATTCATATACCAGAAATGATTGAAGCTACTGACTGAAGGAAAGGATCTGGCATCTCACTCTCTTTGAATCTTCTTTATCATGCTTAGAGGAGCAGGAAAAAGCAAAAAATTTCAGAATTGCACCTTGCAATGCGGAGAAATTACTGTTTGTGCATTTACAATATTCATTGATTTTTGCCATTGAAAAACGTCCAGAAATGATTGAAGCTACTGACTGAATGAAAGGAGCTGGCATCTCACTCTCTTTGAATCTTCTTTATCATGCTAAGAGGAGCAGGAAAAAGCAAAAAATTTCAGAATTGCACCTTGCAATGCGGAGAAATTACTGTTTGTGCATTTACAATATTCATTGATTTTTGCGATTGAAAAACATCATGTTATTCATATACCAGAAATGATTGAAGCTACTGACTGAATGAAAGGAGCTGGCATCTCGCTCTCTTTGAATCTTCTTTATCATGCTAAGAGGAGCAGGAAAAAGTAAAAAATTTCAGAATTGCACCTTGCAATGCGGAGAAATTACTGTTTGTGCATTTACAATATTCAATGATTTTTGCCATTGAAAAACGTCCAGAAATGATTGAAGCTACTGACTGAATGAAAGGAGCTGGCATCTCACTCTCTTTGAATCTTGTTTATCATGCTAAGAGGAGCAGGAAAAAGCAAAAAATTTCAGAATTGCACCTTGCAATGCGGAGAAATTACTGTTTGTGCATTTACAATATTCATTGATTTTTGCCATTGAAAAACGTCCAGAAATGATTGAAGCTACTGACTGAATGAAAGGAGCTGGCATCTCACTCTCTTTGAATCTTCTTTATCATGCTAAGAGGAGCAGGAAAAAGCAAAAAATTTCAGAATTGCACCTTGCAATGCGGAGAAATTACTGTTTGTGCATTTACAATATTCATTGATTTTTGCCATTGAAAAACATCATGTTATTCATATACCAGAAATGATTGAAGCTACTGACTGAATGAAAGGAGCTGGCATCTCACTCTCTTTGAATCTTCTTTATCATGCTAAGAGGAGCAGGAAAAAGTAAAAAATTTCAGAATTGCACCTTGCAATGCGGAGAAATTACTGTTTGTGCATTTATAATATTCAATGATTTTTGCCATTGAAAAACGTCCAGAAATGATTGAAGCTACTGACTGAACGAAAGGAGCTGGCATTTCACTCTCTTTGAATCTTCTTTATCATGCTAAGAGGAGCAGGAAAAAGCAAAAAATTTCAGAATTGCACCTTGCAATGCGGAGAAATTACTGTTTGTGCATTTACAATATTCATTGATTTTTGCCATTGAAAAACATCATGTTATTCATGTACCAGAAATGTTTGAAGCTACTGACTGAATGAAAGGAGCTGGCATCTCACTCTCTTTGAATCTTCTTTATCATGCTAAGAGGAGCAGGAAAAAGCAAAAAATTTCAGAATTGCACATTGCAATGCGGAGAAATTACTGTTTGTGCATTTACAATATTCATTGATTTTTGCCATTGAAAAACGTCCAGAAATGATTGAAGCTACTGACTGAATGAAAGGAGCTGGCATCTCACTCTCTTTGAATCTTCTTTATCATGCTAAGAGGAGCAGGAAAAAGCAAAAAATTTCAGAATTGCACCTTGCAATGCGGAGAAATTACTGTTTGTGCATTTACAATATTCATTGATTTTTGCCATTGAAAAACGTCCAGAAATGATTGAAGCTACTGACTGAATGAAAGGAGCTGGCATCTCACTCTCTTTGAATCTTCTTTATCATGCTAAGAGGAGCAGGAAAAAGCAAAAAATTTCAGAATTGCACCTTGCAATGCGGAGAAATTACTGTTTGTGCATTTACAATATTCATTGATTTTTGCCATTGAAAAATGTCCAGAAATGATTGAAGCTACTGACTGAATGAAAGGAGCTGGCATCTCACTCTCTTTGAATCTTCTTTATCATGCTAAGAGGAGCAGGAAAAAGCAAAAAATTTCAGAATTGCGCCTTGCAATGCGGAGAAATTACTGTTTGTGCATTTACAAAATTCATTGATTTTTGCCATTGAAAAACATCATGTTATTCATATACCAGAAATGATTGAAGCTACTGACTGAAGGAAAGGATCTGGCATCTCACTCTCTTTGAATCTTCTTTATCATGCTAAGAGGAGCAGGAAAAAGCAAAAAAATTCAGAATTGCACCTTGCAATGCGGAGAAATTACTGTTTGTGCATTTACAATATTCATTGATTTTTGCCATTGAAAAACGTCCAGAAATGATTGAAGCTACTGACTGAATGAAAGGAGCTGGCATCTCACTCTCTTTGAATCTTCTTTATCATGCTAAGAGGAGCAGGAAAAAGCAAAAAATTTCAGAATTGCACCTTGCAATGCGGAGAAATTACTGTTTGTGCATTTACAATATTCATTGATTTTTGCCATTGAAAAACGTCCAGAAATGATTGAAGCTACTGACTGAATGAAAGGAGCTGGCATCTCACTCTCTTTGAATCTTCTTTATCATGCTAAGAGGAGCAGGAAAAAGCAAAAAATTTCAGAATTGCACCTTGCAATGCGGAGAAATTACTGTTTGTGCATTTACAATATTCATTGATTTTTGCCATTGAAAAATGTCCAGAAATGATTGAAGCTACTGACTGAATGAAAGGAGCTGGCATCTCACTCTCTTTGAATCTTCTTTATCATGCTAAGAGGAGCAGGAAAAAGCAAAAAATTTCAGAATTGCGCCTTGCAATGCGGAGAAATTACTGTTTGTGCATTTACAAAATTCATTGATTTTTGCCATTGAAAAACATCATGTTATTCATATACCAGAAATGATTGAAGCTACTGACTGAAGGAAAGGATCTGGCATCTCACTCTCTTTGAATCTTCTTTATCATGCTAAGAGGAGCAGGAAAAAGCAAAAAATTTTAGAATTGCACCTTGCAATGCGGAGAAATTACTCTTTGTGCATTTACAATATTCATTGGTTTTTGCCATTGAAAAACGTCCAGAAATGATTGAAGCTACTGACTGAATGAAAGGAGCTGGCATCTCACTCTCTTTGAATCTTCTTTATCATGCTAAGAGGAGCAGGAAAAAGCAAAAAATTTCAGAATTGCACCTTGCAATGCGGAGAAATTACTGTTTGTGCATTTACAATATTCATTGATTTTTGCGATTGAAAAACATCATGTTATTCATATACCAGAAATGATTGAAGCTACTGACTGAATGAAAGGAGCTGGCATCTCACTCTCTTTGAATCTTCTTTATCATGCTAAGAGGAGCAGGAAAAAGTAAAAAATTTCAGAATTGCACCTTGCAATGCGGAGAAATTACTGATTGTGCATTTACAATATTCAATGATTTTTGCCATTGAAAAACGTCCAGAAATGATTAAAGCTACTGACTGAATGAAAGGAGCTGGCATCTCACTCTCTTTGAATCTTCTTTATCATGCTAAGAGGAGCAGGAAAAAGCAAAAAATTTCAGAATTGCACCTTGCAATGCGGAGAAATTACTGTTTGTGCATTTACAATATTCATTGATTTTTGCCATTGAAAAACGTCCAGAAATGATTGAAGCTACTGACTGAATGAAAGGAGCTGGCATCTCACTCTCTTTGAATCTTCTTTATCATGCTAAGAGGAGCAGGAAAAAGCAAAAAATTTCAGAATTGCACCTTGCAATGCGGAGAAATTACTGTTTGTGCATTTACAATATTCATTGATTTTTGCCATTGAAAAACATCATGTTATTCATATACCAGAAATGATTGAAGCTACTGACTGAATGAAAGGAGCTGGCATCTCACTCTCTTTGAATCTTCTTTATCATGCTAAGCGGAGCAGGAAAAAGTAAAAAATTTCAGAATTGCACCTTGCAATGCGGAGAAATTACTGTTTGTGCATTTATAATATTCAATGATTTTTGCCATTGAAAAACGTCCAGAAATGATTGAAGCTACTGACTGAACGAAAGGAGCTGGCATCTCACTCTCTTTGAATCTTCTTTATCATGCTAAGAGGAGCAGAAAAAAGCAAAAAATTTCAGAATTGCACCTTGCAATGCGGAGAAATTACTGTTTGTGCATTTACAATATTCATTGATTTTTGCCATTGAAAAACATCATGTTATTCATATACCAGAAATGTTTGAAGCTACTGACTGAATGAAAGGAGCTGGCATCTCACTCTCTTTGAATCTTCTTTATCATGCTAAGAGGAGCAGGAAAAAGCAAAAAATTTCAGAATTGCACATTGCAATGCGGAGAAATTACTGTTTGTGCATTTACAATATTCATTGATTTTTGCCATTGAAAAACGTCCAGAAATGATTGAAGCTACTGACTGAATGAAAGGAGCTGGCATCTCACTCTCTTTGAATCTTCTTTATCATGCTAAGAGGAGCAGGAAAAAGCAAAAAATTTCAGAATTGCACCTTGCAATGCGGAGAAATTACTGTTTGTGCATTTACAATATTCATTGATTTTTGCCATTGAAAAACGTCCAGAAATGATTGAAGCTACTGAATGAATGAAAGGAGCTGGCATCTCACTCTCTTTGAATCTTCTTTATCATGCTAAGAGGAGCAGGAAAAAGCAAAAAATTTCAGAATTGCACCTTGCAATGCGGAGAAATTACTGTTTGTGCATTTACAATATTCATTGATTTTTGCCATTGAAAAACATGTTATTCATATACCAGAAATGTTTGAAGCTCCTGACTGAATGAAAGGAGCTGGCACCTCACTCTCTTTGAATCTTCTTTATCATGCTAAGAGGAGCAGGAAAAAGCAAAAAATTTCAGAATTGCACCTTGCAATGCGGAGAAATTACTGTTTGTGCATTTACAATATTCATTGATTTTTGCCATTGAAAAACGTCCAGAAATGATTGAAGCTACTGACTGAATGAAAGGAGCTGTCATCTCACTCTCTTTGAATCTTCTTTATCATGCTAAGAGGAGCAGGAAAAAGCAAAAAATTTCAGAATTGCACCTTGCAATGCGGAGAAATTACTGTTTGTGCATTTACAATATTCATTGATTTTTGCCATTGAAAAATGTCCAGAAATGATTGAAGCTACTGACTGAATGAAAGGAGCTGGCATCTCACTCTCTTTGAATCTTCTTTATCATGCTAAGAGGAGCAGGAAAAAGCAAAAAATTTCAGAATTGCGCCTTGCAATGCGGAGAAATTACTGTTTGTGCATTTACAAAATTCATTGATTTTTGCCATTGAAAAACATCATGTTATTCATATGCCAGAAATGATTGAAGCTACTGACTGAAGGAAAGGAGCTGGCATCTCACTCTCTTTGAATCTTCTTTATCATGCTAAGAGGAGCAGGAAAAAGCAAAAAATTTCAGAATTGCGCCTTGCAATGCGGTGAAATTACTGTTTGTGCATTTACAAAATTCATTGATTTTTGCCATTGAAAAACATCATGTTATTCATATGCCAGAAATGATTGAAGCTACTGACTGAAGGAAAGGAGCTGGCATCTCACTCTCTTTGAATCTTCTTTATCATGCTAAGAGGAGCAGGAAAAAGCAAAAAATTTCAGAATTGCACCTTGCAATGCGGAGAAATTACTGTTTGTGCATTTACAATATTCATTGATTTTTGCCATTGAAAAACGTCCAGAAATGATTGAAGCTACTGACTGAATGAAAGGAGCTGGCATCTCACTCTCTTTGAATCTTCTTTATCATGCTAAGAGGAGCAGGAAAAAGCAAAAAATTTCAGAATTGCACCTTGCAATGCGGAGAAATTACTGTTTGTGCATTTACAATATTCATTGATTTTTGCGATTGAAAAACATCATGTTATTCATATACCAGAAATGATTGAAGCTACTGACTGAATGAAAGGAGCTGGCATCTCACTCTCTTTGAATCTTCTTTATCATGCTAAGAGGAGCAGGAAAAAGTAAAAAATTTCAGAATTGCACCTTGCAATGCGGAGAAATTACTGTTTGTGCATTTACAATATTCAATGATTTTTGCCATTGAAAAACGTCCAGAAATGATTAAAGCTACTGACTGAATGAAAGGAGCTGGCATCTCACTCTCTTTGAATCTTCTTTATCATGCTAAGAGGAGCAGGAAAAAGCAAAAAATTTCAGAATTGCACCTTGCAATGCGGAGAAATTACTGTTTGTGCATTTACAATATTCATTGATTTTTGCCATTGAAAAACGTCCAGAAATGATTGAAGCTACTGACTGAATGAAAGGAGCTGGCATCTCACTCTCTTTGAATCTTCTTTATCATGCTAAGAGGAGCAGGAAAAAGCAAAAAATTTCAGAATTGCACCTTGCAATGCGGAGAAATTACTGTTTGTGCATTTACAATATTCATTGATTTTTGCCATTGAAAAACATCATGTTATTCATATACCAGAAATGATTGAAGCTACTGACTGAATGAAAGGAGCTGGCATCTCACTCTCTTTGAATCTTCTTTATCATGCTAAGAGGAGCAGGAAAAAGTAAAAAATTTCAGAATTGCACCTTGCAATGCGGAGAAATTACTGTTTGTGCATTTATAATATTCAATGATTTTTGCCATTGAAAAACGTCCAGAAATGATTGAAGCTACTGACTGAACGAAAGGAGCTGGCATCTCACTCTCTTTGAATCTTCTTTATCATGCTAAGAGGAGCAGAAAAAAGCAAAAATTTTCAGAATTGCACCTTGCAATGCGGAGAAATTACTGTTTGTGCATTTACAATATTCATTGATTTTTGCCATTGAAAAACATCATGTTATTCATATACCAGAAATGTTTGAAGCTACTGGCTGAATGAAAGGAGCTGGCATCTCACTCTCTTTGAATCTTCTTTATCATGCTAAGAGGAGCAGGAAAAAGCAAAAAATTTCAGAATTGCACATTGCAATGCGGTGAAATTACTGTTTGTGCATTTACAATATTCATTGATTTTTGCCATTGAAAAACGTCCAGAAATGATTGAAGCTACTGACTGAATGAAAGGAGCTGGCATCTCACTCTCTTTGAATCTTCTTTATCATGCTAAGAGGAGCAGGAAAAAGCAAAAAATTTCAGAATTGCACCTTGCAATGCGGAGAAATTACTGTTTGTGCATTTACAATATTCATTGATTTTTGCCATTGAAAAACATGTTATTCATATACCAGAAATGTTTGAAGCTCCTGACTGAATGAAAGGAGCTGGCACCTCACTCTCTTTGAATCTTCTTTATCATGCTAAGAGGAGCAGGAAAAAGCAAAAAATTTCAGAATTGCACCTTGCAATGCGGAGAAATTACTGTTTGTGCATTTACAATATTCATTGATTTTTGCCATTGAAAAACGTCCAGAAATGATTGAAGCTACTGACTGAATGAAAGGAGCTGTCATCTCACTCTCTTTGAATCTTCTTTATCATGCTAAGAGGAGCAGGAAAAAGCAAAAAATTTCAGAATTGCACCTTGCAATGCGGAGAAATTACTGTTTGTGCATTTACAATATTCATTGATTTTTGCCATTGAAAAATGTCCAGAAATGATTGAAGCTACTGACTGAATGAAAGGAGCTGGCATCTCACTCTCTTTGAATCTTCTTTATCATGCTAAGAGGAGCAGGAAAAAGCAAAAAATTTCAGAATTGCGCCTTGCAATGCGGAGAAATTACTGTTTGTGCATTTACAAAATTCATTGATTTTTGCCATTGAAAAACATCATGTTATTCATATGCCAGAAATGATTGAAGCTACTGACTGAAGGAAAGGAGCTGGCATCTCACTCTCTTTGAATCTTCTTTATCATGCTAAGAGGAGCAGGAAAAAGAAAAAAATTTCAGAATTGCGCCTTGCAATGCGGAGAAATTACTGTTTGTGCATTTACAAAATTCATTGATTTTTGCCATTGAAAAACATCATGTTATTCATATGCCAGAAATGATTGAAGCTACTGACTGAAGGAAAGGAGCTGGCATCTCACTCTCTTTGAATCTTCTTTATCATGCTAAGAGGAGCAGGAAAAAGCAAAAAATTTCAGAATTGCACCTTGCAATGCGGAGAAATTACTGTTTGTGCATTTACAATATTCATTGATTTTTGCCATTGAAAAACGTCCAGAAATGATTGAAGCTACTGACTGAATGAAAGGAGCTGGCATCTCACTCTCTTTGAATCTTCTTTATCATGCTAAGAGGAGCAGGAAAAAGCAAAAAATTTCAGAATTGCACCTTGCAATGCGGAGAAATTACTGTTTGTGCATTTACAATATTCATTGATTTTTGCGATTGAAAAACATCATGTTATTCATATACCAGAAATGTTTGAAGCTACTGGCTGAATGAAAGGAGCTGGCATCTCACTCTCTTTGAATCTTCTTTATCATGCTAAGAGGAGCAGGAAAAAGCAAAAAATTTCAGAATTGCACATTGCAATGCGGTGAAATTACTGTTTGTGCATTTACAATATTCATTGATTTTTGCCATTGAAAAACGTCCAGAAATGATTGAAGCTACTGACTGAATGAAAGGAGCTGGCATCTCACTCTCTTTGAATCTTCTTTATCATGCTAAGAGGAGCAGGAAAAAGCAAAAAATTTCAGAATTGCACCTTGCAATGCGGAGAAATTACTGTTTGTGCATTTACAATATTCATTGATTTTTGCCATTGAAAAACATGTTATTCATATACCAGAAATGTTTGAAGCTCCTGACTGAATGAAAGGAGCTGGCACCTCACTCTCTTTGAATCTTCTTTATCATGCTAAGAGGAGCAGGAAAAAGCAAAAAATTTCAGAATTGCACCTTGCAATGCGGAGAAATTACTGTTTGTGCATTTACAATATTCATTGATTTTTGCCATTGAAAAACGTCCAGAAATGATTGAAGCTACTGACTGAATGAAAGGAGCTGTCATCTCACTCTCTTTGAATCTTCTTTATCATGCTAAGAGGAGCAGGAAAAAGCAAAAAATTTCAGAATTGCACCTTGCAATGCGGAGAAATTACTGTTTGTGCATTTACAATATTCATTGATTTTTGCCATTGAAAAATGTCCAGAAATGATTGAAGCTACTGACTGAATGAAAGGAGCTGGCATCTCACTCTCTTTGAATCTTCTTTATCATGCTAAGAGGAGCAGGAAAAAGCAAAAAATTTCAGAATTGCGCCTTGCAATGCGGAGAAATTACTGTTTGTGCATTTACAAAATTCATTGATTTTTGCCATTGAAAAACATCATGTTATTCATATGCCAGAAATGATTGAAGCTACTGACTGAAGGAAAGGAGCTGGCATCTCACTCTCTTTGAATCTTCTTTATCATGCTAAGAGGAGCAGGAAAAAGAAAAAAATTTCAGAATTGCGCCTTGCAATGCGGAGAAATTACTGTTTGTGCATTTACAAAATTCATTGATTTTTGCCATTGAAAAACATCATGTTATTCATATGCCAGAAATGATTGAAGCTACTGACTGAAGGAAAGGAGCTGGCATCTCACTCTCTTTGAATCTTCTTTATCATGCTAAGAGGAGCAGGAAAAAGCAAAAAATTTCAGAATTGCACCTTGCAATGCGGAGAAATTACTGTTTGTGCATTTACAATATTCATTGATTTTTGCCATTGAAAAACGTCCAGAAATGATTGAAGCTACTGACTGAATGAAAGGAGCTGGCATCTCACTCTCTTTGAATCTTCTTTATCATGCTAAGAGGAGCAGGAAAAAGCAAAAAATTTCAGAATTGCACCTTGCAATGCGGAGAAATTACTGTTTGTGCATTTACAATATTCATTGATTTTTGCGATTGAAAAACATCATGTTATTCATATACCAGAAATGATTGAAGCTACTGACTGAATGAAAGGAGCTGGCATCTCACTCTCTTTGAATCTTCTTTATCATGCTAAGAGGAGCAGGAAAAAGTAAAAAATTTCAGAATTGCACCTTGCAATGCGGAGAAATTACTGTTTGTGCATTTACAATATTCAATGAATTTTGCCATTGAAAAACGTCCAGAAATGATTGAAGCTACTGACTGAACTAAAGGAGCTGGCATCTCACTCTCTTTGAATCTTCTTTATCATGCTAAGAGGAGCAGGAAAAAGCAAAAAATTTCAGAATTGCACCTTGCAATGCGGAGAAATTACTGTTTGTGCATTTACAATATTCATTGATTTTTGCCATTGAAAAATGTCCAGAAATGATTGAAGCTACTGACTGAATGAAAGGAGCTGGCATCTCACTCTCTTTGAGTCTTCTTTACCATGCTAAGAGGAGCAGGAAAAAGCAAAAAATTTCAGAATTGCGCCTTGCAATGCGGAGAAATTACTGTTTGTGCATTTACAAAATTCATTGATTTTTGCCATTGAAAAACATCATGTTATTCATATGCCAGAAATGATTGAAGCTACTGACTGAAGGAAAGGAGCTGGCATCTCACTCTCTTTGAATCTTCTTTATCATGCTAAGAGGAGCAGGAAAAAGCAAAAAATTTCAGAATTGCGCCTTGCAATGCGGAGAAATTACTGTTTGTGCATTTACAAAATTCATTGATTTTTGCCATTGAAAAACATCATGTTATTCATATGCCAGAAATGATTGAAGCTACTGACTGAAGGAAAGGAGCTGGCATCTCACTCTCTTTGAATCTTCTTTATCATGCTAAGAGGAGCAGGAAAAAGCAAAAAATTTCAGAATTGCACCTTGCAATGCGGAGAAATTACTGTTTGTGCATTTACAATATTCATTGATTTTTGCCATTGAAAAACGTCCAGAAATGATTGAAGCTACTGACTGAATGAAAGGAGCTGGCATCTCACTCTCTTTGAATCTTCTTTATCATGCTAAGAGGAGCAGGAAAAAGCAAAAAATTTCAGAATTGCACCTTGCAATGCGGAGAAATTACTGTTTGTGCATTTACAATATTCATTGATTTTTGCGGTTGAAAAACATCATGTTATTCATATACCAGAAATGATTGAAGCTACTGACTGAATTAAAGGAGCTGGCATCTCACTCTCTTTGAATCTTCTTTATCATGCTAAGAGGAGCAGGAAAAAGTAAAAAATTTCAGAATTGCACCTTGCAATGCGGAGAAATTACTGTTTGTGCATTTACAATATTCAATGAATTTTGCCATTGAAAAACGTCCAGAAATGATTGAAGCTACTGACTGAACTAAAGGAGCTGGCATCTCACTCTCTTTGAATCTTCTTTATCATGCTAAGAGGAGCAGGAAAAAGCAAAAAATTTCAGAATTGCACCTTGCAATGCGGAGAAATTACTGTTTGTGCATTTACAATATTCATTGATTTTTGCCATTGAAAAACATCATGTTATTCATATACCAGAAATGTTTGAAGCTACTGACTGAATGAAAGGAGCTGGTATCTCACTCTCTTTGAATCTTCTTCATAATGCTAAGAGGAGCAGGAAAAAGCAAAAAATTTCAGAATTGCACCTTGCAATGCGGAGAAATTACTGTTTGTGCATTTACAATATTCATTGATTTTTGCCATTGAAAAACGTCCAGAAATGATTGAAGCTACTGACAATGAAAGGAGCTGGCATCTCACTCTCTTTGAATCTTCTTTATCATGCTAAGAGGAGCAGGAAAAAGCAAAAAATTTCAGAATTGCACCTTGCAATGCTGAGAAATTACTGTTTGTGCATTTACAAAATTCATTGATTTTTGCCATTGAAAAACATCATGTCATTCATATACCAGAAGTGATTGAAGCTACTGACTGAATGAAAGGAGCTGGCATCTCACTCTCTTTGAATCTTCTTTATCATGCTAAGAGGAGCAGGAAAAAGCAAAAAATTTCAGAATTGCACCTTGCAATGCGGAGAAATTACTGTTTGTGCATTTACAATATTCATTGATTTTTGCCATTGAAAAATGTCCAGAAATGATTGAAGCTACTGACTGAATGAAAGGAGCTGGCATCTCACTCTCTTTGAATCTTCTTTATCATGCTAAGAGGAGCAGGAAAAAGCAAAAAATTTCAGAATTGCGCCTTGCAATGCGGAGAAATTACTGTTTGTGCATTTACAAAATTCATTGATTTTTGCCATTGAAAAACATCATGTTATTCATATGCCAGAAATGATTGAAGCTACTGACTGAAGGAAAGGAGCTGGCATCTCACTCTCTTTGAATCTTCTTTATCATGCTAAGAGGAGCAGGAAAAAGAAAAAAATTTCAGAATTGCGCCTTGCAATGCGGAGAAATTACTGTTTGTGCATTTACAAAATTCATTGATTTTTGCCATTGAAAAACATCATGTTATTCATATGCCAGAAATGATTGAAGCTACTGACTGAAGGAAAGGAGCTGGCATCTCACTCTCTTTGAATCTTCTTTATCATGCTAAGAGGAGCAGGAAAAAGCAAAAAATTTCAGAATTGCACCTTGCAATGCGGAGAAATTACTGTTTGTGCATTTACAATATTCATTGATTTTTGCCATTGAAAAACGTCCAGAAATGATTGAAGCTACTGACTGAATGAAAGGAGCTGGCATCTCACTCTCTTTGAATCTTCTTTATCATGCTAAGAGGAGCAGGAAAAAGCAAAAAATTTCAGAATTGCACCTTGCAATGCGGAGAAATTACTGTTTGTGCATTTACAATATTCATTGATTTTTGCGATTGAAAAACATCATGTTATTCATATACCAGAAATGATTGAAGCTACTGACTGAATGAAAGGAGCTGGCATCTCACTCTCTTTGAATCTTCTTTATCATGCTAAGAGGAGCAGGAAAAAGTAAAAAATTTCAGAATTGCACCTTGCAATGCGGAGAAATTACTGTTTGTGCATTTACAATATTCAATGAATTTTGCCATTGAAAAACGTCCAGAAATGATTGAAGCTACTGACTGAACTAAAGGAGCTGGCATCTCACTCTCTTTGAATCTTCTTTATCATGCTAAGAGGAGCAGGAAAAAGCAAAAAATTTCAGAATTGCACCTTGCAATGCGGAGAAATTACTGTTTGTGCATTTACAATATTCATTGATTTTTGCCATTGAAAAATGTCCAGAAATGATTGAAGCTACTGACTGAATGAAAGGAGCTGGCATCTCACTCTCTTTGAATCTTCTTTACCATGCTAAGAGGAGCAGGAAAAAGCAAAAAATTTCAGAATTGCGCCTTGCAATGCGGAGAAATTACTGTTTGTGCATTTACAAAATTCATTGATTTTTGCCATTGAAAAACATCATGTTATTCATATGCCAGAAATGATTGAAGCTACTGACTGAAGGAAAGGAGCTGGCATCTCACTCTCTTTGAATCTTCTTTATCATGCTAAGAGGAGCAGGAAAAAGCAAAAAATTTCAGAATTGCACCTTGCAATGCGGAGAAATTACTGTTTGTGCATTTACAATATTCATTGATTTTTGCCATTGAAAAACGTCCAGAAATGATTGAAGCTACTGACTGAATGAAAGGAGCTGGCATCTCACTCTCTTTGAATCTTCTTTATCATGCTAAGAGGAGCAGGAAAAAGCAAAAAATTTCAGAATTGCACCTTGCAATGCGGAGAAATTACTGTTTGTGCATTTACAATATTCATTGATTTTTGCGATTGAAAAACATCATGTTATTCATATACCAGAAATGATTGAAGCTACTGACTGAATTAAAGGAGCTGGCATCTCACTCTCTTTGAATCTTCTTTATCATGCTAAGAGGAGCAGGAAAAAGTAAAAAATTTCAGAATTGCACCTTGCAATGCGGAGAAATTACTGTTTGTGCATTTACAATATTCAATGAATTTTGCCATTGAAAAACGTCCAGAAATGATTGAAGCTACTGACTGAACTAAAGGAGCTGGCATCTCACTCTCTTTGAATCTTCTTTATCATGCTAAGAGGAGCAGGAAAAAGCAAAAAATTTCAGAATTGCACCTTGCAATGCGGAGAAATTACTGTTTGTGCATTTACAATATTCATTGATTTTTGCCATTGAAAAATGTCCAGAAATGATTGAAGCTACTGACTGAATGAAAGGAGCTGGCATCTCACTCTCTTTGAATCTTCTTTACCATGCTAAGAGGAGCAGGAAAAAGCAAAAAATTTCAGAATTGCGCCTTGCAATGCGGAGAAATTACTGTTTGTGCATTTACAAAATTCATTGATTTTTGCCATTGAAAAACATCATGTTATTCATATGCCAGAAATGATTGAAGCTACTGACTGAAGGAAAGGAGCTGGCATCTCACTCTCTTTGAATCTTCTTTATCATGCTAAGATGAGCAGGAAAAAGCAAAAAATTTCAGAATTGCACCTTGCAATGCGGAGAAATTACTGTTTGTGCATTTACAATATTCATTGATTTTTGCCATTGAAAAACGTCCAGAAATGATTGAAGCTACTGACTGAATGAAAGGAGCTGGCATCTCACTCTCTTTGAATCTTCTTTATCATGCTAAGAGGAGCAGGAAAAAGCAAAAAATTTCAGAATTGCACCTTGCAATGCGGAGAAATTACTGTTTGTGCATTTACAATATTCATTGATTTTTGCGATTGAAAAACATCATGTTATTCATATACCAGAAATGATTGAAGCTACTGACTGAATTAAAGGAGCTGGCATCTCACTCTCTTTGAATCTTCTTTATCATGCTAAGAGGAGCAGGAAAAAGTAAAAAATTTCAGAATTGCACCTTGCAATGCGGAGAAATTACTGTTTGTGCATTTACAATATTCAATGAATTTTGCCATTGAAAAACGTCCAGAAATGATTGAAGCTACTGACTGAACTAAAGGAGCTGGCATCTCACTCTCTTTGAATCTTCTTTATCATGCTAAGAGGAGCAGGAAAAAGCAAAAAATTTCAGAATTGCACCTTGCAATGCGGAGAAATTACTGTTTGTGCATTTACAATATTCATTGATTTTTGCCATTGAAAAACATCATGTTATTCATATACCAGAAATGTTTGAAGCTACTGACTGAATGAAAGGAGCTGGTATCTCACTCTCTTTGAATCTTCTTCATAATGCTAAGAGGAGCAGGAAAAAGCAAAAAATTTCAGAATTGCACCTTGCAATGCGGAGAAATTACTGTTTGTGCATTTACAATATTCATTGATTTTTGCCATTGAAAAACGTCCAGAAATGATTGAAGCTACTGACAATGAAAGGAGCTGGCATCTCACTCTCTTTGAATCTTCTTTATCATGCTAAGAGGAGCAGGAAAAAGCAAAAAATTTCAGAATTGCACCTTGCAATGCTGAGAAATTACTGTTTGTGCATTTACAAAATTCATTGATTTTTGCCATTGAAAAACATCATGTTATTCATATACCAGAAATGATTGAAGCTACTGACTGAATGAAAGGAGCTGGCATCTCACTCTCTTTGAATCTTCTTTATCATGCTAAGAGGAGCAGGAAAAAGCAAAAAATTTCAGAATTGCACCTTGCAATGCGGAGAAATTACTGTTTGTGCATTTACAATATTCATTGATTTTTGCCATTGAAAAACGTCCAGAAATGATTGAAGCTACTGACTGAATGAAAGGAGCTGGCATCTCACTCTCTTTGAATCTTCTTTATCATGCTAAGAGGAGCAGGAAAAAGCAAAAAATTTCAGAATTGCACCTTGCAATGCGGAGAAATTACTGTTTGTGCATTTACAATATTCATTGATTTTTGCCATTGAAAAACGTCCAGAAATGATTGAAGCTACTGACTGAATGAAAGGAGCTGGCATCTCACTCTCTTTGAATCTTCTTTATCATGCTAAGAGGAGCAGGAAAAAGCAAAAAATTTCAGAATTGCACCTTGCAATGCGGAGAAATTACAGTTTGTGCATTTACAATTATTCATTGATTTTTGCCATTGAAAAACGTCCAGAAATGATTGAAGCTACTGACTGAATGAAAGGAGCTGGCATCTCACTCTCTTTGAATCTTCTTTATCATGCTAAGAGGAGCAGGAAAAAGCAAAAAATTTCAGAATTGCACCTTGCAATGCGGAGAAATTACTGTTTGTGCATTTACAATATTCATTGATTTTTGCCATTGAAAAATGTCCAGAAATGATTGAAGCTACTGACTGAATGAAAGGAGCTGGCATCTCACTCTCTTTGAATCTTCTTTATCATGCTAAGAGGAGCAGGAAAAAGCAAAAAATTTCAGAATTGCACCTTGCAATGCGGAGAAATTACTGTTTGTGCATTTACAATATTCATTGATTTTTGCGATTGAAAAACATCATGTTATTCATATACCAGAAATGATTGAAGCTACTGACTGAATGAAAGGAGCTGGCATCTCACTCTCTTTGAATCTTCTTTATCATGCTAAGAGGAGCAGGAAAAAGTAAAAAATTTCAGAATTGCACCTTGCAATGCGGAGAAATTACTGTTTGTGCATTTACAATATTCAATGATTTTTGCAATTGAAAAACGTCCATAAATGATTGAAGCTACTGACTGAATGAAAGGAGCTGGCATCTCACTCTCTTTGAATCTTGTTTATCATGCTAAAAGGAGCAGGAAAAAGCAAAAAATTTCAGAATTGCACCTTGCAATGCGGAGAAATTACTGTTTGTGCATTTACAATATTCATTGATTTTTGCCATTGAAAAACGTCCAGAAATGATTGAAGCTACTGACTGAATGAAAGGAGCTGGCATCTCACTCTCTTTGAATCTTCTTTATCATGCTAAGAGGAGCAGGAAAAAGCAAAAAATTTCAGAATTGCACCTTGCAATGCGGAGAAATTACTGTTTGTGCATTTACAATATTCATTGATTTTTGCAATTGAAAAACGTCCAGAAATGATTGAAGCTACTGACTGAATGAAAGGAGATGGCATCTCACTCTCTTTGAATCTTCTTTATCATGCTAAGAGGAGCAGGAAAAAGTAAAAAATTTCAGAATTGCACCTTGCAATGCGGAGAAATTACTGTTTGTGCATTTACAATATTCAATGATTTTTGCCATTGAAAAACGTCCAGAAATGATTGAAGCTACTGACTGAACGAAAGGAGCTGGCATCTCACTCTCTTTGAATCTTCTTTATCATGCTAAGAGGAGCAGGAAAAAGCAAAAAATTTCAGAATTGCACCTTGCAATGCTGAGAAATTACTGTTTGTGCATTTACAAAATTCATTGATTTTTGCCATTGAAAAACATCATGTTATTCATATACCAGAAATGATTGAAGCTACTGACTGAATGAAAGGAGCTGGCATCTCACTCTCTTTGAATCTTCTTTATCATGCTAAGAGGAGCAGGAAAAAGCAAAAAATTTCAGAATTGCACCTTGCAATGCGGAGAAATTACTGTTTGTGCATTTACAATATTCATTGATTTTTGCCATTGAAAAACATCATGTTATTCATATACCAGAAATGTTTGAAGCTAGTGACTGAATGAAAGGAGCTGACATCTCACTCTCTTTGAATCTTCTTTATCATGCTAAGAGGAGCAGGAAAAAGCAAAAAATTTCAGAATTGCACCTTGCAATGCGGAGAAATTACTGTTTGTGCATTTACAATATTCATTGATTTTTGCCATTGAAAAACGTCCAGAAATGATTGAAGCTACTGACTGAATGAAAGGAGCTGGCATCTCACTCTCTTTGAATCTTCTTTATCATGCTAAGAGGAGCAGGAAAAAGCAAAAAATTTCAGAATTGCACCTTGCAATGCGGAGAAATTACTGTTTGTGCATTTACAATATTCATTGATTTTTGCCATTGAAAAACGTCCAGAAATGATTGAAGCTACTGACTGAATGAAAGGAGCTGGCATCTCACTCTCTTTGAATCTTCTTTATCATGCTAAGAGGAGCAGGAAAAAGCAAAAAATTTCAGAATTGCACCTTGCAATGCGGAGAAATTACTGTTTGTGCATTTAAAATATTCATTGATTTTTGCCATTGAAAAACGTCCAGAAATGATTGAAGCTACTGACAATGAAAGGAGCTGGCATCTCACTCTCTTTGAATCTTCTTTATCATGCTAAGAGCAGCAGGAAAAAGCAAAAAATTTCAGAATTGCACCTTGCAATGCTGAGAAATTACTGTTTGTGCATTTACAAAATTCATTGATTTTTGCCATTGAAAAACATCATGTTATTCATATACCAGAAATGATTGAAGCTACTGACTGAATGAAAGGAGCTGGCATCTCACTCTCTTTGAATCTTCTTTATCATGCTAAGAGGAGCAGGAAAAAGCAAAAAATTTCAGAATTGCACCTTGCAATGCGGAGAAATTACTTTTTGTGCATTTACAATATTCATTGATTTTTGCCATTGAAAAACATCATGTTATTCATATACCAGAAATGTTTGAAGCTACTGACTGAATGAAAGGAGCTGACATCTCACTCTCTTTGAATCTTCTTTATCATGCTAAGAGGAGCAGGAAAAAGCAAAAAATTTCAGAATTGCACCTTGCAATGCGGAGAAATTACTGTTTGTGCATTTACAATATTCATTGATTTTTGCCATTGAAAAATGTCCAGAAATGATTGAAGCTACTGACTGAATGAAAGGAGCTGGCATCTCACTCTCTTTGAATCTTCTTTATCATGCTAAGAGGAGCAGGAAAAAGCAAAAAATTTCAGAATTGCACCTTGCAATGCGGAGAAATTACTGTTTGTGCATTTACAATATTCATTGATTTTTGCCATTGAAAAATGTCCAGAAATGATTGAAGCTACTGACTGAATGAAAGGAGCTGGCATCTCACTCTCTTTGAATCTTCTTTATCATGCTAAGAGGAGCAGGAAAAAGCAAAAAATTTCAGAATTGCACCTTGCAATGCGGAGAAATTACAGTTTGTGCATTTACAATATTCATTGATTTTTGCCATTGAAAAACGTCCAGAAATGATTGAAGCTACTGACTGAATGAAAGGAGCTGGCATCTCACTCTCTTTGAATCTTCTTTATCATGCTAAGAGTAGCAGGAAAAAGCAAAAAATTTCAGAATTGCACCTAGCAATGCGGAGAAATTACTGTTTGTGCATTTACAATATTAATTGATTTTTGCCATTGAAAAACGTCCAGAAATGATTGAAGCTACTGACTGAATGAAAGGAGCTGGCATCTCACTCTCTTTGAATCTTCTTTATCATGCTAAGAGGAGCAGGAAAAAGCAAAAAATTTCAGAATTGCACCTTGCAATGCGGAGAAATTACTGTTTGTGCATTTACAATATTCATTGATTTTTGCCATTGAAAAACATGTTATTCATATACCAGAAATGTTTGAAGCTCCTGACTGAATGAAAGGAGCTGGCACCTCACTCTCTTTGAATCTTCTTTATCATGCTAAGAGGAGCAGGAAAAAGCAAAAAATTTCAGAATTGCACCTTGCAATGCGGAGAAATTACTGTTTGTGCATTTACAATATTCATTGATTTTTGCCATTGAAAAACGTCCAGAAATGATTGAAGCTACTGACTGAATGAGGGGAGCTGGCATCTCACTCTCTTTGAATCTTCTTTATCATGCTAAGAGGAGCAGGAAAAAGCAAAAAATTTCAGAATTGCACCTTGCAATGCGGAGAAATTACTGTTTGTGCATTTACAATATTCATTGATTTTTGCCATTGAAAAATGTCCAGAAATGATTGAAGCTACTGACTGAATGAAAGGAGCTGGCATCTCACTCTCTTTGAATCTTCTTTATCATGCTAAGAGGAGCAGGAAAAAGCAAAAAATTTCAGAATTGCGCCTTGCAATGCGGAGAAATTACTGTTTGTGCATTTACAAAATTCATTGATTTTTGCCATTGAAAAACATGATGTTATTCATATACCAGAAATGATTGAAGCTACTGACTGAAGGAAAGGAGCTGGCATCTCACTCTCTTTGAATCTTCTTTATCATGCTAAGAGGAGCAGGAAAAAGCAAAAAATTTCAGAATTGCACCTTGCAATGCGGAGAAATTACTGTTTGTGCATTTACAATATTCATTGATTTTTGCCATTGAAAAATGTCCAGAAATGATTGAAGCTACTGACTGAATGAAAGGAGCTGGCATCTCACTCTCTTTGAATCTTTTTTATCATGCTAAGAGGAGCAGGAAAAAGCAAAAAATTTCAGAATTGCACCTTGCAATGCGGAGAAATTACTGTTTGTGCATTTACAATATTCATTGATTTTTGCCATTGAAAAACGTCCAGAAATGATTGAAGCTACTGACTGAATGAAAGGAGCTGGCATCTCACTCTCTTTGAATCTTCTTTATCATGCTAAGAGGAGCAGGAAAAAGCAAAAAATTTCAGAATTGCACCTTGCAATGCGGAGAAATTACTGTTTGTGCATTTACAATATTCATTGATTTTTGCCATTGAAAAACGTCCAGAAATGATTGAAGCTACTGACTGAATGAAAGGAGCTGGCATCTCACTCTCTTTGAATCTTCTTTATCATGCTAAGAGGAGCAGGAAAAAGCAAAAAATTTCAGAATTGCACCTTGCAATGCGGAGAAATTACTGTTTGTGCATTTACAATATTCATTGATTTTTGCCATTGAAAAACATGTTATTCATATACCAGAAATGTTTGAAGCTCCTGACTGAATGAAAGGAGCTGGCATCTCACTCTCTTTGAATCTTCTTTATCATGCTAAGAGGAGCAGGAAAAAGCAAAAAATTTCAGAATTGCCCATTGCAATGCGGAGAAATTACTGTTTGTGCATTTACAATATTCATTGATTTTTGCCATTGAAAAACGTCCAGAAATGATTGAAGCTACTGACTGAATGAAAGGAGCTGGCATCTCACTCTCTTTGAATCTTCTTTATCATGCTAAGAGGAGCAGGAAAAAGCAAAAAATTTCAGAATTGCACCTTGCAATGCGGAGAAATTACTGTTTGTGCATTTACAATATTCATTGATTTTTGCCATTGAAAAACATGTTATTCATATACCAGAAATGTTTGAAGCTCCTGACTGAATGAAAGGAGCTGGCACCTCACTCTCTTTGAATCTTCTTTATCATGCTAAGAGGAGCAGGAAAAAGCAAAAAATTTCAGAATTGCACCTTGCAATGCGGAGAAATTACTGTTTGTGCATTTACAATATTCATTGATTTTTGCCATTGAAAAACGTCCAGAAATGATTGAAGCTACTGACTGAATGAAAGGAGCTGTCATCTCACTCTCTTTGAATCTTCTTTATCATGCTAAGAGGAGCAGGAAAAAGCAAAAAATTTCAGAATTGCACCTTGCAATGCGGAGAAATTACTGTTTGTGCATTTACAATATTCATTGATTTTTGCCATTGAAAAATGTCCAGAAATGATTGAAGCTACTGACTGAATGAAAGGAGCTGGCATCTCACTCTCTTTGAATCTTCTTTATCATGCTAAGAGGAGCAGGAAAAAGCAAAAAATTTCAGAATTGCGCCTTGCAATGCGGAGAAATTACTGTTTGTGCATTTACAAAATTCATTGATTTTTGCCATTGAAAAACATCATGTTATTCATATGCCAGAAATGATTGAAGCTACTGACTGAAGGAAAGGAGCTGGCATCTCACTCTCTTTGAATCTTCTTTATCATGCTAAGAGGAGCAGGAAAAAGCAAAAAATTTCAGAATTGCGCCTTGCAATGCGGAGAAATTACTGTTTGTGCATTTACAAAATTCATTGATTTTTGCCATTGAAAAACATCATGTTATTCATATGCCAGAAATGATTGAAGCTACTGACTGAAGGAAAGGAGCTGGCATCTCACTCTCTTTGAATCTTCTTTATCATGCTAAGAGGAGCAGGAAAAAGCAAAAAATTTCAGAATTGCACCTTGCAATGCGGAGAAATTACTGTTTGTGCATTTACAATATTCATTGATTTTTGCCATTGAAAAACGTCCAGAAATGATTGAAGCTACTGACTGAATGAAAGGAGCTGGCATCTCACTCTCTTTGAATCTTCTTTATCATGCTAAGAGGAGCAGGAAAAAGCAAAAAATTTCAGAATTGCACCTTGCAATGTGGAGAAATTACTGTTTGTGCATTTACAATATTCATTGATTTTTGCGATTGAAAAACATCATGTTATTCATATACCAGAAATGATTGAAGCTACTGACTGAATGAAAGGAGCTGGCATCTCACTCTCTTTGAATCTTCTTTATCATGCTAAGAGGAGCAGGAAAAAGTAAAAACTTTCAGAATTGCACCTTGCAATGCGGAGAAATTACTGTTTGTGCATTTACAATATTCAATGAATTTTGCCATTGAAAAACGTCCAGAAATGATTGAAGCTACTGACTGAACTAAAGGAGCTGGCATCTCACTCTCTTTGAATCTTCTTTATCATGCTAAGAGGAGCAGGAAAAAGCAAAAAATTTCAGAATTGCACCTTGCAATGCGGAGAAATTACTGTTTGTGCATTTACAATATTCATTGATTTTTGCCATTGAAAAACGTCCAGAAATGATTGAAGCTACTGACTGAACTAAAGGAGCTGGCATCTCACTCTCTTTGAATCGTCTTTATCATGCTAAGAGGAGCAGGAAAAAGCAAAAAATTTCAGAATTGCACCTTGCAATGCGGAGAAATTACTGTTTGTGCATTTACAATATTCATTGATTTTTGCCATTGAAAAACATCATGTTATTCATATACCAGAAATGTTTGAAGCTACTGACTGAATGAAAGGAGCTGGTATCTCACTCTCTTTGAATCTTCTTCATAATGCTAAGAGGAGCAGGAAAAAGCAAAAAATTTCAGAATTGCACCTTGCAATGCGGAGAAATTACTGTTTGTGCATTTACAATATTCATTGATTTTTGCCATTGAAAAACGTCCAGAAATGATTGAAGCTACTGACAATGAAAGGAGCTGGCATCTCACTCTCTTTGAATCTTCTTTATCATGCTAAGAGGAGCAGGAAAAAGCAAAAAATTTCAGAATTGCACCTTGCAATGCTGAGAAATTACTGTTTGTGCATTTACAAAATTCATTGATTTTTGCCATTGAAAAACATCATGTTATTCATATACCAGAAATGATTGAAGCTACTGACTGAATGAAAGGAGCTGGCATCTCACTCTCTTTGAATCTTCTTTATCATGCTAAGAGGAGCAGGAAAAAGCAAAAAATTTCAGAATTGCACCTTGCAATGCGGAGAAATTACTGTTTGTGCATTTACAATATTCATTGATTTTTGCCATTGAAAAATGTCCAGAAATGATTGAAGCTACTGACTGAATGAAAGGAGCTGGCATCTCACTCTCTTTGAATCTTCTTTATCATGCTAAGAGGAGCAGGAAAAAGCAAAAAATTTCAGAATTGCGCCTTGCAATGCGGAGAAATTACTGTTTGTGCATTTACAAAATTCATTGATTTTTGCCATTGAAAAACATCATGTTATTCATATGCCAGAAATGATTGAAGCTACTGACTGAAGGAAAGGAGCTGGCATCTCACTCTCTTTGAATCTTCTTTATCATGCTAAGAGGAGCAGGAAAAAGCAAAAAATTTCAGAATTGCGCCTTGCAATGCGGAGAAATTACTGTTTGTGCATTTACAACATTCATTGATTTTTGCCATTGAAAAACATCATGTTATTCATATGCCAGAAATGATTGAAGCTACTGACTGAAGGAAAGGAGCTGGCATCTCACTCTCTTTGAATCTTCTTTATCATGCTAAGAGGAGCAGGAAAAAGCAAAAAATTTCAGAATTGCACCTTGCAATGCGGAGAAATTACTGTTTGTGCATTTACAATATTCATTGATTTTTGCCATTGAAAAACGTCCAGAAATGATTGAAGCTACTGACTGAATGAAAGGAGCTGGCATCTCACTCTCTTTGAATCTTCTTTATCATGCTAAGAGGAGCAGGAAAAAGCAAAAAATTTCAGAATTGCACCTTGCAATGTGGAGAAATTACTGTTTGTGCATTTACAATATTCATTGATTTTTGCGATTGAAAAACATCATGTTATTCATATACCAGAAATGAGTGAAGCTACTGACTGAATGAAAGGAGCTGGCATCTCACTCTCTTTGAATCTTCTTTATCATGCTAAGAGGAGCAGGAAAAAGTAAAAAATTTCAGAATTGCACCTTGCAATGCGGAGAAATTACTGTTTGTGCATTTACAATATTCAATGAATTTTGCCATTGAAAAACGTCCAGAAATGATTGAAGCTACTGACTGAACTAAAGGAGCTGGCATCTCACTCTCTTTGAATCTTCTTTATCATGCTAAGAGGAGCAGGAAAAAGCAAAAAATTTCAGAATTGCACCTTGCAATGCGGAGAAATTACTGTTTGTGCATTTACAATATTCATTGATTTTTGCCATTGAAAAATGTCCAGAAATGATTGAAGCTACTGACTGAATGAAAGGAGCTGGCATCTCACTCTCTTTGAATCTTCTTTATCATGCTAAGAGGAGCAGGAAAAAGCAAAAAATTTCAGAATTGCGCTTTGCAATGCGGAGAAATTACTGTTTGTGCATTTACAAAATTCATTGATTTTTGCCATTGAAAAACATCATGTTATTCATATGCCAGAAATGATTGAAGCTACTGACTGAAGGAAAGGAGCTGGCATCTCACTCTCTTTGAATCTTCTTTATCATGCTAAGAGGAGCAGGAAAAAGCAAAAAATTTCAGAATTGCGCCTTGCAATGCGGAGAAATTACTGTTTGTGCATTTACAAAATTCATTGATTTTTGCCATTGAAAAACATCATGTTATTCATATGCCAGAAATGATTGAAGCTACTGACTGAAGGAAAGGAGCTGGCATCTCACTCTCTTTGAATCTTCTTTATCATGCTAAGAGGAGCAGGAAAAAGCAAAAAATTTCAGAATTGCACCTTGCAATGCGGAGAAATTACTGTTTGTGCATTTACAATATTCATTGATTTTTGCCATTGAAAAACGTCCAGAAATGATTGAAGCTACTGACTGAATGAAAGGAGCTGGCATCTCACTCTCTTTGAATCTTCTTTATCATGCTAAGAGGAGCAGGAAAAAGCAAAAAAATTCAGAATTGCACCTTGCAATGCGGAGAAATTACTGTTTGTGCATTTACAATATTCATTGATTTTTGCGATTGAAAAGCATCATGTTATTCATATACCAGAAATTATTGAAGCTACTGACTGAATGAAAGGAGCTGGCATCTCACTCTCTTTGAATCTTCTTTATCATGCTAAGAGGAGCAGGAAAAAGTAAAAAATTTCAGAATTGCACCTTGCAATGCGGAGAAATTACTGTTTGTGCATTTACAATATTCAATGAATTTTGCCATTGAAAAACGTCCAGAAATGATTGAAGCTACTGACTGAACTAAAGGAGCTGGCATCTCACTCTCTTTGAATCTTCTTTATCATGCTAAGAGGAGCAGGAAAAAGCAAAAAATTTCAGAATTGCACCTTGCAATGCGGAGAAATTACTGTTTGTGCATTTACAATATTCATTAATTTTTGCCATTGAAAAACATCATGTTATTCATATACCAGAAATGTTTGAAGCTACTGACTGAATGAAAGGAGCTGGTATCTCACTCTCTTTGAATCTTCTTCATAATGCTAAGAGGAGCAGGAAAAAGCAAAAAATTTCAGAATTGCACCTTGCAATGCGGAGAAATTACTGTTTGTGCATTTACAATATTCATTGATTTTTGCCATTGAAAAACGTCCAGAAATGATTGAAGCTACTGACAATGAAAGGAGCTGGCATCTCACTCTCTTTGAATCTTCTTTATCATGCTAAGAGGAGCAGGAAAAAGCAAAAAATTTCAGAATTGCACCTTGCAATGCTGAGAAATTACTGTTTGTGCATTTACAAAATTCATTGATTTTTGCCATTGAAAAACATCATGTTATTCATATACCAGAAATGATTGAAGCTACTGACTGAATGAAAGGAGCTGGCATCTCACTCTCTTTGAATCTTCTTTATCATGCTAAGAGGAGCAGGAAAAAGCAAAAAATTTCAGAATTGCACCTTGCAATGCGGAGAAATTACTGTTTGTGCATTTACAATATTCATTGATTTTTGCCATTGAAAAACGTCCAGAAATGATTGAAGCTACTGACTGTATGAAAGGAGCTGGCATCTCACTCTCTTTGAATCTTCTTTATCATGCTAAGAGGAGCAGGAAAAAGCAAAAAATTTCAGAATTGCACCTTGCAATGCGGAGAAATTACTGTTTGTGCATTTACAATATTCATTGATTTTTGCCATTGAAAAACGTCCAGAAATGATTGAAGCTACTGACTGAATGAAAGGAGCTGGCATCTCACTCTCTTTGAATCTTCTTTATCATGCTAAGAGGAGCAGGAAAAAGCAAAAAATTTCAGAATTGCACCTTGCAATGCGGAGAAATTACAGTTTGTGCATTTACAATATTCATTGATTTTTGCCATTGAAAAACGTCCAGAAATGATTGAAGCTACTGACTGAATGAAAGGACCTGGCATCTCACTCTCTTTGAATCTTCTTTATCATGCTAAGAGGAGCAGGAAAAAGCAAAAAATTTCAGAATTGCACCTTGCAATGCGGAGAAATTACTGTTTGTGCATTTACAATATTCATTGATTTTTGCCATTGAAAAATGTCCAGAAATGATTGAAGCTACTGACTGAATGAAAGGAGCTGGCATCTCACTCTCTTTGAATCTTCTTTATCATGCTAAGAGGAGCAGGAAAAAGCAAAAAATTTCAGAATTGCACCTTGCAATGCGGAGAAATTACTGTTTGTGCATTTACAATATTCATTGATTTTTGCCATTGAAAAACATGTTATTCATATACCAGAAATGTTTGAAGCTCCTGACTGAATGAAAGGAGCTGGCACCTCACTCTCTTTGAATCTTGTTTATCATGCTAAGAGGAGCAGGAAAAAGCAAAAAATTTCAGAATTGCACCTTGCAATGCGGAGAAATTACTGTTTGTGCATTTACAATATTCATTGATTTTTGCCATTGAAAAACGTCCAGAAATGATTGAAGCTACTGACTGAATGAAAGGAGCTAGCATCTCACTCTCTTTGAATCTTCTTTATCATGCTAAGAGGAGCAGGAAAAAGCAAAAAATTTCAGAATTGCGCCTTGCAATGCGGAGAAATTACTGTTTGTGCATTTACAAAATTCATTGATTTTTGCCATTGAAAAACATCATGTTATTCATATACCAGAAATGATTGAAGCTACTGACTGAAGGAAAGGAGCTGGCATCTCACTCTCTTTGAATCTTCTTTATCATGCTAAGAGGAGCAGGAAAAAGCAAAAAATTTCAGAATTACACCTTGCAATGCGGAGAAATTACTGTTTGTGCATTTACAATATTCATTGATTTTTGCCATTGAAAAACGTCCGGAAATGATTGAAGCTACTGACTGAATGAAAGGAGCTGGCATCTCACTCTCTTTGAATCTTCTTTATCATGCTAAGAGGAGCAGGAAAAAGCAAAAAATTTCAGAATTGCACCTTGCAATGCGGAGAAATTACTGTTTGTGCATTTACAATATTCATTGATTTTTGCGATTGAAAAACATCATGTTATTCATATACCAGAAATGATTGAAGCTACTGACTGAATGAAAGGAGCTGGCATCTCACTCTCTTTGAATCTTGTTTATCATGCTAAAAGGAGCAGGAAAAAGCAAAAAATTTCAGAATTGCACCTTGCAATGCGGAGAAATTACTGTTTGTGCATTTACAATATTCATTGATTTTTGCCATTGAAAAACGTCCAGAAATGATTGAAGCTACTGACTGAATGAAAGGAGCTGGCATCTCACTCTCTTTGAATCTTCTTTATCATGCTAAGAGGAGCAGGAAAAAGCAAAAAATTTCAGAATTGCACCTTGCAATGCGGAGAAATTACTGTTTGTGCATTTACAATATTCATTGATTTTTGCAATTGAAAAACGTCCAGAAATGATTGAAGCTACTGACTGAATGAAAGGAGATGGCATCTCACTCTTTTTGAATCTTCTTTATCATGCTAAGAGGAGCAGGAAAAAGTAAAAAATTTCAGAATTGCACCTTGCAATGCGGAGAAATTACTGTTTGTGCATTTACAATATTCAATGATTTTTGCCATTGAAAAACGTCCAGAAATGATTGAAGCTACTGACTGAACGAAAGGAGCTGGCATCTCACTCTCTTTGAATCTTCTTTATCATGCTAAGAGGAGCAGGAAAAAGCAAAAAATTTCAGAATTGCACCTTGCAATGCGGAGAAATTACTGTTTGTGCATTTACAATATTCATTGATTTTTGCCATTGAAAAACATCATGTTATTCATATACCAGAAATGTTTGAAGCTACTGACTGAATGAAAGGAGCTGGTATCTCACTCTCTTTGAATCTTCTTCATAATGCTAAGAGGAGCAGGAAAAAGCAAAAAATTTCAGAATTGCACCTTGCAATGCGGAGAAATTACTGTTTGTGCATTTACAATATTCATTGATTTTTGCCATTGAAAAACGTCCAGAAATGATTGAAGCTACTGACAATGAAAGGAGCTGGCATCTCACTCTCTTTGAATCTTCTTTATCATGCTAAGAGGAGCAGGAAAAAGCAAAAAATTTCAGAATTGCACCTTGCAATGCAGAGAAATTACTGCTTGTGCATTTACAATATTCATTGATTTTTGCCATTGAAAAACATCATGTTATTCATATACCAGAAATGTTTGAAGCTACTGACTGAATGAAAGGAGCTGACATCTCACTCTCTTTGAATCTTCTTTATCATGCTAAGAGGAGCAGGAAAAAGCAAAAAATTTCAGAATTGCACCTTGCAATGCGGAGAAATTACTGTTTGTGCATTTACAATATTCATTGATTTTTGCCATTGAAAAACGTCCAGAAATGATTGAAGCTACTGACTGAATGAAAGGAGCTGGCATCTCACTCTCTTTGAATCTTCTTTATCATGCTAAGAGGAGCAGGAAAAAGCAAAAAATTTCAGAATTGCACCTTGCAATGCGGAGAAATTACTGTTTGTGCATTTACAATATTCATTGATTTTTGCCATTGAAAAACGTCCAGAAATGATTGAAGCTACTGACTGAATGAAAGGAGCTGGCATCTCACTCTCTTTGAATCTTCTTTATCATGCTAAGAGGAGCAGGAAAAAGCAAAAAATTTCAGAATTGCACCTTGCAATGCGGAGAAATTACTGTTTGTGCATTTAAAATATTCATTGATTTTTGCCATTGAAAAACGTCCAGAAATGATTGAAGCTACTGACAATGAAAGGAGCTGGCATCTCACTCTCTTTGAATCTTCTTTATCATGCTAAGAGCAGCAGGAAAAAGCAAAAAATTTCAGAATTGCACCTTGCAATGCTGAGAAATTACTGTTTGTGCATTTACAAAATTCATTGATTTTTGCCATTGAAAAACATCATGTTATTCATATACCAGAAATGATTGAAGCTACTGACTGAATGAAAGGAGCTGGCATCTCACTCTCTTTGAATCTTCTTTATCATGCTAAGAGGAGCAGGAAAAAGCAAAAAATTTCAGAATTGCACCTTGCAATGCGGAGAAATTACTGTTTGTGCATTTACAATATTCATTGATTTTTGCCATTGAAAAACATCATGTTATTCATATACCAGAAATGTTTGAAGCTACTGACTGAATGAAAGGAGCTGACCTCTCACTCTCTTTGAATCTTCTTTATCATGCTAAGAGGAGCAGGAAAAAGCAAAAAATTTCAGAATTGCACCTTGCAATGCAGAGAAATTACTGTTTGTGCATTTACAATATTCATTGATTTTTGCCATTGAAAAATGTCCAGAAATGATTGAAGCTACTGACTGAATGAAAGGAGCTGGCATCTCACTCTCTTTGAATCTTCTTTATCATGCTAAGAGGAGCAGGAAAAAGCAAAAAATTTCAGAATTGCACCTTGCAATGCGGAGAAATTACTGTTTGTGCATTTACAATATTCATTGATTTTTGCCATTGAAAAATGTCCAGAAATGATTGAAGCTACTGACTGAATGAAAGGAGCTGGCATCTCACTCTCTTTGAATCTTCTTTATCATGCTAAGAGGAGCAGGAAAAAGCAAAAAATTTCAGAATTGCACCTTGCAATGCGGAGAAATTACGGTTTGTGCATTTACAATATTCATTGATTTTTGCCATTGAAAAACGTCCAGAAATGATTGAAGCTACTGACTGAATGAAAGGAGCTGGCATCTCACTCTCTTTGAATCTTCTTTATCATGCTAAGAGTAGCAGGAAAAAGCAAAAAATTTCAGAATTGCACCTAGCAATGCGGAGAAATTGCTGTTTGTGCATTTACAATATTAATTGATTTTTGCCATTGAAAAACGTCCAGAAATGATTGAAGCTACTGACAATGAAAGGAGCTGGCATCTCACTCTCTTTGAATCTTCTTTATCATGCTAAGAGGAGCAGGAAAAAGCAAAAAATTTCAGAATTGCACCTTGCAATGCTGAGAAATTACTGTTTGTGCATTTACAAAATTCATTGATTTTTGCCATTGAAAAACATCATGTTATTCATATACCAGAAATGATTGAAGCTACTGACTGAATGAAAGGAGCTGGCATCTCACTCTCTTTGAATCTTCTTTATCATGCTAAGAGGAGCAGGAAAAAGCAAAAAATTTCAGAATTGCACCTTGCAATGCAGAGAAATTACTGTTTGTGCATTTACAATATTCATTGATTTTTGCCATTGAAAAACATCATGTTATTCATATACCAGAAATGTTTGAAGCTACTGACTGAATGAAAGGAGCTGACATCTCACTCTCTTTGAATCTTCTTTATCATGCTAAGAGGAGCAGGAAAAAGCAAAAAATTTCAGAATTGCACCTTGCAATGCGGAGAAATTACTGTTTGTGCATTTACAATATTCATTGATTTTTGCCATTGAAAAACGTCCAGAAATGATTGAAGCTACTGACTGAATGAAAGGAGCTGGCATCTCACTCTCTTTGAATCTTCTTTATCATGCTAAGAGGAGCAGGAAAAAGCAAAAAATTTCAGAATTGCACCTTGCAATGCGGAGAAATTACTGTTTGTGCATTTACAATATTCATTGATTTTTGCCATTGAAAAATGTCCAGAAATGATTGAAGCTACTGACTGAATGAAAGGAGCTGGCATCTCACTCTCTTTGAATCTTCTTTATCATGCTAAGAGGAGCAGGAAAAAGCAAAAAATTTCAGAATTGCACCTTGCAATGCGGAGAAATTACTGTTTGTGCATTTAAAATATTCATTGATTTTTGCCATTGAAAAACGTCCAGAAATGATTGAAGCTACTGACAATGAAAGGAGCTGGCATCTCACTCTCTTTGAATCTTCTTTATCATGCTAAGAGCAGCAGGAAAAAGCAAAAAATTTCAGAATTGCACCTTGCAATGCTGAGAAATTACTGTTTGTGCATTTACAAAATTCATTGATTTTTGCCATTGAAAAACATCATGTTATTCATATACCAGAAATGATTGAAGCTACTGACTGAATGAAAGGAGCTGGCATCTCACTCTCTTTGAATCTTCTTTATCATGCTAAGAGGAGCAGGAAAAAGCAAAAAATTTCAGAATTGCACCTTGCAATGCGGAGAAATTACTGTTTGTGCATTTACAATATTCATTGATTTTTGCCATTGAAAAACATCATGTTATTCATATACCAGAAATGTTTGAAGCTACTGACTGAATGAAAGGAGCTGACCTCTCACTCTCTTTGAATCTTCTTTATCATGCTAAGAGGAGCAGGAAAAAGCAAAAAATTTCAGAATTGCACCTTGCAATGCGGAGAAATTACTGTTTGTGCATTTACAATATTCATTGATTTTTGCCATTGAAAAATGTCCAGAAATGATTGAAGCTACTGACTGAATGAAAGGAGCTGGCATCTCACTCTCTTTGAATCTTCTTTATCATGCTAAGAGAAGCAGGAAAAAGCAAAAAATTTCAGAATTGCACCTTGCAATGCGGAGAAATTACAGTTTGTGCATTTACAATATTCATTGATTTTTGCCATTGAAAAACGTCCAGAAATGATTGAAGCTACTGACTGAATGAAAGGAGCTGGCATCTCACTCTCTTTGAATCTTCTTTATCATGCTAAGAGTAGCAGGAAAAAGCAAAAAATTTCAGAATTGCACCTAGCAATGCGGAGAAATTGCTGTTTGTGCATTTACAATATTAATTGATTTTTGCCATTGAAAAACGTCCAGAAATGATTGAAGCTACTGACTGAATGAAAGGAGCTGGCATCTCACTCTCTTTGAATCTTCTTTATCATGCTAAGAGGAGCAGAAAAAAGCAAAAAATTTCAGAATTCACCTTGCAATGCGGAGAAATTACTGTTTGTGCATTTACAATATTCATTGATTTTTGCCATTGAAAAACATGTTATTCATATACCAGAAATGTTTGAAGCTCCTGACTGAATGAAAGGAGCTGGCACCTCACTCTCTTTGAATCTTCTTTATCATGCTAAGAGGAGCAGGAAAAAGCAAAAAATTTCAGAATTGCACCTTGCAATGCGGAGAAATTACTGTTTGTGCATTTACAATATTCATTGATTTTTGCCATTGAAAAATGTCCAGAAATGATTGAAGCTACTGACTGAATGAAAGGAGCTGGCATCTCACTCTCTTTGAATCTTCTTTATCATGCTAAGAGGAGCAGGAAAAAGCAAAAAATTTCAGAATTGCGCCTTGCAATGCGGAGAAATTACTGTTTGTGCATTTACAAAATTCATTGATTTTTGCCATTGAAAAACATGATGTTATTCATATACCAGAAATGATTGAAGCTACTGACTGAAGGAAAGGAGCTGGCATCTCACTCTCTTTGAATCTTCTTTATCATGCTAAGAGGAGCAGGAAAAAGCAAAAAATTTCAGAATTGCACCTTGCAATGCGGAGAAATTACTGTTTGTGCATTTACAATATTCATTGATTTTTGCCATTGAAAAACGTCCAGAAATGATTGAAGCTACTGACTGAATGAAAGGAGCTGGCATCTCACTCTCTTTGAATCTTCTTTATCATGCTAAGAGGAGCAGGAAAAAGCAAAAAATTTCAGAATTGCACCTTGCAATGCGGAGAAATTACTGTTTGTGCATTTACAATATTCATTGATTTTTGCCATTGAAAAATGTCCAGAAATGATTGAAGCTACTGACTGAATGAAAGGAGCTGGCATCTCACTCTCTTTGAACCTTCTTTATCATGCTAAGAGAAGCAGGAAAAAGCAAAAAATTTCAGAATTGCACCTTGCAATGCGGAGAAATTACAGTTTGTGCATTTACAATATTCATTGATTTTTGCCATTGAAAAACGTCCAGAAATGATTGAAGCTACTGACTGAATGAAAGGAGCTGGCATCTCACTCTCTTTGAATCTTCTTTATCATGCTAAGAGTAGCAGGAAAAAGCAAAAAATTTCAGAATTGCACCTAGCAATGCGGAGAAATTGCTGTTTGTGCATTTACAATATTAATTGATTTTTGCCATTGAAAAACGTCCAGAAATGATTGAAGCTACTGACTGAATGAAAGGAGCTGGCATCTCACTCTCTTTGAATCTTCTTTATCATGCTAAGAGGAGCAGAAAAAAGCAAAAAATTTCAGAATTCACCTTGCAATGCGGAGAAATTACTGTTTGTGCATTTACAATATTCATTGATTTTTGCCATTGAAAAACATGTTATTCATATACCAGAAATGTTTGAAGCTCCTGACTGAATGAAAGGAGCTGGCACCTCACTCTCTTTGAATCTTCTTTATCATGCTAAGAGGAGCAGGAAAAAGCAAAAAATTTCAGAATTGCACCTTGCAATGCGGAGAAATTACTGTTTGTGCATTTACAATATTCATTGATTTTTGCCATTGAAAAATGTCCAGAAATGATTGAAGCTACTGACTGAATGAAAGGAGCTGGCATCTCACTCTCTTTGAATCTTCTTTATCATGCTAAGAGGAGCAGGAAAAAGCAAAAAATTTCAGAATTGCGCCTTGCAATGCGGAGAAATTACTGTTTGTGCATTTACAAAATTCATTGATTTTTGCCATTGAAAAACATGATGTTATTCATATACCAGAAATGATTGAAGCTACTGACTGAAGGAAAGGAGCTGGCATCTCACTCTCTTTGAATCTTCTTTATCATGCTAAGAGGAGCAGGAAAAAGCAAAAAATTTCAGAATTGCACCTTGCAATGCGGAGAAATTACTGTTTGTGCATTTACAATATTCATTGATTTTTGCCATTGAAAAACGTCCAGAAATGATTGAAGCTACTGACTGAATGAAAGGAGCTGGCATCTCACTCTCTTTGAATCTTCTTTATCATGCTAAGAGGAGCAGGAAAAAGCAAAAAATTTCAGAATTGCACCTTGCAATGCGGAGAAATTACTGTTTGTGCATTTACAATATTCATTGATTTTTGCCATTGAAAAACGTCCAGAAATGATTGAAGCTACTGACTGAATGAAAGGAGCTGGCATCTCACTCTCTTTGAATCTTCTTTATCATGCTAAGAGGAGCAGGAAAAAGCAAAAAATTTCAGAATTGCACCTTGCAATGCGGAGAAATTACTGTTTGTGCATTTACAATATTCATTGATTTTTGCCATTGAAAAACATGTTATTCATATACCAGAAATGTTTGAAGCTCCTGACTGAATGAAAGGAGCTGGCACCTCACTCTCTTTGAATCTTCTTTATCATGCTAAGAGGAGCAGGAAAAAGCAAAAAATTTCAGAATTGCACCTTGCAATGCGGAGAAATTACTGTTTGTGCATTTACAATATTCATTGATTTTTGCCATTGAAAAACGTCCAGAAATGATTGAAGCTACTGACTGAATGAAAGGAGCTGGCATCTCACTCTCTTTGAATCTTCTTTATCATGCTAAGAGGAGCAGGAAAAAGCAAAAAATTTCAGAATTGCACCTTGCAATGCGGAGAAATTACTGTTTGTGCATTTACAATATTCATTGATTTTTGCCATTGAAAAATGTCCAGAAATGATTGAAGCTACTGACTGAATGAAAGGAGCTGGCATGTCACTCTCTTTGAATCTTCTTTATCATTCTAAGAGGAGCAGGAAAAAGCAAAAAATTTCAGAATTGCGCCTTGCAATGCGGAGAAATTACTGTTTGTGCATTTACAAAATTCATTGATTTTTGCCATTGAAAAACATCATGTTATTCATATACCAGAAATGATTGAAGCTACTGACTGAAGGAAAGGAGCTGGCATCTCACTCTCTTTGAATCTTCTTTATCATGCTAAAAGGAGCAGGAAAAAGCAAAAAATTTCAGAATTGCACCTTGCAATGCGGAGAAATTACTGTTTGTGCATTTACAATATTCATTGATTTTTGCCATTGAAAAACGTCCAGAAATGATTGAAGCTACTGACTGAATGAAAGGAGCTGGCATCTCACTCTCTTTGAATCTTCTTTATCATGCTAAGAGGAGTAGGAAAAAGTAAAAAATTTCAGAATTGCACCTTGCAATGCGGAGAAATTACTGTTTGTGCATTTACAATATTCATTGATTTTTGCGATTGAAAAACATCATGTTATTCATATACCAGAAATGATTGAAGCTACTGACTGAATGAAAGGAGCTGGCATCTCACTCTCTTTGAATCTTCTTTATCATGCTAAGAGGAGCAGGAAAAAGTAAAAAATTTCAGAATTGCACCTTGCAATGCGGAGAAATTACTGTTTGTGCATTTACAATATTCAATGAATTTTGCCATTGAAAAACGTCCAGAAATGATTGAAGCTACTGACTGAATGAAAGGAGCTGGCATCTCACTCTCTTTGAATCTTGTTTATCATGCTAAGAGGAGCAGGAAAAAGCAAAAAATTTCAGAATTGCACCTTGCAATGCGGAGAAATTACTGTTTGTGCAGTTACAATATTCATTGATTTTTGCCATTGAAAAACGTCCAGAAATGATTGAAGCTACTGACTGAATAAAAGGAGCTGGCATCTCACTCTCTTTGAATCTTCTTTATCATGCTAAGAGGAGCAGGAAAAAGCAAAAAATTTCAGAATTGCACCTTGCAATGCGGAGAAATTACTGTTTGTGCATTTACTATATTCATTGATTTTTGCCATTGAAAAACATCATGTTATTCATATACCAGAAATGATTGAAGCTACTGACTGAATGAAAGGAGCTGGCATCTCACTCTCTTTGAATCTTCTTTATCATGCTAAGAGGAGCAGGAAAAAGTAAAAAATTTCAGAATTGCACCTTGCAATGCGGAGAAATTACTGTTTGTGCATTTACAATATTCAATGATTTTTGCCATTGAAAAACGTCCAGAAATGATTGAAGCTACTGACTGAATGAAAGGAGCTGGCATCTCACTCTCTTTGAATCTTGTTTATCATGCTAAGAGGAGCAGGAAAAAGCAAAAAATTTCAGAATTGCACCTTGCAATGCGGAGAAATTACTGTTTGTGCATTTACAATATTCATTGATTTTTGCCATTGAAAAACGTCCAGAAATGATTGAAGCTACTGACTGAATAAAAGGAGCTGGCATCTCACTCTCTTTGAATCTTCTTTATCATGCTAAGAGGAGCAGGAAAAAGCAAAAAATTTCAGAATTGCACCTTGCAATGCGGAGAAATTACTGTTTGTGCATTTACTATATTCATTGATTTTTGCCATTGAAAAACATCATGTTATTCATATACCAGAAATGATTGAAGCTACTGACTGAATGAAAGGAGCTGGCATCTCACTCTCTTTGAATCTTCTTTATCATGCTAAGAGGAGCAGGAAAAAGTAAAAAATTTCAGTATTGCACCTTGCAATGCGGAGAAATTACTGTTTGTGCATTTACAATATTCATTGATTTTTGCCATTGAAAAACATCATGTTATTCATATACCAGAAATGTTTGAAGCTACTGACTGAATGAAAGGAGCTGGCATCTCACTCTCTTTGAATCTTCTTTATCATGCTAAGAGGAGCAGGAAAAAGCAAAAAATTTCAGAATTGCACCTTGCAATGCGGAGAAATTACAGTTTGTGCATTTACAATATTCATTGATTTTTGCCATTGAAAAACGTCCAGAAATGATTGAAGCTACTGACTGAATGAAAGGAGCTGGCATCTCACTCTCTTTGAATCTTCTTTATCATGCTAAGAATAGCAGGAAAAAGCAAAAAATTTCAGAATTGCACCTAGCAATGCGGAGAAATTGCTGTTTGTGCATTTACAATATTAATTGATTTTTGCCATTGAAAAACGTCCAGAAATGATTGAAGCTACTGACTGAATGAAAGGAGCTGGCATCTCACTCTCTTTGAATCTTCTTTATCATGCTAAGAGGAGCAGAAAAAAGCAAAAAATTTCAGAATTCACCTTGCAATGCGGAGAAATTACTGTTTGTGCATTTACAATATTCATTGATTTTTGCCATTGAAAAACATGTTATTCATATACCAGAAATGTTTGAAGCTCCTGACTGAATGAAAGGAGCTGGCACCTCACTCTCTTTGAATCTTCTTTATCATGCTAAGAGGAGCAGGAAAAAGCAAAAAATTTCAGAATTGCACCTTGCAATGCGGAGAAATTACTGTTTGTGCATTTACAATATTCATTGATTTTTGCCATTGAAAAACGTCCAGAAATGATTGAAGCTACTGACTGAATGAGGGGAGCTGGCATCTCACTCTCTTTGAATCTTCTTTATCATGCTAAGAGGAGCAGGAAAAAGCAAAAAATTTCAGAATTGCACCTTGCAATGCGGAGAAATTACTGTTTGTGCATTTACAATATTCATTGATTTTTGCCATTGAAAAATGTCCAGAAATGATTGAAGCTACTGACTGAATGAAAGGAGCTGGCATCTCACTCTCTTTGAATCTTCTTTATCATGCTAAGAGGAGCAGGAAAAAGCAAAAAATTTCAGAATTGCGCCTTGCAATGCGGAGAAATTACTGTTTGTGCATTTACAAAATTCATTGATTTTTGCCATTGAAAAACATGATGTTATTCATATACCAGAAATGATTGAAGCTACTGACTGAAGGAAAGGAGCTGGCATCTCACTCTCTTTGAATCTTCTTTATCATGCTAAGAGGAGCAGGAAAAAGCAAAAAATTTCAGAATTGCACCTTGCAATGCGGAGAAATTACTGTTTGTGCATTTACAATATTCATTGATTTTTGCCATTGAAAAACGTCCAGAAATGATTGAAGCTACTGACTGAATGAAAGGAGCTGGCATCTCACTCTCTTTGAATCTTCTTTATCATGCTAAGAGGAGCAGGAAAAAGCAAAAAATTTCAGAATTGCACCTTGCAATGCGGAGAAATTACTGTTTGTGCATTTACAATATTCATTGATTTTTGCGATTGAAAAACATCATGTTATTCATATACCAGAAATGATTGAAGCTACTGACTGAATGAAAGGAGCTGGCATCTCACTCTCTTTGAATCTTCTTTATCATGCTAAGAGGAGCAGGAAAAAGTAAAAAATTTCAGAATTGCACCTTGCAATGCGGAGAAATTACTGTTTGTGCATTTACAATATTCAATGATTTTTGCCATTGAAAAACGTCCAGAAATGATTGAAGCTACTGACTGAATGAAAGGAGCTGGCATCTCACTCTCTTTGAATCTTGTTTATCATGCTAAGAGGAGCAGGAAAAAGCAAAAAATTTCAGAATTGCACCTTGCAATGCGGAGAAATTACTGTTTGTGCATTTACAATATTCATTGATTTTTGCCATTGAAAAACGTCCAGAAATGATTGAAGCTACTGACTGAATAAAAGGAGCTGGCATCTCACTCTCTTTGAATCTTCTTTATCATGCTAAGAGGAGCAGGAAAAAGCAAAAAATTTCAGAATTGCACCTTGCAATGCGGAGAAATTACTGTTTGTGCATTTACTATATTCATTGATTTTTGCCATTGAAAAACATCATGTTATTCATATACCAGAAATGATTGAAGCTACTGACTGAATGAAAGGAGCTGGCATCTCACTCTCTTTGAATCTTCTTTATCATGCTAAGAGGAGCAGGAAAAAGTAAAAAATTTCAGAATTGCACCTTGCAATGCGGAGAAATTACTGTTTGTGCATTTACAATATTCAATGATTTTTGCCTTTGAAAAACGTCCAGAAATGATTGAAGCTACTGACTGAATGAAAGGAGCTGGCATCTCACTCTCTTTGAATCTTGTTTATCATGCTAAGAGGAGCAGGAAAAAGCAAAAAATTTCAGAATTGCACCTTGCAATGCGGAGAAATTACTGTTTGTGCATTTACAATATTCATTGATTTTTGCCATTGAAAAACGTCCAGAAATGATTGAAGCTACTGACTGAATAAAAGGAGCTGGCATCTCACTCTCTTTGAATCTTCTTTATCATGCTAAGAGGAGCAGGAAAAAGCAAAAAATTTCAGAATTGCACCTTGCAATGCGGAGAAATTACTGTTTGTGCATTTACTATATTCATTGATTTTGGCCATTGAAAAACATCATGTTATTCATATACCAGAAATGATTGAAGCTACTGACTGAATGAAAGGAGCTGGCATCTCACTCTCTTTGAATCTTCTTTATCATGCTAAGAGGAGCAGGAAAAAGTAAAAAATTTCAGTATTGCACCTTGCAATGCGGAGAAATTACTGTTTGTGCATTTACAATATTCATTGATTTTTGCCATTGAAAAACATCATGTTATTCATATACCAGAAATGTTTGAAGCTACTGACTGAATGAAAGGAGCTGGCATCTCACTCTCTTTGAATCTTCTTTATCATGCTAAGAGGAGCAGGAAAAAGCAAAAAATTTCAGAATTGCACCTTGCAATGCGGAGAAATTACTGTTTGTGCATTTACAATTCATTGATTTTTGCCATTGAAAAACGTCCAGAAATGATTGAAGCTTCTGACTGAATGAAAGGAGCTGGCATCTCACTCTCTTTGAATCTTCTTTATCATGCTAAGAGGAGCAGGAAAAAGCAAAAAATTTCAGAATTGCACCTTGCAATGCGGAGAAATTACTGTTTGTGCATTTACAAAATTCATTGATTTTTGCCATTGAAAAACATCATGTTATTCATATACCAGAAATGATTGAAGCTACTGACTGAATGAAAGGAGCTGGCATCTCACTCTCTTTGAATCTTCTTTATCATGCTAAGAGGAGCAGGAAAAAGCAAAAAATTTCAGAATTGCACCTTGCAATGCGGAGAAATTACTGTTTGTGCATTTACAATATTCATTGATTTTTGCCATTGAAAAACGTCCAGAAATGATTGAAGCTACTGACTGAATGAAAGGAGCTGGCATCTCACTCTCTTTGAATCTTCTTTATCATGCTAAGAGGAGCAGGAAAAAGTAAAAAATTTCAGTATTGCACCTTGCAATGCGGAGAAATTACTGTTTGTGCATTTACAATATTCATTGATTTTTGCCATTGAAAAACATCATGTTATTCATATACCAGAAATGTTTGAAGCTACTGACTGAATGAAAGGAGCTGGCATCTCACTCTCTTTGAATCTTCTTTATCATGCTAAGAGGAGCAGGAAAAAGCAAAAAATTTCAGAATTGCACCTTGCAATGCGGAGAAATTACTGTTTGTGCATTTACAATTCATTGATTTTTGCCATTGAAAAACGTCCAGAAATGATTGAAGCTACTGACTGAATGAAAGGAGCTGGCATCTCACTCTCTTTGAATCTTCTTTATCATGCTAAGAGGAGCAGGAAAAAGCAAAAAATTTCAGAATTGCACCTTGCAATGCGGAGAAATTACTGTTTGTGCATTTACAAAATTCATTGATTTTTGCCATTGAAAAACATCATGTTATTCATATACCAGAAATGATTGAAGCTACTGACTGAATGAAAGGAGCTGGCATCTCACTCTCTTTGAATCTTCTTTATCATGCTAAGAGGAGCAGGAAAAAGCAAAAAATTTCAGAATTGCACCTTGCAATGCGGAGAAATTACTGTTTGTGCATTTACAATATTCATTGATTTTTGCCATTGAAAAACATCCAGAAATGATTGAAGCTACTGACTGAATGAAAGGAGCTGGCATCTCACTCTCTTTGAATCTTCTTTATCATGCTAAGAGGAGCAGGAAAAAGCAAAAAATTTCAGAATTGCACCTTGCAATGCGGAGAAATTACTGTTTGTGCATTTACTATATTCATTGATTTTGGCCATTGAAAAACATCATGTTATTCATATACCAGAAATGATTGAAGCTACTGACTGAATGAAAGGAGCTGGCATCTCACTCTCTTTGAATCTTCTTTATCATGCTAAGAGGAGCAGGAAAAAGTAAAAAATTTCAGTATTGCACCTTGCAATGCGGAGAAATTACTGTTTGTGCATTTACAATATTCATTGATTTTTGCCATTGAAAAACATCATGTTATTCATATACCAGAAATGTTTGAAGCTACTGACTGAATGAAAGGAGCTGGCATCTCACTCTCTTTGAATCTTCTTTATCATGCTAAGAGGAGCAGGAAAAAGCAAAAAATTTCAGAATTGCACCTTGCAATGCGGAGAAATTACTGTTTGTGCATTTACAATTCATTGATTTTTGCCATTGAAAAACGTCCAGAAATGATTGAAGCTTCTGACTGAATGAAAGGAGCTGGCATCTCACTCTCTTTGAATCTTCTTTATCATGCTAAGAGGAGCAGGAAAAAGCAAAAAATTTCAGAATTGCACCTTGCAATGCGGAGAAATTACTGTTTGTGCATTTACAAAATTCATTGATTTTTGCCATTGAAAAACATCATGTTATTCATATACCAGAAATGATTGAAGCTACTGACTGAATGAAAGGAGCTGGCATCTCACTCTCTTTGAATCTTCTTTATCATGCTAAGAGGAGCAGGAAAAAGCAAAAAATTTCAGAATTGCACCTTGCAATGCGGAGAAATTACTGTTTGTGCATTTACAATATTCATTGATTTTTGCCATTGAAAAACGTCCAGAAATGATTGAAGCTACTGACTGAATGAAAGGAGCTGGCATCTCACTCTCTTTGAATCTTCTTTATCATGCTAAGAGGAGCAGGAAAAAGTAAAAAATTTCAGTATTGCACCTTGCAATGCGGAGAAATTACTGTTTGTGCATTTACAATATTCATTGATTTTTGCCATTGAAAAACATCATGTTATTCATATACCAGAAATGTTTGAAGCTACTGACTGAATGAAAGGAGCTGGCATCTCACTCTCTTTGAATCTTCTTTATCATGCTAAGAGGAGCAGGAAAAAGCAAAAAATTTCAGAATTGCACCTTGCAATGCGGAGAAATTACTGTTTGTGCATTTACAATTCATTGATTTTTGCCATTGAAAAACGTCCAGAAATGATTGAAGCTACTGACTGAATGAAAGGAGCTGGCATCTCACTCTCTTTGAATCTTCTTTATCATGCTAAGAGGAGCAGGAAAAAGCAAAAAATTTCAGAATTGCACCTTGCAATGCGGAGAAATTACTGTTTGTGCATTTACAAAATTCATTGATTTTTGCCATTGAAAAACATCATGTTATTCATATACCAGAAATGATTGAAGCTACTGACTGAATGAAAGGAGCTGGCATCTCACTCTCTTTGAATCTTCTTTATCATGCTAAGAGGAGCAGGAAAAAGCAAAAAATTTCAGAATTGCACCTTGCAATGCGGAGAAATTACTGTTTGTGCATTTACAATATTCATTGATTTTTGCCATTGAAAAACATCCAGAAATGATTGAAGCTACTGACTGAATGAAAGGAGCTGGCATCTCACTCTCTTTGAATCTTCTTTATCATGCTAAGAGGAGCAGGAAAAAGCAAAAAATTTCAGAATTGCACCATGCAATGCGGAGAAATTTCTGTTTGTGCATTTACAATATTCATTGATTTTTGCCATTGAAAAGCATCATGTTATTCATATACCAGAAATGTTTGAAGCTACTGACTGAATGAAAGGAGCTTGCATCTCACTCTCTTTGAATCTTCTTTATCATGCTAAGAGGAGCAGGAAAAAGCAAAAAATTTCAGAATTGCACCTTGCAATGCGGATAAATTACTGTTTGTGCATTTACAATATTCATTGATTTTTGCCATTGAAAAACATCATGTTATTCATATACCAGAAATGATTGAAGCTACTGAGTGAATGAAAGGAGCTGGCATCTCACTCTCTTTGAATCTTCTTTATCATGCTAAGAGCAGCAGGAAAAAGCAAAAAAATTCAGAATTGCACCTTGCAATGCGGAGAAATTACTGTTTGTGCATTTACAATATTCATTGATTTTTGCCATTGAAAAACATCATGTTATTCATATACCAGAAATGATTGAAGCTACTGACTGAATGAAAGTAGCTGGCATCTCACTCTCTTTGAATCGTCTTTATCATGCTAAGAGGAGCAGGAAAAAGCAAAAAATTTCAGAATTGCACCTTGCAATGCGGAGAAATTACTGTTTGTGCATTTACAATATTCATTGATTTTTGCAATTGAAAAACGTCCAGAAATGATTGAAGCTACTGACTGAATGAAAGGAGCTGGCATCTCACTCTCTTTGAATCTTCTTTATCATGCTAAGAGGAGCAGGAAAAAGCAAAAAATTTCAGAATTGCACCTTGCAATGCTGAGAAATTACTGTTTGTGCATTTACAATATTCATTGATTTTTGCCATTGAAAAACATCATGTTATTCATATACCAGAAATGTTTGAAGCTACTGACTGAATGAAAGGAGCTGGCATCTCACTCTCTTTGAATCTTCTTTATCATGCTAAGAGGAGCAGGAAAAAGCAAAAAATTTCAGAATTGCACCTTGCAATGCGGAGAAATTACTGTTTGTGCATTTACAATATTCATTGATTTTTGCCATTGAAAAACGTCCAGAAATGATTGAAGCTACTGACTGAATGAAAGGAGCTGGCATCTCACTCTCTTTGAATCTTGTTTATCATGCTAAGAAGAGCAGGAAAAAGCAAAAAATTTCAGAATTGCACCTTGCAATGCGGAGAAATTACTGTTTGTGCATTTACAATATTCATTGATTTTTGCCATTGAAAAACGTCCAGAAATGATTGAAGCTACTGACTGAATGAAAGGAGCTGTCATCTCACTCTCTTTGAATCTTCTTTATCATGCTAAGAGGAGCAGGAAAAAGCAAAAAATTTCAGAATTGCACCTTGCAATGCGGAGAAATTACTGTTTGTGCATTTACAATATTCATTGATTTTTGCCATTGAAAAACATCATGTTATTCATATACCAGAAATGATTGAAGCTACTGACTGAATGAAAGGAGCTGGCATCTCACTCTCTTTGAATCTTCTTTATCATGCTAAGAGGAGCAGGAAAAAGTAAAAAATTTCAGAATTGCACCTTGCAATGCGGAGAAATTACTGTTTGTGCATTTATAATATTCAATGATTTTTGCCATTGAAAAACGTCCAGAAATGATTGAAGCTACTGACTGAACAAAAGGAGCTGGCATCTCACTCTCTTTGAATCTTCTTTATCATGCTAAGAGGAGCAGGAAAAAGCAAAAAATTTCAGAATTGCACCTTGCAATGCGGATAAATTACTGTTTGTGCATTTACAATATTCATTGATTTTTGCCATTGAAAAACATCATGTTATTCATATACCAGAAATGTTTGAAGCTACTGACTGAATGAAAGGAGCTGGCATCTCACTCTCTTTGAATCTTCTTTATCATGCTAAGAGGAGCAGGAAAAAGCAAAAAATTTCAGAATTGCACCTTGCAATGCGGAGAAATTACTGTTTGTGCATTTACAATATTCATTGATTTTTGCCATTGAAAAACGTCCAGAAATGATTGAAGCTACTGACTGAATGAAAGGAGCTGGCATCTCACTCTCTTTGAATCTTCTTTATCATTGTAAGAGGAGCAGGAAAAAGCAAAAAATTTCAGAATTGCACCTTGCAATGCGGAGAAATTACTGTTTGTGCATTAACAATATTCATTGATTTTTGCCATTGAAAAACGTCCAGAAATGATTGAAGCTACTGACTAAATGAAAGGAGCTGGCATCTCACTCTCTTTGAATCTTCTTTATCATGCTAAGAGGAGCAGGAAAAAGCAAAAAATTTCAGAATTGCACCTTGCAATGCGGAGAAATTACTGTTTGTGCATTTACAATATTCATTGATTTTTGCCATTGAAAAACGTCCAGAAATGATTGAAGCTACTGACTGAATGAAAGGAGCTGGCATCTCACTCTCTTTGAATCTTCTTTATCATGCTACGAGGAGCAGGAAAAAGCAAAAAATTTCAGAATTGCACCTTGCAATGCGGAGAAATTACTGTTTGTGCATTTACAATATTCATTGATTTTTGCCATTGAAAAACGTCCAGAAATGTTTGAAGCTACTGACTGAATGAAAGGAGCTGGCATCTCACTCTCTTTGAATCTTCTTTATCATGCTACGAGGAGCAGGAAAAAGCAAAAAATTTCAGAATTGCACCTTGCAATGCGGAGAAATTACTGTTTGTGCATTTACAATATTCATTGATTTTTGCCATTGAAAAACATCATGTTATTCATATACCAGAAATGATTGAAGCTACTGACTGAATGAAAGGAGCTGGCATCTCACTCTCTTTGAATCTTATTTATCATGCTAAGAGGAGCAGGAAAAAGTAAAAAATTTCAGAATTGCACCTTGCAATGCGGAGAAATTACTGTTTGTGCATTTATAATATTCAATGATTTTTGCCATTGAAAAACGTCCAGAAATGATTGAAGCTACTGACTGAACGAAAGGAGCTGGCATCTCACTCTCTTTGAATCTTCTTTATCATGCTAAGAGGAGCAGGAAAAAGCAAAAAATTTCAGAATTGCACCTTGCAATGCGGAGAAATTACTGTTTGTGCATTTACAATATTCATTGATTTTTGCCATTGAAAAACATCATGTTATTCATATACCAGAAATGATTGAAGCTACTGACTGAATGAAAGGAGCTGGCATCTCACTCTCTTTGAATCTTCTTTATCATGCTAAGAGGAGCAGGAAAAAGCAAAAAATTTCAGAATTGCACCTTGCAATGCGGAGAAATTACTGTTTGTGCATTTACAATATCCATTGATTTTTGCCATTGAAAAACATCATGTTATACATATACCAGAAATGTTTGAAGCTACTGACTGAATGAAAGGAGCTGACATCTCACTCTCTTTGAATCTTCTTTATCATGCTAAGAGGAGCAGGAAAAAGCAAAAAATTTCAGAATTGCACCTTGCAATGCGGAGAAATTACTGTTTGTGCATTTACAATATTCATTGATTTTTGCCATTGAAAAACGTCCAGAAATGATTGAAGCTACTGACTGAATGAAAGGAGCTGGCATCTCACTCTCTTTGAATCTTCTTTATCATGCTAAGAGGAGCAGGAAAAAGCAAAAAATTTCAGAATTGCACCTTGCAATGCGGAGAAATTACTGTTTGTGCATTTACAATATTCATTGATTTTTGCCATTGAAAAACATCATGTTATTCATATACCAGAAATGTTTGAAGCTACTGACTGAATGAAAGGAGCTGGCATCTCACTCTCTTTGAATCTTCTTTATCATGCTAAGAGGAGCAGGAAAAAGCAAAAAATTTCAGACTTGCACCTTGCAATGCGGAGAAATTACTGTTTGTGCATTTACAATATTCATTGATTTTTGCCATTGAAAAACATCATGTTATTCATATACCAGAAATGTTTGAAGCTACTGACTGAATGAAAGGAGCTGGCATCTCACTCTCTTTGAGTATTCTTTACCATGCTAAGAGGAGCAGGAAAAAGCAAAAAATTTCAGAATTGCACCTTGCAATGCGGAGAAATTACTGTTTGTGCTTTTACAATATTCATTGATTTTTGCCATTGAAAAACGTCCAGAAATGATTGAAGCTACTGACTGAATGAAAGGAGCTGGCATCTCACTCTCTTTGAATCTTCTTTATCATGCTAAGAGGAGCAGGAAAAAGCAAAAAATTTCAGAATTGCACCTTGCAATGCGGAGAAATTACAGTTTGTGCATTTACAATATTCATTGATTTTTGCCATTGAAAAACGTCCAGAAATGATTGAAGCTACTAACTGAATGAAAGGAGCTGGCATCTCACTCTCTTTGAATCTTCTTTATCATGCTAAGAGGAGCAGGAAAAAGCAAAAAATTTCAGACTTGCACCTTGCAATGCGGAGAAATTACTGTTTGTGCATTTACAATATTCATTGATTTTTGTTATTGAAAAACATCATGTTATTCATATACCAGAAATGTTTGAAGCTACTGACTGAATGAAAGGAGCTGGCATCTCACTCTCTTTGAATCTTCTTTACCATGCTAAGAGGAGCAGGAAAAAGCAAAAAATTTCAGAATTGCACCTTGCAATGCACAGAAATTACTGTTTGTGCATTTACAATATTCATTGATTTTTGCCATTGAAAAACGTCCAGAAATGATTGAAGCTACTGACTGAATGAAAGGAGCTGGCATCTCACTCTCTTTGAATCTTCTTTATCATGCTAAGAGGAGCAGGAAAAAGCAAAAAATTTCAGAATTGCACCTTGCAATGCGGAGAAATTTCAGTTTGTGCATTTACAATATTCATTGATTTTTGCCATTGAAAAACGTCCAGAAATGATTGAAGCTACTGACTGAATGAAAGGAGCTGGCATCTCACTCTCTTTGAATCTTCTTTATCATGCTAAGAGGAGCAGGAAAAAGCAAAAAATTTCAGAATTGCACCTTGCAATGCGGAGAAATTACTGTTTGTGCATTTACAATATTCATTGATTTTTGCCATTGAAAAACGTCCAGAAATGATTGAAGCTACTGACTGAATGAAAGGAGCTGGCATCTCACTCTCTTTGAATCTTCTTTATCATGCTAAGAGGAGCAGGAAAAAGCAAAAAATTTCAGAATTGCACCTTGCAATGCGGAGAAATTACTGTTTGTGCATTTACAATATTCATTGATTTTTGCCATTGAAAAACATGTTATTCATATACCAGAAATGTTTGAAGCTACTGACTGAATGAAAGGAGCTGGCACCTCACTCTCTTTGAATCTTCTTTATCATGCTAAGAGGAGCAGGAAAAAGCAAAAAATTTCAGAATTGCACCTTGCAATGCGGAGAAATTACTGTTTGTGCATTTACAATATTCATTGATTTTTGCCATTGAAAAACGTCCAGAAATGATTGAAGCTACTGACTGAATGAAAGGAGCTGGCATCTCACTCTCTTTGAATCTTCTTTATCATGCTAAGAGGAGCAGGAAAAAGCAAAAAATTTCAGAATTGCGCCTTGCAATGTGGAGATATTACTGTTTGTGCATTTACAATATTCATTGATTTTTGCCATTGAAAAACATGTTTTTCATATACCAGAAATGTTTGAAGCTACTGACTGAATGAAAGGAGCTGGCATCTCACTCTCTTTGAATCTTCTTTATCATGCTAGGATTAGCAGGAAAAAGCAAAAAATTTCAGAATTGCACCTTGCAATGTGGAGATATTACTGTTTGTGCATTTACAATATTCATTGACTTTTGCCATTGAAAAACATGTTTTTCATATACCAGAAATGTTTGAAGCTACTGACTGAATGAAAGGAGCTGGCATCTCACTCTCTTTGAATCTTCTTTATCATGCTAGGATTAGCAGGAAAAAGCAAAAAATTTCAGAATTGCACCTTGCAATGTGGAGATATTACTGTTTGTGCATTTACAATATTCATTGATTTTTGCCATTGAAAAACATGTTTTTCATATACCAGAAATGTTTGAAGCTACTGACTGAATGAAAGGAGCTGGCATCTCACTCTCTTTGAATCTTCTTTATCATGCTAGGATTAACAGGAAAAAGCAAAAAATTTCAGAATTGCACCTTGCAATGTGGAGATATTACTGTTTGTGCATTTACAATATTCATTGATTTTTGCCATTGAAAAACGTCCAGAAATGTTTGAAGCTACTGACTGAATGAAAGGAGCTGGCATCTCACTCTCTTTGAATCTTCTTTATCATGCTAGGATTAGCAGGAAAAAGCAAAAAATTTCAGAATTGCACCTTGCAATGTGGAGATATTACTGTTTGTGCATTTACAATATTCATTGATTTTTGCCATTGAAAAACATGTTTTTCATATACCAGAAATGTTTGAAGCTACTGACTGAATGAAAGGAGCTGGCATCTCACTCTCTTTGAATCTTCTTTATCATGCTAGGATTAACAGGAAAAAGCAAAAAATTTCAGAATTGCACCTTGCAATGTGGAGATATTACTGTTTGTGCATTTACAATATTCATTGATTTTTGCCATTGAAAAACATGTTTTTCATATACCAGAAATGTTTGAAGCTACTGACTGAATGAAAGGAGCTGGCATCTCACTCTCTTTGAATCTTCTTTATCATGCTAGGATTAACAGGAAAAAGCAAAAAATTTCAGAATTGCACCTTGCAATGTGGAGATATTACTGTTTGTGCATTTACAATATTCATTGATTTTTGCCATTGAAAAACATGTTTTTCATATACCAGAAATGTTTGAAGCTACTGACTGAATGAAAGGAGCTGGCATCTCACTCTCTTTGAATCTTCTTTATCATGCTAGGATTAACAGGAAAAAGCAAAAAATTTCAGAATTGCACCTTGCAATGTGGAGATATTACTGTTTGTGCATTTACAATATTCATTGATTTTTGCCATTGAAAAACGTCCAGAAATGTTTGAAGCTACTGACTGAATGAAAGGAGCTGGCATCTCACTCTCTTTGAATCTTCTTTATCATGCTAGGATTAGCAGGAAAAAGCAAAAAATTTCAGAATTGCACCTTGCAATGTGGAGATATTACTGTTTGTGCATTTACAATATTCATTGATTTTTGCCATTGAAAAACATGTTTTTCATATACCAGAAATGTTTGAAGCTACTGACTGAATGAAAGGAGCTGGCATCTCACTCTCTTTGAATCTTCTTTATCATGCTAGGATTAGCAGGAAAAAGCAAAAAATTTCAGAATTGCACCTTGCAATGTGGAGATATTACTGTTTGTGCATTTACAATATTCATTGATTTTTGCCATTGAAAAACATGTTTTTCATATACCAGAAATGTTTGAAGCTACTGACTGAATGAAAGGAGCTGGCATCTCACTCTCTTTGAATCTTCTTTATCATGCTAGGATTAACAGGAAAAAGCAAAAAATTTCAGAATTGCACCTTGCAATGTGGAGATATTACTGTTTGTGCATTTACAATATTCATTGATTTTTGCCATTGAAAAACGTCCAGAAATGTTTGAAGCTACTGACTGAATGAAAGGAGCTGGCATCTCACTCTCTTTGAATCTTCTTTATCATGCTAGGATTAGCAGGAAAAAGCAAAAAATTTCAGAATTGCACCTTGCAATGTTGAGATATTACTGTTTGTGCATTTACAATATTCATTGATTTTTGCCATTGAAAAACATGTTTTTCATATACCAGAAATGTTTGAAGCTACTGACTGAATGAAAGGAGCTGGCATCTCACTCTTTGAATCTTCTTTATCATGCTAGGATTAGCAGGAAAAAGCAAAAAATTTCAGAATTGCACCTTGCAATGTGGAGATATTACTGTTTGTGCATTTACAATATTCATTGATTTTTGCCATTGAAAAACATGTTTTTCATATACCAGAAATGTTTGAAGCTACTGACTGAATGAAAGGAGCTGGCATCTCACTCTCTTTGAATCTTCTTTATCATGCTAGGATTAACAGGAAAAAGCAAAAAATTTCAGAATTGCACCTTGCAATGTGGAGATATTACTGTTTGTGCATTTACAATATTCATTGATTTTTGCCATTGAAAAACGTCCAGAAATGTTTGAAGCTACTGACTGAATGAAAGGAGCTGGCATCTCACTCTCTTTGAATCTTCTTTATCATGCTAGGATTAGCAGGAAAAAGCAAAAAATTTCAGAATTGCACCTTGCAATGTGGAGATATTACTGTTTGTGCATTTACAATATTCATTGATTTTTGCCATTGAAAAACATGTTTTTCATATACCAGAAATGTTTGAAGCTACTGACTGAATGAAAGGAGCTGGCATCTCACTCTCTTTGAATCTTCTTTATCATGCTAGGATTAGCAGGAAAAAGCAAAAAATTTCAGAATTGCACCTTGCAATGTGGAGATATTACTGTTTGTGCATTTACAATATTCATTGATTTTTGCCATTGAAAAACATGTTTTTCATATACCAGAAATGTTTGAAGCTACTGACTGAATGAAAGGAGCTGGCATCTCACTCTCTTTGAATCTTCTTTATCATGCTAGGATTAGCAGGAAAAAGCAAAAAATTTCAGAATTGCACCTTGCAATGTGGAGATATTACTGTTTGTGCATTTACAATATTCATTGATTTTTGCCATTGAAAAACATGTTTTTCATATACCAGAAATGTTTGAAGCTACTGACTGAATGAAAGGAGCTGGCATCTCACTCTCTTTGAATTTTCTTTATCATGCTAGGATTAACAGGAAAAAGCAAAAAATTTCAGAATTGCACCTTGCAATGTGGAGATATTACTGTTTGTGCATTTACAATATTCATTGATTTTTGCCATTGAAAAACATGTTTTTCATATACCAGAAATGTTTGAAGCTACTGACTGAATGAAAGGAGCTGGCATCTCACTCTCTTTGAATTTTCTTTATCATGCTAGGATTAACAGGAAAAAGCAAAAAATTTCAGAATTGCACCTTGCAATGTGGAGATATTACTGTTTGTGCATTTACAATATTCATTGATTTTTGCCATTGAAAAACGTCCAGAAATGTTTGAAGCTACTGACTGAATGAAAGGAGCTGGCATCTCACTCTCTTTGAATCTTCTTTATCATGCTAGGATTAGCAGGAAAAAGCAAAAAATTTCAGAATTGCACCTTGCAATGTGGAGATATTACTGTTTGTGCATTTACAATATTCATTGATTTTTGCCATTGAAAAACATGTTTTTCATATACCAGAAATGTTTGAAGCTACTGACTGAATGAAAGGAGCTGGCATCTCACTCTCTTTGAATCTTCTTTATCATGCTAGGATTAGCAGGAAAAAGCAAAAAATTTCAGAATTGCACCTTGCAATGTGGAGATATTACTGTTTGTGCATTTACAATATTCATTGATTTTTGCCATTGAAAAACATGTTTTTCATATACCAGAAATGTTTGAAGCTACTGACTGAATGAAAGGAGCTGGCATCTCACTCTCTTTGAATCTTCTTTATCATGCTAGGATTAACAGGAAAAAGCAAAAAATTTTAGAATTGCACCTTGCAATGTGGAGATATTACTGTTTGTGCATTTACAATATTCATTGATTTTTGCCATTGAAAAACGTCCAGAAATGTTTGAAGCTACTGACTGAATGAAAGGAGCTGGCATCTCACTCTCTTTGAATCTTCTTTATCATGCTAGGATTAGCAGGAAAAAGCAAAAAATTTCAGAATTGCACCTTGCAATGTGGAGATATTACTGTTTGTGCATTTACAATATTCATTGATTTTTGCCATTGAAAAACATGTTTTTCATATACCAGAAATGTTTGAAGCTACTGACTGAATGAAAGGAGCTGGCATCTCACTCTTTGAATCTTCTTTATCATGCTAGGATTAGCAGGAAAAAGCAAAAAATTTCAGAATTGCACCTTGCAATGTGGAGATATTACTGTTTGTGCATTTACAATATTCATTGATTTTTGCCATTGAAAAACATGTTTTTCATATACCAGAAATGTTTGAAGCTAATGACTGAATGAAAGGAGCTGGCATCTCACTCTCTTTGAATCTTCTTTATCATGCTAGGATTAACAGGAAAAAGCAAAAAATTTCAGAATTGCACCTTGCAATGTGGAGATATTACTGTTTGTGCATTTACAATATTCATTGATTTTAGCCATTGAAAAACGTCCAGAAATGTTTGAAGCTACTGACTGAATGAAAGGAGCTGGCATCTCACTCTCTTTGAATCTTCTTTATCATGCTAGGATTAGCAGTAAAAAGCAAAAAATTTCAGAATTGCACCTTGCAATGTGGAGATATTACTGTTTGTGCATTTACAATATTCATTGATTTTTGCCATTGAAAAACATGTTTTTCATATACCAGAAATGTTTGAAGCTACTGACTGAATGAAAGGAGCTGGCATCTCACTCTCTTTGAATCTTCTTTATCATGCTAGGATTAGCAGGAAAAAGCAAAAAATTTCAGAATTGCACCTTGCAATGTGGAGATATTACTGTTTGTGCATTTACAATATTCATTGATTTTTGCCATTGAAAAACATGTTTTTCATATACCAGAAATGTTTGAAGCTACTGACTGAATGAAAGGAGCTGGCATCTCACTCTCTTTGAATCTTCTTTATCATGCTAGGATTAACAGGAAAAAGCAAAAAATTTCAGAATTGCACCTTGCAATGTGGAGATATTACTGTTTGTGCATTTACAATATTCATTGATTTTTGCCATTGAAAAACGTCCAGAAATGTTTGAAGCTACTGACTGAATGAAAGGAGCTGGCATCTCACTCTCTTTGAATCTTCTTTATCATGCTAGGATTAGCAGGAAAAAGCAAAAAATTTCAGAATTGCACCTTGCAATGTGGAGATATTATTGTTTGTGCATTTACAATATTCATTGATTTTTGCCATTGAAAAACATCATGTTATTCATATACCAGAAATGTTTGAAGCTACTGACTGAATGAAAGGAGCTGGCATCTCAATCTCTTTGAATCTTCTTTATCATGCTAGGATTAGCTGGAAAAAGCAAAAAATTTCCGAATTGCACCTTGCAATGTGGAGATATTACTGTTTGTGCATTTACAATATTCATTGATTTTTGCCATTGAAAAACATGTTTTTCATATACCAGAAATGTTTGAAGCTACTGACTGAATGAAAGGAGCTGGCATCTCACTCTCTTTGAATCTTCTTTATCATGCTAGGATTAGCAGGAAAAAGCAAAAAATTTCAGAATTGCACCTTGCAATGTTGAGATATTACTGTTTGTGCATTTACAATATTCATTGATTTTTGCCATTGAAAAACATGTTTTTCATATACCAGAAATGTTTGAAGCTACTGACTGAATGAAAGGAGCTGGCATCTCACTCTTTGAATCTTCTTTATCATGCTAGGATTAGCAGGAAAAAGCAAAAAATTTCAGAATTGCACCTTGCAATGTGGAGATATTACTGTTTGTGCATTTACAATATTCATTGATTTTTGCCATTGAAAAACATGTTTTTCATATACCAGAAATGTTTGAAGCTACTGACTGAATGAAAGGAGCTGGCATCTCACTCTCTTTGAATCTTCTTTATCATGCTAGGATTAACAGGAAAAAGCAAAAAATTTCAGAATTGCACCTTGCAATGTGGAGATATTACTGTTTGTGCATTTACAATATTCATTGATTTTTGCCATTGAAAAACGTCCAGAAATGTTTGAAGCTACTGACTGAATGAAAGGAGCTGGCATCTCACTCTCTTTGAATCTTCTTTATCATGCTAGGATTAGCAGGAAAAAGCAAAAAATTTCAGAATTGCACCTTGCAATGTGGAGATATTACTGTTTGTGCATTTACAATATTCATTGATTTTTGCCATTGAAAAACATGTTTTTCATATACCAGAAATGTTTGAAGCTACTGACTGAATGAAAGGAGCTGGCATCTCACTCTCTTTGAATCTTCTTTATCATGCTAGGATTAGCAGGAAAAAGCAAAAAATTTCAGAATTGCACCTTGCAATGTGGAGATATTACTGTTTGTGCATTTACAATATTCATTGATTTTTGCCATTGAAAAACATGTTTTTCATATACCAGAAATGTTTGAAGCTACTGACTGAATGAAAGGAGCTGGCATCTCACTCTCTTTGAATCTTCTTTATCATGCTAGGATTAACAGGAAAAAGCAAAAAATTTCAGAATTGCACCTTGCAATGTGGAGATATTACTGTTTGTGCATTTACAATATTCATTGATTTTTGCCATTGAAAAACATGTTTTTCATATACCAGAAATGTTTGAAGCTACTGACTGAATGAAAGGAGCTGGCATCTCACTCTCTTTGAATCTTTTTTATCATGCTAGGATTAACAGGAAAAAGCAAAAAATTTCAGAATTGCACCTTGCAATGTGGAGATATTACTGTTTGTGCATTTACAATATTCATTGATTTTTGCCATTGAAAAACGTCCAGAAATGTTTGAAGCTACTGACTGAATGAAAGGAGCTGGCATCTCACTCTCTTTGAATCTTCTTTATCATGCTAGGATTAGCAGGAAAAAGCAAAAAATTTCAGAATTGCACCTTGCAATGTGGAGATATTATTGTTTGTGCATTTACAATATTCATTGATTTTTGCCATTGAAAAACATCATGTTATTCATATACCAGAAATGTTTGAAGCTACTGACTGAATGAAAGGAGCTGGCATCTCAATCTCTTTGAATCTTCTTTATCATGCTAGGATTAGCTGGAAAAAGCAAAAAATTTCCGAATTGCACCTTGCAATGTGGAGATATTACTGTTTGTGCATTTACAATATTCATTGATTTTTGCCATTGAAAAACATGTTTTTCATATACCAGAAATGTTTGAAGCTACTGACTGAATGAAAGGAGCTGGCATCTCACTCTCTTTGAATCTTCTTTATCATGCTAGGATTAGCAGGAAAAAGCAAAAAATTTCAGAATTGCACCTTGCAATGTTGAGATATTACTGTTTGTGCATTTACAATATTCATTGATTTTTGCCATTGAAAAACATGTTTTTCATATACCAGAAATGTTTGAAGCTACTGACTGAATGAAAGGAGCTGGCATCTCACTCTTTGAATCTTCTTTATCATGCTAGGATTAGCAGGAAAAAGCAAAAAATTTCAGAATTGCACCTTGCAATGTGGAGATATTACTGTTTGTGCATTTACAATATTCATTGATTTTTGCCATTGAAAAACATGTTTTTCATATACCAGAAATGTTTGAAGCTACTGACTGAATGAAAGGAGCTGGCATCTCACTCTCTTTGAATCTTCTTTATCATGCTAGGATTAACAGGAAAAAGCAAAAAATTTCAGAATTGCACCTTGCAATGTGGAGATATTACTGTTTGTGCATTTACAATATTCATTGATTTTTGCCATTGAAAAACGTCCAGAAATGTTTGAAGCTACTGACTGAATGAAAGGAGCTGGCATCTCACTCTCTTTGAATCTTCTTTATCATGCTAGGATTAGCAGGAAAAAGCAAAAAATTTCAGAATTGCACCTTGCAATGTGGAGATATTACTGTTTGTGCATTTACAATATTCATTGATTTTTGCCATTGAAAAACATGTTTTTCATATACCAGAAATGTTTGAAGCTACTGACTGAATGAAAGGAGCTGGCATCTCACTCTCTTTGAATCTTCTTTATCATGCTAGGATTAGCAGGAAAAAGCAAAAAATTTCAGAATTGCACCTTGCAATGTGGAGATATTACTGTTTGTGCATTTACAATATTCATTGATTTTTGCCATTGAAAAACATGTTTTTCATATACCAGAAATGTTTGAAGCTACTGACTGAATGAAAGGAGCTGGCATCTCACTCTCTTTGAATCTTCTTTATCATGCTAGGATTAACAGGAAAAAGCAAAAAATTTCAGAATTGCACCTTGCAATGTGGAGATATTACTGTTTGTGCATTTACAATATTCATTGATTTTTGCCATTGAAAAACGTCCAGAAATGTTTGAAGCTACTGACTGAATGAAAGGAGCTGGCATCTCACTCTCTTTGAATCTTCTTTATCATGCTAGGATTAGCAGGAAAAAGCAAAAAATTTCAGAATTGCACCTTGCAATGTGGAGATATTACTGTTTGTGCATTTACAATATTCATTGATTTTTGCCATTGAAAAACATCATGTTATTCATATACCAGAAATGTTTGAAGCTACTGACTGAATGAAAGGAGCTGGCATCTCACTCTCTTTGAATCTTCTTTATCATGCTAGGATTAGCTGGAAAAAGCAAAAAATTTCCGAATTGCACCTTGCAATGTGGAGATATTACTGTTTGTGCATTTACAATATTCATTGATGTTTGCCATTGAAAAACATGTTTTTCATATACCAGAAATGTTTGAAGCTACTGACTGAATGAAAGGAGCTGGCATCTCACTCTCTTTGAATCTTCTTTATCATGCTAGGATTAGCAGGAAAAAGCAAAAAATTTCAGAATTGCACCTTGCAATGTGGAGATATTACTGTTTGTGCATTTACAATATTCATTGATTTTTGCCATTGAAAAACATGTTTTTCATATACCAGAAATGTTTGAAGCTACTGACTGAATGAAAGGAGCTGGCATCTCACTCTCTTTGAATTTTCTTTATCATGCTAGGATTAACAGGAAAAAGCAAAAAATTTCAGAATTGCACCTTGCAATGTGGAGATATTACTGTTTGTGCATTTACAATATTCATTGATTTTTGCCATTGAAAAACATGTTTTTCATATACCAGAAATGTTTGAAGCTACTGACTGAATGAAAGGAGCTGGCATCTCACTCTCTTTGAATCTTCTTTATCATGCTAGGATTAACAGGAAAAAGCAAAAAATTTCAGAATTGCACCTTGCAATGTGGAGATATTACTGTTTGTGCATTTACAATATTCATTGATTTTTGCCATTGAAAAACGTCCAGAAATGTTTGAAGCTACTGACTGAATGAAAGGAGCTGGCATCTCACTCTCTTTGAATCTTCTTTATCATGCTAGGATTAGCAGGAAAAAGCAAAAAATTTCAGAATTGCACCTTGCAATGTGGAGATATTACTGTTTGTGCATTTACAATATTCATTGATTTTTGCCATTGAAAAACATGTTTTTCATATACCAGAAATGTTTGAAGCTACTGACTGAATGAAAGGAGCTGGCATCTCACTCTTTGAATCTTCTTTATCATGCTAGGATTAGCAGGAAAAAGCAAAAAATTTCAGAATTGCACCTTGCAATGTGGAGATATTACTGTTTGTGCATTTACAATATTCATTGATTTTTGCCATTGAAAAACATGTTTTTCATATACCAGAAATGTTTGAAGCTAATGACTGAATGAAAGGAGCTGGCATCTCACTCTCTTTGAATCTTCTTTATCATGCTAGGATTAACAGGAAAAAGCAAAAAATTTCAGAATTGCACCTTGCAATGTGGAGATATTACTGTTTGTGCATTTACAATATTCATTGATTTTAGCCATTGAAAAACGTCCAGAAATGTTTGAAGCTACTGACTGAATGAAAGGAGCTGGCATCTCACTCTCTTTGAATCTTCTTTATCATGCTAGGATTAGCAGTAAAAAGCAAAAAATTTCAGAATTGCACCTTGCAATGTGGAGATATTACTGTTTGTGCATTTACAATATTCATTGATTTTTGCCATTGAAAAACATGTTTTTCATATACCAGAAATGTTTGAAGCTACTGACTGAATGAAAGGAGCTGGCATCTCACTCTCTTTGAATCTTCTTTATCATGCTAGGATTAGCAGGAAAAAGCAAAAAATTTCAGAATTGCACCTTGCAATGTGGAGATATTACTGTTTGTGCATTTACAATATTCATTGATTTTAGCCATTGAAAAACGTCCAGAAATGTTTGAAGCTACTGACTGAATGAAAGGAGCTGGCATCTCACTCTCTTTGAATCTTCTTTATCATGCTAGGATTAGCAGTAAAAAGCAAAAAATTTCAGAATTGCACCTTGCAATGTGGAGATATTACTGTTTGTGCATTTACAATATTCATTGATTTTTGCCATTGAAAAACATGTTTTTCATATACCAGAAATGTTTGAAGCTACTGACTGAATGAAAGGAGCTGGCATCTCACTCTCTTTGAATCTTCTTTATCATGCTAGGATTAGCAGGAAAAAGCAAAAAATTTCAGAATTGCACCTTGCAATGTGGAGATATTACTGTTTGTGCATTTACAATATTCATTGATTTTTGCCATTGAAAAACATGTTTTTCATATACCAGAAATGTTTGAAGCTACTGACTGAATGAAAGGAGCTGGCATCTCACTCTCTTTGAATCTTCTTTATCATGCTAGGATTAACAGGAAAAAGCAAAAAATTTCAGAATTGCACCTTGCAATGTGGAGATATTACTGTTTGTGCATTTACAATATTCATTGATTTTTGCCATTGAAAAACGTCCAGAAATGTTTGAAGCTACTGACTGAATGAAAGGAGCTGGCATCTCACTCTCTTTGAATCTTCTTTATCATGCTAGGATTAGCAGGAAAAAGCAAAAAATTTCAGAATTGCACCTTGCAATGTGGAGATATTATTGTTTGTGCATTTACAATATTCATTGATTTTTGCCATTGAAAAACGTCATGTTATTCATATACCAGAAATGTTTGAAGCTACTGACTGAATGAAAGGAGCTGGCATCTCAATCTCTTTGAATCTTCTTTATCATGCTAGGATTAGCTGGAAAAAGCAAAAAATTTCCGAATTGCACCTTGCAATGTGGAGATATTACTGTTTGTGCATTTACAATATTCATTGATTTTTGCCATTGAAAAACATGTTTTTCATATACCAGAAATGTTTGAAGCTACTGACTGAATGAAAGGAGCTGGCATCTCACTCTCTTTGAATCTTCTTTATCATGCTAGGATTAGCAGGAAAAAGCAAAAAATTTCAGAATTGCACCTTGCAATGTGGAGATATTACTGTTTGTGCATTTACAATATTCATTGATTTTTGCCATTGAAAAACATGTTTTTCATATACCAGAAATGTTTGAAGCTACTGACTGAATGAAAGGAGCTGGCATCTCACTCTCTTTGAATCTTCTTTATCATGCTAGGATTAACAGGAAAAAGCAAAAAATTTCAGAATTGCACCTTGCAATGTGGAGATATTACTGTTTGTGCATTTACAATATTCATTGATTTTTGCCATTGAAAAACATCCAGAAATGTTTGAAGCTACTGACTGAATGAAAGGAGCTGGCATCTCACTCTCTTTGAATCTTCTTTATCATGCTAGGATTAGCAGGAAAAAGCAAAAAATTTCATAATTGCACCTTGCAATGTGGAGATATTACTGTTTGTGCATTTACAATATTCATTGATTTTTGCCATTGAAAAACATGTTTTTCACATACCAGAAATGTTTGAAGCTACTGACTGAATGAAAGGAGCTGGCATCTCACTCTTTGAATCTTCTTTATCATGCTAGGATTAGCAGGAAAAAGCAAAAAATTTCAGAATTGCACCTTGCAATGTGGAGATATTACTGTTTGTGCATTTACAATATTCATTGATTTTTGCCATTGAAAAACATGTTTTTCATATACCAGAAATGTTTGAAGCTACTGACTGAATGAAAGGAGCTGGCATCTCACTCTCTTTGAATCTTCTTTATCATGCTAGGATTAACAGGAAAAAGCAAAAAATTTCAGAATTGCACCTTGCAATGTGGAGATATTACTGTTTGTGCATTTACAATATTCATTGATTTTTGCCATTGAAAAACATGTTTTTCATATACCAGAAATGTTTGAAGCTACTGACTGAATGAAAGGAGCTGGCATCTCACTCTCTTTGAATCTTCTTTATCATGCTAGGATTAACAGGAAAAAGCAAAAAATTTCAGAATTGCACCTTGCAATGTGGAGATATTACTGTTTGTGCATTTACAATATTCATTGATTTGTGCCATTGAAAAACGTCCAGAAATGTTTGAAGCTACTGACTGAATGAAAGGAGCTGGCATCTCACTCTCTTTGAATATTCTTTATCATGCTAGGATTAGCAGGAAAAAGCAAAAAATTTCAGAATTGCACCTTGCAATGTGGAGATATTACTGTTTGTGCATTTACAATATTCATTGATTTTTGCCATTGAAAAACATGTTTTTCATATACCAGAAATGTTTGAAGCTACTGACTGAATGAAACGAGCTGGCATCTCACTCTCTTTGAATCTTCTTTATCATGCTAGGATTAGCAGGAAAAAGCAAAAAATTTCAGAATTGCACCTTGCAATGTGGAGATATTACTGTTTGTGCATTTACAATATTCATTGATTTTTGCCATTGAAAAACATGTTTTTCATATACCAGAAATGTTTGAAGCTACTGACTGAATGAAAGGAGCTGGCATCTCACTCTCTTTGAATCTTCTTTATCATGCTAGGATTAACAGGAAAAAGCAAAAAATTTCAGAATTGCACCTTGCAATGTGGAGATATTACTGTTTGTGCATTTACAATATTCATTGATTTTTGCCATTGAAAAACATGTTTTTCATATACCAGAAATGTTTGAAGCTACTGACTGAATGAAAGGAGCTGGCATCTCACTCTCTTTGAATCTTCTTTATCATGCTAGGATTAGCAGGAAAAAGCAAAGAATTTCCGAATTGCACCTTGCAATGTGGAGATATTACTGTTTGTGCATTTACAATATTCATTGATTTTTGCCATTGAAAAACGTCCAGAAATGTTTGAAGCTACTGACTGAATGAAAGGAGCTGGCATCTCACTCTCTTTGAATCTTCTTTATCATGCTAGGATTAGCAGGAAAAAGCAAAAAATTTCAGAATTGCACCTTGCAATGTGGAGATATTACTGTTTGTGCATTTACAATATTCATTGATTTTTGCCATTGAAAAACATGTTTTTCATATACCAGAAATGTTTGAAGCTACTGACTGAATGAAAGGAGCTGGCATCTCACTCTCTTTGAATCTTCTTTATCATGCTAGGATTAGCAGGAAAAAGCAAAGAATTTCCGAATTGCACCTTGCAATGTGGAGATATTACTGTTTGTGCATTTACAATATTCATTGATTTTTGCCATTGAAAAACATGTTTTTCATATACCAGAAATGTTTGAAGCTACTGACTGAATTAAAGGAGCTGGCATCTCACTCTCTTTGAATCTTCTTTATCATGCTAGGATTAGCAGGAAAAAGCAAAAAATTTCAGAATTGCACCTTGCAATGTGGAGATATTACTGTTTGTGCATTTACAATATTCATTGATTTTTGCCATTGAAAAACATGTTTTTCATATACCAGAAATGTTTGAAGCTACTGACTGAATGAAAGGAGCTGGCATCTCACTCTCTTTGAATCTTCTTTATCATGCTAGGATTAACAGGAAAAAGCAAAAAATTTCAGAATTGCACCTTGCAATGTGGAGATATTACTGTTTGTGCATTTACAATATTCATTGATTTTTGCCATTGAAAAACGTCCAGAAATGTTTGAAGCTACTGACTGAATGAAAGGAGCTGGCATCTCACTCTCTTTGAATCTTCTTTATCATGCTAGGATTAGCAGGAAAAAGCAAAAAATTTCAGAATTGCACCTTGCAATGTGGAGATATTACTGTTTGTGCATTTACAATATTCATTGATTTTTGCCATTGAAAAACATGTTTTTCATATACCAGAAATGTTTGAAGCTACTGACTGAATGAAAGGAGCTGGCATCTCACTCTTTGAATCTTCTTTATCATGCTAGGATTAGCAGGAAAAAGCAAAAAATTTCAGAATTGCACCTTGCAATGTGGAGATATTACTGTTTGTGCATTTACAATATTCATTGATTTTTGCCATTGAAAAACATGTTTTTCATATACCAGAAATGTTTGAAGCTACTGACTGAATGAAAGGAGCTGGCATCTCACTCTCTTTGAATCTTCTTTATCATGCTAGGATTAGCAGGAAAAAGCAAAAAATTTCAGAATTGCACCTTGCAATGTGGAGATATTACTGTTTGTGCATTTACAATATTCATTGATTTTTGCCATTGAAAAACATGTTTTTCATATACCAGAAATGTTTGAAGCTACTGACTGAATGAAAGGAGCTGGCATCTCACTCTCTTTGAATCTTCTTTATCATGCTAGGATTAACAGGAAAAAGCATAAAATTTCAGAATTGCACCTTGCAATGTGGAGATATTACTGTTTGTGCATTTACAATATTCATTGATTTTTGCCATTGAAAAACGTCCAGAAATGTTTGAAGCTACTGACTGAATGAAAGGAGCTGGCATCTCACTCTCTTTGAATCTTCTTTATCATGCTAGGATTAGCAGGAAAAAGCAAAAAATTTCAGAATTGCACCTTGCAATGTGGAGATATTACTGTTTGTGCATTTACAATATTCATTGATTTTTGCCATTGAAAAACATGTTTTTCATATACCAGAAATGTTTGAAGCTACTGAATGAATGAAAGGAGCTGGCATCTCACTCTCTTTGAATCTTCTTTATCATGCTAGGATTAACAGGAAAAAGCAAAAAATTTCAGAATTGCACCTTGCAATGTGGAGATATTACTGTTTGTGCATTTACAATATTCATTGATTTTTGCCATTGAAAAACATGTTTTTCATATACCAGAAATGTTTGAAGCTACTGACTGAATGAAAGGAGCTGGCATCTCACTCTCTTTGAATCTTCTTTATCATGCTAGGATTAACAGGAAAAAGCAAAAAATTTCAGAATTGCACCTTGCAATGTGGAGATATTACTGTTTGTGCATTTACAATATTCATTGATTTTTGCCATTGAAAAACGTCCAGAAATGTTTGAAGCTACTGACTGAATGAAAGGAGCCGGCATCTCACTCTCTTTGAATCTTCTTTATCATGCTAGGATTAGCAGGAAAAAGCAAAAAATTTCAGAATTGCACCTTGCAATGTGGAGATATTACTGTTTGTGCATTTACAATATTCATTGATTTTTGCCATTGAAAAACATGTTTTTCATATACCAGAAATGTTTGAAGCTACTGACTGAATGAAAGGAGCTGGCATCTCACTCTCTTTGAATCTTCTTTATCATGCTAGGATTAACAGGAAAAAGCAAAAAATTTCAGAATTGCACCTTGCAATGTGGAGATATTACTGTTTGTGCATTTACAATATTCATTGATTTTTGCCATTGAAAAACATGTTTTTCATATACCAGAAATGTTTGAAGCTACTGACTGAATGAAAGGAGCTGGCATCTCACTCTCTTTGAATCTTCTTTATCATGCTAGGATTAACAGGAAAAAGCAAAAAATTTCAGAATTGCACCTTGCAATGTGGAGATATTACTGTTTGTGCATTTACAATATTCATTGATTTTTGCCATTGAAAAACGTCCAGAAATGTTTGAAGCTACTGACTGAATGAAAGGAGCTGGCATCTCACTCTCTTTGAATCTTCTTTATCATGCTAGGATTAGCAGGAAAAAGCAAAAAATTTCAGAATTGCACCTTGCAATGTGGAGATATTACTGTTTGTGCATTTACAATATTCATTGATTTTTGCCATTGAAAAACATGTTTTTCATATACCAGAAATGTTTGAAGCTACTGACTGAATGAAAGGAGCTGGCATCTCACTCTCTTTGAATCTTCTTTATCATGCTAGGATTAGCAGGAAAAAGCAAAAAATTTCAGAATTGCACCTTGCAATGTGGAGATATTACTGTTTGTGCATTTACAATATTCATTGATTTTTGCCATTGAAAAACATGTTTTTCATATACCAGAAATGTTTGAAGCTACTGACTGAATGAAAGGAGCTGGCATCTCACTCTCTTTGAAACTTCTTTATCATGCTAGGATTAACAGGAAAAAGCAAAAAATTTCAGAATTGCACCTTGCAATGTGGAGATATTACTGTTTGTGCATTTACAATATTCATTGATTTTTGCCATTGAAAAACGTCCAGAAATGTTTGAAGCTACTGACTGAATGAAAGGAGCTGGCATCTCACTCTCTTTGAATCTTCTTTATCATGCTAGGATTAGCAGGAAAAAGCAAAAAATTTCAGAATTGCACCTTGCAATGTGGAGATATTACTGTTTGTGCATTTACAATATTCATTGATTTTTGCCATTGAAAAACATCATGTTATTCATATACCAGAAATGTTTGAAGCTACTGACTGAATGAAAGGAGCTGGCATCTCACTCTCTTTGAATCTTCTTTATCATGCTAGGATTAGCAGGAAAAATCAAAGAATTTCCGAATTGCACCTTGCAATGTGGAGATATTACTGTTTGTGCATTTACAATATTCATTGATTTTTGCCATTGAAAAACATGTTTTTCATATACCAGAAATGTTTGAAGCTACTGACTGAATGAAAGGAGCTGGCATCTCACTCTCTTTGAATCTTCTTTATCATGCTAGGATTAGCAGGAAAAAGCAAAAAATTTCAGAATTGCACCTTGCAATGTGGAGATATTACTGTTTGTGCATTTACAATATTCATTGATTTTTGCCATTGAAAAACATGTTTTTCATATACCAGAAATGTTTGAAGCTACTGACTGAATGAAAGGAGCTGGCATCTCACTCTTTGAATCTTCTTTATCATGCTAGGATTAGCAGGAAAAAGCAAAAAATTTCAGAATTGCACCTTGCAATGTGGAGATATTACTGTTTGTGCATTTACAATATTCATTGATTTTTGCCATTGAAAAACGTCCAGAAATGTTTGAAGCTACTGACTGAATGAAAGGAGCTGGCATCTCACTCTCTTTGAATCTTCTTTATCATGCTAGGATTAACAGGAAAAAGCAAAAAATTTCAGAATTGCACCTTGCAATGTGGAGATATTACTGTTTGTGCATTTACAATATTCATTGATTTTTGCCATTGAAAAACATGTTTTTCATATACCAGAAATGTTTGAAGCTACTGACTGAATGAAAGGAGCTGGCATCTCACTCTCTTTGAATCTTCTTTATCATGCTAGGATTAACAGGAAAAAGCAAAAAATTTCAGAATTGCACCTTGCAATGTGGAGATATTACTGTTTGTGCATTTACAATATTCATTGATTTTTGCCATTGAAAAACGTCCAGAAATGTTTGAAGCTACTGACTGAATGAAAGGAGCTGGCATCTCACTCTCTTTGAATCTTCTTTATCATGCTAGGATTAGCAGGAAAAAGCAAAAAATTTCAGAATTGCACCTTGCATTGTGGAGATATTACTCTTTGTGCATTTACAATATTCATTGATTTTTGCCATTGAAAAACATGTTTTTCATATACCAGAAATGTTTGAAGCTACTGACTGAATGAAAGGAGCTGGCATCTCACTCTCTTTGAATCTTCTTTATCATGCTAGGATTAACAGGAAAAAGCAAAAAATTTCAGAATTGCACCTTGCAATGTGGAGATATTACTGTTTGTGCATTTACAATATTCATTGATTTTTGCCATTGAAAAACATGTTTTTCATATACCAGAAATGTTTGAAGCTACTGACTGAATGAAAGGAGCTGGCATCTCACTCTCTTTGAATCTTCTTTATCATGCTAGGATTAACAGGAAAAAGCAAAAAATTTCAGAATTGCACCTTGCAATGTGGAGATATTACTGTTTGTGCATTTACAATATTCATTGATTTTTGCCATTGAAAAACGTCCAGAAATGTTTGAAGCTACTGACTGAATGAAAGGAGCTGGCATCTCACTCTCTTTGAATCTTCTTTATCATGCTAGGATTAGCAGGAAAAAGCAAAAAATTTCAGAATTGCACCTTGCATTGTGGAGATATTACTCTTTGTGCATTTACAATATTCATTGATTTTTGCCATTGAAAAACATGTTTTTCATATACCAGAAATGTTTGAAGCTACTGACTGAATGAAAGGAGCTGGCATCTCACTCTCTTTGAATCTTCTTTATCATGCTAGGATTTACAGGAAAAAGCAAAAAATTTCAGAATTGCACCTTGCAATGTGGAGATATTACTGTTTGTGCATTTACAATATTCATTGATTTTTGCCATTGAAAAACATGTTTTTCATATACCAGAAATGTTTGAAGCTACTGACTGAATGAAAGGAGCTGGCATCTCACTCTCTTTGAATCTTCTTTATCATGCTAGGATTAACAGGAAAAAGCAAAAAATTTCAGAATTGCACCTTGCAATGTGGAGATATTACTGTTTGTGCATTTACAATATTCATTGATTTTTGCCATTGAAAAACGTCCAGAAATGTTTGAAGCTACTGACTGAGTGAAAGGAGCTGGCATCTCACTCTCTTTGAATCTTCTTTATCATGCTAGGATTAGCAGGAAAAAGCAAAAAATTTCAGAATTGCACCTTGCAATGTGGAGATATTACTGTTTGTGCATTTACAATATTCATTGATTTTTGCCATTGAAAAACATGTTTTTCATATACCAGAAATGTTTGAAGCTACTGACTGAATGAAAGGAGCTGGCATCTCACTCTCTTTGAATCTTCTTTATCATGCTAGGATTAGCAGGAAAAAGCAAAAAATTTCAGAATTGCACCTTGCAATGTGGAGATATTACTGTTTGTGCATTTACAATATTCATTGATTTTTGCCATTGAAAAACATGTTTTTCATATACCAGAAATGTTTGAAGCTACTGACTGAATGAAAGGAGCTGGCATCTCACTCTCTTTGAATCTTCTTTATCATGCTAGGATTAACAGGAAAAAGCAAAAAATTTCAGAATTGCACCTTGCAATGTGGAGATATTACTGTTTGTGCATTTACAATATTCATTGATTTTTGCCATTGAAAAACGTCCAGAAATGTTTGAAGCTACTGACTGAATGAAAGGAGCTGGCATCTCACTCTCTTTGAATCTTCTTTATCATGCTAGGATTAGCAGGAAAAAGCAAAAAATTTCAGAATTGCACCTTGCATTGTGGAGATATTACTGTTTGTGCATTTACAATATTCATTGATTTTTGCCAATGAAAAACATGTTTTTCATATACCAGAAATGTTTGAAGCTACTGACTGAATGAAAGGAGCTGGCATCTCACTCTCTTTGAATCTTCTTTATCATGCTAGGATTTACAGGAAAAAGCAAAAAATTTCAGAATTGCACCTTGCAATGTGGAGATATTACTGTTTGTGCATTTACAATATTCATTGATTTTTGCCATTGAAAAACATGTTTTTCATATACCAGAAATGTTTGAAGCTACTGACTGAATGAAAGGAGCTGGCATCTCACTCTCTTTGAATCTTCTTTATCATGCTAGGATTAACAGGAAAAAGCAAAAAATTTCAGAATTGCACCTTGCAATGTGGAGATATTACTGTTTGTGCATTTACAATATTCATTGATTTTTGCCATTGAAAAACGTCCAGAAATGTTTGAAGCTACTGACTGAGTGAAAGGAGCTGGCATCTCACTCTCTTTGAATCTTCTTTATCATGCTAGGATTAGCAGGAAAAAGCAAAAAATTTCAGAATTGCACCTTGCAATGTGGAGATATTACTGTTTGTGCATTTACAATATTCATTGATTTTTGCCATTGAAAAACATGTTTTTCATATACCAGAAATGTTTGAAGCTACTGACTGAATGAAAGGAGCTGGCATCTCACTCTCTTTGAATCTTCTTTATCATGCTAGGATTAGCAGGAAAAAGCAAAAAATTTCAGAATTGCACCTTGCAATGTGGAGATATTACTGTTTGTGCATTTACAATATTCATTGATTTTTGCCATTGAAAAACATGTTTTTCATATACCAGAAATGTTTGAAGCTACTGACTGAATGAAAGGAGCTGGCATCTCACTCTCTTTGAATCTTCTTTATCATGCTAGGATTAACAGGAAAAAGCAAAAAATTTCAGAATTGCACCTTGCAATGTGGAGATATTACTGTTTGTGCATTTACAATATTCATTGATTTTTGCCATTGAAAAACGTCCAGAAATGTTTGAAGCTACTGACTGAATGAAAGGAGCTGGCATCTCACTCTCTTTGAATCTTCTTTATCATGCTAGGATTAGCAGGAAAAAGCAAAAAATTTCAGAATTGCACCTTGCAATGTGGAGATATTACTGTTTGTGCATTTACAATATTCATTGATTTTTGCCATTGAAAAACATCATGTTATTCATATACCAGAAATGTTTGAAGCTACTGACTGAATGAAAGGAGCTGGCATCTCACTCTCTTTGAATCTTCTTTATCATGCTAGGATTAGCTGGAAAAAGCAAAAAAATTCCGAATTGCACCTTGCAATGTGGAGATATTACTGTTTGTGCATTTACAATATTCATTGATTTTTGCCATTGAAAAACATGTTTTTCATATACCAGAAATGTTTGAAGCTACTGACTGAATGAAAGGAGCTGGCATCTCACTCTCTTTGAATCTTCTTTATCATGCTAGGATTAGCAGGAAAAAGCAAAAAATTTCAGAATTGCACCTTGCAATGTGGAGATATTACTGTTTGTGCATTTACAATATTCATTGATTTTTGCCATTGAAAAACATGTTTTTCATATACCAGAAATGTTTGAAGCTACTGACTGAATGAAAGGAGCTGGCATCTCACTCTCTTTGAATCTTCTTTATCATGCTAGGATTAACAGGAAAAAGCAAAAAATTTCAGAATTGCACCTTGCAATGTGGAGATATTACTGTTTGTGCATTTACAATATTCATTGATTTTTGCCATTGAAAAACGTCCAGAAATGTTTGAAGCTACTGACTGAATGAAAGGAGCTGGCATCTCACTCTCTTTGAATCTTCTTTATCATGCTAGGATTAGCAGGAAAAAGCAAAAAATTTCATAATTGCACCTTGCAATGTGGAGATATTACTGTTTGTGCATTTACAATATTCATTGATTTTTGCCATTGAAAAACATGTTTTTCATATACCAGAAATGTTTGAAGCTACTGACTGAATGAAAGGAGCTGGCATCTCACTCTCTTTGAATCTTCTTTATCATGCTAGGATTTACAGGAAAAAGCAAAAAATTTCAGAATTGCACCTTGCAATGTGGAGATATTACTGTTTGTGCATTTACAATATTCATTGATTTTTGCCATTGAAAAACATGTTTTTCATATACCAGAAATGTTTGAAGCTACTGACTGAATGAAAGGAGCTGGCATCTCACTCTCTTTGAATCTTCTTTATCATGCTAGGATTAACAGGAAAAAGCAAAAAATTTCAGAATTGCACCTTGCAATGTGGAGATATTACTGTTTGTGCATTTACAATATTCATTGATTTTTGCCATTGAAAAACGTCCAGAAATGTTTGAAGCTACTGACTGAATGAAAGGAGCTGGCATCTCACTCTCTTTGAATCTTCTTTATCATGCTAGGATTAGCAGGAAAAAGCAAAAAATTTCAGAATTGCACCTTGCAATGTGGAGATATTACTGTTTGTGCATTTACAATATTCATTGATTTTTGCCATTGAAAAACATGTTTTTCATATACCAGAAATGTTTGAAGCTACTGACTGAATGAAAGGAGCTGGCATCTCACTCTCTTTGAATCTTCTTTATCATGCTAGGATTAGCAGGAAAAAGCAAAAAATTTCAGAATTGCACCTTGCAATGTGGAGATATTACTGTTTGTGCATTTACAATATTCATTGATTTTTGCCATTGAAAAACATGTTTTTCATATACCAGAAATGTTTGAAGCTACTGACTGAATGAAAGGAGCTGGCATCTCACTCTCTTTGAATCTTCTTTATCATGCTAGGATTAACAGGAAAAAGCAAAAAATTTCAGAATTGCACCTTGCAATGTGGAGATATTACTGTTTGTGCATTTACAATATTCATTGATTTTTGCCATTGAAAAACGTCCAGAAATGTTTGAAGCTACTGACTGAATGAAAGGAGCTGGCATCTCACTCTCTTTGAATCTTCTTTATCATGCTAGGATTAGCAGGAAAAAGCAAAAAATTTCAGAATTGCACCTTGCAATGTGGAGATATTACTGTTTGTGCATTTACAATATTCATTGATTTTTGCCATTGAAAAACATCATGTTATTCATATACCAGAAATGTTTGAAGCTACTGACTGAATGAAAGGAGCTGGCATCTCACTCTCTTTGAATCTTCTTTATCATGCTAGGATTAGCTGGAAAAAGCAAAAAATTTCCGAATTGCACCTTGCAATGTGGAGATATTACTGTTTGTGCATTTACAATATTCATTGATTTTTGCCATTGAAAAACATGTTTTTCATATACCAGAAATGTTTGAAGCTACTGACTGAATGAAAGGAGCTGGCATCTCACTCTCTTTGAATCTTCTTTATCATGCTAGGATTAGCAGGAAAAAGCAAAAAATTTCAGAATTGCACCTTGCAATGTGGAGATATTACTGTTTGTGCATTTACAATATTCATTGATTTTTGCCATTGAAAAACATGTTTTTCATATACCAGAAATGTTTGAAGCTACTGACTGAATGAAAGGAGCTGGCATCTCACTCTCTTTGAATCTTCTTTATCATGCTAGGATTAACAGGAAAAAGCAAAAAATTTCAGAATTGCACCTTGCAATGTGGAGATATTACTGTTTGTGCATTTACAATATTCATTGATTTTTGCCATTGAAAAACGTCCAGAAATGTTTGAAGCTACTGACTGAATGAAAGGAGCTGGCATCTCACTCTCTTTGAATCTTCTTTATCATGCTAGGATTAGCAGGAAAAAGCAAAAAATTTCGTAATTGCACCTTGCAATGTGGAGATATTACTGTTTGTGCATTTACAATATTCATTGATTTTTGCCATTGAAAAACATGTTTTTCATATACCAGAAATGTTTGAAGCTACTGACTGAATGAAAGGAGCTGGCATCTCACTCTTTGAATCTTCTTTATCATGCTAGGATTAGCAGGAAAAAGCAAAAAATTTCAGAATTGCACCTTGCAATGTGGAGATATTACTGTTTGTGCATTTACAATATTCATTGATTTTTGCCATTGAAAAACATGTTTTTCATATACCAGAAATGTTTGAAGCTACTGACTGAATGAAAGGAGCTGGCATCTCACTCTCTTTGAATCTTCTTTATCATGCTAGGATTAACAGGAAAAAGCAAAAAATTTCAGAATTGCACCTTGCAATGTGGAGATATTACTGTTTGTGCATTTACAATATTCATTGATTTTTGCCATGGAAAAACGTCCAGAAATGTTTGAAGCTACTGACTGAATGAAAGGAGCTGGCATCTCACTCTCTTTGAATCTTCTTTATCATGCTAGGATTAGCAGGAAAAAGCAAAAAATTTCAGAATTGCACCTTGCAATGTGGAGATATTACTGTTTGTGCATTTACAATATTCATTGATTTTTGCCATTGAAAAACATGTTTTTCATATACCAGAAATGTTTGAAGCTACTGACTGAATGAAAGGAGCTGGCATCTCACTCTCTTTGAATCTTCTTTATCATGCTAGGATTAGCAGGAAAAAGCAAAAAATTTCAGAATTGCACCTTGCAATGTGGAGATATTACTGTTTGTGCATTTACAATATTCATTGATTTTTGCCATTGAAAAACATGTTTTTCATATACCAGAAATGTTTGAAGCTACTGACTGAATGAAAGGAGCTGGCATCTCACTCTCTTTGAATCTTCTTTATCATGCTAGGATTAACAGGAAAAAGCAAAAAATTTCAGAATTGCACCTTGCAATGTGGAGATATTACTGTTTGTGCATTTACAATATTCATTGATTTTTGCCATTGAAAAACATGTTTTTCATATACCAGAAATGTTTGAAGCTACTGACTGAATGAAAGGAGCTGGCATCTCACTCTCTTTGAATCTTCTTTATCATGCTAGGATTAACAGGAAAAAGCAAAAAATTTCAGAATTGCACCTTGCAATGTGGAGATATTACTGTTTGTGCATTTACAATATTCATTGATTTTTGCCATTGAAAAACGTCCAGAAATGTTTGAAGCTACTGACTGAATGAAAGGAGCTGGCATCTCACTCTCTTTGAATCTTCTTTATCATGCTAGGATTAGCAGGAAAAAGCAAAAAATTTCAGAATTGCACCTTGCAATGTGGAGATATTACTGTTTGTGCATTTACAAAATTCATTGATTTTTGCCATTGAAAAACATGTTTTTCATATACCAGAAATGTTTGAAGCTACTGACTGAATGAAAGGAGCTGGCATCTCACTCTCTTTGAATCTTCTTTATCATGCTAGGATTAGCAGGAAAAAGCAAAAAATTTCAGAATTGCACCTTGCAATGTGGAGATATTACTGTTTGTGCATTTACAATATTCATTGATTTTTGCCATTGAAAAACATGTTTTTCATATACCAGAAATGTTTGAAGCTACTGACTGAATGAAAGGAGCTGGCATCTCACTCTCTTTGAATCTTCTTTATCATGCTAGGATTAACAGGAAAAAGCAAAAAATTTCAGAATTGCACCTTGCAATGTGGAGATATTACTGTTTGTGCATTTACAATATTCATTGATTTTTGCCATTGAAAAACGTCCAGAAATGTTTGAAGCTACTGACTGAATGAAAGGAGCTGGCATCTCACTCTCTTTGAATCTTCTTTATCATGCTAGGATTAACAGGAAAAAGCTAAAAATTTCAGAATTGCACCTTGCAATGTGGAGATATTACTGTTTGTGCATTTACAATATTCATTGATTTTTGCCATTGAAAAACATGTTTTTCATATACCAGAAATGTTTGAAGCTACTGACTGAAAGGAGCTGGCATCTCACTCTCTTTGAATCTTCTTTATCATGCTAGGATTAGCAGGAAAAAGCAAAAAATTTCAGAATTGCACCTTGCAATGTGGAGATATTACTGTTTGTGCATTTACAATATTCATTGATTTTTGCCATTGAAAAACATGTTTTTCATATACCAGAAATGTTTGAAGCTACTGACTGAATGAAAGGAGCTGGCATCTCACTCTCTTTGAATCTTCTTTATCATGCTAGGATTAGCAGGAAAAAGCAAAAATTTCAGAATTGCACTTTGCAATGTGGAGATATTACTGTTTGTGCATTTACAATATTCATTGATTTTTGCCATTGAAAAACATGTTTTTCATATACCAGAAATGTTTGAAGCTATGACTGAATGAAAGGAGCTGGCATCTCACTCTCTTTGAATCTTCTTTATCATGCTAGGATTAACAGGAAAAAGCAAAAAATTTCAGAATTGCACCTTGCAATGTGGAGATATTACTGTTTGTGCATTTACAATATTCATTGATTTTTGCCATTGAAAAACATGTTTTTCATATACCAGAAATGTTTGAAGCTACTGACTGAATGAAAGGAGCTGGCATCTCACTCTCTTTGAATCTTCTTTATCATGCTAGGATTAACAGGAAAAAGCAAAAAAATTCAGAATTGCACCTTGCAATGTGGAGATATTACTGTTTGTGCATTTACAATATTCATTGATTTTTGCCATTGAAAAACGTCCAGAAATGTTTGAAGCTACTGACTGAATGAAAGGAGCTGGCATCTCACTCTCTTTGAATCTTCTTTATCATGCTAGGATTAGCAGGAAAAAGCAAAAAATTTCAGAATTGCACCTTGCAATGGCAAAAATCAATGAATATTGTAAATGCACAAACTAATATCTCCACATTGCAAGGTGCAATTCTGAAATTTTTTGCTTTTTCCTTTTAATCCTAGCATGATAAAGAAGATTCAAAGAGAGTGAGATGCCAGCTCCTTTCATTCAGTCAGTAGCTTCAAACATTTCTGGTATATGAAAAACATGTTTTTCAATGGCAAAATTCAATGAATATTGTAAATGCACAAACAGTAATATCTCCACATTGCAAGGTGCAATTCTGAAATTTTTTGCTTTTTCCTGTTAATCCTAGCATGATAAAGAAGATTCAAAGAGAGTGAGATGCCAGCTCCTTTCATTCAGTCAGTAGCTTCAAACATTTCTGGTATATGAAAAACATGTTTTTCAATGGCAAAAATCAATGAATATTGTAAATGCACAAACAGTAATATCTCCACATTGCAAGGTGCAATTCTGAAATTTTTTGCTTTTTCCTGCTAATCCTAGCATGATAAAGAAGATTCAAAGAGAGTGAGATGCCAGCTCCTTTCATTCAGTCAGTAGCTTCAAACATTTCTGGACGTTTTTCAATGGCAAAAATCAATGAATATTGTAAATGCACAAACAGTAATATCTCCACATTGCAAGGTGCAATTCTGAAATTTTTTGCTTTTTCCTGTTAATCCTAGCATGATAAAGAAGATTCAAAGAGAGTGAGATGCCAGCTCCTTTCATTCAGTCAGTAGCTTCAAACATTTCTGGTATATGAAAAACATGTTTTTCAATGGCAAAAATCAATGAATATTGTAAATGCACAAACAGTAATATCTCCACATTGCAAGGTGCAATTCTGAAATGTTTTGCTTTTTCCTGCTAATCCTAGCATGATAAAGAAGATTCAAAGAGAGTGAGATGCCAGCTCCTTTCATTCAGTCAGTAGCTTCAAACATTTCTGGTATATGAAAAACATGTTTTTCAATGGCAAAAATCAATGAATATTGTAAATGCACAAACAGTAATATCTCCACATTGCAAGGTGCAATTCGGAAATTTTTTGCTTTTTCCTGCTAATCCTAGCATGATAAAGAAGATTCAAAGAGAGTGAGATGCCAGCTCCTTTCATTCAGTCAGTAGCTTCAAACATTTCTGGTATATGAATAACATGATGTTTTTCAATTGCAAAAATCAATGAATATTGTAAATGCACAAACAGTAATATCTCCACATTGCAAGGTGCAATTCTGAAATTTTTTGCTTTTTCCTGCTAATCCTAGCATGATAAAGAAGATTCAAAGAGAGTGAGATGCCAGCTCCTTTCATTCAGTCAGTAGCTTCAAACATTTCTGGACGTTTTTCAATGGCAAAAATCAATGAATATTGTAAATGCACAAACAGTAATATCTCCACATTGCAAGGTGCAATTCTGAAATTTTTTGCTTTTTCCTGTTAATCCTAGCATGATAAAGAAGATTCAAAGAGAGTGAGATGCCAGCTCCTTTCATTCAGTCAGTGGCTTCAAACATTTCTGGTATATGAAAAACATGTTTTTCAATGGCAAAAATCAATGAATATTGTAAATGCACAAACAGTAATATCTCCACATTGCAAGGTGCAATTCTGAAATTTTTTGCTTTTTCCTGTTAATCCTAGCATGATAAAGAAGATTCAAAGAGAGTGAGATGCCAGCTCCTTTCATTCAGTCAGTAGCTTCAAACATTTCTGGTATATGAAAAACATGTTTTTCAATGGCAAAAATCAATGAATATTGTAAATGCACAAACAGTAATATCTCCACATTGCAAGGTGCAATTCTGAAATTTTTTGCTTTTTCCTGCTAATCCTAGCATGATAAAGAAGATTCAAAGAGAGTGAGATGCCAGCTCCTTTCATTCAGTCAGTAGCTTCAAACATTTCTGGACGTTTTTCAATGGCAAAAATCAATGAATATTGTAAATGCACAAACAGTAATATCTCCACATTGCAAGGTGCAATTCTGAAATTTTTTGCTTTTTCCTGTTAATCCTAGCATGATAAAGAAGATTCAAAGAGAGTGAGATGCCAGCTCCTTTCATTCAGTCAGTAGCTTCAAACATTTCTGGTATATGAAAAACATGTTTTTCAATGGCAAAAATCAATGAATATTGTAAATGCACAAACAGTAATATCTCCACATTGCAAGGTGCAATTCTGAAATTTTTTGCTTTTTCCTGCTAATCCTAGCATGATAAAGAAGATTCAAAGAGAGTGAGATGCCAGCTCCTTTCATTCAGTCAGTAGCTTCAAACATTTCTGGTATATGAAAAACATGTTTTTCAATGGCAAAAGTCAATGAATATTGTAAATGCACAAACAGTAATATCTCCACATTGCAAGGTGCAATTCTGAAATTTTTTGCTTTTTCCTGCTAATCCTAGCATGATAAAGAAGATTCAAAGAGAGTGAGATGCCAGCTCCTTTCATTCAGTCAGTAGCTTCAAACATTTCTGGTATATGAAAAACATGTTTTTCAATGGCAAAAATCAATGAATATTGTAAATGCACAAACAGTAATATCTCCACATTGCAAGGCGCAATTCTGAAATTTTTTGCTTTTTCCTGCTCCTCTTAGCATGACAAAGAAGATTCAAAGAGAGTGAGATGCCAGCTCCTTTCATTCAGTCAGTAGCTTCAATCATTTCTGGACGTTTTTCAATGGCAAAAATCAATGAATATTGTAAATGCACAAACAGTAATTTCTCCGCATTGCAAGGTGCAATTCTGAAATTTTTTGCTTTTTCCTGCTCCTCTTAGCATGATAAAGAAGATTCAAAGAGAGTGAGGTGCCAGCTCCTTTCATTCAGTCAGTAGCTTCAAACATTTCTGGTATATGAATAACATGTTTTTCAATGGCAAAAATCAATGAATATTGTAAATGCACAAACAGTAATTTCTCCGCATTGCAAGGTGCAATTCTGAAATTTTTTGCTTTTTCCTGCTCCTCTTAGCATGATAAAGAAGATTCAAAGAGAGTGAGATGCCAGCTCCTTTCATTCAGTCAGTAGCTTCAATCATTTCTGGACGTTTTTCAATGGCAAAAATCAATGAATATTGTAAATGCACAAACAGTAATTTCTCCGCATTGCAAGGTGCAATTCTGAAATTTTTTGCTTTTTCCTGCTCCTCTTAACATGATAAAGAAGATTCAAAGAGAGTGAGATGCCAGCTCCTTTCATTCAGTCAGTAGCTTCAATCATTTCTGGACGTTTTTCAATGGCAAAAATCAATGAATATTGTAAATGCACAAACTGTAATTTCTCCGCATTGCAAGGTGCAATTCTGAAATTTTTTGCTTTTTCCTGCTCCTCTTAGCATGATAAAGAAGATTCAAAGAGAGTGAGATGCCAGCTCCTTTCATTCAGTCAGTAGCTTCAATCATTTCTGGACGTTTTTCAATGGCAAAAATCAATGAATATTGTAAATGCACAAACAGTAATTTCTGTGCATTGCAAGGTGCAATTCTGAAATTTTTTGCTTTTTCCTGCTCCTCTTAGCATGGTAAAGAAGATTCAAAGAGAGTGAGATGCCAGCTCCTTTCATTCAGTCAGTAGCTTCAAACATTTCTGGTATATGAATAACATGATGTTTTTCAATGACAAAAATCAATGAATATTGTAAATGCACAAACAGTAATTTCTCCGCATTGCAAGGTGCAAGTCTGAAATTTTTTGCTTTTTCCTGCTCCTCTTAGCATGATAAAGAAGATTCAAAGAGAGTGAGATGCCAGCTCCTTTCATTCAGTTAGTAGCTTCAATCATTTCTGGACGTTTTTCAATGGCAAAAATCAATGAATATTGTAAATGCACAAACTGTAATTTCTCCGCATTGCAAGGTGCAATTCTGAAATTTTTTGCTTTTTCCTGCTCCTCTTAGCATGATAAAGAAGATTCAAAGAGAGTGAGATGCCAGCTCCTTTCATTCAGTCAGTAGCTTCAATCATTTCTGGACGTTTTTCAATGGCAAAAATCAATGAATATTGTAAATGCACAAACAGTAATTTCTCCGCATTGCAAGGTGCAATTCTGAAATTTTTTGCTTTTTCCTGCTCCTCTTAGCATGGTAAAGAATACTCAAAGAGAGTGAGATGCCAGCTCCTTTCATTCAGTCAGTAGCTTCAAACATTTCTGGTATATGAATAACATGATGTTTTTCAATGGCAAAAATCAATGAATATTGTAAATGCACAAACAGTAATTTCTCCGCATTGCAAGGTGCAATTCTGAAATTTTTTGCTTTTTCCTGCTCCTCTTAGCATGATAAAGAAGATTCAAAGAGAGTGAGATGCCAGCTCCTTTCGTTCAGTCAGTAGCTTCAATCATTTCTGGACGTTTTTCAATGGCAAAAATCATTGAATATTATAAATGCACAAACAGTAATTTCTCCGCATTGCAAGGTGCAATTCTGAAATTTTTTACTTTTTCCTGCTCCTCTTAGCATGATAAATAAGATTCAAAGAGAGTGAGATGCCAGCTCCTTTCATTCAGTCAGTAGCTTCAATCATTTCTGGTATATGAATAACATGATGTTTTTCAATGGCAAAAATCAATGAATATTGTAAATGCACAAACAGTAATTTCTCCGCATTGCAAGGTGCAATTCTGAAATTTTTTGCTTTTTCCTGCTCCTCGTAGCATGATAAAGAAGATTCAAAGAGAGTGAGATGCCAGCTCCTTTCATTCAGTCAGTAGCTTCAAACATTTCTGGACGTTTTTCAATGGCAAAAATCAATGAATATTGTAAATGCACAAACAGTAATTTCTCCGCATTGCAAGGTGCAATTCTGAAATTTTTTGCTTTTTCCTGCTCCTCGTAGCATGATAAAGAAGATTCAAAGAGAGTGAGATGCCAGCTCCTTTCATTCAGTCAGTAGCTTCAATCATTTCTGGACGTTTTTCAATGGCAAAAATCAATGAATATTGTAAATGCACAAACAGTAATTTCTCCGCATTGCAAGGTGCAATTCTGAAATTTTTTGCTTTTTCCTGCTCCTCTTAGCATGATAAAGAAGATTCAAAGAGAGTGAGATGCCAGCTCCTTTCATTTAGTCAGTAGCTTCAATCATTTCTGGACGTTTTTCAATGGCAAAAATCAATGAATATTGTTAATGCACAAACAGTAATTTCTCCGCATTGCAAGGTGCAATTCTGAAATTTTTTGCTTTTTCCTGCTCCTCTTACAATGATAAAGAAGATTCAAAGAGCGTGAGATGCCAGCTCCTTTCATTCAGTCAGTAGCTTCAATCATTTCTGGACGTTTTTCAATGGCAAAAATCAATGAATATTGTAAATGCACAAACAGTAATTTCTCCGCATTGCAAGGTGCAATTCTGAAATTTTTTGCTTTTTCCTGCTCCTCTTAGCATGATAAATAAGATTCAAAGAGAGTGAGATGCCAGCTCCTTTCATTCAGTCAGTAGCTTCAAACATTTCTGGTATATGAATAACATGATGTTTTTCAATGGCAAAAATCAATGAATATTGTAAATGCACAAACAGTAATTTATCCGCATTGCAAGGTGCAATTCTGAAATTTTTTGCTTTTTCCTGCTCCTCTTAGCATGATAAAGAAGATTCAAAGAGAGTGAGATGCCAGCTCCTTTTGTTCAGTCAGTAGCTTCAATCATTTCTGGACGTTTTTCAATGGCAAAAATCATTGAATATTATAAATGCACAAACAGTAATTTCTCCGCATTGCAAGGTGCAATTCTGAAATTTTTTACTTTTTCCTGCTCCTCTTAGCATGATAAAGAAGATTCAAAGAGAGTGAGATGCCAGCTCCTTTCATTCAGTCAGTAGCTTCAATCATTTCTGGTATATGAATAACATGTTTTTCAATGGCAAAAATCAATGAATATTGTAAATGCACAAACAGTAATTTCTCCGCATTGCAAGGTGCAATTCTGAAATTTTTTACTTTTTCCTGCTCCTCTTAGCATGATAAAGAAGATTCAAAGAGAGTGAGATGACAGCTCCTTTCATTCAGTCAGTAGCTTCAATCATTTCTGGACGTTTTTCAATGGCAAAAATCAATGAATATTGTAAATGCACAAACAGTAATTTCTCCGCATTGCAAGGTGCAATTCTGAAATTTTTTGCTTTTTCCTGCTCTTCTTAGCATGATAAACAAGATTCAAAGAGAGTGAGATGCCAGCTCCTTTCATTCAGTCAGTAGCTTCAATCATTTCTGGACGTTTTTCAATGGCAAAAATCAATGAATATTGTAAATGCACAAACAGTAATTTCTCCGCATTGCAAGGTGCAATTCTGAAATTTTTTGCTTTTTCCTGCTCCTCTTAGCATGATAAAGAAGATTCAAAGAGAGTGAGATGCCAGCTCCTTTCATTCAGTCAGTAGCTTCAAACATTTCTGGTATATGAATAACATGATGTTTTTCAATGGCAAAAATCAATGAATATTGTAAATGCACAAACAGTAATTTCTCAGCATTGCAAGGTGCAATTCTGAAATTTTTTGCTTTTTCCTGCTCCTCTTAGCATGATAAAGAAGATTCAAAGAGAGTGAGATGCCAGCTCCTTTCATTCAGTCAGTAGCTTCAATCATTTCTGGACGTTTTTCAATTGCAAAAATCAATGAATATTGTAAATGCACAAACAGTAATTTCTCCGCATTGCAAGGTGCAATTCTGAAATTTTTTGCTTTTTCCTGCTCCTCTTAGCATGATAAAGACGATTCAAAGAGAGTGAGATGCCAGCTACTTTCATTCAGTCAGTAGCTTCAATCATTTCTGGTATATGAATAACATGATGTTTTTCAATGGCAAAAATCAATGAATATTGTAAATGCACAAACAGTAATTTCTCCGCATTGCAAGGTGCAATTCTGAATTTTTTTGCTTTTTCCTGCTGCTCTTAGCATGATAAAGAAGATTCAAAGAGAGTGAGATGCCAGCTCCTTTCATTCACTCAGTAGCTTCAATCATTTCTGGTATATGAATAACATGATGTTTTTCAATGGCAAAAATCAATGAATATTGTAAATGCACAAACAGTAATTTATCCGCATTGCAAGGTGCAATTCTGAAATTTTTTGCTTTTTCCTGCTCCTCTTAGCATGATAAAGAAGATTCAAAGAGAGTGAGATGCAAGCTCCTTTCATTCAGTCAGTAGCTTCAAACATTTCTGGTATATGAATAACATGATGCTTTTCAATGGCAAAAATCAATGAATATTGTAAATGCACAAACAGTAATTTCTCCGCATTGCAAGGTGCAATTCTGAAATTTTTTGCTTTTTCCTGCTCCTCTTAGCATGATAAAGAAGATTCAAAGAGAGTGAGATGCCAGCTCCTTTCATTCAGTCAGTAGCTTCAATCATTTCTGGACGTTTTTCAATGGCAAAAATCAATGAATATTGTAAATGCACAAACAGTAATTTCTCCGCATTGCAAGGTGCAATTCTGAATTTTTTTGCTTTTTCCTGCTCCTCTTAGCATGATAAAGAAGATTCAAAGAGAGTGAGATGCCAGCTCCTTTCATTCAGTCAGTAGCTTCAATCATTTCTGGTATATGAATAACATGATGTTTTTCAATGGCAAAAATCAATGAATTTTGTAAATGCACAAACAGTAATTTCTCCGCATTGCAAGGTGCAATTCTGAAATTTTTTGCTTTTTCCTGCTCCTCTTAGCATGATAAAGAAGATTCAAAGAGAGTGAGATGCCAGCTCCTTTCATTCAGTCAGTAGCTTCAATCATTTCTGGACGTTTTTCAATGGCAAAAATCAATGAATTGTAAATGCACAAACAGTAATTTCTCCGCATTGCAAGGTGCAATTCTGAAATTTTTTGCTTTTTCCTGCTCCTCTTAGCATGATAAAGAAGATTCAAAGAGAGTGAGATGCCAGCTCCTTTCATTCAGTCAGTAGCTTCAAACATTTCTGGTATATGAATAACATGATGTTTTTCAATGGCAAAAATCAATGAATATTGTAAATGCACAAACAGTAATTTCTCCGCATTGCAAGGTGCAATACTGAAATTTTTTACTTTTTCCTGCTCCTCTTAGCATGATAAAGAAGATTCAAAGAGAGTGAGATGCCAGCTCCTTTCATTCAGTCAGTAGCTTCAATCATTTCTGGACGTTTTTCAATGGCAAAAATCAATGAATATTGTAAATGCACAAACAGTAATTTCTCCGCATTGCAAGGTGCAATTCTGAAATTTTTTGCTTTTTCCTGCTCCTCTTAGCATGATAAAGAAGATTCAAAGAGAGTGAGATGCCAGCTCCTTTCATTCAGTCAGTAGCTTCAATCATTTCTGGTATATGAATAACATGATGTTTTTCAATGGCAAAAATCAATGAATTTTGTAAATGCACAAACAGTAATTTCTCCGCATTGCAAGGTGCAATTCTGAAATTTTTTGCTTTTTCCTGCTCCTCTTAGCATGATAAAGAAGATTCAAAGAGAGTGAGATGCCAGCTCCTTTCATTCAGTCAGTAGCTTCAATCATTTCTGGACGTTTTTCAATGGCAAAAATCAATGAATTGTAAATGCACAAACAGTAATTTCTCCGCATTGCAAGGTGCAATTCTGAAATTTTTTGCTTTTTCCTGCTCCTCTTAGCATGATAAAGAAGATTCAAAGAGAGTGAGATGCCAGCTCCTTTCATAGAGTCAGTAGCTTCAAACATTTCTGGTATATGAATAACATGATGTTTTTCAATGGCAAAAATCAATGAATATTGTAAATGCACAAACAGTAATTTCTCCGCATTGCAAGGTGCAATACTGAAATTTTTTACTTTTTCCTGCTCCTCTTAGCATGATAAAGAAGATTCAAAGAGAGTGAGATGCCAGCTCCTTTCATTCAGTCAGTAGCTTCAATCATTTCTGGTATATGAATAACATGATGTTTTTCAATGGCAAAAATCAATGAATATAGTAAATGCACAAACAGTAATTTCTCCGCATTGCAAGGTGCAATTCTGAAATTTTTTGCTTTTTCCTGCTCCTCTTAGCATGATAAAGAAGATTCAAAGAGAGTGAGATGCCAGCTCCTTTTATTCAGTCAGTAGCTTCAATCATTTCTGGACGTTTTTCAATGGCAAAAATCAATGAATATTGTAAATGCACAAACAGTAATTTCTCCGCATTGCAAGGTGCAATTCTGAAATTTTTTGCTTTTTCCTGCTCCTCTTAGCATGATAAACAAGATTCAAAGAGAGTGAGATGCCAGCTCCTTTCATTCAGTCAGTAGCTTCAATCATTTCTGGACGTTTTTCAATGGCAAAAATCATTGAATATTGTAAATGCACAAACAGTAATTTCTCCGCATTGCAAGGTGCAATTCTGAAATTTTTTACTTTTTCCTGCTCCTCTTAGCATGATAAAGAAGATTCAAAGAGAGTGAGATGCCAGCTCCTTTCATTCAGTCAGTAGCTTCAATCATTTCTGGTATATGAATAACATGATGTTTTTCAATCGCAAAAATCAATGAATATTGTAAATGCACAAACAGTAATTTCTCCGCATTGCAAGGTGCAATTCTGAAATTTTTTGCTTTTTCCTGCTCCTCTTAGCATGATAAAGAAGATTCAAAGAGAGTGAGATGCCAGCTCCTTTCATTCAGTCAGTAGCTTCAATCATTTCTGGACGTTTTTCAATGGCAAAAATCAATGAATATTGTAAATGCACAAACAGTAATTTCTCCGCATTGCAAGGTGCAATTCTGAAATTTTTTGCTTTTTCCTGCTCCTTTTAGCATGATAAAGAAGATTCAAAGAGAGTGAGATGCCAGCTCCTTTCCTTCAGTCAGTAGCTTCAATCATTTCTGGTATATGAATAACATGATGTTTTTCAATGGCAAAAATCAATGAATTTTGTAAATGCACAAACAGTAATTTCTCCGCATTGCAAGGCGCAATTCTGAAATTTTTTGCTTTTTCCTGCTCCTCTTAGAATGATAAAGAAGATTCAAAGAGAGTGAGATGCCAGCTCCTTTCATTCAGTCAGTAGCTTCAATCATTTCTGGACATTTTTCAATGGCAAAAATCAATGAATATTGTAAATGCACAAACAGTAATTTCTCCGCATTGCAAGGTGCAATTCTGAAATTTTTTGCTTTTTCCTGCTCCTCTTAGCATGATAAAGAAGATTCAAAGAGAGTGAGATGCCAGCTCCTTTCATTCAGTCAGTAGCTTCAATCATTTCTGGACGTTTTTCAATGGCAAAAATCAATGAATATTGTAAATGCACAAACAGTAATTTCTCCGCATTGCAAGGTGCAATTCTGAAATTTTTTGCTTTTTCCTGCTCCTCTTAGCATGATAAAGAAGATTCAAAGAGAGTGAGGTGCCAGCTCCTTTCATTCAGTCAGGAGCTTCAAACATTTCTGGTATATGAATAACATGTTTTTCAATGGCAAAAATCAATGAATATTGTAAATGCACAAACAGTAATTTCTCCGCATTGCAAGGTGCAATTCTGAAATTTTTTGCTTTTTCCTGCTCCTCTTAGCATGATAAAGAAGATTCAAAGAGAGTGAGATGCCAGCTCCTTTCATTCAGTCAGTAGCTTCAATCATTTCTGGACGTTTTTCAATGGCAAAAATCAATGAATATTGTAAATGCACAAACAGTAATTTCTCCGCATTGCAAGGTGCAATTCTGAAATTTTTTGCTTTTTCCTGCTCCTCTTAGCATGATAAAGAAGATTCAAAGAGAGTGAGATGCCAGCTCCTTTCCTTCAGTCAGTAGCTTCAATCATTTCTGGTATATGAATAACATCATGTTTTTCAATGGCAAAAATCAATGAATTTTGTAAATGCACAAACAGTAATTTCTCCGCATTGCAAGGCGCAATTCTGGAATTTTTTTCTTTTTCCTGCTCCTCTTAGCATGATAAAGAAGATTCAAAGAGAGTGAGATGCCAGCTCCTTTCATTCAGTCAGTAGCTTCAATCATTTCTGGACATTTTTCAATGGCAAAAATCAATGAATATTGTAAATGCACAAACAGTAATTTCTCCGCATTGTAAGGTGCAATTCTGAAATTTTTTGCTTTTTCCTGCTCCTCTTAGCATGATAAAGAAGATTCAAAGAGAGTGAGATGCCAGCTCCCCTCATTCAGTCAGTAGCTTCAATCATTTCTGGACGTTTTTCAATGGCAAAAATCAATGAATATTGTAAATGCACAAACAGTAATTTCTCCGCATTGCAAGGTGCAATTCTGAAATTTTTTGCTTTTTCCTGCTCCTCTTAGCATGATAAAGAAGATTCAAAGAGAGTGAGGTGCCAGCTCCTTTCATTCAGTCAGGAGCTTCAAACATTTCTGGTATATGAATAACATGTTTTTCAATGGCAAAAATCAATGAATATTGTAAATGCACAAACAGTAATTTCTCCGCATTGCAAGGTGCAATTCTGAAATTTTTTGCTTTTTCCTGCTCCTCTTAGCATGATAAAGAAGATTCAAAGAGAGTGAGATGCCAGCTCCTTTCATTCAGTCAGTAGCTTCAATCATTTCTGGACGTTTTTCAATGGCAAAAATCAATTAATATTGTAAATGCACAAACAGTAATTTCTCCGCATTGCTAGGTGCAATTCGGAAATTTTTTGCTTTTTCCTGCTACTCTTAGCATGATAAAGAAGATTCAAAGAGAGTGAGATGCCAGCTCCTTTCATTCAGTCAGTAGCTTCAATCATTTCTGGACGTTTTTCAATGGCAAAAATCAATGAATATTGTAAATGCACAAACTGTAATTTCTCCGCATTGCAAGGTGCAATTCTGAAATTTTTTGCTTTTTCCTGCTCCTCTTCGCATGATAAAGAAGATTCAAAGAGAGTGAGATGCCAGCTCCTTTCATTCAGTCAGTAGCTTCAATCATTTCTGGACATTTTTCAATGGCAAAAATCAATGAATATTGTAAATGCACAAACAGTAATTTCTCCGCATTGCAAGGTGCAATTCTGAAATTTTTTGCTTTTTCCTGCTCCTCTTAGCATGATAAAGAAGATTCAAAGAGAGTGAGATGCCAGCTCCTTTCATTCAGTCAGTAGCTTCAATCATTTCTGGACATTTTTCAATGGCAAAAATCAATGAATATTGTAAATGCACAAACAGTAATTTCTCCGCATTGCAAGGTGCAATTCTGAAATTTTTTGCTTTTTCCTGCTCCTCTTAGCATGATAAAGAAGATTCAAAGAGAGTGAGATGTCAGCTCCTTTCATTCAATCAGTAGCTTCAAACATTTCTGGTATATGAATAACATGATGTTTTTCAATGGCAAAAATCAATGAATATTGTAAATGCACAAACAGTAATTTCTCCGCATTGCAAGGTGCAATTCTGAAATTTTTTGCTTTTTCCTGCTCCTCTTAGCATGATAAAGAAGATTCAAAGAGAGTGAGATGCCAGCTCCTTTCATTCAGTCAGTAGCTTCAATCATTTCTGGTATATGAATAACATGATGTTTTTCAATGGCAAAAATCAATGAATTTTGTAAATGCACAAACAGTAATTTCTCAGCATTGCAAGGTGCAATTCTGAAATTTTTTGCTTTTTCCTGCTGCTCTTGGCATGATAAAGAAGATTCAAAGAGAGTGAGATGCCAGCTCCTTTCATTGTCAGTAGCTTCAATCATTTCTGGACGTTTTTCAATGGCAAAAATCAATGAATATTTTAAATGCACAAACAGTAATTTCTCCGCATTGCAAGGTGCAATTCTGAAATTTTTTGCTTTTTCCTGCTCCTCTTAGCATGATAAAGAAGATTCAAAGAGAGTGAGATGCCAGCTCCTTTCATTCAGTCAGTAGCTTCAATCATTTCTGGACGTTTTTCAATGGCAAAAATCAATGAATATTGTAAATGCACAAACAGTAATTTCTCCGCATTGCAAGGTGCAATTCTGAAATTTTTTGCTTTTTCCTGCTCCTCTTAGCATGATAAAGAAGATTCAAAGAGATTGAGATGCCAGCTCCTTTCATTCAGTCAGTAGCTTCAATCATTTCTGGACGTTTTTCAATGGCAAAAATCAATGAATATTGTAAATGCACAAACAGTAATTTCTCCGCATTGCAAGGTGCAATTCTGAAATTTTTTGCTTTTTCCTGCTCCTCTTAGCATGATAAAGAAGATTCAAAGAGAGTGAGATGTCAGCTCCTTTCATTCAGTCAGTAGCTTCAAACATTTCTGGTATATGAATAACATGATGTTTTTCAATGGCAAAAATCAATGAATATTGTAAATGCACAAACAGTAATTTCTCCGCATTGCAAGGTGCAATTCTGAAATTTTTTGCTTTTTCCTGCTCCTCTTAGCATGATAAAGAAGATTCAAAGAGAGTGAGATGCCAGCTCCTTTCATTCAGTCAGTAGCTTCAATCATTTCTGGTATATGAATAACATGATGTTTTTCAATGGCAAAAATCAATGAATTTTGTAAATGCACAAACAGTAATTTCTCAGCATTGCAAGGTGCAATTCTGAAATTTTTTGCTTTTTCCTGCTCCTCTTAGCATGATAAAGAAGATTCAAAGAGAGTGAGATGCCAGCTCCTTTCATTGTCAGTAGCTTCAATCATTTCTGGACGTTTTTCAATGGCAAAAATCAATGAATATTGTAAATGCACAAACAGTAATTTCTCCGCATTGCAAGGTGCAATTCTGAAATTTTTTGCTTTTTCCTGCTCCTCTTAGCATTATGAAGAAGATTCAAAGAGAGTGAGATACCAGCTCCTTTCATTCAGTCAGTAGCTTCAAACATTTCTGGTATATGAATAACATGTTTTTCAATGGCAAAAATCAATGAATATTGTAAATGCACAAACAGTAATTTCTCCGCATTGCAAGGTGCAATTCTGAAATTTTTTGCTTTTTCCTGCTCCTCTTAGCATGATAAAGAAGATTCAAAGAGAGTGAGATGCCAGCTCCTTTCGTTCAGTCAGTAGCTTCAATCATTTCTGGATGTTTTTCAATGGCAAAAATCATTGAATATTGTAAATGCACAAACAGTAATTTCTCCGCATTGCAAGGTGCAATTCTGAAATTTTTTACTTTTTCCTGCTCCTCTTAGCATGATAAAGAAGATTCAAAGAGAGTGAGATGCCATCTCCTTTCATTCAGTCAGTAGCTTCAATCATTTCTGGACGTTTTTCAATTGCAAAAATCAATGAATATTGTAAATGCACAAACAGTAATTTCTCCGCATTGCAAGGTGCAATTCTGAAATTTTTTGCTTTTTCCTGCTCCTCTTAGCATGATAAAGAAGATTCAAAGAGAGTGAGATGCCAGCTCCTTTCATTCAGTCAGTAGCTTCAATCATTTCTGGACGTTTTTCAATGGCAAAAATCAATGAATATTGTAAATGCACAAACAGTAATTTCTCCGCATTGCAAGGTGCAATTCTGAAATTTTTTGCTTTTTCCTGCTCCTTTTAGCATGATAAACAAGATTCAAAGAGAGTGAGATGCCAGCTCCTTTCATTCAGTCAGTAGCTTCAATCATTTATGGACGTTTTTCAATTGCAAAAATCATTGAATATTGTAAATGCACAAACAGTAATTTCTCCGCATTGCAAGGTGCAATTCTGAAATTTTTTACTTTTTCCTGCTCCTCTTAGCATGATAAAGAAGATTCAAAGAGAATGAGATGCCAGCTCCTTTCATTCAGTCAGTAGCTTCAATCATTTCTGGTATATGAATAACATGATGTTTTTCAATCGCAAAAATCAATGAATATTGTAAATGCACAAACAGTAATTTCTCCGCATTGCAAGGTGCAATTCTGAAATTTTTTGCTTTTTCCTGCTCCTCTTAGCATGATAAAGAAGATTCAAAGAGAGTGAGATGCCAGCTCCTTTCATTCAGTCAGTAGCTTCAATCATTTCCGGACGTTTTTCAATGGCAAAAATCAATGAATATTGTAAATGCACAAACAGTAATTTCTCCGCATTGCAAGGTGTAATTCTGAAATTTTTTGCTTTTTCCTGCTCCTCTTAGCATGATAAAGAAGATTCAAAGAGAGTGAGATGCCAGCTCCTTTCCTTCAGTCAGTAGCTTCAATCATTTCTGGTATATGAATAACATGATGTTTTTCAATGGCAAAAATCAATGAATTTTGTAAATGCACAAACAGTAATTTCTCCGCATTGCAAGGTGCAATTCTGAAATTTTTTACTTTTTCCTGCTCCTCTTAGCATGATAAAGAAGATTCAAAGAGAGTGAGATGCCAGCTAAGAGGAGCAGGAAAAAGCATTCATTGATTTTTGCCATTGAAAAACGTCCAGAAATGATTGAAGCTACTGACTTGAATGAAAGGAGCTGGCATCTCACTCTCTTTGAATCTTCTTTATCATGCTAAGAGGAGCAGGAAAATGCAAAAAATTTCAGAATTGCACCTTGCAATGCGGAGAAATTACTGTTTGTGCATTTACAATATTCATTGATTTTTGCCATTGAAAAACGTCCAGAAATGATTGAAGCTACTGACTGAATGAAAGGAGCTGTCATCTCACTCTCTTTGAATCTTCTTTATCATGCTAAGAGGAGCAGGAAAAAGCAAAAAATTTCAGAATTGCACCTTGCAATGCGGAGAAATTACTGTTTGTGCATTTACAATATTCATTGATTTTTGCCATTGAAAAATGTCCAGAAATGATTGAAGCTACTGACTGAATGAAAGGAGCTGGCATCTCACTCTCTTTGAATCTTCTTTATCATGCTAAGAGGAGCAGGAAAAAGCAAAAAATTTCAGAATTGCGCCTTGCAATGCGGAGAAATTACTGTTTGTGCATTTACAAAATTCATTGATTTTTGCCATTGAAAAACATCATGTTATTCATATGCCAGAAATGATTGAAGCTACTGACTGAAGGAAAGGAGCTGGCATCTCACTCTCTTTGAATCTTCTTTATCATGCTAAGAGGAGCAGGAAAAAGCAAAAAATTTCAGAATTGCACCTTGCAATGCGGAGAAATTACTGTTTGTGCATTTACAATATTCATTGATTTTTGCCATTGAAAAACGTCCAGAAATGATTGAAGCTACTGACTGAATGAAAGGAGCTGGCATCTCACTCTCTTTGAATCTTCTTTATCATGCTAAGAGGAGCAGGAAAAAGCAAAAAATTTCAGAATTGCACCTTGCAATGCGGAGAAATTACTGTTTGTGCATTTACAATATTCATTGATTTTTGCCATTGAAAAACGTCCAGAAATGATTGAAGCTACTGACTGAATGAAAGGAGCTGGCATCTCACTCTCTTTGAATCTTCTTTATCATGCTAAGAGGAGCAGGAAAAAGCAAAAAATTTCAGAATTGCACCTTGCAATGCGGAGAAATTACTGTTTGTGCATTTACAATATTCATTGATTTTTGCCATTGAAAAACATGTTATTCATATACCAGAAATGTTTGAAGCTCCTGATTGAATGAAAGGAGCTGGCACCTCACTCTCTTTGAATCTTCTTTATCATGCTGAGAGGAGCAGGAAAAAGCAAAAAATTTCAGAATTGCACCTTGCAATGCGGAGAAATTACTGTTTGTGCATTTACAATATTCATTGATTTTTGCCATTGAAAAACGTCCAGAAATGATTGAAGCTACTGACTGAATGAAAGGAGCTGTCATCTCACTCTCTTTGAATCTTCTTTATCATGCTAAGAGGAGCAGGAAAAAGCAAAAAATTTCAGAATTGCACCTTGCAATGCGGAGAAATTACTGTTTGTGCATTTACAATATTCATTGATTTTTGCCATTGAAAAATGTTCAGAAATGATTGAAGCTACTGACTGAATGAAAGGAGCTGGCATCTCACTCTCTTTGAATCTTCTTTATCATGCTAAGAGGAGCAGGAAAAAGCAAAAAATTTCAGAATTGCGCCTTGCAATGCGGAGAAATTACTGTTTGTGCATTTACAAAATTCATTGATTTTTGCCATTGAAAAACATCATGTTATTCATATGCCAGAAATGATTGAAGCTACTGACTGAAGGAAAGGAGCTGGCATCTCACTCTCTTTGAATCTTCTTTATCATGCTAAGAGGAGCAGGAAAAAGCAAAAAATTTCAGAATTGCACCTTGCAATGCGGAGAAATTACTGTTTGTGCATTTACAATATTCATTGATTTTTGCCATTGAAAAACGTCCAGAAATGATTGAAGCTACTGACTGAATGAAAGGAGCTGGCATCTCACTCTCTTTGAATCTTCTTTATCATGCTAAGAGGAGCAGGAAAAAGCAAAAAATTTCAGAATTGCACCTTGCAATGCGGAGAAATTACTGTTTGTGCATTTACAAAATTCATTGATTTTTGCGATTGAAAAACATCATGTTATTCATATACCAGAAATGATTGAAGCTACTGACTGAATGAAAGGAGCTGGCATCTCACTCTCTTTGAATCTTCTTTATCATGCTAAGAGGAGCAGGAAAAAGTAAAAAATTTCAGAATTGCACCTTGCAATGCGGAGAAATTACTGTTTGTGCATTTACAATATTCAATGATTTTTGCCATTGAAAAACGTCCAGAAATGATTGAAGCTACTGACTGAACTAAAGGAGCTGGCATCTCACTCTCTTTGAATCTTCTTTATCATGCTAAGAGGAGCAGGAAAAAGCAAAAAATTTCAGAATTGCACCTTGCAATGCGGAGAAATTACTGTTTGTGCATTTACAATATTCATTGATTTTTGCCATTGAAAAACATCATGTTATTCATATACCAGAAATGTTTGAAGCTACTGACTGAATGAAAGGAGCTGGTATCTCACTCTCTTTGAATCTTCTTCATAATGCTAAGAGGAGCAGGAAAAAGCAAAAAATTTCAGAATTGCACCTTGCAATGCGGAGAAATTACTGTTTGTGCATTTACAATATTCATTGATTTTTGCCATTGAAAAACGTCCAGAAATGATTGAAGCTACTGACAATGAAAGGAGCTGGCATCTCACTCTCTTTGAATCTTCTTTATCATGCTAAGAGGAGCAGGAAAAAGCAAAAAATTTCAGAATTGCACCTTGCAATGCTGAGAAATTACTGTTTGTGCATTTACAAAATTCATTGATTTTTGCCATTGAAAAACATCATGTTATTCATATACCAGAAATCATTGAAGCTACTGACTGAATGAAAGGAGCTGGCATCTCACTCTCTTTGAATCTTCTTTATCATGCTAAGAGGAGCAGGAAAAAGCAAAACATTTCAGAATTGCACCTTGCAATGCGGAGAAATTACTGTTTGTGCATTTACAATATTCATTGATTTTTGCCATTGAAAAACGTCCAGAAATGATTGAAGCTACTGACTGAATGAAAGGAGCTGGCATCTCACTCTCTTTGAATCTTCTTTATCATGCTAAGAGGAGCAGGAAAAAGCAAAAAATTTCAGAATTGCACCTTGCAATGCGGAGAAATTACTGTTTGTGCATTTACAATATTCATTGATTTTTGCCATTGAAAAACGTCCAGAAATGATTGAAGCTACTGACTGAATGAAAGGAGCTGGCATCTCACTCTCTTTGAATCTTCTTTATCATGCTAAGAGGAGCAGGAAAAAGCAAAAAATTTCAGAATTGCACCTTGCAATGCGGAGAAATTACAGTTTGTGCATTTACAATATTCATTGATTTTTGCCATTGAAAAACGTCCAGAAATGATTGAAGCTACTGACTGAATGAAAGGAGCTGGCATCTCACTCTCTTTGAATCTTCTTTATCATGCTAAGAGGAGCAGGAAAATGCAAAAAATTTCAGAATTGCACCTTGCAATGCGGAGAAATTACTGTTTGTGCATTTACAATATTCATTGATTTTTGCCATTGAAAAATGTCCAGAAATGATTGAAGCTACTGACTGAATGAAAGGAGCTGGCATCTCACTCTCTTTGAATCTTCTTTATCATGCTAAGAGGAGCAGGAAAAAGCAAAAAATTTCAGAATTGCACCTTGCAATGCGGAGAAATTACTGTTTGTGCATTTACAATATTCATTGATTTTTGCCATTGAAAAACATGTTATTCATATACCAGAAATGTTTGAAGCTCCTGACTGAATGAAAGGAGCTGGCACCTCACTCTCTTTGAATCTTGTTTATCATGCTAAGAGGAGCAGGAAAAAGCAAAAAATTTCAGAATTGCACCTTGCAATGCGGAGAAATTACTGTTTGTGCATTTACAATATTCATTGATTTTTGCCATTGAAAAACGTCCAGAAATGATTGAAGCTACTGACTGAATGAAAGGAGCTAGCATCTCACTCTCTTTGAATCTTCTTTATCATGCTAAGAGGAGCAGGAAAAAGCAAAAAATTTCAGAATTGCGCCTTGCAATGCGGAGAAATTACTGTTTGTGCATTTACAAAATTCATTGATTTTTGCCATTGAAAAACATCATGTTATTCATATACCAGAAATGATTGAAGCTACTGACTGAAGGAAAGTAGCTGGCATCTCACTCTCTTTGAATCTTCTTTATCATGCTAAGAGGAGCAGGAAAAAGCAAAAAATTTCAGAATTACACCTTGCAATGCGGAGAAATTACTGTTTGTGCATTTACAATATTCATTGATTTTTGCCATTGAAAAACGTCCGGAAATGATTGAAGCTACTGACTGAATGAAAGGAGCTGGCATCTCACTCTCTTTGAATCTTCTTTATCATGCTAAGAGGAGCAGGAAAAAGCAAAAAATTTCAGAATTGCACCTTGCAATGCGGAGAAATTACTGTTTGTGCATTTACAATATTCATTGTTTTTTGCGATTGAAAAACATCATGTTATTCATATACCAGAAATGATTGAAGCTACTGACTGAATGAAAGGAGCTGGCATCTCATTCTCTTTGAATCTTCTTTATCATGCTAAGAGGAGCAGGAAAAAGTAAAAAATTTCAGAATTGCACCTTGCAATGCGGAGAAATTACTGTTTGTGCATTTACAATATTCAATGATTTTTGCAATTGAAAAACGTCCATAAATGATTGAAGCTACTGACTGAATGAAAGGAGCTGGCATCTCACTCTCTTTGAATCTTGTTTATCATGCTAAAAGGAGCAGGAAAAAGCAAAAAATTTCAGAATTGCACCTTGCAATGCGGAGAAATTACTGTTTGTGCATTTACAATATTCATTGATTTTTGCCATTGAAAAACGTCCAGAAATGATTGAAGCTACTGACTGAATGAAAGGAGCTGGCATCTCACTCTCTTTGAATCTTCTTTATCATGCTAAGAGGAGCAGGAAAAAGCAAAAAATTTCAGAATTGCACCTTGCAATGCGGAGAAATTACTGTTTGTGCATTTACAATATTCATTGATTTTTGCAATTGAAAAACGTCCAGAAATGATTGAAGCTACTGACTGAATGAAAGGAGATGGCATCTCACTCTCTTTGAATCTTCTTTATCATGCTAAGAGGAGCAGGAAAAAGTAAAAAATTTCAGAATTGCACCTTGCAATGCGGAGAAATTACTGTTTGTGCATTTACAATATTCAATGATTTTTGCCATTGAAAAACATCCAGAAATGATTGAAGCTACTGACTGAACGAAAGGAGCTGGCATCTCACTCTCTTTGAATCTTCTTTACCATGCTAAGAGGAGCAGGAAAAAGCAAAAAATTTCAGAATTGCACCTTGCAATGCGGAGAAATTACTGTTTGTGCATTTACAATATTCATTGATTTTTGCCATTGAAAAACATGTTATTCATATACCAGAAATGTTTGAAGCTACTGACTGAATGAAAGGAGCTGGTATCTCACTCTCTTTGAATCTTCTTCATAATGCTAAGAGGAGCAGGAAAAAGCAAAAAATTTCAGAATTGCACCTTGCAATGCGGAGAAATTACTGTTTGTGCATTTACAATATTCATTGATTTTTGCCATTGAAAAACGTCCAGAAATGATTGAAGCTACTGACAATGAAAGGAGCTGGCATCTCACTCTCTTTGAATCTTCTTTATCATGCTAAGAGGAGCAGGAAAAAGCAAAAAATTTCAGAATTGCACCTTGCAATGCTGAGAAATTACTGTTTGTGCATTTACAAAATTCTTTGATTTTTGCCATTGAAAAACATCATGTTATTCATATACCAGAAATGATTGAAGCTACTGACTGAATGAAAGGAGCTGGCATCTCACTCTCTTTGAATCATCTTTATCATGCTAAGAGGAGCAGGAAAAAGCAAAAATTTCAGAATTGCACCTTGCAATGCGGAGAAATTACTGTTTGTGCATTTACAATATTCATTGATTTTTGCCATTGAAAAACATCATGTTATTCATATACCAGAAATGTTTGAAGCTACTGACTGAATGAAAGGAGCTGACATCTCACTCTCTTTGAATCTTCTTTATCATGCTAAGAGGAGCAGGAAAAAGCAAAAAATTTCAGAATTGCACCTTGCAATGCGGAGAAATTACTGTTTGTGCATTTACAATATTCATTGATTTTTGCCATTGAAAAACGTCCAGAAATGATTGAAGCTACTGACTGACTGAAAGGAGCTAGCATCTCACTCTCTTTGAATCTTCTTTATCATGCTAAGAGGAGCAGGAAAAAGCAAAAAATTTCAGAATTGCGCCTTGCAATGCGGAGAAATTACTGTTTGTGCATTTACAAAATTCATTGATTTTTGCCATTGAAAAACATCATGTTATTCATATACCAGAAATGATTGAAGCTACTGACTGAAGGAAAGGAGCTGGCATCTCACTCTCTTTGAATCTTCTTTATCATGCTAAGAGGAGCAGGAAAAAGCAAAAAATTTCAGAATTACACCTTGCAATGCGGAGAAATTACTGTTTGTGCATTTACAATATTCATTGATTTTTGCCATTGAAAAACGTCCGGAAATGATTGAAGCTACTGACTGAATGAAAGGAGCTGGCATCTCACTCTCTTTGAATCTTCTTTATCATGCTAAGAGGAGCAGGAAAAAGCAAAAAATTTCAGAATTGCACCTTGCAATGCGGAGAAATTACTGTTTGTGCATTTACAATATTCATTGATTTTTGCGATTGAAAAACATCATGTTATTCATATACCAGAAATGATTGAAGCTACTGACTGAATGAAAGGAGCTGGCATCTCATTCTCTTTGAATCTTCTTTATCATGCTAAGAGGAGCAGGAAAAAGTAAAAAATTTCAGAATTGCACCTTGCAATGCGGAGAAATTACTGTTTGTGCATTTACAATATTCAATGATTTTTGCAATTGAAAAACGTCCATAAATGATTGAAGCTACTGACTGAATGAAAGGAGCTGGCATCTCACTCTCTTTGAATCTTGTTTATCATGCTAAAAGGAGCAGGAAAAAGCAAAAAATTTCAGAATTGCACCTTGCAATGCGGAGAAATTACTGTTTGTGCATTTACAATATTCATTGATTTTTGCCATTGAAAAACGTCCAGAAATGATTGAAGCTACTGACTGAATGAAAGGAGCTGGAATCTCACTCTCTTTGAATCTTCTTTATCATGCTAAGAGGAGCAGGAAAAAGCAAAAAATTTCAGAATTGCACCTTGCAATGCGGAGAAATTACTGTTTGTGCATTTACAATATTCATTGATTTTTGCAATTGAAAAACGTCCAGAAATAATTGAAGCTACTGACTGAATGAAAGGAGATGGCATCTCACTCTCTTTGAATCTTCTTTATCATGCTAAGAGGAGCAGGAAAAAGTAAAAAATTTCAGAATTGCACCTTGCAATGCGGAGAAATTACTGTTTGTGCATTTACAATATTCAATGATTTTTGCCATTGAAAAACATCCAGAAATGATTGAAGCTACTGACTGAATGAAAGGAGCTGGCATCTCACTCTCTTTGAATCTTCTTCATAATGCTAAGAGGAGCAGGAAAAAGCAAAAAATTTCAGAATTGCACCTTGCAATGCTGAGAAATTACTGTTTGTGCATTTACAAAATTCATTGATTTTTGCCATTGAAAAACATCATGTTATTCATATACCAGAAATGATTGAAGCTACTGACTGAATGAAAGGAGCTGGCATCTCACTCTCTTTGAATCTTCTTTATCATGCTAAGAGGAGCAGGAAAAAGCAAAAAATTTCAGAATTGCACCTTGCAATGCGGAGAAATTACTGTTTGTGCATTTACAAAATTCATTGATTTTTGCCATTGAAAAACATCATGTTATTCATATACCAGAAATGATTGAAGCTACTGACTGAATGAAAGGAGCTGGCATCTCACTCTCTTTGAATCTTCTTTATCATGCTAAGAGGAGCAGGAAAAAGCAAAAAATTTCAGAATTGCACCTTGCAATGCGGAGAAATTACTGTTTGTGCATTTACAATATTCATTGATTTTTGCCATTGAAAAACATCATGTTATTCATATACCAGAAATGTTTGAAGCTACTGACTGAATGAAAGGAGCTGACATCTCACTCTCTTTGAATCTTCTTTATCATGCTAAGAGGAGCAGGAAAAAGCAAAAAATTTCAGAATTGCACATTGCAATGCGGAGAAATTACTGTTTGTGCATTTACAATATTCATTGATTTTTGCCATTGAAAAACGTCCAGAAATGATTGAAGCTACTGACTGAATGAAAGGAGCTGGCATCTCAATCTCTTTGAATCTTCTTTATCATGCTAAGAGGAGCAGGAAAAAGCAAAAAATTTCAGAATTGCACCTTGCAATGCGGAGAAATTACTGTTTGTGCATTTACAATATTCATTGATTTTTGCCATTGAAAAACGTCCAGAAATGATTGAAGCTACTGACTGAATGAAAGGAGCTGGCATCTCACTCTCTTTGAATCTTCTTTATCATGCTAAGAGGAGCAGGAAAAAGCAAAAAATTTCAGAATTGCACCTTGCAATGCGGAGAAATTACTGTTTGTGCATTTAAAATATTCATTGATTTTTGCCATTGAAAAACGTCCAGAAATGATTGAAGCTACTGACAATGAAAGGAGCTGGCATCTCACTCTCTTTGAATCTTCTTTATCATGCCAGGAGCAGCAGGAAAAAGCAAAAAATTTCAGAATTGCACCTTGCAATGCTGAGAAATTACTGTTTGTGCATTTACAAAATTCATTGATTTTTGCCATTGAAAAACATCATGTTATTCATATACCAGAAATGATTGAAGCTACTGACTGAATGAAAGGAGCTGGCATCTCACTCTCTTTGAATCTTCTTTATCATGCTAAGAGGAGCAGGAAAAAGCAAAAAATTTCAGAATTGCACCTTGCAATGCGGAGAAATTACTGTTTGTGCATTTACAATATTCATTGATTTTTGCCATTGAAAAACATCATGTTATTCATATACCAGAAATGTTTGAAGCTACTGACTGAATGAAAGGAGCTGACATCTCACTCTCTTTGAATCTTCTTTATCATGCTAAGAGGAGCAGGAAAAAGCAAAAAATTTCAGAATTGCACCTTGCAATGCGGAGAAATTACTGTTTGTGCATTTACAATATTCATTGATTTTTGCCATTGAAAAATGTCCAGAAATGATTGAAGCTACTGACTGAATGAAAGGAACTGGCATCTCACTCTCTTTGAATCTTCTTTATCATGCTAAGAGGAGCAGGAAAAAGCAAAAAATTTCAGAATTGCACCTTGCAATGCGGAGAAATTACTGTTTGTGCATTTACAATATTCATTGATTTTTGCCATTGAAAAATGTCCAGAAATGATTGAAGCTACTGACTGAATGAAAGGAGCTGGCATCTCACTCTCTTTGAATCTTCTTTATCATGCTAAGAGGAGCAGGAAAAAGCAAAAAATTTCAGAATTGCACCTTGCAATGCGGAGAAATTACTGTTTGTGCATTTACAATATTCATTGATTTTTGCCATTGAAAAACATCATGTTATTCATATACCAGAAATGTTTGAAGCTACTGACTGAATGAAAGGAGCTGGTATCTCACTCTCTTTGAATCTTCTTCATAATGCTAAGAGGAGCAGGAAAAAGCAAAAAATTTCAGAATTGCACCTTGCAATGCGGAGAAATTACTGTTTGTGCATTTACAATATTCATTGATTTTTGCCATTGAAAAACGTCCAGAAATGATTGAAGCTACTGACAATGAAAGGAGCTGGCATCTCACTCTCTTTGAATCTTCTTTATCATGCTAAGAGGAGCAGGAAAAAGCAAAAAATTTCAGAATTGCACCTTGCAATGCTGAGAAATTACTGTTTGTGCATTTACAAAATTCATTGATTTTTGCCATTGAAAAACATCATGTTATTCATATACCAGAAATGATTGAAGCTACTGACTGAATGAAAGGAGCTGGCATCTCACTCTCTTTGAATCTTCTTTATCATGCTAAGAGGAGCAGGAAAAAGCAAAAAATTTCAGAATTGCACCTTGCAATGCGGAGAAATTACTGTTTGTGCATTTACAATATTCATTGATTTTTGCCATTGAAAAACGTCCAGAAATGATTGAAGCTACTGACTGAATGAAAGGAGCTGGCATCTCACTCTCTTTGAATCTTCTTTATCATGCTAAGAGGAGCAGGAAAAAGCAAAAAATTTCAGAATTGCACCTTGCAATGCGGAGAAATTACTGTTTGTGCATTTACAATATTCATTGATTTTTGCCATTGAAAAACGTCCAGAAATGATTGAAGCTACTGACTGAATGAAAGGAGCTGGCATCTCACTCTCTTTGAATCTTCTTTATCATGCTAAGAGGAGCAGGAAAAAGCAAAAAATTTCAGAATTGCACCTTGCAATGCGGAGAAATTACAGTTTGTGCATTTACAATATTCATTGATTTTTGCCATTGAAAAACGTCCAGAAATGATTGAAGCTACTGACTGAATGAAAGGAGCTGGCATCTCACTCTCTTTGAATCTTCTTTATCATGCTAAGAGGAGCAGGAAAATGCAAAAAATTTCAGAATTGCACCTTGCAATGCGGAGAAATTACTGTTTGTGCATTTACAATATTCATTGATTTTTGCCATTGAAAAATGTCCAGAAATAATTGAAGCTACTGACTGAATGAAAGGAGATGGCATCTCACTCTCTTTGAATCTTCTTTATCATGCTAAGAGGAGCAGGAAAAAGTAAAAAATTTCAGAATTGCACCTTGCAATGCGGAGAAATTACTGTTTGTGCATTTACAATATTCAATGATTTTTGCCATTGAAAAACATCCAGAAATGATTGAAGCTACTGACTGAATGAAAGGAGCTGGCATCTCACTCTCTTTGAATCTTCTTCATAATGCTAAGAGGAGCAGGAAAAAGCAAAAAATTTCAGAATTGCACCTTGCAATGCTGAGAAATTACTGTTTGTGCATTTACAAAATTCATTGATTTTTGCCATTGAAAAACATCATGTTATTCATATACCAGAAATGATTGAAGCTACTGACTGAATGAAAGGAGCTGGCATCTCACTCTCTTTGAATCTTCTTTATCATGCTAAGAGGAGCAGGAAAAAGCAAAAAATTTCAGAATTGCACCTTGCAATGCGGAGAAATTACTGTTTGTGCATTTACAAAATTCATTGATTTTTGCCATTGAAAAACATCATGTTATTCATATACCAGAAATGATTGAAGCTACTGACTGAATGAAAGGAGCTGGCATCTCACTCTCTTTGAATCTTCTTTATCATGCTAAGAGGAGCAGGAAAAAGCAAAAAATTTCAGAATTGCACCTTGCAATGCGGAGAAATTACTGTTTGTGCATTTACAATATTCATTGATTTTTGCCATTGAAAAACATCATGTTATTCATATACCAGAAATGTTTGAAGCTACTGACTGAATGAAAGTAGCTGACATCTCACTCTCTTTGAATCTTCTTTATCATGCTAAGAGGAGCAGGAAAAAGCAAAAAATTTCAGAATTGCACCTTGCAATGCGGAGAAATTACTGTTTGTGCATTTACAATATTCATTGATTTTTGCCATTGAAAAACGTCCAGAAATGATTGAAGCTACTGACTGAATGAAAGGAGCTGGCATCTCAATCTCTTTGAATCTTCTTTATCATGCTAAGAGGAGCAGGAAAAAGCAAAAAATTTCAGAATTGCACCTTGCAATGCGGAGAAATTACTGTTTGTGCATTTACAATATTCATTGATTTTTGCCATTGAAAAACGTCCAGAAATGATTGAAGCTACTGACTGAATGAAAGGAGCTGGCATCTCACTCTCTTTGAATCTTCTTTATCATGCTAAGAGGAGCAGGAAAAAGCAAAAAATTTCAGAATTGCACCTTGCAATGCGGAGAAATTACTGTTTGTGCATTTAAAATATTCATTGATTTTTGCCATTGAAAAACGTCCAGAAATGATTGAAGCTACTGACAATGAAAGGAGCTGGCATCTCACTCTCTTTGAATCTTCTTTATCATGCCAGGAGCAGCAGGAAAAAGCAAAAAATTTCAGAATTGCACCTTGCAATGCTGAGAAATTACTGTTTGTGCATTTACAAAATTCATTGATTTTTGCCATTGAAAAACATCATGTTATTCATATACCAGAAATGATTGAAGCTACTGACTGAATGAAAGGAGCTGGCATCTCACTCTCTTTGAATCTTCTTTATCATGCTAAGAGGAGCAGGAAAAAGCAAAAAATTTCAGAATTGCACCTTGCAATGCGGAGAAATTACTGTTTGTGCATTTACAATATTCATTGATTTTTGCCATTGAAAAACATCATGTTATTCATATACCAGAAATGTTTGAAGCTACTGACTGAATGAAAGGAGCTGACATCTCACTCTCTTTGAATCTTCTTTATCATGCTAAGAGGAGCAGGAAAAAGCAAAAAATTTCAGAATTGCACCTTGCAATGCGGAGAAATTACTGTTTGTGCATTTACAATATTCATTGATTTTTGCCATTGAAAAATGTCCAGAAATGATTGAAGCTACTGACTGAATGAAAGGAACTGGCATCTCACTCTCTTTGAATCTTCTTTATCATGCTAAGAGGAGCAGGAAAAAGCAAAAAATTTCAGAATTGCACCTTGCAATGCGGAGAAATTACTGTTTGTGCATTTACAATATTCATTGATTTTTGCCATTGAAAAATGTCCAGAAATGATTGAAGCTACTGACTGAATGAAAGGAGCTGGCATCTCACTCTCTTTGAATCTTCTTTATCATGCTAAGAGGAGCAGGAAAAAGCAAAAAATTTCAGAATTGCACCTTGCAATGCGGAGAAATTACTGTTTGTGCATTTACAATATTCATTGATTTTTGCCATTGAAAAACATCATGTTATTCATATACCAGAAATGTTTGAAGCTACTGACTGAATGAAAGGAGCTGGTATCTCACTCTCTTTGAATCTTCTTCATAATGCTAAGAGGAGCAGGAAAAAGCAAAAAATTTCAGAATTGCACCTTGCAATGCGGAGAAATTACTGTTTGTGCATTTACAATATTCATTGATTTTTGCCATTGAAAAACGTCCAGAAATGATTGAAGCTACTGACAATGAAAGGAGCTGGCATCTCACTCTCTTTGAATCTTCTTTATCATGCTAAGAGGAGCAGGAAAAAGCAAAAAATTTCAGAATTGCACCTTGCAATGCTGAGAAATTACTGTTTGTGCATTTACAAAATTCATTGATTTTTGCCATTGAAAAACATCATGTTATTCATATACCAGAAATGATTGAAGCTACTGACTGAATGAAAGGAGCTGGCATCTCACTCTCTTTGAATCTTCTTTATCATGCTAAGAGGAGCAGGAAAAAGCAAAAAATTTCAGAATTGCACCTTGCAATGCGGAGAAATTACTGTTTGTGCATTTACAATATTCATTGATTTTTGCCATTGAAAAACGTCCAGAAATGATTGAAGCTACTGACTGAATGAAAGGAGCTGGCATCTCACTCTCTTTGAATCTTCTTTATCATGCTAAGAGGAGCAGGAAAAAGCAAAAAATTTCAGAATTGCACCTTGCAATGCGGAGAAATTACTGTTTGTGCATTTACAATATTCATTGATTTTTGCCATTGAAAAACGTCCAGAAATGATTGAAGCTACTGACTGAATGAAAGGAGCTGGCATCTCACTCTCTTTGAATCTTCTTTATCATGCTAAGAGGAGCAGGAAAAAGCAAAAAATTTCAGAATTGCACCTTGCAATGCGGAGAAATTACAGTTTGTGCATTTACAATATTCATTGATTTTTGCCATTGAAAAACGTCCAGAAATGATTGAAGCTACTGACTGAATGAAAGGAGCTGGCATCTCACTCTCTTTGAATCTTCTTTATCATGCTAAGAGGAGCAGGAAAATGCAAAAAATTTCAGAATTGCACCTTGCAATGCGGAGAAATTACTGTTTGTGCATTTACAATATTCATTGATTTTTGCCATTGAAAAATGTCCAGAAATGATTGAAGCTACTGACTGAATGAAAGGAGCTGGCATCTCACTCTCTTTGAATCTTCTTTATCATGCTAAGAGGAGCAGGAAAAAGCAAAAAATTTCAGAATTGCACCTTGCAATGCGGAGAAATTACTGTTTGTGCATTTACAATATTCATTGATTTTTGCCATTGAAAAACATGTTATTCATATACCAGAAATGTTTGAAGCTCCTGACTGAATGAAAGGAGCTGGCACCTCACTCTCTTTGAATCTTGTTTATCATGCTAAGAGGAGCAGGAAAAAGCAAAAAATTTCAGAATTGCACCTTGCAATGCGGAGAAATTACTGTTTGTGCATTTACAATATTCATTGATTTTTGCCATTGAAAAACGTCCAGAAATGATTGAAGCTACTGACTGAATGAAAGGAGCTAGCATCTCACTCTCTTTGAATCTTCTTTATCATGCTAAGAGGAGCAGGAAAAAGCAAAAAATTTCAGAATTGCGCCTTGCAATGCGGAGAAATTACTGTTTGTGCATTTACAAAATTCATTGATTTTTGCCATTGAAAAACATCATGTTATTCATATACCAGAAATGATTGAAGCTACTGACTGAAGGAAAGGAGCTGGCATCTCACTCTCTTTGAATCTTCTTTATCATGCTAAGAGGAGCAGGAAAAAGCAAAAAATTTCAGAATTACACCTTGCAATGCGGAGAAATTACTGTTTGTGCATTTACAATATTCATTGATTTTTGCCATTGAAAAACGTCCGGAAATGATTGAAGCTACTGACTGAATGAAAGGAGCTGGCATCTCACTCTCTTTGAATCTTCTTTATCATGCTAAGAGGAGCAGGAAAAAGCAAAAAATTTCAGAATTGCACCTTGCAATGCGGAGAAATTACTGTTTGTGCATTTACAATATTCATTGTTTTTTGCGATTGAAAAACATCATGTTATTCATATACCAGAAATGATTGAAGCTACTGACTGAATGAAAGGAGCTGGCATCTCATTCTCTTTGAATCTTCTTTATCATGCTAAGAGGAGCAGGAAAAAGTAAAAAATTTCAGAATTGCACCTTGCAATGCGGAGAAATTACTGTTTGTGCATTTACAATATTCAATGATTTTTGCAATTGAAAAACGTCCATAAATGATTGAAGCTACTGACTGAATGAAAGGAGCTGGCATCTCACTCTCTTTGAATCTTGTTTATCATGCTAAAAGGAGCAGGAAAAAGCAAAAAATTTCAGAATTGCACCTTGCAATGCGGAGAAATTACTGTTTGTGCATTTACAATATTCATTGATTTTTGCCATTGAAAAACGTCCAGAAATGATTGAAGCTACTGACTGAATGAAAGGAGCTGGCATCTCACTCTCTTTGAATCTTCTTTATCATGCTAAGAGGAGCAGGAAAAAGCAAAAAATTTCAGAATTGCACCTTGCAATGCGGAGAAATTACTGTTTGTGCATTTACAATATTCATTGATTTTTGCAATTGAAAAACGTCCAGAAATGATTGAAGCTACTGACTGAATGAAAGGAGATGGCATCTCACTCTCTTTGAATCTTCTTTATCATGCTAAGAGGAGCAGGAAAAAGTAAAAAATTTCAGAATTGCACCTTGCAATGCGGAGAAATTACTGTTTGTGCATTTACAATATTCAATGATTTTTGCCATTGAAAAACATCCAGAAATGATTGAAGCTACTGACTGAACGAAAGGAGCTGGCATCTCACTCTCTTTGAATCTTCTTTACCATGCTAAGAGGAGCAGGAAAAAGCAAAAAATTTCAGAATTGCACCTTGCAATGCGGAGAAATTACTGTTTGTTCATTTACAATATTCATTGATTTTTGCCATTGAAAAACGTCCAGAAATGATTGAAGCTACTGACTGACTGAAAGGAGCTAGCATCTCACTCTCTTTGAATCTTCTTTATCATGCTAAGAGGAGCAGGAAAAAGCAAAAAATTTCAGAATTGCGCCTTGCAATGCGGAGAAATTACTGTTTGTGCATTTACAAAATTCATTGATTTTTGCCATTGAAAAACATCATGTTATTCATATACCAGAAATGATTGAAGCTACTGACTGAAGGAAAGGAGCTGGCATCTCACTCTCTTTGAATCTTCTTTATCATGCTAAGAGGAGCAGGAAAAAGCAAAAAATTTCAGAATTACACCTTGCAATGCGGAGAAATTACTGTTTGTGCATTTACAATATTCATTGATTTTTGCCATTGAAAAACGTCCGGAAATGATTGAAGCTACTGACTGAATGAAAGGAGCTGGCATCTCACTCTCTTTGAATCTTCTTTATCATGCTAAGAGGAGCAGGAAAAAGCAAAAAATTTCAGAATTGCACCTTGCAATGCGGAGAAATTACTGTTTGTGCATTTACAATATTCATTGATTTTTGCGATTGAAAAACATCATGTTATTCATATACCAGAAATGATTGAAGCTACTGACTGAATGAAAGGAGCTGGCATCTCATTCTCTTTGAATCTTCTTTATCATGCTAAGAGGAGCAGGAAAAAGTAAAAAATTTCAGAATTGCACCTTGCAATGCGGAGAAATTACTGTTTGTGCATTTACAATATTCAATGATTTTTGCAATTGAAAAACGTCCATAAATGATTGAAGCTACTGACTGAATGAAAGGAGCTGGCATCTCACTCTCTTTGAATCTTGTTTATCATGCTAAAAGGAGCAGGAAAAAGCAAAAAATTTCAGAATTGCACCTTGCAATGCGGAGAAATTACTGTTTGTGCATTTACAATATTCATTGATTTTTGCCATTGAAAAACGTCCAGAAATGATTGAAGCTACTGACTGAATGAAAGGAGCTGGAATCTCACTCTCTTTGAATCTTCTTTATCATGCTAAGAGGAGCAGGAAAAAGCAAAAAATTTCAGAATTGCACCTTGCAATGCGGAGAAATTACTGTTTGTGCATTTACAATATTCATTGATTTTTGCAATTGAAAAACGTCCAGAAATAATTGAAGCTACTGACTGAATGAAAGGAGATGGCATCTCACTCTCTTTGAATCTTCTTTATCATGCTAAGAGGAGCAGGAAAAAGTAAAAAATTTCAGAATTGCACCTTGCAATGCGGAGAAATTACTGTTTGTGCATTTACAATATTCAATGATTTTTGCCATTGAAAAACATCCAGAAATGATTGAAGCTACTGACTGAATGAAAGGAGCTGGCATCTCACTCTCTTTGAATCTTCTTCATAATGCTAAGAGGAGCAGGAAAAAGCAAAAAATTTCAGAATTGCACCTTGCAATGCTGAGAAATTACTGTTTGTGCATTTACAAAATTCATTGATTTTTGCCATTGAAAAACATCATGTTATTCATATACCAGAAATGATTGAAGCTACTGACTGAATGAAAGGAGCTGGCATCTCACTCTCTTTGAATCTTCTTTATCATGCTAAGAGGAGCAGGAAAAAGCAAAAAATTTCAGAATTGCACCTTGCAATGCGGAGAAATTACTGTTTGTGCATTTACAAAATTCATTGATTTTTGCCATTGAAAAACATCATGTTATTCATATACCAGAAATGATTGAAGCTACTGACTGAATGAAAGGAGCTGGCATCTCACTCTCTTTGAATCTTCTTTATCATGCTAAGAGGAGCAGGAAAAAGCAAAAAATTTCAGAATTGCACCTTGCAATGCGGAGAAATTACTGTTTGTGCATTTACAATATTCATTGATTTTTGCCATTGAAAAACATCATGTTATTCATATACCAGAAATGTTTGAAGCTACTGACTGAATGAAAGGAGCTGACATCTCACTCTCTTTGAATCTTCTTTATCATGCTAAGAGGAGCAGGAAAAAGCAAAAAATTTCAGAATTGCACCTTGCAATGCGGAGAAATTACTGTTTGTGCATTTACAATATTCATTGATTTTTGCCATTGAAAAACGTCCAGAAATGATTGAAGCTACTGACTGAATGAAAGGAGCTGGCATCTCAATCTCTTTGAATCTTCTTTATCATGCTAAGAGGAGCAGGAAAAAGCAAAAAATTTCAGAATTGCACCTTGCAATGCGGAGAAATTACTGTTTGTGCATTTACAATATTCATTGATTTTTGCCATTGAAAAACGTCCAGAAATGATTGAAGCTACTGACTGAATGAAAGGAGCTGGCATCTCACTCTCTTTGAATCTTCTTTATCATGCTAAGAGGAGCAGGAAAAAGCAAAAAATTTCAGAATTGCACCTTGCAATGCGGAGAAATTACTGTTTGTGCATTTAAAATATTCATTGATTTTTGCCATTGAAAAACGTCCAGAAATGATTGAAGCTACTGACAATGAAAGGAGCTGGCATCTCACTCTCTTTGAATCTTCTTTATCATGCCAGGAGCAGCAGGAAAAAGCAAAAAATTTCAGAATTGCACCTTGCAATGCTGAGAAATTACTGTTTGTGCATTTACAAAATTCATTGATTTTTGCCATTGAAAAACATCATGTTATTCATATACCAGAAATGATTGAAGCTACTGACTGAATGAAAGGAGCTGGCATCTCACTCTCTTTGAATCTTCTTTATCATGCTAAGAGGAGCAGGAAAAAGCAAAAAATTTCAGAATTGCACCTTGCAATGCGGAGAAATTACTGTTTGTGCATTTACAATATTCATTGATTTTTGCCATTGAAAAACATCATGTTATTCATATACCAGAAATGTTTGAAGCTACTGACTGAATGAAAGGAGCTGACATCTCACTCTCTTTGAATCTTCTTTATCATGCTAAGAGGAGCAGGAAAAAGCAAAAAATTTCAGAATTGCACCTTGCAATGCGGAGAAATTACTGTTTGTGCATTTACAATATTCATTGATTTTTGCCATTGAAAAATGTCCAGAAATGATTGAAGCTACTGACTGAATGAAAGGAACTGGCATCTCACTCTCTTTGAATCTTCTTTATCATGCTAAGAGGAGCAGGAAAAAGCAAAAAATTTCAGAATTGCACCTTGCAATGCGGAGAAATTACTGTTTGTGCATTTACAATATTCATTGATTTTTGCCATTGAAAAATGTCCAGAAATGATTGAAGCTACTGACTGAATGAAAGGAGCTGGCATCTCACTCTCTTTGAATCTTCTTTATCATGCTAAGAGGAGCAGGAAAAAGCAAAAAATTTCAGAATTGCACCTTGCAATGCGGAGAAATTACTGTTTGTGCATTTACAATATTCATTGATTTTTGCCATTGAAAAACATCATGTTATTCATATACCAGAAATGTTTGAAGCTACTGACTGAATGAAAGGAGCTGGTATCTCACTCTCTTTGAATCTTCTTCATAATGCTAAGAGGAGCAGGAAAAAGCAAAAAATTTCAGAATTGCACCTTGCAATGCGGAGAAATTACTGTTTGTGCATTTACAATATTCATTGATTTTTGCCATTGAAAAACGTCCAGAAATGATTGAAGCTACTGACAATGAAAGGAGCTGGCATCTCACTCTCTTTGAATCTTCTTTATCATGCTAAGAGGAGCAGGAAAAAGCAAAAAATTTCAGAATTGCACCTTGCAATGCTGAGAAATTACTGTTTGTGCATTTACAAAATTCATTGATTTTTGCCATTGAAAAACATCATGTTATTCATATACCAGAAATGATTGAAGCTACTGACTGAATGAAAGGAGCTGGCATCTCACTCTCTTTGAATCTTCTTTATCATGCTAAGAGGAGCAGGAAGAAGCAAAAAATTTCAGAATTGCACCTTGCAATGCGGAGAAATTACTGTTTGTGCATTTACAATATTCATTGATTTTTGCCATTGAAAAACGTCCAGAAATGATTGAAGCTACTGACTGAATGAAAGGAGCTGGCATCTCACTCTCTTTGAATCTTCTTTATCATGCTAAGAGGAGCAGGAAAAAGCAAAAAATTTCAGAATTGCACCTTGCAATGCGGAGAAATTACTGTTTGTGCATTTACAATATTCATTGATTTTTGCCATTGAAAAACGTCCAGAAATGATTGAAGCTACTGACTGAATGAAAGGAGCTGGCATCTCACTCTCTTTGAATCTTCTTTATCATGCTAAGAGGAGCAGGAAAAAGCAAAAAATTTCAGAATTGCACCTTGCAATGCGGAGAAATTACAGTTTGTGCATTTACAATATTCATTGATTTTTGCCATTGAAAAACGTCCAGAAATGATTGAAGCTACTGACTGAATGAAAGGAGCTGGCATCTCACTCTCTTTGAATCTTCTTTATCATGCTAAGAGGAGCAGGAAAATGCAAAAAATTTCAGAATTGCACCTTGCAATGCGGAGAAATTACTGTTTGTGCATTTACAATATTCATTGATTTTTGCCATTGAAAAATGTCCAGAAATGATTGAAGCTACTGACTGAATGAAAGGAGCTGGCATCTCACTCTCTTTGAATCTTCTTTATCATGCTAAGAGGAGCAGGAAAAAGCAAAAAATTTCAGAATTGCACCTTGCAATGCGGAGAAATTACTGTTTGTGCATTTACAATATTCATTGATTTTTGCCATTGAAAAACATGTTATTCATATACCAGAAATGTTTGAAGCTCCTGACTGAATGAAAGGAGCTGGCACCTCACTCTCTTTGAATCTTGTTTATCATGCTAAGAGGAGCAGGAAAAAGCAAAAAATTTCAGAATTGCACCTTGCAATGCGGAGAAATTACTGTTTGTGCATTTACAATATTCATTGATTTTTGCCATTGAAAAACGTCCAGAAATGATTGAAGCTACTGACTGAATGAAAGGAGCTAGCATCTCACTCTCTTTGAATCTTCTTTATCATGCTAAGAGGAGCAGGAAAAAGCAAAAAATTTCAGAATTGCGCCTTGCAATGCGGAGAAATTACTGTTTGTGCATTTACAAAATTCATTGATTTTTGCCATTGAAAAACATCATGTTATTCATATACCAGAAATGATTGAAGCTACTGACTGAAGGAAAGGAGCTGGCATCTCACTCTCTTTGAATCTTCTTTATCATGCTAAGAGGAGCAGGAAAAAGCAAAAAATTTCAGAATTACACCTTGCAATGCGGAGAAATTACTGTTTGTGCATTTACAATATTCATTGATTTTTGCCATTGAAAAACGTCCGGAAATGATTGAAGCTACTGACTGAATGAAAGGAGCTGGCATCTCACTCTCTTTGAATCTTCTTTATCATGCTAAGAGGAGCAGGAAAAAGCAAAAAATTTCAGAATTGCACCTTGCAATGCGGAGAAATTACTGTTTGTGCATTTACAATATTCATTGTTTTTTGCGATTGAAAAACATCATGTTATTCATATACCAGAAATGATTGAAGCTACTGACTGAATGAAAGGAGCTGGCATCTCATTCTCTTTGAATCTTCTTTATCATGCTAAGAGGAGCAGGAAAAAGTAAAAAATTTCAGAATTGCACCTTGCAATGCGGAGAAATTACTGTTTGTGCATTTACAATATTCAATGATTTTTGCAATTGAAAAACGTCCATAAATGATTGAAGCTACTGACTGAATGAAAGGAGCTGGCATCTCACTCTCTTTGAATCTTGTTTATCATGCTAAAAGGAGCAGGAAAAAGCAAAAAATTTCAGAATTGCACCTTGCAATGCGGAGAAATTACTGTTTGTGCATTTACAATATTCATTGATTTTTGCCATTGAAAAACGTCCAGAAATGATTGAAGCTACTGACTGAATGAAAGGAGCTGGCATCTCACTCTCTTTGAATCTTCTTTATCATGCTAAGAGGAGCAGGAAAAAGCAAAAAATTTCAGAATTGCACCTTGCAATGCGGAGAAATTACTGTTTGTGCATTTACAATATTCATTGATTTTTGCAATTGAAAAACGTCCAGAAATGATTGAAGCTACTGACTGAATGAAAGGAGATGGCATCTCACTCTCTTTGAATCTTCTTTATCATGCTAAGAGGAGCAGGAAAAAGTAAAAAATTTCAGAATTGCACCTTGCAATGCGGAGAAATTACTGTTTGTGCATTTACAATATTCAATGATTTTTGCCATTGAAAAACATCCAGAAATGATTGAAGCTACTGACTGAACGAAAGGAGCTGGCATCTCACTCTCTTTGAATCTTCTTTACCATGCTAAGAGGAGCAGGAAAAAGCAAAAAATTTCAGAATTGCACCTTGCAATGCGGAGAAATTACTGTTTGTGCATTTACAATATTCATTGATTTTTGCCATTGAAAAACATGTTATTCATATACCAGAAATGTTTGAAGCTACTGACTGAATGAAAGGAGCTGGTATCTCACTCTCTTTGAATCTTCTTCATAATGCTAAGAGGAGCAGGAAAAAGCAAAAAATTTCAGAATTGCACCTTGCAATGCGGAGAAATTACTGTTTGTGCATTTACAATATTCATTGATTTTTGCCATTGAAAAACGTCCAGAAATGATTGAAGCTACTGACAATGAAAGGAGCTGGCATCTCACTCTCTTTGAATCTTCTTTATCATGCTAAGAGGAGCAGGAAAAAGCAAAAAATTTCAGAATTGCACCTTGCAATGCTGAGAAATTATTGTTTGTGCATTTACAAAATTCTTTGATTTTTGCCATTGAAAAACATCATGTTATTCATATACCAGAAATGATTGAAGCTACTGACTGAATGAAAGGAGCTGGCATCTCACTCTCTTTGAATCTTCTTTATCATGCTAAGAGGAGCAGGAAAAAGCAAAAATTTCAGAATTGCACCTTGCAATGCGGAGAAATTACTGTTTGTGCATTTACAATATTCATTGATTTTTGCCATTGAAAAACATCATGTTATTCATATACCAGAAATGTTTGAAGCTACTGACTGAATGAAAGGAGCTGACATCTCACTCTCTTTGAATCTTCTTTATCATGCTAAGAGGAGCAGGAAAAAGCAAAAAATTTCAGAATTGCACCTTGCAATGCGGAGAAATTACTGTTTGTGCATTTACAATATTCATTGATTTTTGCCATTGAAAAACGTCCAGAAATGATTGAAGCTACTGACTGACTGAAAGGAGCTAGCATCTCACTCTCTTTGAATCTTCTTTATCATGCTAAGAGGAGCAGGAAAAAGCAAAAAATTTCAGAATTGCGCCTTGCAATGCGGAGAAATTACTGTTTGTGCATTTACAAAATTCATTGATTTTTGCCATTGAAAAACATCATGTTATTCATATACCAGAAATGATTGAAGCTACTGACTGAAGGAAAGGAGCTGGCATCTCACTCTCTTTGAATCTTCTTTATCATGCTAAGAGGAGCAGGAAAAAGCAAAAAATTTCAGAATTACACCTTGCAATGCGGAGAAATTACTGTTTGTGCAATTACAATATTCATTGATTTTTGCCATTGAAAAACGTCCGGAAATGATTGAAGCTACTGACTGAATGAAAGGAGCTGGCATCTCACTCTCTTTGAATCTTCTTTATCATGCTAAGAGGAGCAGGAAAAAGCAAAAAATTTCAGAATTGCACCTTGCAATGCGGAGAAATTACTGTTTGTGCATTTACAATATTCATTGATTTTTGCGATTGAAAAACATCATGTTATTCATATACCAGAAATGATTGAAGCTACTGACTGAATGAAAGGAGCTGGCATCTCATTCTCTTTGAATCTTCTTTATCATGCTAAGAGGAGCAGGAAAAAGTAAAAAATTTCAGAATTGCACCTTGCAATGCGGAGAAATTACTGTTTGTGCATTTACAATATTCAATGATTTTTGCAATTGAAAAACGTCCATAAATGATTGAAGCTACTGACTGAATGAAAGGAGCTGGCATCTCACTCTCTTTGAATCTTGTTTATCATGCTAAAAGGAGCAGGAAAAAGCAAAAAATTTCAGAATTGCACCTTGCAATGCGGAGAAATTACTGTTTGTGCATTTACAATATTCATTGATTTTTGCCATTGAAAAACGTCCAGAAATGATTGAAGCTACTGACTGAATGAAAGGAGCTGGAATCTCACTCTCTTTGAATCTTCTTTATCATGCTAAGAGGAGCAGGAAAAAGCAAAAAATTTCAGAATTGCACCTTGCAATGCGGAGAAATTACTGTTTGTGCATTTACAATATTCATTGATTTTTGCAATTGAAAAACGTCCAGAAATGATTGAAGCTACTGACTGAATGAAAGGAGATGGCATCTCACTCTCTTTGAATCTTCTTTATCATGCTAAGAGGAGCAGGAAAAAGTAAAAAATTTCAGAATTGCACCTTGCAATGCGGAGAAATTACTGTTTGTGCATTTACAATATTCAATGATTTTTGCCATTGAAAAACATCCAGAAATGATTGAAGCTACTGACTGAATGAAAGGAGCTGGCATCTCACTCTCTTTGAATCTTCTTCATAATGCTAAGAGGAGCAGGAAAAAGCAAAAAATTTCAGAATTGCACCTTGCAATGCTGAGAAATTACTGTTTGTGCATTTACAAAATTCATTGATTTTTGCCATTGAAAAACATCATGTTATTCATATACCAGAAATGATTGAAGCTACTGACTGAATGAAAGGAGCTGGCATCTCACTCTCTTTGAATCTTCTTTATAATGCTAAGAGGAGCAGGAAAAAGCAAAAAATTTCAGAATTGCACCTTGCAATGCGGAGAAATTACTGTTTGTGCATTTACAAAATTCATTGATTTTTGCCATTGAAAAACATCATGTTATTCATATACCAGAAATGATTGAAGCTACTGACTGAATGAAAGGAGCTGGCATCTCACTCTCTTTGAATCTTCTTTATCATGCTAAGAGGAGCAGGAAAAAGCAAAAAATTTCAGAATTGCACCTTGCAATGCGGAGAAATTACTGTTTGTGCATTTACAATATTCATTGATTTTTGCCATTGAAAAACATCATGTTATTCATATACCAGAAATGTTTGAAGCTACTGACTGAATGAAAGGAGCTGACATCTCACTCTCTTTGAATCTTCTTTATCATGCTAAGAGGAGCAGGAAAAAGCAAAAAATTTCAGAATTGCACCTTGCAATGCGGAGAAATTACTGTTTGTGCATTTACAATATTCATTGATTTTTGCCATTGAAAAACGTCCAGAAATGATTGAAGCTACTGACTGAATGAAAGGAGCTGGCATCTCAATCTCTTTGAATCTTCTTTATCATGCTAAGAGGAGCAGGAAAAAGCAAAAAATTTCAGAATTGCACCTTGCAATGCGGAGAAATTACTGTTTGTGCATTTACAATATTCATTGATTTTTGCCATTGAAAAACGTCCAGAAATGATTGAAGCTACTGACTGAATGAAAGGAGCTGGCATCTCACTCTCTTTGAATCTTCTTTATCATGCTAAGAGGAGCAGGAAAAAGCAAAAAATTTCAGAATTGCACCTTGCAATGCGGAGAAATTACTGTTTGTGCATTTAAAATATTCATTGATTTTTGCCATTGAAAAACGTCCAGAAATGATTGAAGCTACTGACAATGAAAGGAGCTGGCATCTCACTCTCTTTGAATCTTCTTTATCATGCCAGGAGCAGCAGGAAAAAGCAAAAAATTTCAGAATTGCACCTTGCAATGCTGAGAAATTACTGTTTGTGCATTTACAAAATTCATTGATTTTTGCCATTGAAAAACATCATGTTATTCATATACCAGAAATGATTGAAGCTACTGACTGAATGAAAGGAGCTGGCATCTCACTCTCTTTGAATCTTCTTTATCATGCTAAGAGGAGCAGGAAAAAGCAAAAAATTTCAGAATTGCACCTTGCAATGCGGAGAAATTACTGTTTGTGCATTTACAATATTCATTGATTTTTGCCATTGAAAAACATCATGTTATTCATATACCAGAAATGTTTGAAGCTACTGACTGAATGAAAGGAGCTGACATCTCACTCTCTTTGAATCTTCTTTATCATGCTAAGAGGAGCAGGAAAAAGCAAAAAATTTCAGAATTGCACCTTGCAATGCGGAGAAATTACTGTTTGTGCAATTACAATATTCATTGATTTTTGCCATTGAAAAATGTCCAGAAATGATTGAAGCTACTGACTGAATGAAAGGAACTGGCATCTCACTCTCTTTGAATCTTCTTTATCATGCTAAGAGGAGCAGGAAAAAGCAAAAAATTTCAGAATTGCACCTTGCAATGCGGAGAAATTACTGTTTGTGCATTTACAATATTCATTGATTTTTGCCATTGAAAAATGTCCAGAAATGATTGAAGCTACTGACTGAATGAAAGGAGCTGGCATCTCACTCTCTTTGAATCTTCTTTATCATGCTAAGAGGAGCAGGAAAAAGCAAAAAATTTCAGAATTGCACCTTGCAATGCGGAGAAATTACAGTTTGTGCATTTACAATATTCATTGATTTTTGCCATTGAAAAACGTCCAGAAATGATTGAAGCTACTGACTGAATGAAAGGAGCTGGCATCTCACTCTCTTTGAATCTTCTTTATCATGCTAAGAGTAGCAGGAAAAAGCAAAAAATTTCAGAATTGCACCTAGCAATGCGGAGAAATTACTGTTTGTGCATTTACAATATTAATTGATTTTTGCCATTGAAAAACGTCCAGAAATGATTGAAGCTACTGACTGAATGAAAGGAGCTGGCATCTCACTCTCTTTGAATCTTCTTTATCATGCTAAGAGGAGCAGGAAAAAGCAAAAAATTTCAGAATTGCACCTTGCAATGCGGAGAAATTACTGTTTGTGCATTTACAATATTCATTGATTTTTGCCATTGAAAAACATGTTATTCATATACCAGAAATGTTTGAAGCTCCTGACTGAATGAAAGGAGCTGGCACCTCACTCTCTTTGAATCTTCTTTATCATGCTAAGAGGAGCAGGAAAAAGCAAAAAATTTCAGAATTGCACCTTGCAATGCGGAGAAATTACTGTTTGTGCATTTACAATATTCATTGATTTTTGCCATTGAAAAACGTCCAGAAATGATTGAAGCTACTGACTGAATGAGGGGAGCTGGCATCTCACTCTCTTTGAATCTTCTTTATCATGCTAAGAGGAGCAGGAAAAAGCAAAAAATTTCAGAATTGCACCTTGCAATGCGGAGAAATTACTGTTTGTGCATTTACAATATTCATTGATTTTTGCCATTGAAAAATGTCCAGAAATGATTGAAGCTACTGACTGAATGAAAGGAGCTGGCATCTCACTCTCTTTGAATCTTCTTTATCATGCTAAGAGGAGCAGGAAAAAGCAAAAAATTCCAGAATTGCGCCTTGCAATGCGGAGAAATTACTGTTTGTGCATTTACAAAATTCATTGATTTTTGCCATTGAAAAACATGATGTTATTCATATACCAGAAATGATTGAAGCTACTGACTGAAGGAAAGGAGCTGGCATCTCACTCTCTTTGAATCTTCTTTATCATGCTAAGAGGAGAAGGAAAAAGCAAAAAATTTCAGAATTGCACCTTGCAATGCGGAGAAATTACTGTTTGTGCATTTACAATATTCATTGATTTTTGCCATTGAAAAATGTCCAGAAATGATTGAAGCTACTGACTGAATGAAAGGAGCTGGCATCTCACTCTCTTTGAATCTTCTTTATCATGCTAAGAGGAGCAGGAAAAAGCAAAAAATTTCAGAATTGCACCTTGCAATGCGGAGAAATTACTGTTTGTGCATTTACAATATTCATTGATTTTTGCCATTGAAAAACGTCCAGAAATGATTGAAGCTACTGACTGAATGAAAGGAGCTGGCATCTCACTCTCTTTGAATCTTCTTTATCATGCTAAGAGGAGCAGGAAAAAGCAAAAAATTTCAGAATTGCACCTTGCAATGCGGAGAAATTACAGTTTGTGCATTTACAATATTCATTGATTTTTGCCATTGAAAAACGTCCAGAAATGATTGAAGCTACTGACTGAATGAAGGGTGCTGGCATCTCACTCTCTTTGAATCTTCTTTATCATGCTAAGAGGAGCAGGAAAAAGCAAAAAATTTCAGAATTGCACCTTGCAATGCGGAGAAATTACTGTTTGTGCATTTACAATATTCATTGATTTTTGCCATTGAAAAACGTCCAGAAATGATTGAAGCTACTGACTGAATGAAAGGAGCTGGCATCTCACTCTCTTTGAATCTTCTTTATCATGCTAAGAGGAGCAGGAAAAAGCAAAAAATTTCAGAATTGCACCTTGCAATGCGGAGAAATTACTGTTTGTGCATTTACAATATTCATTGATTTTTGCCATTGAAAAACATGTTATTCATATACCAGAAATGTTTGAAGCTCCTGACTGAATGAAAGGAGCTGGCACCTCACTCTCTTTGAATCTTCTTTATCATGCTAAGAGGAGCAGGAAAAAGCAAAAAATTTCAGAATTGCACCTTGCAATGCGGAGAAATTACTGTTTGTGCATTTACAATATTCATTGATTTTTGCCATTGAAAAACGTCCAGAAATGATTGAAGCTACTGACTGAATGAAAGGAGCTGGCATCTCACTCTCTTTGAATCTTCTTTATCATGCTAAGAGGAGCAGGAAAAAGCAAAAAATTTCAGAATTGCACCTTGCAATGCGGAGAAATTACTGTTTGTGCATTTACAATATTCATTGATTTTTGCCATTGAAAAATGTCCAGAAATGATTGAAGCTACTGACTGAATGAAAGGAGCTGGCATCTCACTCTCTTTGAATCTTCTTTATCATTCTAAGAGGAGCAGGAAAAAGCAAAAAATTTCAGAATTGCGCCTTGCAATGCGGAGAAATTACTGTTTGTGCATTTACAAAATTCATTGATTTTTGCCATTGAAAAACATCATGTTATTCATATACCAGAAATGATTGAAGCTACTGACTGAAGGAAAGGAGCTGGCATCTCACTCTCTTTGAATCTTCTTTATCATGCTAAAAGGAGCAGGAAAAAGCAAAAAATTTCAGAATTGCACCTTGCAATGCGGAGAAATTACTGTTTGTGCATTTACAATATTCATTGATTTTTGCCATTGAAAAACGTCCAGAAATGATTGAAGCTACTGACTGAATGAAAGGAGCTGGCATCTCACTCTCTTTGAATCTTCTTTATCATGCTAAGAGGAGCAGGAAAAAGCAAAAAATTTCAGAATTGCACCTTGCAATGCGGAGAAATTACTGTTTGTGCATTTACAATATTCATTGATTTTTGCGATTGAAAAACATCATGTTATTCATATACCAGAAATGATTGAAGCTACTGACTGAATGAAAGGAGCTGGCATCTCACTCTCTTTGAATCTTCTTTATCATGCTAAGAGGAGCAGGAAAAAGTAAAAAATTTCAGAATTGCACCTTGCAATGCGGAGAAATTACTGTTTGTGCATTTACAATATTCAATGATTTTTGCCATTGAAAAACGTCCAGAAATGATTGAAGCTACTGACTGAATGAAAGGAGCTGGCATCTCACTCTCTTTGAATCTTGTTTATCATGCTAAGAGGAGCAGGAAAAAGCAAAAAATTTCAGAATTGCACCTTGCAATGCGGAGAAATTACTGTTTATGCATTTACAATATTCATTGATTTTTGCCATTGAAAAACGTCCAGAAATGATTGAAGCTACTGACTGAATAAAAGGAGCTGGCATCTCACTCTCTTTGAATCTTCTTTATCGTGCTAAGAGGAGCAGGAAAAAGCAAAAAATTTCAGAATTGCACCTTGCAATGCGGAGAAATTACTGTTTGTGCATTTACTATATTCATTGATTTTTGCCATTGAAAAACATCATGTTATTCATATACCAGAAATGATTGAAGCTACTGACTGAATGAAAGGAGCTGGCATCTCACTCTCTTTGAATCTTCTTTATCATGCTAAGAGGAGCAGGAAAAAGTAAAAAATTTCAGTATTGCACCTTGCAATGCGGAGAAATTACTGTTTGGGCATTTACAATATTCATTGATTTTTGCCATTGAAAAACATCATGTTATTCATATACCAGAAATGTTTGAAGCTACTGACTGAATGAAAGGAGCTGGCATCTCACTCTCTTTGAATCTTCTTTATCATGCTAAGAGGAGCAGGAAAAAGCAAAAAATTTCAGAATTGCACCTTGCAATGCGGAGAAATTACTGTTTGTGCATTTACAATTCATTGATTTTTGCCATTGAAAAACGTCCAGAAATGATTGAAGCTACTGACTGAATGAAAGGAGCTGGCATCTCACTCTCTTTGAAATTTCTTTATCATGCTAAGAGGAGCAGGAAAAAGCAAAAAATTTCAGAATTGCACCTTGCAATGCGGAGAAATTACTGTTTGTGCATTTACAAAATTCATTGATTTTTGCCATTGAAAAACATCATGTTATTCATATACCAGAAATGATTGAAGCTACTGACTGAATGAAAGGAGCTGGCATCTCACTCTCTTTGAATCTTCTTTATCATGCTAAGAGGAGCAGGAAAAAGCAAAAAATTTCAGAATTGCACCTTGCAATGCGGAGAAATTACTGTTTGTGCATTTACAATATTCATTGATTTTTGCCATTGAAAAACGTCCAGAAATGATTGAAGCTACTGACTGAATGAAAGGAGCTGGCATCTCACTCTCTTTGAATCTTCTTTATCATGCTAAGAGGAGCAGGAAAAAGTAAAAAATTTCAGTATTGCACCTTGCAATGCGGAGAAATTACTGTTTGTGCATTTACAATATTCATTGATTTTTGCCATTGAAAAACATCATGTTATTCATATACCAGAAATGTTTGAAGCTACTGACTGAATGAAAGGAGCTGGCATCTCACTCTCTTTGAATCTTCTTTATCATGCTAAGAGGAGCAGGAAAAAGCAAAAAATTTCAGAATTGCACCTTGCAATGCGGAGAAATTACTGTTTGTGCATTTACAATTCATTGATTTTTGCCATTGAAAAACGTCCAGAAATGATTGAAGCTACTGACTGAATGAAAGGAGCTGGCATCTCACTCTCTTTGAATCTTCTTTATCATGCTAAGAGGAGCAGGAAAAAGCAAAAAATTTCAGAATTGCACCTTGCAATGCGGAGAAATTACTGTTTGTGCATTTACAAAATTCATTGATTTTTGCCATTGAAAAACATCATGTTATTCATATACCAGAAATGATTGAAGCTACTGACTGAATGAAAGGAGCTGGCATCTCACTCTCTTTGAATCTTCTTTATCATGCTAAGAGGAGCAGGAAAAAGCAAAAAATTTCAGAATTGCACCTTGCAATGCGGAGAAATTACTGTTTGTGCATTTACAATATTCATTGATTTTTGCCATTGAAAAACGTCCAGAAATGATTGAAGCTACTGACTGAATGAAAGGAGATGGCATCTCACTCTCTTTGAATCTTCTTTATCATGCTAAGAGGAGCAGGAAAAAGCAAAAAATTTCAGAATTGCACCTTGCAATGCGGAGAAATTACTGTTTGTGCATTTACAATATTCATTGATTTTTGCCATTGAAAAGCATCATGTTATTCATATACCAGAAATGTTTGAAGCTACTGACTGAATGAAAGGAGCTTGCATCTCACTCTCTTTGAATCTTCTTTATCATGCTAAGAGGAGCAGGAAAAAGCAAAAAATTTCAGAATTGCACCTTGCAATGCGGATAAATTACTGTTTGTGCATTTACAATATTCATTGATTTTTGCCATTGAAAAACATCATGTTATTCATATACCAGAAATGATTGAAGCTACTGAGTGAATGAAAGGAGCTGGCATCTCACTCTCTTTGAATCTTCTTTATCATGCTAAGAGCAGCAGGAAAAAGCAAAAAAATTCAGAATTGCACCTTGCAATGCAGAGAAATTACTGTTTGTGCATTTACAATATTCATTGATTTTTGCCATTGAAAAACATCATGTTATTCATATACCAGAAATAATTGAAGCTACTGACTGAATGAAAGTAGCTGGCATCTCACTCTCTTTGAATCGTCTTTATCATGCTAAGAGGAGCAGGAAAAAGCAAAAAATTTCAGAATTGCACCTTGCAATGCGGAGAAATTACTGTTTGTGCATTTACAATATTCATTGATTTTTGCAATTGAAAAACGTCCAGAAATGATTGAAGCTACTGACTGAATGAAAGGAGCTGGCATCTCACTCTCTTTGAATCTTCTTTATCATGCTAAGAGGAGCAGGAAAAAGCAAAAAATTTCAGAATTGCACCTTGCAATGCTGAGAAATTACTGTTTGTGCATTTACAATATTCATTGATTTTTGCCATTGAAAAACATCATGTTATTCATATACCAGAAATGTTTGAAGCTACTGACTGAATGAAAGGAGCTGGCATCTCACTCTCTTTGAATCTTCTTTATCATGCTAAGAGGAGCAGGAAAAAGCAAAAAATTTCAGAATTGCACCTTGCAATGCGGAGAAATTACTGTTTGTGCATTTACAATATTCATTGATTTTTGCCATTGAAAAACGTCCAGAAATGATTGAAGCTACTGACTGAATGAAAGGAGCTGGCATCTCACTCTCTTTGAATCTTGTTTATCATGCTAAGAAGAGCAGGAAAAAGCAAAAAATTTCAGAATTGCACCTTGCAATGCGGAGAAATTACTGTTTGTGCATTTACAATATTCATTGATTTTTGCCATTGAAAAACGTCCAGAAATGATTGAAGCTACTGACTGAATGAAAGGAGCTGTCATCTCACTCTCTTTGAATCTTCTTTATCATGCTAAGAGGAGCAGGAAAAAGTAAAAAATTTCAGAATTGCACCTTGCAATGCGGAGAAATTACTGTTTGTGCAATTACAATATTCATTGATTTTTGCCATTGAAAAACATGTTATTCATATACCAGAAATGATTGAAGCTACTGACTGAATGAAAGGAGCTGGCATCTCACTCTCTTTGAATCTTCTTTATCATGCTAAGAGGAGCAGGAAAAAGTAAAAAATTTCAGAATTGCACCTTGCAATGCGGAGAAATTACTGTTTGTGCATTTATAATATTCAATGATTTTTGCCATTGAAAAACGTCCAGAAATGATTGAAGCTACTGACTGAACAAAAGGAGCTGGCATCTCACTCTCTTTGAATCTTCTTTATCATGCTAAGAGGAGTAGGAAAAAGCAAAAAATTTCAGAATTGCACCTTGCAATGCGGATAAATTACTGTTTGTGCATTTACAATATTCATTGATTTTTGCCATTGAAAAACATCATGTTATTCATATACCAGAAATGTTTGAAGCTACTGACTGAATGAAAGGAGCTGGCATCTCACTCTCTTTGAATCTTCTTTATCATGCTAAGAGGAGCAGGAAAAAGCAAAAAATTTCAGAATTGCACCTTGCAATGCGGAGAAATTACTGTTTGTGCATTTACAATATTCATTGATTTTTGCCATTGAAAAACGTCCAGAAATGATTGAAGCTACTGACTGAATGAAAGGAGCTGGCATCTCACTCTCTTTGAATCTTCTTTATCATTGTAAGAGGAGCAGGAAAAAGCAAAAAATTTCAGAATTGCACCTTGCAATGCGGAGAAATTACTGTTTGTGCATTAACAATATTCATTGATTTTTGCCATTGAAAAACGTCCAGAAATGATTGAAGCTACTGACTAAATGAAAGGAGCTGGCATCTCACTCTCTTTGAATCTTCTTTATCATGCTAAGAGGAGCAGGAAAAAGCAAAAAATTTCAGAATTGCACCTTGCAATGCGGAGAAATTACTGTTTGTGCATTTACAATATTCATTGATTTTTGCCATTGAAAAACGTCCAGAAATGATTGAAGCTACTGACTGAATGAAAGGAGCTGGCATCTCACTCTCTTTGAATCTTCTTTATCATGCTACAAGGAGCAGGAAAAAGCAAAAAATTTCAGAATTGCACCTTGCAATGCGGAGAAATTACTGTTTGTGCATTTACAATATTCATTGATTTTTGCCATTGAAAAACGTCCAGAAATGTTTGAAGCTACTGACTGAATGAAAGGAGCTGGCATCTCACTCTCTTTGAATCTTCTTTATCATGCTACGAGGAGCAGGAAAAAGCAAAAAATTTCAGAATTGCACCTTGCAATGCGGAGAAATTACTGTTTGTGCATTTACAATATTCATTGATTTTTGCCATTGAAAAACATCATGTTATTCATATACCAGAAATGATTGAAGCTACTGACTGAATGAAAGGAGCTGGCATCTCACTCTCTTTGAATCTTATTTATCATGCTAAGAGGAGCAGGAAAAAGTAAAAAATTTCAGAATTGCACCTTGCAATGCGGAGAAATTACTGTTTGTGCATTTATAATATTCAATGATTTTTGCCATTGAAAAACGTCCAGAAATGATTGAAGCTACTGACTGAACGAAAGGAGCTGGCATCTCACTCTCTTTGAATCTTCTTTATCATGCTAAGAGGAGCAGGAAAAAGCAAAAAATTTCAGAATTGCACCTTGCAATGCGGAGAAATTACTGTTTGTGCATTTACAATATTCATTGATTTTTGCCATTGAAAAACATCATGTTATTCATATACCAGAAATGTTTGAAGCTACTGACTGAATGAAAGGCGCTGGCATCTCACTCTCTTTGAATCTTCTTTATCATGCTAAGAGGAGCAGGAAAAAGCAAAAAATTTCAGAATTGCACCTTGCAATGCGGAGAAATTACTGTTTGTGCATTTACAATATTCATTGATTTTTGCCATTGAAAAACGTCCAGAAATGATTGAAGCTACTGACTGAATGAAAGGAGCTGGCATCTCACTCTCTTTGAATCTTCTTTATCATGCTAAGAGGAGCAGGAAAAAGCAAAAAATTTCAGAATTGCACCTTGCAATGCGGAGAAATTACTGTTTGTGCATTTACAATATCCATTGATTTTTGCCATTGAAAAACATCATGTTATTCATATACCAGAAATGTTTGAAGCTACTGACTGAATGAAAGGAGCTGACATCTCACTCTCTTTGAATCTTCTTTATCATGCTAAGAGGAGCAGGAAAAAGCAAAAAATTTCAGAATTGCACCTTGCAATGCGGAGAAATTACTGTTTGTGCATTTACAATATTCATTGATTTTTGCCATTGAAAAACGTCCAGAAATGATTGAAGCTACTGACTGAATGAAAGGAGCTGGCATCTCACTCTCTTTGAATATTCTTTATCATGCTAAGAGGAGCAGGAAAAAGCAAAAAATTTCAGAATTGCACCATGCAATGCGGAGAAATTACTGTTTGTGCATTTACAATATTCATTGATTTTTGCCATTGAAAAACATCATGTTATTCATATACCAGAAATGTTTGAAGCTACTGACTGAATGAAAGGAGCTGGCATCTCACTCTCTTTGAATCTTCTTTATCATGCTAAGAGGAGCAGGAAAAAGCAAAAAATTTCAGACTTGCACCTTGCAATGCGGAGAAATTACTGTTTGTGCATTTACAATATTCATTGATTTTTGCCATTGAAAAACATCATGTTATTCATATACCAGAAATGTTTGAAGCTACTGACTGAATGAAAGGAGCTGGCATCTCACTCTCTTTGAGTATTCTTTACCATGCTAAGAGGAGCAGGAAAAAGCAAAAAATTTCAGAATTGCACCTTGCAATGCGGAGAAATTACTGTTTGTGCATTTACAATATTCATTGATTTTTGCCATTGAAAAACGTCCAGAAATGATTGAAGCTACTGACTGAATGAAAGGAGCTGGCATCTCACTCTCTTTGAATCTTCTTTATCATGCTAAGAGGAGCAGGAAAAAGCAAAAAATTTCAGAATTGCACCTTGCAATGCGGAGAAATTACAGTTTGTGCATTTACAATATTCATTGATTTTTGCCATTGAAAAACGTCCAGAAATGATTGAAGCTACTAACTGAATGAAAGGAGCTGGCATCTCACTCTCTTTGAATCTTCTTTATCATGCTAAGAGGAGCAGGAAAAAGCAAAAAATTTCAGACTTGCACCTTGCAATGCGGAGAAATTACTGTTTGTGCATTTACAATATTCATTGATTTTTGTCATTGAAAAACATCATGTTATTCATATACCAGAAATGTTTGAAGCTACTGACTGAATGAAAGGAGCTGGCATCTCACTCTCTTTGAATCTTCTTTACCATGCTAAGAGGAGCAGGAAAAAGCAAAAAATTTCAGAATTGCACCTTGCAATGCACAGAAATTACTGTTTGTGCATTTACAATATTCATTGATTTTTGCCATTGAAAAACGTCCAGAAATGATTGAAGCTACTGACTGAATGAAAGGAGCTGGCATCTCACTCTCTTTGAATCTTCTTTATCATGCTAAGAGGAGCAGGAAAAAGCAAAAAATTTCAGAATTGCACCTTGCAATGCGGAGAAATTACAGTTTGTGCATTTACAATATTCATTGATTTTTGCCATTGAAAAACGTCCAGAAATGATTGAAGCTACTGACTGAATGAAAGGAGCTGGCATCTCACTCTCTTTGAATCTTCTTTATCATGTTAAGAGGAGCAGGAAAAAGCAAAAAATTTCAGAATTGCACCTTGCAATGCGGAGAAATTACTGTTTGTGCATTTACAATATTCATTGATTTTTGCCATTGAAAAACGTCCAGAAATGATTGAAGCTACTGACTGAATGAAAGGAGCTGGCATCTCACTCTCTTTGAATCTTCTTTATCATGCTAAGAGGAGCAGGAAAAAGCAAAAAATTTCAGAATTGCACCTTGCAATGCGGAGAAATTACTGTTTGTGCATTTACAATATTCATTGATTTTTGCCATTGAAAAACATGTTATTCATATACCAGAAATGTTTGAAGCTACTGACTGAATGAAAGGAGCTGGCACCTCACTCTCTTTGAATCTTCTTTATCATGCTAAGAGGAGCAGGAAAAAGCAAAAAATTTCAGAATTGCACCTTGCAATGCGGAGAAATTACTGTTTGTGCATTTACAATATTCATTGATTTTTGCAATTGAAAAACGTCCAGAAATGATTGAAGCTACTGACTGAATGAAAGGAGCTGGCATCTCACTCTCTTTGAATCTTCTTTATCATGCTAAGAGGAGCAGGAAAAATCAAAAAATTTCAGAATTGCGCCTTGCAATGTGGAGATATTACTGTTTGTGCATTTACAATATTCATTGATTTTTGCCATTGAAAAACATGTTTTTCATATACCAGAAATGTTTGAAGCTACTGACTGAATGAAAGGAGCTGGCATCTCACTCTCTTTGAATCTTCTTTATCATGCTAGGATTAGCAGGAAAAAGCAAAAAATTTCAGAATTGCACCTTGCAATGTGGAGATATTACTGTTTGTGCATTTACAATATTCATTGACTTTTGCCATTGAAAAACATGTTTTTCATATACCAGAAATGTTTGAAGCTACTGACTGAATGAAAGGAGCTGGCATCTCACTCTCTTTGAATCTTCTTTATCATGCTAGGATTAGCAGGAAAAAGCAAAAAATTTCAGAATTGCACCTTGCAATGTGGAGATATTACTGTTTGTGCATTTACAATATTCATTGATTTTTGCCATTGAAAAACATGTTTTTCATATACCAGAAATGTTTGAAGCTACTGACTGAATGAAAGGAGCTGGCATCTCACTCTCTTTGAATCTTCTTTATCATGCTAGGATTAACAGGAAAAAGCAAAAAATTTCAGAATTGCACCTTGCAATGTGGAGATATTACTGTTTGTGCATTTACAATATTCATTGATTTTTGCCATTGAAAAACGTCCAGAAATGTTTGAAGCTACTGACTGAATGAAAGGAGCTGGCATCTCACTCTCTTTGAATCTTCTTTATCATGCTAGGATTAGCAGGAAAAAGCAAAAAATTTCAGAATTGCACCTTGCAATGTGGAGATATTACTGTTTGTGCATTTACAATATTCATTGATTTTTGCCATTGAAAAACATGTTTTTCATATACCAGAAATGTTTGAAGCTACTGACTGAATGAAAGGAGCTGGCATCTCACTCTCTTTGAATCTTCTTTATCATGCTAGGATTAACAGGAAAAAGCAAAAAATTTCAGAATTGCACCTTGCAATGTGGAGATATTACTGTTTGTGCATTTACAATATTCATTGATTTTTGCCATTGAAAAACATGTTTTTCATATACCAGAAATGTTTGAAGCTACTGACTGAATGAAAGGAGCTGGCATCTCACTCTCTTTGAATCTTCTTTATCATGCTAGGATTAGCAGGAAAAAGCAAAACATTTCAGAATTGCACCTTGCAATGTGGAGATATTACTGTTTGTGCATTTACAATATTCATTGATTTTTGCCATTGAAAAACATGTTTTTCATATACCAGAAATGTTTGAAGCTACTGACTGAATGAAAGGAGCTGGCATCTCACTCTCTTTGAATCTTCTTTATCATGCTAGGATTAACAGGAAAAAGCAAAAAATTTCAGAATTGCACCTTGCAATGTGGAGATATTACTGTTTGTGCATTTACAATATTCATTGATTTTTGCCATTGAAAAACGTCCAGAAATGTTTGAAGCTACTGACTGAATGAAAGGAGCTGGCATCTCACTCTCTTTGAATCTTCTTTATCATGCTAAGATTAGCAGGAAAAAGCAAAAAATTTCAGAATTGCACCTTGCAATGTGGAGATATTACTGTTTGTGCATTTACAATATTCATTGATTTTTGCCATTGAAAAACATGTTTTTCATATACCAGAAATGTTTGAAGCTACTGACTGAATGAAAGGAGCTGGCATCTCACTCTCTTTGAATCTTCTTTATCATGCTAGGATTAACAGGAAAAAGCAAAAAATTTCAGAATTGCACCTTGCAATGTGGAGATATTACTGTTTGTGCATTTACAATATTCATTGATTTTTGCCATTGAAAAACGTCCAGAAATGTTTGAAGCTACTGACTGAATGAAAGGAGCTGGCATCTCACTCTCTTTGAATCTTCTTTATCATGCTAGGATTAGCAGGAAAAAGCAAAAAATTTCAGAATTGCACCTTGCAATGTGGAGATATTACTGTTTGTGCATTTACAATATTCATTGATTTTTGCCATTGAAAAACATGTTTTTCATATACCAGAAATGTTTGAAGATACTGACTGAATGAAAGGAGCTGGCATCTCACTCTCTTTGAATCTTCTTTATCATGCTAGGATTAACAGGAAAAAGCAAAAAATTTCAGAATTGCACCTTGCAATGTGGAGATATTACTGTTTGTGCATTTACAATATTCATTGAATTTTGCCATTGAAAAACATGTTTTTCATATACCAGAAATGTTTGAAGCTACTGACTGAATGAAAGGAGCTGGCATCTCACTCTCTTTGAATCTTCTTTATCATGCTAGGATTAACAGGAAAAATCAAAAAATGTCAGAATTGCACCTTGCAATGTGGAGATATTAGTTTGTGCATTTACAATATTCATTGATTTTTGCCATTGCAAGGTGCAATTCTGAAATTTTTTGCTTTTTCCTGCTAATCCTAGCATGATAAAGAAGATTCAAAGAGAGTGAGATGCCAGCTCCTTTCATTCAGTCAGTAGCTTCAAACATTTCTGGACGTTTTTCAATGGCAAAAATCAATGAATATTGTAAATGCACAAACAGTAATATCTCCACATTGCAAGGTGCAATTCTGAATTTTTTTGCTTTTTCCTGTTAATCCTAGCATGATAAAGAAGATTCAAAGAGAGTGAGATGCCAGCTCCTTTCATTCAGTCAGTAGCTTCAAACATTTCTGGTATATGAAAAACATGTTTTTCAATGGCAAAAATCAATGAATATTGTAAATGCACAAACAGTAATATCTCCACATTGCAAGGTGCAATTCTGAAATTTTTTGCTTTTTCCTGTTAATCCTAGCATGATAAAGAAGATTCAAAGAGAGTGAGATGCCAGCTCCTTTCATTCAGTCATAGCTTCAAACATTTCTGGTATATGAAAAACATGTTTTTCAATGGCAAAAATCAATGAATATTGTAAATGCACAAACAGTAATATCTCCACATTGCAAGGTGCAATTCTGAAATTTTTTGCTTTTTCCTGCTAATCCTAGCATGATAAAGAAGATTCAAAGAGAGTGAGATGCCAGCTCCTTTCATTCAGTCAGTAGCTTCAAACATTTCTGGTATATGAAAAACATGTTTTTCAATGGCAAAAATCAATGAATATTGTAAATGCACAAACAGTAATATCTCCACATTGCAAGGTGCAATTCTGAAATTTTTTGCTTTTTCCTGCTAATCCTAGCATGATAAAGAAGATTCAAAGAGAGTGAGATGCCAGCTCCTTTCAGTCAGTAGCTTCAAACATTTCTGGTATATGAAAAACATGTTTTTCAATGGCAAAAATCAATGAATATTGTAAATGCACAAACAGTAATATCTCCACATTGCAAGGTGCAATTCTGAAATTTTTAGCTTTTTCCTGTTAATCCTAGCATGATAAAGAAGATTCAAAGAGAGTGAGATGCCAGCTCCTTTCATTCAGTCAGTAGCTTCAAACATTTCTGGACGATTTTCAATGGCAAAAATCAATGAATATTGTAAATGCACAAACAGTAATATCTCCACATTGCAAGGTGCAATTCTGAAATTTTTTGCTTTTTCCTGTTAATCCTAGCATGATAAAGAAGATTCAAAGAGAGTGAGATGCCAGCTCCTTTCATTCAGTCAGTAGCTTCAAACATTTCTGGTATATGAAAAACATGTTTTTCAATGGCAAAAATCAATGAATATTGTAAATGCACAAACAGTAATATCTCCACATTGCAAGGTGCAATTCTGAAATTTTTTGCTTTTTCCTGCTAATCCTAGCATGATAAAGAAGATTCAAAGAGAGTGAGATGCCAGCTCCTTTCATTCAGTCAGTAGCTTCAAACATTTCTGGTATATGAAAAACATGTTTTTCAATGGCAAAAATCAATGAATTTTGTAAATGCACAAACAGTAATATCTCCACATTGCAAGGTGCAATTCTGAAATTTTTTGCTTTTTCCTGCTAATCCTAGCATGATAAAGAAGATTCAAAGAGAGTGAGATGCCAGCTCCTTTCATTCAGTCAGTAGCTTCAAACATTTCTGGACGTTTTTCAATGGCAAAAATCAATGAATATTGTAAATGCACAAACAGTAATATCTCCACATTGCAAGGTGCAATTCTGAAATTTTTTGCTTTTTCCTGTTAATCCTAGCATGATAAAGAAGATTCAAAGAGAGTGAGATGCCAGCTCCTTTCATTCAGTCAGTAGCTTCAAACATTTCTGGTATATGAAAAACATGTTTTTCAATGGCAAAAATCAATGAATATTGTAAATGCACAAACAGTAATATCTCCACATTGCAAGGTGCAATTCTGAAATTTTTTGCTTTTTCCTGTTAATCCTAGCATGATAAAGAAGATTCAAAGAGAGTGAGATGCCAGCTCCTTTCATTCAGTCAGTAGCTTCAAACATTTCTGGTATATGAAAAACATGTTTTTCAATGGCAAAAATCAATGAATATTGTAAATGCACAAACAGTAATATCTCCACATTGCAAGGTGCAATTCTGAAATTTTTTGCTTTTTCCTGCTAATCCTAGCATGATAAAGAAGATTCAAAGAGAGTGAGATGCCAGCTCCTTTCATTCAGTCAGTAGCTTCAAACATTTCTGGTATATGAAAAACATGTTTTTCAATGGCAAAAATCAATGAATATTGTAAATGCACAAACAGTAATATCTCCACATTGCAAGGTGCAATTCTGAAATTTTTTGCTTTTTCCTGCTAATCCTAGCATGATAAAGAAGATTCAAAGAGAGTGAGATGCCAGCTCCTTTCATTCAGTCAGTAGCTTCAAACATTTCTGGACGTTTTTCCATGGCAAAAATCAATGAATATTGTAAATGCACAAACAGTAATATCTCCACATTGCAAGGTGCAATTCTGAAATTTTTTGCTTTTTCCTGTTAATCCTAGCATGATAAAGAAGATTCAAAGAGAGTGAGATGCCAGCTCCTTTCATTCAGTCAGTAGCTTCAAACATTTCTGGTATATGAAAAACATGTTTTTCAATGGCAAAAATCAATGAATATTGTAAATGCACAAACAGTAATATCTCCACATTGCAAGGTGCAATTCTGAAATTTTTTGCTTTTTCCTGCTAATCCTAGCATGATAAAGAAGATTCAAAGAGTGAGATGCCAGCTCCTTTCATTCAGTCAGTAGCTTCAAACATTTCTGGTATATGAAAAACATGTTTTTCAATGGCAAAAATCAATGAATATTGTAAATGCACAAACAGTAATATCTCCACATTGCAAGGTGCAATTACGAAATTTTTTGCTTTTTCCTGCTAATCCTAGCATGATAAAGAAGATTCAAAGAGAGTGAGATGCCAGCTCCTTTCATTCAGTCAGTAGCTTCAAACATTTCTGGACGTTTTTCAATGGCAAAAATCAATGAATATTGTAAATGCACAAACAGTAATATCTCCACATTGCAAGGTGCAATTCTGAAATTTTTTGCTTTTTCCTGTTAATCCTAGCATGATAAAGAAGATTCAAAGAGAGTGAGATGCCAGCTCCTTTCATTCAGTCAGTAGCTTCAAACATTTCTGGTATATGAAAAACATGTTTTTCAATGGCAAAAATCAATGAATATTGTAAATGCACAAACAGTAATATCTCCACATTGCAAGGTGCAATTCTGAAATTTTTTGCTTTTTCCTGCTAATCCTAGCATGATAAAGAAGATTCAAAGAGAGTGAGATGCCAGCTCCTTTCATTCAGTCAGTAGCTTCAAACATTTCTGGTATATGAAAAACATGTTTTTCAATGGCAAAAATCAATGAATATTGTGAATGCACAAACAGTAATATCTCCACATTGCAAGGTGCAATTCGGAAATTTTTTGCTTTTTCCAGCTAATCCTAGCATGATAAAGAAGATTCAAAGAGAGTGAGATGCCAGCTCCTTTCATTCAGTCAGTAGCTTCAAACATTTCTGGTATATGAATAACATGATGTTTTTCAATGGCAAAAATCAATGAATATTGTAAATGCACAAACAGTAATATCTCCACATTGCAAGGTGCAATTCTGAAATTTTTTGCTTTTTCCTGCTAATCCTAGCATGATAAATAAGATTCAAAGAGAGTGAGATGCCAGCTCCTTTCATTCAGTCAGTAGCTTCAAACATTTCTGGACGTTTTTCAATGGCAAAAATCAATGAATATTGTAAATGCACAAACAGTAATATCTCCACATTGCAAGGTGCAATTCTGAAATTTTTTGCTTTTTCCTGTTAATCCTAGCATGATAAAGAAGATTCAAAGAGAGTGAGATGCCAGCTCCTTTCATTCAGTCAGTAGCTTCAAACATTTCTGGTATATGAAAAACATGTTTTTCAATGGCAAAAATCAATGAATATTGTAAATGCACAAACAGTAATATCTCCACATTGCAAGGTGCAATTCTGAAATTTTTTGCTTTTTCCTGCTAATCCTAGCATGATAAAGAAGATTCAAAGAGTGAGATGCCAGCTCCTTTCATTCAGTCAGTAGCTTCAAACATTTCTGGTATATGAAAAACATGTTTTTCAATGGCAAAAATCAATGAATATTGTAAATGCACAAACAGTAATATCTCCACATTGCAAGGTGCAATTACGAAATTTTTTGCTTTTTCCTGCTAATCCTAGCATGATAAAGAAGATTCAAAGAGAGTGAGATGCCAGCTCCTTTCATTCAGTCAGTAGCTTCAAACATTTCTGGACGTTTTTCAATGGCAAAAATCAATGAATATTGTAAATGCACAAACAGTAATATCTCCACATTGCAAGGTGCAATTCTGAAATTTTTTGCTTTTTCCTGTTAATCCTAGCATGATAAAGAAGATTCAAAGAGAGTGAGATGCCAGCTCCTTTCATTCAGTCAGTAGCTTCAAACATTTCTGGTATATGAAAAACATGTTTTTCAATGGCAAAAATCAATGAATATTGTAAATGCACAAACAGTAATATCTCCACATTGCAAGGTGCAATTCTGAAATTTTTTGCTTTTTCCTGCTAATCCTAGCATGATAAAGAAGATTCAAAGAGAGTGAGATGCCAGCTCCTTTCATTCAGTCAGTAGCTTCAAACATTTCTGGTATATGAAAAACATGTTTTTCAATGGCAAAAATCAATGAATATTGTGAATGCACAAACAGTAATATCTCCACATTGCAAGGTGCAATTCGGAAATTTTTTGCTTTTTCCAGCTAATCCTAGCATGATAAAGAAGATTCAAAGAGAGTGAGATGCCAGCTCCTTTCATTCAGTCAGTAGCTTCAAACATTTCTGGTATATGAATAACATGATGTTTTTCAATGGCAAAAATCAATGAATATTGTAAATGCACAAACAGTAATATCTCCACATTGCAAGGTGCAATTCTGAAATTTTTTGCTTTTTCCTGCTAATCCTAGCATGATAAATAAGATTCAAAGAGAGTGAGATGCCAGCTCCTTTCATTCAGTCAGTAGCTTCAAACATTTCTGGACGTTTTTCAATGGCAAAAATCAATGAATATTGTAAATGCACAAACAGTAATATCTCCACATTGCAAGGTGCAATTCTGAAATTTTTTGCTTTTTCCTGTTAATCCTAGCATGATAAAGAAGATTCAAAGAGAGTGAGATGCCAGCTCCTTTCATTCAGTCAGTAGCTTCAAACATTTCTGGTATATGAAAAACATGTTTTTCAATGGCAAAAATCAATGAATATTGTAAATGCACAAACAGTAATATCTCCACATTGCAAGGTGCAATTCTGAAGTTTTTTGCTTTTTCCTGCTAATCCTAGCATGATAAAGAAGATTCAAAGAGAGTGAGATGCCAGCTCCTTTCATTCAGTCAGGAGCTTCAAACATTTCTGGTATATGAAAAACATGTTTTTCAATGGCAAAAATCAATGAATATTGTAAATGCACAAACAGTAATATCTCCACATTGCAAGGTGCAATTCTGAAATGTTTTGCTTTTTCCTGCTAATCCTAGCATGATAAAGAAGATTCAAAGAGAGTGAGATGCCAGCTCCTTTCATTCAGTCAGTAGCTTCAAACATTTCTGGACGTTTTTCAATGGCAAAAATCAATGAATATTGTAAATGCACAAACAGTAATATCTCCACATTGCAAGGTGCAATTCTGAAATTTTTTGCTTTTTCCTGTTAATCCTAGCATGATAAAGAAGATTCAAAGAGAGTGAGATGCCAGCTCCTTTCATTCAGTCAGTAGCTTCAAACATTTCTGGTATATGAAAAACATGTTTTTCAATGGCAAAAATCAATGAATATTGTAAATGCACAAACAGTAATATCTCCACATTGCAAGGTGCAATTCTGAAATTTTTTGCTTTTTCCTGTAAATCCTAGCATGATAAAGAAGATTCAAAGAGAGTGAGATGCCAGCTCCTTTCATTCAGTCAGTAGCTTCAAACATTTCTGGTATATGAAAAACATGTTTTTCAATGGCAAAAATCAATGAATATTGTAAATGCACAAACAGTAATATCTCCACATTGCAAGGTGCAATTATGAAATTTTTTGCTTTTTCCTGCTAATCCTAGCATGATAAAGAAGATTCAAAGAGAGTGAGATGCCAGCTCCTTTCATTCAGTCAGTAGCTTCAAACATTTCTGGACGTTTTTCAATGGCAAAAATCAATGAATATTGTAAATGCACAAACAGTAATATCTCCACATTGCAAGGTGCAATTCTGAAATTTTTTGCTTTTTCCTGTTAATCCTAGCATGATAAAGAAGATTCAAAGAGAGTGAGATGCCAGCTCCTTTCATTCAGTCAGTAGCTTCAAACATTTCTGGTATATGAAAAACATGTTTTTCAATGGCAAAAATCAATGAATATTGTAAATGCACAAACAGTAATATCTCCACATTGCAAGGTGCAATTCTGAAATTTTTTGCTTTTTCCTGCTAATCCTAGCATGATAAAGAAGATTCAAAGAGTGAGATGCCAGCTCCTTTCATTCAGTCAGTAGCTTCAAACATTTCTGGTATATGAAAAACATGTTTTTCAATGGCAAAAATCAATGAATATTGTAAATGCACAAACAGTAATATCTCCACATTGCAAGGTGCAATTCTGAAATTTTTTGCTTTTTCCTGCTAATCCTAGCATGATAAAGAAGATTCAAAGAGAGTGAGATGCCAGCTCCTTTCATTCAGTCAGTAGCTTCAAACATTTCTGGTATATGAAAAACATGTTTTTCAATGGCAAAAATCAATGAATATTGTAAATGCACAAACAGTAATATCTCCACATTGCAAGGTGCAATTCGGAAATTCTTTGATTTTTCCTGCTAATCCTAGCATGATAAAGAAGATTCAAAGAGAGTGAGATGCCAGCTCCTTTCATTCAGTCAGTAGCTTCAAACATTTCTGGTATATGAATAACATGATGTTTTTCAATGGCAAAAATCAATGAATATTGTAAATGCACAAACAGTAATATCTCCACATTGCAAGGTGCAATTCTGAAATTTTTTGCTTTTTCCTGCTAATCCTAGCATGATAAAGAAGATTCAAAGAGAGTGAGATGCCTGCTCCTTTCATTCAGTCAGTAGCTTCAAACATTTCTGGACGTTTTTCAATGGCAAAAATCAATGAATATTGTAAATGCACAAACAGTAATATCTCCACATTGCAAGGTGCAATTCTGAAATTTTTTGCTTTTTCCTGTTAATCCTAGCATGATAAAGAAGTTTCAAAGAGAGTGAGATGCCAGCTCCTTTCATTCAGTCAGTAGCTTCAAACATTTCTGGTATATGAAAAACATGTTTTTCAATGGCAAAAATCAATGAATATTGTAAATGCACAAACAGTAATATCTCCACATTGCAAGGTGCAATTCTGAAATTTTTTGCTTTTTCCTGCTAATCCTAGCATGATAAAGAAGATTCAAAGAGAGTGAGATGCCAGCTCCTTTCATTCAGTCAGTAGCTTCAAACATTTCTGGTATATGAAAAACATGTTTTTCAATGGCAAAAATCAATGAATATTGTAAATGCACAAACAGTAATATCTCCACATTGCAAGGTGCAATTCTGAAATTTTTTGCTTTTTCCTGCTAATCCTAGCATGATAAAGAAGATTCAAAGAGAGTGAGATGCCAGCTCCTTTCATTCAGTCAGTAGCTTCAAACATTTCTGGACGTTTTTCAATGGCAAAAATCAATGAATATTGTAAATGCACAAACAGTAATATCTCCACATTGCAAGGTGCAATTCTGAAATTTTTTGCTTTTTCCTGTTAATCCTAGCATGATAAAGAAGATTCAAAGAGAGTGAGATGCCAGCTCCTTTCATTCAGTCAGTAGCTTCAAACATTTCTGGTATATGAAAAACATGTTTTTCAATGGCAAAAATCAATGAATATTGTAAATGCACAAACAGTAATATCTCCACATTGCAAGGTGCAATTCTGAAATTTTTTGCTTTTTCCTGTTAATCCTAGCATGATAAAGAAGATTCAAAGAGAGTGAGATGCCAGCTCCTTTCATTCAGTCAGTAGCTTCAAACATTTCTGGTATATGAAAAACATGTTTTTCAATGGCAAAAATCAATGAATATTGTAAATGCACAAACAGTAATATCTCCACATTGCAAGGTGCAATTCTGAAATTTTTTGCTTTTTCCTGCTAATCCTAGCATGATAAAGAAGATTCAAAGAGAGTGAGATGCCGGCTCCTTTCATTCAGTCAGTAGCTTCAAACATTTCTGGACGTTTTTCAATGGCAAAAATCAATGAATATTGTAAATGCACAAACAGTAATATCTCCACATTGCAAGGTGCAATTCTGAAATTTTTTGCTTTTTCCTGTTAATCCTAGCATGATAAAGAAGATTCAAAGAGAGTGAGATGCCAGCTCCTTTCATTCAGTCAGTAGCTTCAAACATTTCTGGTATATGAAAAACATGTTTTTCAATGGCAAAAATCAATGAATATTGTAAATGCACAAACAGTAATATCTCCACATTGCAAGGTGCAATTCTGAAATTTTTTGCTTTTTCCTGTTAATCCTAGCATGATAAAGAAGATTCAAAGAGAGTGAGATGCCAGCTCCTTTCATTCAGTCAGTAGCTTCAAACATTTCTGGTATATGAAAAACATGTTTTTCAATGGCAAAAATCAATGAATATTGTAAATGCACAAACAGTAATATCTCCACATTGCAAGGTGCAATTCTGAAATTTTTTGCTTTTTCCTGCTAATCCTAGCATGATAAAGAAGATTCAAAGAGAGTGAGATGCCAGCTCCTTTCATTCAGTCAGTAGCTTCAAACATTTCTGGACGTTTTTCAATGGCAAAAATCAATGAATATTGTAAATGCACAAACAGTAATATCTCCACATTGCAAGGTGCAATTCTGAAATTTTTTGCTTTTTCCTGTTAATACTAGCATGATAAAGAAGATTCAAAGAGAGTGAGATGCCAGCTCCTTTCATTCAGTCAGTAGCTTCAAACATTTCTGGTATATGAAAAACATGTTTTTCAATGGCAAAAATCAATGAATATTGTAAATGCACAAACAGTAATATCTCCACATTGCAAGGTGCAATTCTGAAATTTTTTGCTTTTTCCTGCTAATCCTAGCATGATAAAGAAGATTCAAAGAGAGTGAGATGCCAGCTCCTTTCATTCAGTCAGTAGCTTCAAACATTTCTGGTATATGAAAAACATGTTTTTCAATGGCAAAAATCAATGAATATTGTAAATGCACAAACAGTAATATCTCCACATTGCAAGGTGCAATTCTGAAATTTTTTGCTTTTTCCTGCTAATCCTAGCATGATAAAGAAGATTCAAAGAGTGAGATGCCAGCTCCTTTCATTCAGTCAGTAGCTTCAAACATTTCTGGTATATGAAAAACATGTTTTTCAATGGCAAAAATCAATGAATATTGTAAATGCACAAACAGTAATATCTCCACATTGCAAGGTGCAATTCTGAAATTTTTTGCTTTTTCCTGCTAATCCTAGCATGATAAAGAAGATTCAAAGAGAGTGAGATGCCAGCTCCTTTCATTCAGTCAGTAGCTTCAAACATTTCTGGACGTTTTTCAATGGCAAAAATCAATGAATATTGTAAATGCACAAACAGTAATATCTCCACATTGCAAGGTGCAATTCTGAAATTTTTTGCTTTTTCCTGTTAATCCTAGCATGATAAAGAAGATTCAAAGAGAGTGAGATGCCAGCTCCTTTCATTCAGTCAGTAGCTTCAAACATTTCTGGTATATGAAAAACATGTTTTTCAATGGCAAAAATCAATGAATATTGTAAATGCACAAACAGTAATATCTCCACATTGCAAGGTGCAATTCTGAAATTTTTTGCTTTTTCCTGCTAATCCTAGCATGATAAAGAAGATTCAAAGAGAGTGAGATGCCAGCTCCTTTCATTCAGTCAGTAGCTTCAAACATTTCTGGTATATGAAAAACATGTTTTTCAATGGCAAAAATCAATGAATATTGTAAATGCACAAACAGTAATATCTCCACATTGCAAGGTGCAATTCGGAAATTCTTTGCTTTTTCCTGCTAATCCTAGCATGATAAAGAAGATTCAAAGAGAGTGAGATGCCAGCTCCTTTCATTCAGTCAGTAGCTTCAAACATTTCTGGTATATGAAAAACATGTTTTTCAATGGCAAAAATCAATGAATATTGTAAATGCACAAACAGTAATATCTCCACATTGCAAGGTGCAATTCTGAATTTTTTTACTTTTTCCTGCTAATCCTAGCATGATAAAGAAGATTCAAAGAGAGTGAGATGCCAGCTCCTTTCATTCAGTCAGTAGCTTCAAACATTTCTGGACGTTTTTCAATGGCAAAAATCAATGAATATTGTAAATGCACAAACAGTAATATCTCCACATTGCAAGGTGCAATTCGGAAATTCTTTGCTTTTTCCTGCTAATCCTAGCATGATAAAGAAGATTCAAAGAGAGTGAGATGCCAGCTCCTTTCATTCAGTCAGTAGCTTCAAACATTTCTGGTATATGAAAAACATGTTTTTCAATGGCAAAAATCAATGAATATTGTAAATGCACAAACAGTAATATCTCCACATTGCAAGGTGCAATTCTGAAATTTTTTGCTTTTTCCTGTTAATCCTAGCATGATAAAGAAGATTCAAAGAGAGTGAGATGCCAGCTCCTTTCATTCAGTCAGTAGCTTCAAACATTTCTGGTATATGAAAAACATGTTTTTCAATGGCAAAAATCAATGAATATTGTAAATGCACAAACAGTAATATCTCCACATTGCAAGGTGCAATTCTGAAATTTTTTGCTTTTTCCTGCTAATCCTAGCATGATAAAGAAGATTCAAAGAGAGTGAGATGCCAGCTCCTTTCATTCAGTCAGTAGCTTCAAACATTTCTGGTATATGAAAAACATGTTTTTCAATGGCAAAAATCAATGAATATTGTAAATGCACAAACAGTAATATCTCCACATTGCAAGGTGCAATTCTGAAATTTTTTGCTTTTTCCTGCTAATCCTAGCATGATAAAGAAGATTCAAAGAGAGTGAGATGCCAGCTCCTTTCATTCAGTCAGTAGCTTCAAACATTTCTGGACGTTTTTCAATGGCAAAAATCAATGAATATTGTAAATGCACAAACAGTAATATCTCCACATTGCAAGGTGCAATTCTGAAATTTTTTGCTTTTTCCTGTTAATCCTAGCATGATAAAGAAGATTCAAAGAGAGTGAGATGCCAGCTCCTTTCATTCAGTCAGTAGCTTCAAACATTTCTGGTATATGAAAAACATGTTTTTCAATGGCAAAAATCAATGAATATTGTAAATGCACAAACAGTAATATCTCCACATTGCAAGGTGCAATTCTGAAATTTTTTGCTTTTTCCTGTTAATCCTAGCATGATAAAGAAGATTCAAAGAGAGTGAGATGCCAGCTCCTTTCATTCAGTCAGTAGCTTCAAACATTTCTGGTATATGAAAAACATGTTTTTCAATGGCAAAAATCAATGAATATTGTAAATGCACAAACAGTAATATCTCCACATTGCAAGGTGCAATTCTGAAATTTTTTGCTTTTTCCTGCTATTCCTAGCATGATAAAGAAGATTCAAAGAGTGAGATGCCAGCTCCTTTCATTCAGTCAGTAGCTTCAAACATTTCTGGTATATGAAAAACATGTTTTTCAATGGCAAAAATCAATGAATATTGTAAATGCACAAACAGTAATATCTCCACATTGCAAGGTGCAATTCTGAAATTTTTTGCTTTTTCCTGCTAATCCTAGCATGATAAAGAAGATTCAAAGAGAGTGAGATGCCAGCTCCTTTCATTCAGTCAGTAGCTTCAAACATTTCTGGACGTTTTTCAATGGCAAAAATCAATGAATATTGTAAATGCACAAACAGTAATATCTCCACATTGCAAGGTGCAATTCTGAAATTTTTTTCTTTTTCCTGTTAATCCTAGCATGATAAAGAAGATTCAAAGAGAGTGAGATGCCAGCTCCTTTCATTCAGTCAGTAGCTTCAAACATTTCTGGTATATGAAAAACATGTTTTTCAATGGCAAAAATCAATGAATATTGTAAATGCACAAACAGTAATATCTCCACATTGCAAGGTGCAATTCTGAAATTTTTTGCTTTTTCCTGCTAATCCTAGCATGATAAAGAAGATTCAAAGAGAGTGAGATGCCAGCTCCTTTCATTCAGTCAGTAGCTTCAAACATTTCTGGTATATGAAAAACATGTTTTTCAATGGCAAAAATCAATGAATATTGTAAATGCACAAACAGTAATATCTCCACATTGCAAGGTGCAATTCGGAAATTTTTTGCTTTTTCCAGCTAATCCTAGCATGATAAAGAAGATTCAAAGAGATTGAGATGCCAGCTCCTTTCATTCAGTCAGTAGCTTCAAACATTTCTGGTATATGAATAACATGATGTTTTTCAATGTCAAAAATCAATGAATATTGTAAATGCACAAACAATAATATCTCCACATTGCAAGGTGCAATTCTGAAATTTTTTGCTTTTTCCTGCTAATCCTAGCATGATAAAGAAGATTCAAAGAGAGTGAGATGCCAGCTCCTTTCATTCAGTCAGTAGCTTCAAACATTTCTGGACGTTTTTCAATGGCAAAAATCAATGAATATTGTAAATGCACAAACAGTAATATCTCCACATTGCAAGGTGCAATTCTGAAATTTTTTGCTTTTTCCTGTTAATCCTAGCATGATAAAGAAGATTCAAAGAGAGTGAGATGCCAGCTCCTTTCATTCAGTCAGTAGCTTCAAACATTTCTGGTATATGAAAAACATGTTTTTCAATGGCAAAAATCAATGAATATTGTAAATGCACAAACAGTAATATCTCCACATTGCAAGGTGCAATTCTGAAATTTTTTGCTTTTTCCTGCTAATCCTAGCATGATAAAGAAGATTCAAAGAGAGTGAGATGCCAGCTCCTTTCATTCAGTCAGTAGCTTCAAACATTTCTGGTATATGAAAAACATGTTTTTCAATGGCAAAAATCAATGAATATTGTAAATGCACAAACAGTAATATCTCCACATTGCAAGGTGCAATTCTGAAATTTTTTGCTTTTTACTGCTAATCCTAGCATGATAAAGAAGATTCAAAGAGAGTGAGATGCCAGCTCCTTTCATTCAGTCAGTAGCTTCAAACATTTCTGGACGTTTTTCAATGGCTAAAATCAATGAATATTGTAAATGCACAAACAGTAATATCTCCACATTGCAAGGTGCAATTCTGAAATTTTTTGCTTTTTCCTGTTAATCCTAGCATGATAAAGAAGATTCAAAGAGAGTGAGATGCCAGCTCCTTTCATTCAGTCAGTAGCTTCAAACATTTCTGGTATATGAAAAACATGTTTTTCAATGGCAAAAATCAATGAATTTTGTAAATGCACAAACAGTAATATCTCCACATTGCAAGGTGCAATTCTGAAATTTTTTGCTTTTTCCTGCTAATCCTAGCATGATAAAGAAGATTCAAAGAGTGAGATGCCAGCTCCTTTCATTCAGTCAGTAGCTTCAAACATTTCTGGTATATGAAAAACATGTTTTTCAATGGCAAAAATCAATGAATATTGTAAATGCACAAACAGTAATATCTCCACATTGCAAGGTGCAATTCTGAAATTTTTTGCTTTTTCCTGTTAATCCTAGCATGATAAAGAAGATTCAAAGAGAGTGAGATGCCAGCTCCTTTCATTCAGTCAGTAGCTTCAAACATTTCTGGTATATGAAAAACATGTTTTTCAATGGCAAAAATCAATGAATATTGTAAATGCACAAACAGTAATATCTCCACATTGCAAGGTGCAATTCTGAAATTTTTTGCTTTTTCCTGTTAATCCTAGCATGATAAAGAAGATTCAAAGAGAGTGAGATGCCAGCTCCTTTCATTCAGTCAGTAGCTTCAAACATTTCTGGTATATGAAAAACATGTTTTTCAATGGCAAAAATCAATGAATATTGTAAATGCACAAACAGTAATATCTCCACATTGCAAGGTGCAATTCTGAAATTTTTTGCTTTTTCCTGCTAATCCTAGCATGATAAAGAAGATTCAAAGAGAGTGAGATGCCGGCTCCTTTCATTCAGTCAGTAGCTTCAAACATTTCTGGACGTTTTTCAATGGCAAAAATCAATGAATATTGTAAATGCACAAACAGTAATATCTCCACATTGCAAGGTGCAATTCTGAAATTTTTTGCTTTTTCCTGTTAATCCTAGCATGATAAAGAAGATTCAAAGAGAGTGAGATGCCAGCTCCTTTCATTCAGTCAGTAGCTTCAAACATTTCTGGTATATGAAAAACATGTTTTTCAATGGCAAAAATCATTGAATATTGTAAATGCACAAACAGTAATATCTCCACATTGCAAGGTGCAATTCTGAAATTTTTTGCTTTTTCCTGTTAATCCTAGCATGATAAAGAAGATTCAAAGAGAGTGAGATGCCAGCTCCTTTCATTCAGTCAGTAGCTTCAAACATTTCTGGTATATGAAAAACATGTTTTTCAATGGCAAAAATCAATGAATATTGTAAATGCACAAACAGTAATATCTCCACATTGCAAGGTGCAATTCTGAAATTTTTTGCTTTTTCCTGCTAATCCTAGCATGATAAAGAAGATTCAAAGAGAGTGAGATGCCAGCTCCTTTCATTCAGTCAGTAGCTTCAAACATTTCTGGACGTTTTTCAATGGCAAAAATCAATGAATATTGTAAATGCACAAACAGTAATATCTCCACATTGCAAGGTGCAATTCTGAAATTTTTTGCTTTTTCCTGTTAATACTAGCATGATAAAGAAGATTCAAAGAGAGTGAGATGCCAGCTCCTTTCATTCAGTCAGTAGCTTCAAACATTTCTGGTATATGAAAAACATGTTTTTCAATGGCAAAAATCAATGAATATTGTAAATGCACAAACAGTAATATCTCCACATTGCAAGGTGCAATTCTGAAATTTTTTGCTTTTTCCTGCTAATCCTAGCATGATAAAGAAGATTCAAAGAGAGTGAGATGCCAGCTCCTTTCATTCAGTCAGTAGCTTCAAACATTTCTGGTATATGAAAAACATGTTTTTCAATGGCAAAAATCAATGAATATTGTAAATGCACAAACAGTAATATCTCCACATTGCAAGGTGCAATTCTGAAATTTTTTGCTTTTTCCTGCTAATCCTAGCATGATAAAGAAGATTCAAAGAGTGAGATGCCAGCTCCTTTCATTCAGTCAGTAGCTTCAAACATTTCTGGTATATGAAAAACATGTTTTTCAATGGCAAAAATCAATGAATATTGTAAATGCACAAACAGTAATATCTCCACATTGCAAGGTGCAATTCTGAAATTTTTTGCTTTTTCCTGCTAATCCTAGCATGATAAAGAAGATTCAAAGAGAGTGAGATGCCAGCTCCTTTCATTCAGTCAGTAGCTTCAAACATTTCTGGACGTTTTTCAATGGCAAAAATCAATGAATATTGTAAATGCACAAACAGTAATATCTCCACATTGCAAGGTGCAATTCTGAAATTTTTTGCTTTTTCCTGTTAATCCTAGCATGATAAAGAAGATTCAAAGAGAGTGAGATGCCAGCTCCTTTCATTCAGTCAGTAGCTTCAAACATTTCTGGTATATGAAAAACATGTTTTTCAATGGCAAAAATCAATGAATATTGTAAATGCACAAACAGTAATATCTCCACATTGCAAGGTGCAATTCTGAAATTTTTTGCTTTTTCCTGCTAATCCTAGCATGATAAAGAAGATTCAAAGAGAGTGAGATGCCAGCTCCTTTCATTCAGTCAGTAGCTTCAAACATTTCTGGTATATGAAAAACATGTTTTTCAATGGCAAAAATCAATGAATATTGTAAATGCACAAACAGTAATATCTCCACATTGCAAGGTGCAATTCGGAAATTCTTTGCTTTTTCCTGCTAATCCTAGCATGATAAAGAAGATTCAAAGAGAGTGAGATGCCAGCTCCTTTCATTCAGTCAGTAGCTTCAAACATTTCTGGTATATGAAAAACATGTTTTTCAATGGCAAAAATCAATGAATATTGTAAATGCACAAACAGTAATATCTCCACATTGCAAGGTGCAATTCTGAAATTTTTTACTTTTTCCTGCTAATCCTAGCATGATAAAGAAGATTCAAAGAGAGTGAGATGCCAGCTCCTTTCATTCAGTCAGTAGCTTCAAACATTTCTGGACGTTTTTCAATGGCAAAAATCAATGAATATTGTAAATGCACAAACAGTAATATCTCCACATTGCAAGGTGCAATTCGGAAATTCTTTGCTTTTTCCTGCTAATCCTAGCATGATAAAGAAGATTCAAAGAGAGTGAGATGCCAGCTCCTTTCATTCAGTCAGTAGCTTCAAACATTTCTGGTATATGAAAAACATGTTTTTCAATGGCAAAAATCAATGAATATTGTAAATGCACAAACAGTAATATCTCCACATTGCAAGGTGCAATTCTGAAATTTTTTGCTTTTTCCTGTTAATCCTAGCATGATAAAGAAGATTCAAAGAGAGTGAGATGCCAGCTCCTTTCATTCAGTCAGTAGCTTCAAACATTTCTGGTATATGAAAAACATGTTTTTCAATGGCAAAAATCAATGAATATTGTAAATGCACAAACAGTAATATCTCCACATTGCAAGGTGCAATTCTGAAATTTTTTGCTTTTTCCTGCTAATCCTAGCATGATAAAGAAGATTCAAAGAGAGTGAGATGCCAGCTCCTTTCATTCAGTCAGTAGCTTCAAACATTTCTGGTATATGAAAAACATGTTTTTCAATGGCAAAAATCAATGAATATTGTAAATGCACAAACAGTAATATCTCCACATTGCAAGGTGCAATTCTGAAATTTTTTGCTTTTTCCTGCTAATCCTAGCATGATAAAGAAGATTCAAAGAGAGTGAGATGCCAGCTCCTTTCATTCAGTCAGTAGCTTCAAACATTTCTGGACGTTTTTCAATTGCAAAAATCAATGAATATTGTAAATGCACAAACAGTAATATCTCCACATTGCAAGGTGCAATTCTGAAATTTTTTGCTTTTTCCTGTTAATCCTAGCATGATAAAGAAGATTCAAAGAGAGTGAGATGCCAGCTCCTTTCATTCAGTCAGTAGCTTCAAACATTTCTGGTATATGAAAAACATGTTTTTCAATGGCAAAAATCAATGAATATTGTAAATGCACAAACAGTAATATCTCCACATTGCAAGGTGCAATTCTGAAATTTTTTGCTTTTTCCTGTTAATCCTAGCATGATAAAGAAGATTCAAAGAGAGTGAGATGCCAGCTCCTTTCATTCAGTCAGTAGCTTCAAACATTTCTGGTATATGAAAAACATGTTTTTCAATGGCAAAAATCAATGAATATTGTAAATGCACAAACAGTAATATCTCCACATTGCAAGGTGCAATTCTGAAATTTTTTGCTTTTTCCTGCTAATCCTAGCATGATAAAGAAGATTCAAAGAGTGAGATGCCAGCTCCTTTCATTCAGTCAGTAGCTTCAAACATTTCTGGTATATGAAAAACATGTTTTTCAATGGCAAAAATCAATGAATATTGTAAATGCACAAACAGTAATATCTCCACATTGCAAGGTGCAATTCTGAAATTTTTTGCTTTTTCCTGCTAATCCTAGCATGATAAAGAAGATTCAAAGAGAGTGAGATGCCAGCTCCTTTCATTCAGTCAGTAGCTTCAAACATTTCTGGACGTTTTTCAATGGCAAAAATCAATGAATATTGTAAATGCACAAACAGTAATATCTCCACATTGCAAGGTGCAATTCTGAAATTTTTTTCTTTTTCCTGTTAATCCTAGCATGATAAAGAAGATTCAAAGAGAGTGAGATGCCAGCTCCTTTCATTCAGTCAGTAGCTTCAAACATTTCTGGTATATGAAAAACATGTTTTTCAATGGCAAAAATCAATGAATATTGTAAATGCACAAACAGTAATATCTCCACATTGCAAGGTGCAATTCTGAAATTTTTTGCTTTTTCCTGCTAATCCTAGCATGATAAAGAAGATTCAAAGAGAGTGAGATGCCAGCTCCTTTCATTCAGTCAGTAGCTTCAAACATTTCTGGTATATGAAAAACATGTTTTTCAATGGCAAAAATCAATGAATATTGTAAATGCACAAACAGTAATATCTCCACATTGCAAGGTGCAATTCGGAAATTTTTTGCTTTTTCCAGCTAATCCTAGCATGATAAAGAAGATTCAAAGAGATTGAGATGCCAGCTCCTTTCATTCAGTCAGTAGCTTCAAACATTTCTGGTATATGAATAACATGATGTTTTTCAATGTCAAAAATCAATGAATATTGTAAATGCACAAACAATAATATCTCCACATTGCAAGGTGCAATTCTGAAATTTTTTGCTTTTTCCTGCTAATCCTAGCATGATAAAGAAGATTCAAAGAGAGTGAGATGCCAGCTCCTTTCATTCAGTCAGTAGCTTCAAACATTTCTGGACGTTTTTCAATGGCAAAAATCAATGAATATTGTAAATGCACAAACAGTAATATCTCCACATTGCAAGGTGCAATTCTGAAATTTTTTGCTTTTTCCTGTTAATCCTAGCATGATAAAGAAGATTCAAAGAGAGTGAGATGCCAGCTCCTTTCATTCAGTCAGTAGCTTCAAACATTTCTGGTATATGAAAAACATGTTTTTCAATGGCAAAAATCAATGAATATTGTAAATGCACAAACAGTAATATCTCCACATTGCAAGGTGCAATTCTGAAATTTTTTGCTTTTTCCTGCTAATCCTAGCATGATAAAGAAGATTCAAAGAGAGTGAAATGCCAGCTCCTTTCATTCAGTCAGTAGCTTCAAACATTTCTGGTATATGAAAAACATGTTTTTCAATGGCAAAAATCAATGAATATTGTAAATGCACAAACAGTAATATCTCCACATTGCAAGGTGCAATTCTGAAATTTTTTGCTTTTTACTGCTAATCCTAGCATGATAAAGAAGATTCAAAGAGAGTGAGATGCCAGCTCCTTTCATTCAGTCAGTAGCTTCAAACATTTCTGGACGTTTTTCAATGGCTAAAATCAATGAATATTGTAAATGCACAAACAGTAATATCTCCACATTGCAAGGTGCAATTCTGAAATTTTTTGCTTTTTCCTGTTAATCCTAGCATGATAAAGAAGATTCAAAGAGAGTGAGATGCCAGCTCCTTTCATTCAGTCAGTAGCTTCAAACATTTCTGGTATATGAAAAACATGTTTTTCAATGGCAAAAATCAATGAATTTTGTAAATGCACAAACAGTAATATCTCCACATTGCAAGGTGCAATTCTGAAATTTTTTGCTTTTTCCTGCTAATCCTAGCATGATAAAGAAGATTCAAAGAGTGAGATGCCAGCTCCTTTCATTCAGTCAGTAGCTTCAAACATTTCTGGTATATGAAAAACATGTTTTTCAATGGCAAAAATCAATGAATATTGTAAATGCACAAACAGTAATATCTCCACATTGCAAGGTGCAATTCTGAAATTTTTTGCTTTTTCCTGCTAATCCTAGCATGATAAAGAAGATTCAAAGAGAGTGAGATGCCAGCTCCTTTCATTCAGTCAGTAGCTTCAAACATTTCTGGACGTTTTTCAATGGCAAAAATCAATGAATATTGTAAATGCACAAACAGTAATATCTCCACATTGCAAGGTGCAATTCTGAAATTTTTTGCTTTTTCCTGTTAATCCTAGCATGATAAAGAAGATTCAAAGAGAGTGAGATGCCAGCTCCTTTCATTCAGTCAGTAGCTTCAAACATTTCTGGTATATGAAAAACATGTTTTTCAATGGCAAAAATCAATGAATATTGTAAATGCACAAACAGTAATATCTCCACATTGCAAGGTGCAATTCTGAAATTTTTTGCTTTTTCCTGCTAATCCTAGCATGATAAAGAAGATTCAAAGAGTGAGATGCCAGCTCCTTTCATTCAGTCAGTAGCTTCAAACATTTCTGGTATATGAAAAACATGTTTTTCAATGGCAAAAATCAATGAATATTGTAAATGCACAAACAGTAATATCTCCACATTGCAAGGTGCAATTCTGAAATTTTTTGCTTTTTCCTGCTAATCCTAGCATGATAAAGAAGATTCAAAGAGAGTGAGATGCCAGCTCCTTTCATTCAGTCAGTAGCTTCAAACATTTCTGGACGTTTTTCAATGGCAAAAATCAATGAATATTGTAAATGCACAAACAGTAATATCTCCACATTGCAAGGTGCAATTCTGAAATTTTTTGCTTTTTCCTGTTAATCCTAGCATGATAAAGAAGATTCAAAGAGAGTGAGATGCCAGCTCCTTTCATTCAGTCAGTAGCTTCAAACATTTCTGGTATATGAAAAACATGTTTTTCAATGGCAAAAATCAATGAATATTGTAAATGCACAAACAGTAATATCTCCACATTGCAAGGTGCAATTCTGAAATTTTTTGCTTTTTCCTGCTAATCCTAGCATGATAAAGAAGATTAAAAGAGAGTGAGATGCCAGCTCCTTTCATTCAGTCAGTAGCTTCAAACATTTCTGGTATATGAAAAACATGTTTTTCAATGGCAAAAATCAATGAATATTGTAAATGCACAAACAGTAATATCTCCACATTGCAAGGTGCAATTCTGAAATTTTTTGCTTTTTCCTGCTATTCCTAGCATGATAAAGAAGATTCAAAGAGAGTGAGATGCCAGCTCCTTTCATTCAGTCAGTAGCTTCAAACATTTCTGGACGTTTTTCAATGGCAAAAATCAATGAATATTGTAAATGCACAAACAGTAATATCTCCACATTGCAAGGTGCAATTCTGAAATTTTTTGCTTTTTCCTGTTAATCCTAGCATGATAAAGAAGATTCAAAGAGAGTGAGATGCCAGCTCCTTTCATTCAGTCAGTAGCTTCAAACATTTCTGGTATATGAAAAACATGTTTTTCAATGGCAAAAATCAATGAATATTGTAAATGCACAAACAGTAATATCTCCACATTGCAAGGTGCAATTCTGAAATTTTTTGCTTTTTCCTGCTAATCCTAGCATGATAAAGAAGATTCAAAGAGAGTGAGATGCCAGCTCCTTTCATTCAGTCAGTAGCTTCAAACATTTCTGGTATATGAAAAACATGTTTTTCAATGGCAAAAATCAATGAATATTGTAAATGCACAAACAGTAATATCTCCACATTGCAAGGTGCAATTCGGAAATTTTTTGCTTTTTCCAGCTAATCCTAGCATGATAAAGAAGATTCAAAGAGAGTGAGATGCCAGCTCCTTTCATTCAGTCAGTAGCTTCAAACATTTCTGGTATATGAATAACATGATGTTTTTCAATGGCAAAAATCAATGAATATTGTAAATGCACAAACAGTAATATCTCCACATTGCAAGGTGCAATTCTGAAATTTTTTGCTTTTTCCTGCTAATCCTAGCATGATAAAGAAGATTCAAAGAGAGTGAGATGCCAGCTCCTTTCATTCAGTCAGTAGCTTCAAACATTTCTGGACGTTTTTCAATGGCAAAAATCAATGAATATTGTAAATGCACAAACAGTAATATCTCCACATTGCAAGGTGCAATTCTGAAATTTTTTGCTTTTTCCTGTTAATCCTAGCATGATAAAGAAGATTCAAAGAGAGTGAGATGCCAGCTCCTTTCATTCAGTCAGTAGCTTCAAACATTTCTGGTATATGAAAAACATGTTTTTCAATGGCAAAAATCAATGAATATTGTAAATGCACAAACAGTAATATCTCCACATTGCAAGGTGCAATTCTGAAATTTTTTGCTTTTTCCTGCTAATCCTAGCATGATAAAGAAGATTCAAAGAGAGTGAGATGCCAGCTCCTTTCATTCAGTCAGTAGCTTCAAACATTTCTGGTATATGAAAAACATGTTTTTCAATGGCAAAAATCAATGAATATTGTAAATGCACAAACAGTAATATCTCCACATTGCAAGGTGCAATTCTGAAATTTTTTGCTTTTTCCTGTTAATCCTAGCATGATAAAGAAGATTCAAAGAGAGTGAGATGCCAGCTCCTTTCATTCAGTCAGTAGCTTCAAACATTTCTGGTATATGAAAAACATGTTTTTCAATGGCAAAAATCAATGAATATTGTAAATGCACAAACAGTAATATCTCCACATTGCAAGGTGCAATTCTGAAATTTTTTGCTTTTTCCTGCTAATCCTAGCATGATAAAGAAGATTCAAAGAGTGAGATGCCAGCTCCTTTCATTCAGTCAGTAGCTTCAAACATTTCTGGTATATGAAAAACATGTTTTTCAATGGCAAAAATCAATGAATATTGTAAATGCACAAACAGTAATATCTCCACATTGCAAGGTGCAATTATGAAATTTTTTGCTTTTTCCTGCTAATCCTAGCATGATAAAGAAGATTCAAAGAGAGTGAGATGCCAGCTCCTTTCATTCAGTCAGTAGCTTCAAACATTTCTGGACGTTTTTCAATGGCAAAAATCAATGAATATTGTAAATGCACAAACAGTAATATCTCCACATTGCAAGGTGCAATTCTGAAATTTTTTTCTTTTTCCTGTTAATCCTAGCATGATAAAGAAGATTCAAAGAGAGTGAGATGCCAGCTCCTTTCATTCAGTCAGTAGCTTCAAACATTTCTGGTATATGAAAAACATGTTTTTCAATGGCAAAAATCAATGAATATTGTAAATGCACAAACAGTAATATCTCCACATTGCAAGGTGCAATTCTGAAATTTTTTGCTTTTTCCTGCTAATCCTAGCATGATAAAGAAGATTCAAAGAGAGTGAGATGCCAGCTCCTTTCATTCAGTCAGTAGCTTCAAACATTTCTGGTATATGAAAAACATGTTTTTCAATGGCAAAAATCAATGAATATTGTAAATGCACAAACAGTAATATCTCCACATTGCAAGGTGCAATTCGGAAATTTTTTGCTTTTTCCAGCTAATCCTAGCATGATAAAGAAGATTCAAAGAGATTGAGATGCCAGCTCCTTTCATTCAGTCAGTAGCTTCAAACATTTCTGGTATATGAATAACATGATGTTTTTCAATGGCAAAAATCAATGAATATTGTAAATGCACAAACAATAATATCTCCACATTGCAAGGTGCAATTCTGAAATTTTTTGCTTTTTCCTGCTAATCCTAGCATGATAAAGAAGATTCAAAGAGAGTGAGATGCCAGCTCCTTTCATTCAGTCAGTAGCTTCAAACATTTCTGGACGTTTTTCAATGGCAAAAATCAATGAATATTGTAAATGCACAAACAGTAATATCTCCACATTGCAAGGTGCAATTCTGAAATTTTTTGCTTTTTCCTGTTAATCCTAGCATGATAAAGAAGATTCAAAGAGAGTGAGATGCCAGCTCCTTTCATTCAGTCAGTAGCTTCAAACATTTCTGGTATATGAAAAACATGTTTTTCAATGGCAAAAATCAATGAATATTGTAAATGCACAAACAGTAATATCTCCACATTGCAAGGTGCAATTCTGAAATTTTTTGCTTTTTCCTGCTAATCCTAGCATGATAAAGAAGATTCAAAGAGAGTGAGATGCCAGCTCCTTTCATTCAGTCAGTAGCTTCAAACATTTCTGGTATATGAAAAACATGTTTTTCAATGGCAAAAATCAATGAATATTGTAAATGCACAAACAGTAATATCTCCACATTGCAAGGTGCAATTCTGAAATTTTTTGCTTTTTACTGCTAATCCTAGCATGATAAAGAAGATTCAAAGAGAGTGAGATGCCAGCTCCTTTCATTCAGTCAGTAGCTTCAAACATTTCTGGACGTTTTTCAATGGCTAAAATCAATGAATATTGTAAATGCACAAACAGTAATATCTCCACATTGCAAGGTGCAATTCTGAAATTTTTTGCTTTTTCCTGTTAATCCTAGCATGATAAAGAAGATTCAAAGAGAGTGAGATGCCAGCTCCTTTCATTCAGTCAGTAGCTTCAAACATTTCTGGTATATGAAAAACATGTTTTTCAATGGCAAAAATCAATGAATATTGTAAATGCACAAACAGTAATATCTCCACATTGCAAGGTGCAATTCTGAAATTTTTTGCTTTTTCCTGCTAATCCTAGCATGATAAAGAAGATTCAAAGAGTGAGATGCCAGCTCCTTTCATTCAGTCAGTAGCTTCAAACATTTCTGGTATATGAAAAACATGTTTTTCAATGGCAAAAATCAATGAATATTGTAAATGCACAAACAGTAATATCTCCACATTGCAAGGTGCAATTCTGAAATTTTTTGCTTTTTCCTGCTAATCCTAGCATGATAAAGAAGATTCAAAGAGAGTGAGATGCCAGCTCCTTTCATTCAGTCAGTAGCTTCAAACATTTCTGGACGTTTTTCAATGGCAAAAATCAATGAATATTGTAAATGCACAAACAGTAATATCTCCACATTGCAAGGTGCAATTCTGAAATTTTTTGCTTTTTCCTGTTAATCCTAGCATGATAAAGAAGATTCAAAGAGAGTGAGATGCCAGCTCCTTTCATTCAGTCAGTAGCTTCAAACATTTCTGGTATATGAAAAACATGTTTTTCAATGGCAAAAATCAATGAATATTGTAAATGCACAAACAGTAATATCTCCACATTGCAAGGTGCAATTCTGAAATTTTTTGCTTTTTCCTGCTAATCCTAGCATGATAAAGAAGATTCAAAGAGAGTGAGATGCCAGCTCCTTTCATTCAGTCAGTAGCTTCAAACATTTCTGGTATATGAAAAACATGTTTTTCAATGGCAAAAATCAATGAATATTGTAAATGCACAAACAGTAATATCTCCACATTGCAAGGTGCAATTCTGATATTTTTTGCTTTTTCCTGCTAATCCTAGCATGATAAAGAAGATTCAAAGAGAGTGAGATGCCAGCTCCTTTCATTCAGTCAGTAGCTTCAAACATTTCTGGACGTTTTTCAATGGCAAAAATCAATGAATATTGTAAATGCACAAACAGTAATATCTCCACATTGCAAGGTGCAATTCTGAAATTTTTTGCTTTTTCCTGTTAATCCTAGCATGATAAAGAAGATTCAAAGAGAGTGAGATGCCAGCTCCTTTCATTCAGTCAGTAGCTTCAAACATTTCTGGTATATGAAAAACATGTTTTTCAATGGCAAAAATCAATGAATATTGTAAATGCACAAACAGTAATATCTCCACATTGCAAGGTGCAATTCTGAAATTTTTTGCTTTTTCCTGCTAATCCTAGCATGATAAAGAAGATTCAAAGAGAGTGAGATGCCAGCTCCTTTCATTCAGTCAGTAGCTTCAAACATTTCTGGTATATGAAAAACATGTTTTTCAATGGCAAAAATCAATGAATATTGTAAATGCACAAACAGTAATATCTCCACATTGCAAGGTGCAATTCGGAAATTTTTTGCTTTTTCCAGCTAATCCTAGCATGATAAAGAAGATTCAAAGAGAGTGAGATGCCAGCTCCTTTCATTCAGTCAGTAGCTTCAAACATTTCTGGTATATGAATAACATGATGTTTTTCAATGGCAAAAATCAATGAATATTGTAAATGCACAAACAGTAATATCTCCACATTGCAAGGTGCAATTCTGAAATTTTTTGCTTTTTCCTGCTAATCCTAGCATGATAAAGAAGATTCAAAGAGAGTGAGATGCCAGCTCCTTTCATTCAGTCAGTAGCTTCAAACATTTCTGGACGTTTTTCAATGGCAAAAATCAATGAATATTGTAAATGCACAAACAGTAATATCTCCACATTGCAAGGTGCAATTCTGAAATTTTTTGCTTTTTCCTGTTAATCCTAGCATGATAAAGAAGATTCAAAGAGAGTGAGATGCCAGCTCCTTTCATTCAGTCAGTAGCTTCAAACATTTCTGGTATATGAAAAACATGTTTTTCAATGGCAAAAATCAATGAATATTGTAAATGCACAAACAGTAATATCTCCACATTGCAAGGTGCAATTCTGAAATTTTTTGCTTTTTCCTGCTAATCCTAGCATGATAAAGAAGATTCAAAGAGAGTGAGATGCCAGCTCCTTTCATTCAGTCAGTAGCTTCAAACATTTCTGTTATATGAAAAACATGTTTTTCAATGGCAAAAATCAATGAATATTGTAAATGCACAAACAGTAATATCTCCACATTGCAAGGTGCAATTCTGAAATTTTTTGCTTTTTCCTGCTAATCCTAGCATGATAAAGAAGATTCAAAGAGAGTGAGATGCCAGCTCCTTTCATTCAGTCAGTAGCTTCAAACATTTCTGGACGTTTTTCAATGGCAAAAATCAATGAATATTGTAAATGCACAAACAGTAATATCTCCACATTGCAAGGTGCAATTCTGAAATTTTTTGCTTTTTCCTGTTAATCCTAGCATGATAAAGAAGATTCAAAGAGAGTGAGATGCCAGCTCCTTTCATTCAGTCAGTAGCTTCAAACATTTCTGGTATATGAAAAACATGTTTTTCAATGGCAAAAATCAATGAATATTGTAAATGCACAAACAGTAATATCTCCACATTGCAAGGTGCAATTCTGAAATTTTTTGCTTTTTCCTGCTAATCCTAGCATGATAAAGAAGATTCAAAGAGTGAGATGCCAGCTCCTTTCATTCAGTCAGTAGCTTCAAACATTTCTGGTATATGAAAAACATGTTTTTCAATGGCAAAAATCAATGAATATTGTAAATGCACAAACAGTAATATCTCAACATTGCAAGGTGCAATTCTGAAATTTTTTGCTTTTTCCTGCTAATCCTAGCATGATAAAGAAGATTCAAAGAGAGTGAGATGCCAGCTCCTTTCATTCAGTCAGAAGCTTCAAACATTTCTGGACGTTTTTCAATGGCAAAAATCAATGAATATTGTAAATGCACAAACAGTAATATCTCCACATTGCAAGGTGCAATTCTGAAATTTTTTGCTTTTTCCTGTTAATCCTAGCATGATAAAGAAGATTCAAAGAGAGTGAGATGCCAGCTCCTTTCATTCAGTCTGTAGCTTCAAACATTTCTGGTATATGAAAAACATGTTTTTCAATGGCAAAAATCAATGAATATTGTAAATGCACAAACAGTAATATCTCCACATTGCAAGGTGCAATTCTGAAATTTTTTGCTTTTTCCTGCTAATCCTAGCATGATAAAGAAGATTCAAAGAGAGTGAGATGCCAGCTCCTTCCATTCAGTCAGTAGCTTCAAACATTTCTGGTATATGAAAAACATGTTTTTCAATGGCAAAAATCAATGAATATTGTAAATGCACAAACAGTAATATCTCCACATTGCAAGGTGCAATTCTGAAATTTTTTGCTTTTTCCTGTTAATCCTAGCATGATAAAGAAGATTCAAAGAGAGTGAGATGCCAGCTCCTTTCATTCAGTCAGTAGCTTCAAACATTTCTGGTATATGAAAAACATGTTTTTCAATGGCAAAAATCAATGAATATTGTAAATGCACAAACAGTAATATCTCCACATTGCAAGGTGCAATTCTGAAATTTTTTGCTTTTTCCTGCTAATCCTAGCATGATAAAGAAGATTCAAAGAGAGTGAGATGCCAGCTCCTTTCATTCAGTCAGTAGCTTCAAACATTTCTGGTATATGAAAAACATGTTTTTCAATGGCAAAAATCAATGAATATTGTAAATGCACAAACAGTAATATCTCCACATTGCAAGGTGCAATTCTGAAATTTTTTGCTTTTTCCTGCTAATCCTAGCATGATAAAGAAGATTCAAAGAGAGTGAGATGCCAGCTCCTTTCATTCAGTCAGTAGCTTCAAACATTTCTGGACGTTTTTCAATGGCAAAAATCAATGAATATTGTAAATGCACAAACAGTAATATCTCCACATTGCAAGGTGCAATTCTGAAATTTTTTGCTTTTTCCTGTTAATCCTAGCATGATAAAGAAGATTCAAAGAGAGTGAGATGCCAGCTCCTTTCATTCAGTCAGTAGCTTCAAACATTTCTGGTATATGAAAAACATGTTTTTCAATGGCAAAAATCAATGAATATTGTAAATGCACAAACAGTAATATCTCCACATTGCAAGGTGCAATTCTGAAATTTTTTGCTTTTTCCTGTTAATCCTAGCATGATAAAGAAGATTCAAAGAGAGTGAGATGCCAGCTCCTTTCATTCAGTCAGTAGCTTCAAACATTTCTGGTATATGAAAAACATGTTTTTCAATGGCAAAAATCAATGAATATTGTAAATGCACAAACAGTAATATCTCCACATTGCAAGGTGCAATTCTGAAATTTTTTGCTTTTTCCTGTTAATCCTAGCATGATAAAGAAGATTCAAAGAGAGTGAGATGCCAGCTCCTTTCATTTAGTCAGTAGCTTCAAACATTTCTGGTATATGAAAAACATGTTTTTCAATGGCAAAAATCAATGAATATTGTAAATGCACAAACAGTAATATCTCCACAATGCAAGGTGCAATTCTGAAATTTTTTGCTTTTTCCTGCTAATCCTAGCATGATAAAGAAGATTCAAAGAGAGTGAGATGCCAGCTCCTTTCATTCAGTCAGTAGCTTCAAACATTTCTGGACGTTTTTCAATGGCAAAAATCAATGAATATTGTAAATGCACAAACAGTAATATCTCCACATTGCAAGGTGCAATTCTGAAATTTTTTGCTTTTTCCTGTTAATCCTAGCATGATAAAGAAGATTCAAAGAGAGTGAGATGCCAGCTCCTTTCATTCAGTCAGTAGCTTCAAACATTTCTGGTATATGAAAAACATGTTTTTCAATGGCAAAAATCAATGAATATTGTAAATGCACAAACAGTAATATCTCCACATTGCAAGGTGCAATTCTGAAATTTTTTGCTTTTTCCTGTTAATCCTAGCATGATAAAGAAGATTCAAAGAGAGTGAGATGCCAGCTCCTTTCATTCAGTCAGTAGCTTCAAACATTTCTGGTATATGAAAAACATGTTTTTCAATGGCAAAAATCAATGAATATTGTAAATGCACAAACAGTAATATCTCCACATTGCAAGGTGCAATTCTGAAATTTTTTGCTTTTTCCTGCTAATCCTAGCATGATAAAGAAGATTCAAAGAGAGTGAGATGCCAGCTCCTTTCATTCAGTCAGTAGCTTCAAACATTTCTGGTATATGAAAAACATGTTTTTCAATGGCAAAAATCAATGAATATTGTAAATGCACAAACAGTAATATCTCCACATTGCAAGGTGCAATTCTGAAATTTTTTGCTTTTTCCTGCTAATCCTAGCATGATAAAGAAGATTCAAAGAGAGTGAGATGCCAGCTCCTTTCATTCAGTCAGTAGCTTCAAACATTTCTGGACATTTTTCAATGGCAAAAATCAATGAATATTGTAAATGCACAAACAGTAATATCTCCACATTGCAAGGTGCAATTCTGAAATTTTTTGCTTTTTCCTGTTAATCCTAGCATGATAAAGAAGATTCAAAGAGAGTGAGATGCCAGCTCCTTTCATTCAGTCAGTAGCTTCAAACATTTCTGGTATATGAAAAACATGTTTTTCAATGGCAAAAATCAATGAATATTGTAAATGCACAAACAGTAATATCTCCACATTGCAAGGTGCAATTCTGAAATTTTTTGCTTTTTCCTGTTAATCCTAGCATGATAAAGAAGATTCAAAGAGAGTGAGATGCCAGCTCCTTTCATTCAGTCAGTAGCTTCAAACATTTCTGGTATATGAAAAACATGTTTTTCAATGGCAAAAATCAATGAATATTGTAAATGCACAAACAGTAATATCTCCACATTGCAAGGTGCAATTCTGAAATTTTTTGCTTTTTCCTGTTAATCCTAGCATGATAAAGAAGATTCAAAGAGAGTGAGATGCCAGCTCCTTTCATTTAGTCAGTAGCTTCAAACATTTCTGGTATATGAAAAACATGTTTTTCAATGGCAAAAATCAATGAATATTGTAAATGCACAAACAGTAATATCTCCACAATGCAAGGTGCAATTCTGAAATTTTTTGCTTTTTCCTGCTAATCCTAGCATGATAAAGAAGATTCAAAGAGAGTGAGATGCCAGCTCCTTTCATTCAGTCAGTAGCTTCAAACATTTCTGGACGTTTTTCAATGGCAAAAATCAATGAATATTGTAAATGCACAAACAGTAATATCTCCACATTGCAAGGTGCAATTCTGAAATTTTTTGCTTTTTCCTGTTAATCCTAGCATGATAAAGAAGATTCAAAGAGAGTGAGATGCCAGCTCCTTTCATTCAGTCAGTAGCTTCAAACATTTCTGGTATATGAAAAACATGTTTTTCAATGGCAAAAATCAATGAATATTGTAAATGCACAAACAGTAATATCTCCACATTGCAAGGTGCAATTCTGAAATTTTTTGCTTTTTCCTGCTAATCCTAGCATGATAAAGAAGATTCAAAGAGAGTGAGATGCCAGCTCCTTTCATTCAGTCAGTAGCTTCAAACATTTCTGGTATATGAAAAACATGTTTTTCAATGGCAAAAGTCAATGAATATTGTAAATGCACAAACAGTAATATCTCCACATTGCAAGGTGCAATTCTGAAATTTTTTGCTTTTTCCTGCTAATCCTAGCATGATAAAGAAGATTCAAAGAGAGTGAGATGCCAGCTCCTTTCATTCAGTCAGTAGCTTCAAACATTTCTGGTATATGAAAAACATGTTTTTCAATGGCAAAAATCAATGAATATTGTAAATGCACAAACAGTAATATCTCCACATTGCAAGGCGCAATTCTGAAATTTTTTGCTTTTTCCTGCTCCTCTTAGCATGATAAAGAAGATTCAAAGAGAGTGAGATGCCAGCTCCTTTCATTCAGTCAGTAGCTTCAATCATTTCTGGACGTTTTTCAATGGCAAAAATCAATGAATATTGTAAATGCACAAACAGTAATTTCTCCGCATTGCAAGGTGCAATTCTGAAATTTTTTGCTTTTTCCTGCTCCTCTTAGCATGATAAAGAAGATTCAAAGAGAGTGAGGTGCCAGCTCCTTTCATTCAGTCAGTAGCTTCAAACATTTCTGGTATATGAATAACATGTTTTTCAATGGCAAAAATCAATGAATATTGTAAATGCACAAACAGTAATTTCTCCGCATTGCAAGGTGCAATTCTGAAATTTTTTGCTTTTTCCTGCTCCTCTTAGCATGATAAAGAAGATTCAAAGAGAGTGAGATGCCAGCTCCTTTCATTCAGTCAGTAGCTTCAATCATTTCTGGACGTTTTTCAATGGCAAAAATCAATGAATATTGTAAATGCACAAACAGTAATTTCTCCGCATTGCAAGGTGCAATTCTGAAATTTTTTGCTTTTTCCTGCTCCTCTTAGCATGATAAAGAAGATTCAAAGAGAGTGAGATGCCAGCTCCTTTCATTCAGTCAGTAGCTTCAATCATTTCTGGACGTTTTTCAATGGCAAAAATCAATGAATATTGTAAATGCACAAACTGAAATTTCTCCGCATTGCAAGGTGCAATTCTGAAATTTTTTGCTTTTTCCTGCTCCTCTTAGCATGATAAAGAAGATTCAAAGAGAGTGAGATGCCAGCTCCTTTCATTCAGTCAGTAGCTTCAATCATTTCTGGACGTTTTTCAATGGCAAAAATCAATGAATATTGTAAATGCACAAACAGTAATTTCTGTGCATTGCAAGGTGCAATTCTGAAATTTTTTGCTTTTTCCTGCTCCTCTTAGCATGGTAAAGAAGATTCAAAGAGAGTGAGATGCCAGCTCCTTTCATTCAGTCAGTAGCTTCAAACATTTCTGGTATATGAATAACATGATGTTTTTCAATGACAAAAATCAATGAATATTGTAAATGCACAAACAGTAATTTCTCCGCATTGCAAGGTGCAAGTCTGAAATTTTTTGCTTTTTCCTGCTCCTCTTAGCATGATAAAGAAGATTCAAAGAGAGTGAGATGCCAGCTCCTTTCATTCAGTTAGTAGCTTCAATCATTTCTGGACGTTTTTCAATGGCAAAAATCAATGAATATTGTAAATGCACAAACTGTAATTTCTCCGCATTGCAAGGTGCAATTCTGAAATTTTTTGCTTTTTCCTGCTCCTCTTAGCATGGTAAAGAAGATTCAAAGAGAGTGAGATGCCAGCTCCTTTCATTCAGTCAGTAGCTTCAAACATTTCTGGTATATGAATAACATGATGTTTTTCAATGGCAAAAATCAATGAATATTGTAAATGCACAAACAGTAATTTCTCCGCATTGCAAGGTGCAAGTCTGAAATTTTTTGCTTTTTCCTGCTCCTCTAAGCATGATAAAGAAGATTCAAAGAGAGTGAGATGCCAGCTCCTTTCATTCAGTCAGTAGCTTCAAACATTTCTGGTATATGAATAACATGATGTTTTTCAATGGCAAAAATCAATGAATATTGTAAATGCACAAGCAGTAATTTCTCCGCATTGCAAGGTGCAATTCTGAAATTTTTTGCTTTTTCCTGCTCCTCTTAGCATGATAAAGAAGATGCAAAGAGAGTGAGATGCCAGCTCCTTTCATTCAGTCAGTAGCTTCAATCATTTCTGGACGTTTTTCATTGGCAAAAATCAATGAATATTGTAAATGCACAAACAGTAATTTCTCCGCATTGCAAGGTGCAATTCTGAAATTTTTTGCTTTTTCCTGCTCCTCTTAGCATGATAAAGAAGATTCAAAGAGAGTGAGATGTCAGCTCCTTTCATTCAGTCAGTAGCTTCAAACATTTCTGGTATATGAATAACATGATGTTTTTCAATGGCAAAAATCAATGGATATTGTAAATGCACAAACAGTAATTTCTCCGCATTGCAAGGTGAAATTCTGAAATTTTTTGCTTTTTCCTGCTCCTCTTAGCATGATAAAGAAGATTCAAAGAGAGTGAGATGCCAGCTCCTTTCATTCAGTCAGTAGCTTCAATCATTTCTGGACGTTTTTCAATGGCAAAAATCAATGAATATTGTAAATGCACAAACAGTAATTTCTCCGCATTGCAAGGTGCAATTCTGAAATTTTTTGCTTTTTCCTGCTCCTCTTAGCATGATAAAGAAGATTCAAAGAGAGTGAGATGCCAGCTCCTTTCATACAGTCAGTAGCTTCAAACATTTCTGGTATATGAATAACATGATGTTTTTCAATGGCAAAAATCAATGAATATTGTAAATGCACAAACAGTAATTTCTCCGCATTGCAAGGTGCAATTCTGAAATTTTTTGCTTTTTCCTGCTCCTCTTAGCATGATAAAGAAGATTCAAAGAGGGTGAGATGCCAGCTCCTTTCGTTCAGTCAGTAGCTTCAATCATTTCTGGACGTTTTTCAATGGCAAAAATCATTGAATATTATAAATGCACAAACAGTAATTTCTCCGCATTGCAAGGTGCAATTCTGAAATTTTTTACTTTTTCCTGCTCCTCTTAGCATGATAAATAAGATTCAAAGAGAGTGAGATGCCAGCTCCTTTCATTCAGTCAGTAGCTTCAATCATTTCTGGTATATGAATAACATGATGTTTTTCAATGGCAAAAATCAATGAATATTGTAAATGCACAAACAGTAATTTCTCCGCATTGCAAGGTGCAATTCTGAAATTTTTTGCTTTTTCCTGCTCCTCGTAGCATGATAAAGAAGATTCAAAGAGAGTGAGATGCCAGCTCCTTTCATTCAGTCAGTAGCTTCAAACATTTCTGGACGTTTTTCAATGGCAAAAATCAATGAATATTGTAAATGCACAAACAGTAATTTCTCCGCATTGCAAGGTGCAATTCTGAAATTTTTTGCTTTTTCCTGCTCCTCGTAGCATGATAAAGAAGACTCAAAGAGAGTGAGATGCCAGCTCCTTTCATTCAGTCAGTAGCTTCAATCATTTCTGGACGTTTTTCAATGGCAAAAATCAATGAATATTGTAAATGCACAAACAGTAATTTCTCCGCATTGCAAGGTGCAATTCTGAAATTTTTTGCTTTTTCCTGCTCCTCTTAGCATGATAAAGAAGATTCAAAGAGAGTGAGATGCCAGCTCCTTTCATTTAGTCAGTAGCTTCAATCATTTCTGGACGTTTTTCAATGGCAAAAATCAATGAATATTGTTAATGCACAAACAGTAATTTCTCCGCATTGCAAGGTGCAATTCTGAAATTTTTTGCTTTTTCCTGCTCCTCTTACAATGATAAAGAAGATTCAAAGAGAGTGAGATGCCAGCTCCTTTCATTCAGTCAGTAGCTTCAATCATTTCTGGACGTTTTTCAATGGCAAAAATCAATGAATATTGTAAATGCACAAACAGTAATTTCTCCGCATTGCAAGGTGCAATTCTGAAATTTTTTGCTTTTTCCTGCTCCTCTTAGCATGATAAAGAAGATTCAAAGAGAGTGAGATGCCAGCTCCTTTCATTCAGTCAGTAGCTTCAAACATTTCTGGTATATGAATAACATGATGTTTTTCAATGGCAAAAATCAATGAATATTGTAAATGCACAAACAGTAATTTATCCGCATTGCAAGGTGCAATTCTGAAATTTTTTGCTTTTTCCTGCTCCTCTTAGCATGATAAAGAAGATTCAAAGAGAGTGAGATGCCAGCTCCTTTTGTTCAGTCAGTAGCTTCAATCATTTCTGGACGTTTTTCAATGGCAAAAATCATTGAATATTATAAATGCACAAACAGTAATTTCTCCGCATTGCAAGGTGCAATTCTGAAATTTTTTACTTTTTCCTGCTCCTCTTAGCATGATAAAGAAGATTCAAAGAGAGTGAGATGCCAGCTCCTTTCATTCAGTCAGTAGCTTCAATCATTTCTGGTATATGAATAACATGATGTTTTTCAATGGCAAAAATCAATGAATATTGTAAATGCACAAACAGTAATTTCTCCGCATTGCAAGGTGCAATTCTGAAATTTTTTGCTTTTTCCTGCTCCTCTTAGCATGATAAAGAAGATTCAAAGAGAGTGAGATGACAGCTCCTTTCATTCAGTCAGTAGCTTCAATCATTTCTGGACGTTTTTCAATGGCAAAAATCAATGAATATTGTAAATGCACAAACAGTAATTTCTCCGCATTGCAAGGTGCAATTCTGAAATTTTTTGCTTTTTCCTGCTCTTCTTAGCATGATAAACAAGATTCAAAGAGAGTGAGATGCCAGCTCCTTTCATTCAGTCAGTAGCTTCAATCATTTCTGGACGTTTTTCAATGGCAAAAATCAATGAATATTGTAAATGCACAAACAGTAATTTCTCCGCATTGCAAGGTGCAATTCTGAAATTTTTTGCTTTTTCCTGCTCCTCTTAGCATGATAAAGAAGATTCAAAGAGAGTGAGATGCCAGCTCCTTTCATTCAGTCAGTAGCTTCAAACATTTCTGGTATATGAATAACATGATGTTTTTCAATGGCAAAAATCAATGAATATTGTAAATGCACAAACAGTAATTTCTCAGCATTGCAAGGTGCAATTCTGAAATTTTTTGCTTTTTCCTGCTCCTCTTAGCATGATAAAGAAGATTCAAAGAGAGTGAGATGCCAGCTCCTTTCATTCAGTCAGTAGCTTCAATCATTTCTGGACGTTTTTCAATGGCAAAAATCAATGAATATTGTAAATGCACAAACAGTAATTTCTCCGCATTGCAAGGTGCAATTCTGAAATTTTTTGCTTTTTCCTGCTCCTCTTAGCATGATAAAGAAGATTCAAAGAGAGTGAGATGCCAGCTCCTTTCATACAGTCAGTAGCTTCAAACATTTCTGGTATATGAATAACATGATGTTTTTCAATGGCAAAAATCAATGAATATTGTAAATGCACAAACAGTAATTTCTCCGCATTGCAAGGTGCAATTCTGAAATTTTTTGCTTTTTCCTGCTCCTCTTAGCATGATAAAGAAGATTCAAAGAGGGTGAGATGCCAGCTCCTTTCGTTCAGTCAGTAGCTTCAATCATTTCTGGACGTTTTTCAATGGCAAAAATCATTGAATATTATAAATGCACAAACAGTAATTTCTCCGCATTGCAAGGTGCAATTCTGAAATTTTTTACTTTTTCCTGCTCCTCTTAGCATGATAAATAAGATTCAAAGAGAGTGAGATGCCAGCTCCTTTCATTCAGTCAGTAGCTTCAATCATTTCTGGTATATGAATAACATGATGTTTTTCAATGGCAAAAATCAATGAATATTGTAAATGCACAAACAGTAATTTCTCCGCATTGCAAGGTGCAATTCTGAAATTTTTTGCTTTTTCCTGCTCCTCGTAGCATGATAAAGAAGATTCAAAGAGAGTGAGATGCCAGCTCCTTTCATTCAGTCAGTAGCTTCAAACATTTCTGGACGTTTTTCAATGGCAAAAATCAATGAATATTGTAAATGCACAAACAGTAATTTCTCCGCATTGCAAGGTGCAATTCTGAAATTTTTTGCTTTTTCCTGCTCCTCGTAGCATGATAAAGAAGATTCAAAGAGAGTGAGATGCCAGCTCCTTTCATTCAGTCAGTAGCTTCAATCATTTCTGGACGTTTTTCAATGGCAAAAATCAATGAATATTGTAAATGCACAAACAGTAATTTCTCCGCATTGCAAGGTGCAATTCTGAAATTTTTTGCTTTTTCCTGCTCCTCTTAGCATGATAAAGAAGATTCAAAGAGAGTGAGATGCCAGCTCCTTTCATTTAGTCAGTAGCTTCAATCATTTCTGGACGTTTTTCAATGGCAAAAATCAATGAATATTGTTAATGCACAAACAGTAATTTCTCCGCATTGCAAGGTGCAATTCTGAAATTTTTTGCTTTTTCCTGCTCCTCTTACAATGATAAAGAAGATTCAAAGAGAGTGAGATGCCAGCTCCTTTCATTCAGTCAGTAGCTTCAATCATTTCTGGACGTTTTTCAATGGCAAAAATCAATGAATATTGTAAATGCACAAACAGTAATTTCTCCGCATTGCAAGGTGCAATTCTGAAATTTTTTGCTTTTTCCTGCTCCTCTTAGCATGATAAAGAAGATTCAAAGAGAGTGAGATGCCAGCTCCTTTCATTCAGTCAGTAGCTTCAAACATTTCTGGTATATGAATAACATGATGTTTTTCAATGGCAAAAATCAATGAATATTGTAAATGCACAAACAGTAATTTATCCGCATTGCAAGGTGCAATTCTGAAATTTTTTGCTTTTTCCTGCTCCTCTTAGCATGATAAAGAAGATTCAAAGAGAGTGAGATGCCAGCTCCTTTTGTTCAGTCAGTAGCTTCAATCATTTCTGGACGTTTTTCAATGGCAAAAATCATTGAATATTATAAATGCACAAACAGTAATTTCTCCGCATTGCAAGGTGCAATTCTGAAATTTTTTACTTTTTCCTGCTCCTCTTAGCATGATAAAGAAGATTCAAAGAGAGTGAGATGCCAGCTCCTTTCATTCAGTCAGTAGCTTCAATCATTTCTGGTATATGAATAACATGATGTTTTTCAATGGCAAAAATCAATGAATATTGTAAATGCACAAACAGTAATTTCTCCGCATTGCAAGGTGCAATTCTGAAATTTTTTGCTTTTTCCTGCTCCTCTTAGCATGATAAAGAAGATTCAAAGAGAGTGAGATGACAGCTCCTTTCATTCAGTCAGTAGCTTCAATCATTTCTGGACGTTTTTCAATGGCAAAAATCAATGAATATTGTAAATGCACAAACAGTAATTTCTCCGCATTGCAAGGTGCAATTCTGAAATTTTTTGCTTTTTCCTGCTCTTCTTAGCATGATAAACAAGATTCAAAGAGAGTGAGATGCCAGCTCCTTTCATTCAGTCAGTAGCTTCAATCATTTCTGGACGTTTTTCAATGGCAAAAATCAATGAATATTGTAAATGCACAAACAGTAATTTCTCCGCATTGCAAGGTGCAATTCTGAAATTTTTTGCTTTTTCCTGCTCCTCTTAGCATGATAAAGAAGATTCAAAGAGAGTGAGATGCCAGCTCCTTTCATTCAGTCAGTAGCTTCAAACATTTCTGGTATATGAATAACATGATGTTTTTCAATGGCAAAAATCAATGAATATTGTAAATGCACAAACAGTAATTTCTCAGCATTGCAAGGTGCAATTCTGAAATTTTTTGCTTTTTCCTGCTCCTCTTAGCATGATAAAGAAGATTCAAAGAGAGTGAGATGCCAGCTCCTTTCATTCAGTCAGTAGCTTCAATCATTTCTGGACGTTTTTCAATTGCAAAAATCAATGAATATTGTAAATGCACAAACAGTAATTTCTCCGCATTGCAAGGTGCAATTCTGAATTTTTTTGCTTTTTCCTGCTGCTCTTAGCATGATAAAGAAGATTCAAAGAGAGTGAGATGCCAGCTCCTTTCATTCACTCAGTAGCTTCAATCATTTCTGGTATATGAATAACATGATGTTTTTCAATGGCAAAAATCAATGAATATTGTAAATGCACAAACAGTAATTTATCCGCATTGCAAGGTGCAATTCTGAAATTTTTTGCTTTTTCCTGCTCCTCTTAGCATGATAAAGAAGATTCAAAGAGAGTGAGATGCAAGCTCCTTTCATTCAGTCAGTAGCTTCAAACATTTCTGGTATATGAATAACATGATGCTTTTCAATGGCAAAAATCAATGAATATTGTAAATGCACAAACAGAAATTTCTCCGCATTGCATGGTGCAATTCTGAAATTTTTTGCTTTTTCCTGCTCCTCTTAGCATGATAAAGAAGATTCAAAGAGAGTGAGATGCCAGCTCCTTTCATTCAGTCAGTAGCTTCAATCATTTCTGGACGTTTTTCAATGGCAAAAATCAATGAATATTGTAAATGCACAAACAGTAATTTCTCCGCATTGCAAGGTGCAATTCTGAAATTTTTTGCTTTTTCCTGCTCCTCTTAGCATGATAAAGAAGATTCAAAGAGAGTGAGATGCCAGCTCCTTTCATTCAGTCAGTAGCTTCAATCATTTCTGGACGTTTTTCAATGGCAAAAATCAATGAATTGTAAATGCACAAACAGTAATTTCTCCGCATTGCAAGGTGCAATTCTGAAATTTTTTGCTTTTTCCTGCTCCTCTTAGCATGATAAAGAAGATTCAAAGAGAGTGAGATGCCAGCTCCTTTCATTCAGTCAGTAGCTTCAAACATTTCTGGTATATGAATAACATGATGTTTTTCAATGGCAAAAATCAATGAATATTGTAAATGCACAAACAGTAATTTCTCCGCATTGCAAGGTGCAATACTGAAATTTTTTACTTTTTCCTGCTCCTCTTAGCATGATAAAGAAGATTCAAAGAGAGTGAGATGCCAGCTCCTTTCATTCAGTCAGTAGCTTCAATCATTTCTGGACGTTTTTCAATGGCAAAAATCAATGAATATTGTAAATGCACAAACAGTAATTTCTCCGCATTGCAAGGTGCAATTCTGAAATTTTTTGCTTTTTCCTGCTCCTCTTAGCATGATAAAGAAGATTCAAAGAGAGTGAGATGCCAGCTCCTTTCATTCAGTCAGTAGCTTCAATCATTTCTGGTATATGAATAACATGATGTTTTTCAATGGCAAAAATCAATGAATTTTGTAAATGCACAAACAGTAATTTCTCCGCATTGCAAGGTGCAATTCTGAAATTTTTTGCTTTTTCCTGCTCCTCTTAGCATGATAAAGAAGATTCAAAGAGAGTGAGATGCCAGCTCCTTTCATTCAGTCAGTAGCTTCAATCATTTCTGGACGTTTTTCAATGGCAAAAATCAATGAATTGTAAATGCACAAACAGTAATTTCTCCGCATTGCAAGGTGCAATTCTGAAATTTTTTGCTTTTTCCTGCTCCTCTTAGCATGATAAAGAAGATTCAAAGAGAGTGAGATGCCAGCTCCTTTCATTCAGTCAGTAGCTTCAAACATTTCTGGTATATGAATAACATGATGTTTTTCAATGGCAAAAATCAATGAATATTGTAAATGCACAAACAGTAATTTCTCCGCATTGCAAGGTGCAATCCTGAAATTTTTTACTTTTTCCTGCTCCTCTTAGCATGATAAAGAAGATTCAAAGAGAGTGAGATGCCAGCTCCTTTCATTCAGTCAGTAGCTTCAATCATTTCTGGTATATGAATAACATGATGTTTTTCAATGGCAAAAATCAATGAATATAGTAAATGCACAAACAGTAATTTCTCCGCATTGCAAGGTGCAATTCTGAAATTTTTTGCTTTTTCCTGCTCCTCTTAGCATGATAAAGAAGATTCAAAGAGAGTGAGATGCCAGCTCCTTTTATTCAGTCAGTAGCTTCAATCATTTCTGGACGTTTTTCAATGGCAAAAATCAATGAATATTGTAAATGCACAAACAGTAATTTCTCCGCATTGCAAGGTGCAATTCTGAAATTTTTTGCTTTTTCCTGCTCCTCTTAGCATGATAAACAAGATTCAAAGAGAGTGAGATGCCAGCTCCTTTCATTCAGTCAGTAGCTTCAATCATTTCTGGACGTTTTTCAATGGCAAAAATCATTGAATATTGTAAATGCACAAACAGTAATTTCTCCGCATTGCAAGGTGCAATTCTGAAATTTTTTACTTTTTCCTGCTCCTCTTAGCATGATAAAGAAGATTCAAAGAGAGTGAGATGCCAGCTCCTTTCATTCAGTCAGTAGCTTCAATCATTTCTGGTATATGAATAACATGATGTTTTTCAATGGCAAAAATCAATGAATATAGTAAATGCACAAACAGTAATTTCTCCGCATTGCAAGGTGCAATTCTGAAATTTTTTGCTTTTTCCTGCTCCTCTTAGCATGATAAAGAAGATTCAAAGAGAGTGAGATGCCAGCTCCTTTTATTCAGTCAGTAGCTTCAATCATTTCTGGACGTTTTTCAATGGCAAAAATCAATGAATATTGTAAATGCACAAACAGTAATTTCTCCGCATTGCAAGGTGCAATTCTGAAATTTTTTGCTTTTTCCTGCTCCTCTTAGCATGATAAACAAGATTCAAAGAGAGTGAGATGCCAGCTCCTTTCATTCAGTCAGTAGCTTCAATCATTTCTGGACGTTTTTCAATGGCAAAAATCATTGAATATTGTAAATGCACAAACAGTAATTTCTCCGCATTGCAAGGTGCAATTCTGAAATTTTTTACTTTTTCCTGCTCCTCTTAGCATGATAAAGAAGATTCAAAGAGAGTGAGATGCCAGCTCCTTTCATTCAGTCAGTAGCTTCAATCATTTCTGGTATATGAATAACATGATGTTTTTCAATCGCAAAAATCAATGAATATTGTAAATGCACAAACAGTAATTTCTCCGCATTGCAAGGTGCAATTCTGAAATTTTTTACTTTTTCCTGCTCCTCTTAGCATGATAAAGAAGATTCAAAGAGAGTGAGATGCCAGCTCCTTTCATTCAGTCAGTAGCTTCAATCATTTCTGGACGTTTTTCAATGGCAAAAATCAATGAATATTGTAAATTCACAAACAGTAATTTCTCCGCATTGCAAGGTGCAATTCTGAAATTTTTTGCTTTTTCCTGCTCCTTTTAGCATGATAAAGAAGATTCAAAGAGAGTGAGATGCCAGCTCCTTTCCTTCAGTCAGTAGCTTCAATCATTTCTGGTATATGAATAACATGATGTTTTTCAATGGCAAAAATCAATGAATTTTGTAAATGCACAAACAGTAATTTCTCCGCATTGCAAGGCGCAATTCTGAAATTTTTTGCTTTTTCCTGCTCCTCTTAGAATGATAAAGAAGATTCAAAGAGAGTGACATGCCAGCTCCTTTCATTCAGTCAGTAGCTTCAATCATTTCTGGACATTTTTCAATGGCAAAAATCAATGAATATTGTAAATGCACAAACAGTAATTTCTCCGCATTGCAAGGTGCAATTCTGAAATTTTTTGCTTTTTCCTGCTCCTCTTAGCATGATAAAGAAGATTCAAAGAGAGTGAGATGCCAGCTCCTTTCATTCAGTCAGTAGCTTCAATCATTTCTGGACGTTTTTCAATGGCAAAAATCAATGAATATTGTAAATGCACAAACAGTAATTTCTCCGCATTGCAAGGTGCAATTCTGAAATTTTTTGCTTTTTCCTGCTCCTCTTAGCATGATAAAGAAGATTCAAAGAGAGTGAGGTGCCAGCTCCTTTCATTCAGTCAGGAGCTTCAAACATTTCTGGTATATGAATAACATGTTTTTCAATGGCAAAAATCAATGAATATTGTAAATGCACAAACAGTAATTTCTCCGCATTGCAAGGTGCAATTCTGAAATTTTTTGCTTTTTCCTGCTCGTCTTAGCATGATAAAGAAGATTCAAAGAGAGTGAGATGCCAGCTCCTTTCATTCAGTCAGTAGCTTCAATCATTTCTGGACGTTTTTCAATGGCAATAATCAATGAATTGTAAATGCACAAACAGTAATTTCTCCGCATTGCAAGGTGCAATTCTGAAATTTTTTGCTTTTTCCTGCTCCTCTTAGCATGATAAAGAAGATTCAAAGAGAGTGAGATGCCAGCTCCTTTCATTCAGTCAGTAGCTTCAAACATTTCTGGTATATGAATAACATGTTTTTCAATGGCAAAAATCAATGAATATTGTAAATGCACAAACAGTAATATCTCCACATTGCAAGGTGCAATTCTGAAATTTTTTGCTTTTTCCTGTTAATCCTAGCATGATAAAGAAGATTCAAAGAGAGTGAGATGCCAGCTCCTTTCATTTAGTCAGTAGCTTCAAACATTTCTGGTATATGAAAAACATGTTTTTCAATGGCAAAAATCAATGAATATTGTAAATGCACAAACAGTAATATCTCCACAATGCAAGGTGCAATTCTGAAATTTTTTGCTTTTTCCTGCTAATCCTAGCATGATAAAGAAGATTCAAAGAGAGTGAGATGCCAGCTCCTTTCATTCAGTCAGTAGCTTCAAACATTTCTGGACGTTTTTCAATGGCAAAAATCAATGAATATTGTAAATGCACAAACAGTAATATCTCCACATTGCAAGGTGCAATTCTGAAATTTTTTGCTTTTTCCTGTTAATCCTAGCATGATAAAGAAGATTCAAAGAGAGTGAGATGCCAGCTCCTTTCATTCAGTCAGTAGCTTCAAACATTTCTGGTATATGAAAAACATGTTTTTCAATGGCAAAAATCAATGAATATTGTAAATGCACAAACAGTAATATCTCCACATTGCAAGGTGCAATTCTGAAATTTTTTGCTTTTTCCTGCTAATCCTAGCATGATAAAGAAGATTCAAAGAGAGTGAGATGCCAGCTCCTTTCATTCAGTCAGTAGCTTCAAACATTTCTGGTATATGAAAAACATGTTTTTCAATGGCAAAAGTCAATGAATATTGTAAATGCACAAACAGTAATATCTCCACATTGCAAGGTGCAATTCTGAAATTTTTTGCTTTTTCCTGCTAATCCTAGCATGATAAAGAAGATTCAAAGAGAGTGAGATGCCAGCTCCTTTCATTCAGTCAGTAGCTTCAAACATTTCTGGTATATGAAAAACATGTTTTTCAATGGCAAAAATCAATGAATATTGTAAATGCACAAACAGTAATATCTCCACATTGCAAGGCGCAATTCTGAAATTTTTTGCTTTTTCCTGCTCCTCTTAGCATGATAAAGAAGATTCAAAGAGAGTGAGATGCCAGCTCCTTTCATTCAGTCAGTAGCTTCAATCATTTCTGGACGTTTTTCAATGGCAAAAATCAATGAATATTGTAAATGCACAAACAGTAATTTCTCCGCATTGCAAGGTGCAATTCTGAAATTTTTTGCTTTTTCCTGCTCCTCATAGCATGATAAAGAAGATTCAAAGAGAGTGAGGTGCCAGCTCCTTTCATTCAGTCAGTAGCTTCAAACATTTCTGGTATATGAATAACATGTTTTTCAATGGCAAAAATCAATGAATATTGTAAATGCACAAACAGTAATTTCTCCGCATTGCAAGGTGCAATTCTGAAATTTTTTGCTTTTTCCTGCTCCTCTTAGCATGATAAAGAAGATTCAAAGAGAGTGAGATGCCAGCTCCTTTCATTCAGTCAGTAGCTTCAATCATTTCTGGACGTTTTTCAATGGCAAAAATCAATGAATATTGTAAATGCACAAACAGTAATTTCTCCGCATTGCAAGGTGCAATTCTGAAATTTTTTGCTTTTTCCTGCTCCTCTTAGCATGATAAAGAAGATTCAAAGAGAGTGAGATGCCAGCTCCTTTCATTCAGTCAGTAGCTTCAATCATTTCTGGACGTTTTTCAATGGCAAAAATCAATGAATATTGTAAATGCACAAACTGAAATTTCTCCGCATTGCAAGGTGCAATTCTGAAATTTTTTGCTTTTTCCTGCTCCTCTTAGCATGATAAAGAAGATTCAAAGAGAGTGAGATGCCAGCTCCTTTCATTCAGTCAGTAGCTTCAATCATTTCTGGACGTTTTTCAATGGCAAAAATCAATGAATATTGTAAATGCACAAACAGTAATTTCTGTGCATTGCAAGGTGCAATTCTGAAATTTTTTGCTTTTTCCTGCTCCTCTTAGCATGGTAAAGAAGATTCAAAGAGAGTGAGATGCCAGCTCCTTTCATTCAGTCAGTAGCTTCAAACATTTCTGGTATATGAATAACATGATGTTTTTCAATGACAAAAATCAATGAATATTGTAAATGCACAAACAGTAATTTCTCCGCATTGCAAGGTGCAAGTCTGAAATTTTTTGCTTTTTCCTGCTCCTCTTAGCATGATAAAGAAGATTCAAAGAGAGTGAGATGCCAGCTCCTTTCATTCAGTTAGTAGCTTCAATCATTTCTGGACGTTTTTCAATGGCAAAAATCAATGAATATTGTAAATGCACAAACTGTAATTTCTCCGCATTGCAAGGTGCAATTCTGAAATTTTTTGCTTTTTCCTGCTTCTCTTAGCATGATAAAGAAGATTCAAAGAGAGTGAGATGCCAGCTCCTTTCATTCAGTCAGTAGCTTCAATCATTTCTGGACGTTTTTCAATGGCAAAAATCAATGAATATTGTAAATGCACAAACAGTAATTTCTCCGCATTGCAAGGTGCAATTCTGAAATTTTTTGCTTTTTCCTGCTCCTCTTAGCATGGTAAAGAATACTCAAAGAGAGTGAGATGCCAGCTCCTTTCATTCAGTCAGTAGCTTCAAACATTTCTGGTATATGAATAACATGATGTTTTTCAATGGCAAAAATCAATGAATATTGTAAATGCACAAACAGTAATTTCTCCGCATTGCAAGGTGCAAGTCTGAAATTTTTTGCTTTTTCCTGCTCCTCTTAGCATGATAAAGAAGATTCAAAGAGAGTGAGATGCCAGCTCCTTTCATTCAGTCAGTAGCTTCAAACATTTCTGGTATATGAATAACATGATGTTTTTCAATGGCAAAAATCAATGAATATTGTAAATGCACAAGCAGTAATTTCTCCGCATTGCAAGGTGCAATTCTGAAATTTTTTGCTTTTTCCTGCTCCTCTTAGCATGATAAAGAAGATGCAAAGAGAGTGAGATGCCAGCTCCTTTCATTCAGTCAGTAGCTTCAATCATTTCTGGACGTTTTTCAATGGCAAAAATCAATGAATATTGTAAATGCACAAACAGTAATTTCTCCGCATTGCAAGGTGCAATTCTGAAATTTTTTGCTTTTTCCTGCTCCTCTTAGCATGATAAAGAAGATTCAAAGAGAGTGAGATGTCAGCTCCTTTCATTCAGTCAGTAGCTTCAAACATTTCTGGTATATGAATAACATGATGTTTTTCAATGGCAAAAATCAATGGATATTGTAAATGCACAAACAGTAATTTCTCCGCATTGCAAGGTGCAATTCTGAAATTTTTTTGCTTTTTCCTGCTCCTCTTAGCATGATAAAGAAGATTCAAAGAGAGTGAGATGCCAGCTCCTTTCATTCAGTCAGTAGCTTCAATCATTTCTGGACGTTTTTCAATGGCAAAAATCAATGAATATTGTAAATGCACAAACAGTAATTTCTCCGCATTGCAAGGTGCAATTCTGAAATTTTTTGCTTTTTCCTGCTCCTCTTAGCATGATAAAGAAGATTCAAAGAGAGTGAGATGCCAGCTCCTTTCATACAGTCAGTAGCTTCAAACATTTCTGGTATATGAATAACATGATGTTTTTCAATGGCAAAAATCAATGAATATTGTAAATGCACAAACAGTAATTTCTCCGCATTGCAAGGTGCAATTCTGAAATTTTTTGCTTTTTCCTGCTCCTCTTAGCATGATAAAGAAGATTCAAAGAGGGTGAGATGCCAGCTCCTTTCGTTCAGTCAGTAGCTTCAATCATTTCTGGACGTTTTTCAATGGCAAAAATCATTGAATATTATAAATGCACAAACAGTAATTTCTCCGCATTGCAAGGTGCAATTCTGAAATTTTTTACTTTTTCCTGCTCCTCTTAGCATGATAAATAAGATTCAAAGAGAGTGAGATGCCAGCTCCTTTCATTCAGTCAGTAGCTTCAATCATTTCTGGTATATGAATAACATGATGTTTTTCAATGGCAAAAATCAATGAATATTGTAAATGCACAAACAGTAATTTCTCCGCATTGCAAGGTGCAATTCTGAAATTTTTTGCTTTTTCCTGCTCCTCGTAGCATGATAAAGAAGATTCAAAGAGAGTGAGATGCCAGCTCCTTTCATTCAGTCAGTAGCTTCAAACATTTCTGGACGTTTTTCAATGGCAAAAATCAATGAATATTGTAAATGCACAAACAGTAATTTCTCCGCATTGCAAGGTGCAATTCTGAAATTTTTTGCTTTTTCCTGCTCCTCGTAGCATGATAAAGAAGATTCAAAGAGAGTGAGATGCCAGCTCCTTTCATTCAGTCAGTAGCTTCAATCATTTCTGGACGTTTTTCAATGGCAAAAATCAATGAATATTGTAAATGCACAAACAGTAATTTCTCCGCATTGCAAGGTGCAATTCTGAAATTTTTTGCTTTTTCCTGCTCCTCTTAGCATGATAAAGAAGATTCAAAGAGAGTGAGATGCCAGCTCCTTTCATTTAGTCAGTAGCTTCAATCATTTCTGGACGTTTTTCAATGGCAAAAATCAATGAATATTGTTAATGCACAAACAGTAATTTCTCCGCATTGCAAGGTGCAATTCTGAAATTTTTTGCTTTTTCCTGCTCCTCTTACAATGATAAAGAAGATTCAAAGAGAGTGAGATGCCAGCTCCTTTCATTCAGTCAGTAGCTTCAAACATTTCTGGTATATGAAAAACATGTTTTTCAATGGCAAAAGTCAATGAATATTGTAAATGCACAAACAGTAATATCTCCACATTGCAAGGTGCAATTCTGAAATTTTTTGCTTTTTCCTGCTAATCCTAGCATGATAAAGAAGATTCAAAGAGAGTGAGATGCCAGCTCCTTTCATTCAGTCAGTAGCTTCAAACATTTCTGGTATATGAAAAACATGTTTTTCAATGGCAAAAATCAATGAATATTGTAAATGCACAAACAGTAATATCTCCACATTGCAAGGCGCAATTCTGAAATTTTTTGCTTTTTCCTGCTCCTCTTAGCATGATAAAGAAGATTCAAAGAGAGTGAGATGCCAGCTCCTTTCATTCAGTCAGTAGCTTCAATCATTTCTGGACGTTTTTCAATGGCAAAAATCAATGAATATTGTAAATGCACAAACAGTAATTTCTCCGCATTGCAAGGTGCAATTCTGAAATTTTTTGCTTTTTCCTGCTCCTCTTAGCATGATAAAGAAGATTCAAAGAGAGTGAGGTGCCAGCTCCTTTCATTCAGTCAGTAGCTTCAAACATTTCTGGTATATGAATAACATGTTTTTCAATGGCAAAAATCAATGAATATTGTAAATGCACAAACAGTAATTTCTCCGCATTGCAAGGTGCAATTCTGAAATTTTTTGCTTTTTCCTGCTCCTCTTAGCATGATAAAGAAGATTCAAAGAGAGTGAGATGCCAGCTCCTTTCATTCAGTCAGTAGCTTCAATCATTTCTGGACGTTTTTCAATGGCAAAAATCAATGAATATTGTAAATGCACAAACAGTAATTTCTCCGCATTGCAAGGTGCAATTCTGAAATTTTTTGCTTTTTCCTGCTCCTCTTAGCATGATAAAGAAGATTCAAAGAGAGTGAGATGCCAGCTCCTTTCATTCAGTCAGTAGCTTCAATCATTTCTGGACGTTTTTCAATGGCAAAAATCAATGAATATTGTAAATGCACAAACTGAAATTTCTCCGCATTGCAAGGTGCAATTCTGAAATTTTTTGCTTTTTCCTGCTCCTCTTAGCATGATAAAGAAGATTCAAAGAGAGTGAGATGCCAGCTCCTTTCATTCAGTCAGTAGCTTCAATCATTTCTGGACGTTTTTCAATGGCAAAAATCAATGAATATTGTAAATGCACAAACAGTAATTTCTGTGCATTGCAAGGTGCAATTCTGAAATTTTTTGCTTTTTCCTGCTCCTCTTAGCATGGTAAAGAAGATTCAAAGAGAGTGAGATGCCAGCTCCTTTCATTCAGTCAGTAGCTTCAAACATTTCTGGTATATGAATAACATGATGTTTTTCAATGACAAAAATCAATGAATATTGTAAATGCACAAACAGTAATTTCTCCGCATTGCAAGGTGCAAGTCTGAAATTTTTTGCTTTTTCCTGCTCCTCTTAGCATGATAAAGAAGATTCAAAGAGAGTGAGATGCCAGCTCCTTTCATTCAGTTAGTAGCTTCAATCATTTCTGGACGTTTTTCAATGGCAAAAATCAATGAATATTGTAAATGCACAAACTGTAATTTCTCCGCATTGCAAGGTGCAATTCTGAAATTTTTTGCTTTTTCCTGCTTCTCTTAGCATGATAAAGAAGATTCAAAGAGAGTGAGATGCCAGCTCCTTTCATTCAGTCAGTAGCTTCAATCATTTCTGGACGTTTTTCAATGGCAAAAATCAATGAATATTGTAAATGCACAAACAGTAATTTCTCCGCATTGCAAGGTGCAATTCTGAAATTTTTTGCTTTTTCCTGCTCCTCTTAGCATGGTAAAGAATACTCAAAGAGAGTGAGATGCCAGCTCCTTTCATTCAGTCAGTAGCTTCAAACATTTCTGGTATATGAATAACATGATGTTTTTCAATGGCAAAAATCAATGAATATTGTAAATGCACAAACAGTAATTTCTCCGCATTGCAAGGTGCAAGTCTGAAATTTTTTGCTTTTTCCTGCTCCTCTTAGCATGATAAAGAAGATTCAAAGAGAGTGAGATGCCAGCTCCTTTCATTCAGTCAGTAGCTTCAAACATTTCTGGTATATGAATAACATGATGTTTTTCAATGGCAAAAATCAATGAATATTGTAAATGCACAAGCAGTAATTTCTCCGCATTGCAAGGTGCAATTCTGAAATTTTTTGCTTTTTCCTGCTCCTCTTAGCATGATAAAGAAGATGCAAAGAGAGTGAGATGCCAGCTCCTTTCATTCAGTCAGTAGCTTCAATCATTTCTGGACGTTTTTCAATGGCAAAAATCAATGAATATTGTAAATGCACAAACAGTAATTTCTCCGCATTGCAAGGTGCAATTCTGAAATTTTTTGCTTTTTCCTGCTCCTCTTAGCATGATAAAGAAGATTCAAAGAGAGTGAGATGTCAGCTCCTTTCATTCAGTCAGTAGCTTCAAACATTTCTGGTATATGAATAACATGATGTTTTTCAATGGCAAAAATCAATGGATATTGTAAATGCACAAACAGTAATTTCTCCGCATTGCAAGGTGCAATTCTGAAATTTTTTTGCTTTTTCCTGCTCCTCTTAGCATGATAAAGAAGATTCAAAGAGAGTGAGATGCCAGCTCCTTTCATTCAGTCAGTAGCTTCAATCATTTCTGGACGTTTTTCAATGGCAAAAATCAATGAATATTGTAAATGCACAAACAGTAATTTCTCCGCATTGCAAGGTGCAATTCTGAAATTTTTTGCTTTTTCCTGCTCCTCTTAGCATGATAAAGAAGATTCAAAGAGAGTGAGATGCCAGCTCCTTTCATACAGTCAGTAGCTTCAAACATTTCTGGTATATGAATAACATGATGTTTTTCAATGGCAAAAATCAATGAATATTGTAAATGCACAAACAGTAATTTCTCCGCATTGCAAGGTGCAATTCTGAAATTTTTTGCTTTTTCCTGCTCCTCTTAGCATGATAAAGAAGATTCAAAGAGGGTGAGATGCCAGCTCCTTTCGTTCAGTCAGTAGCTTCAATCATTTCTGGACGTTTTTCAATGGCAAAAATCATTGAATATTATAAATGCACAAAGAGTAATTTCTCCGCATTGCAAGGTGCAATTCTGAAATTTTTTACTTTTTCCTGCTCCTCTTAGCATGATAAATAAGATTCAAAGAGAGTGAGATGCCAGCTCCTTTCATTCAGTCAGTAGCTTCAATCATTTCTGGTATATGAATAACATGATGTTTTTCAATGGCAAAAATCAATGAATATTGTAAATGCACAAACAGTAATTTCTCCACATTGCAAGGTGCAATTCTGAAATTTTTTGCTTTTTCCTGCTCCTCGTAGCATGATAAAGAAGATTCAAAGAGAGTGAGATGCCAGCTCCTTTCATTCAGTCAGTAGCTTCAAACATTTCTGGACGTTTTTCAATGGCAAAAATCAATGAATATTGTAAATGCACAAACAGTAATTTCTCCGCATTGCAAGGTGCAATTCTGAAATTTTTTGCTTTTTCCTGCTCCTCGTAGCATGATAAAGAAGATTCAAAGAGAGTGAGATGCCAGCTCCTTTCATTCAGTCAGTAGCTTCAATCATTTCTGGACGTTTTTCAATGGCAAAAATCAATGAATATTGTAAATGCACAAACAGTAATTTCTCCGCATTGCAAGGTGCAATTCTGAAATTTTTTGCTTTTTCCTGCTCCTCTTAGCATGATAAAGAAGATTCAAAGAGAGTGAGATGCCAGCTCCTTTCATTTAGTCAGTAGCTTCAATCATTTCTGGACGTTTTTCAATGGCAAAAATCAATGAATATTGTTAATGCACAAACAGTAATTTCTCCGCATTGCAAGGTGCAATTCTGAAATTTTTTGCTTTTTCCTGCTCCTCTTACAATGATAAAGAAGATTCAAAGAGAGTGAGATGCCAGCTCCTTTCATTCAGTCAGTAGCTTCAATCATTTCTGGACGTTTTTCAATGGCAAAAATCAATGAATATTGTAAATGCACAAACAGTAATTTCTCCGCATTGCAAGGTGCAATTCTGAAATTTTTTGCTTTTTCCTGCTCCTCTTAGCATGATAAAGAAGATTCAAAGAGAGTGAGATGCCAGCTCCTTTCATTCAGTCAGTAGCTTCAAACATTTCTGGTATATGAATAACATGATGTTTTTCAATGGCAAAAATCAATGAATATTGTAAATGCACAAACAGTAATTTATCCGCATTGCAAGGTGCAATTCTGAAATTTTTTGCTTTTTCCTGCTCCTCTTAGCATGATAAAGAAGATTCAAAGAGAGTGAGATGCCAGCTCCTTTTGTTCAGTCAGTAGCTTCAATCATTTCTGGACGTTTTTCAATGGCAAAAATCATTGAATATTATAAATGCACAAACAGTAATTTCTCCGCATTGCAAGGTGCAATTCTGAAATTTTTTACTTTTTCCTGCTCCTCTTAGCATGATAAAGAAGATTCAAAGAGAGTGAGATGCCAGCTCCTTTCATTCAGTCAGTAGCTTCAATCATTTCTGGTATATGAATAACATGATGTTTTTCAATGGCAAAAATCAATGAATATTGTAAATGCACAAACAGTAATTTCTCCGCATTGCAAGGTGCAATTCTGAAATTTTTTGCTTTTTCCTGCTCCTCTTAGCATGATAAAGAAGATTCAAAGAGAGTGAGATGACAGCTCCTTTCATTCAGTCAGTAGCTTCAATCATTTCTGGACGTTTTTCAATGGCAAAAATCAATGAATATTGTAAATGCACAAACAGTAATTTCTCCGCATTGCAAGGTGCAATTCTGAAATTTTTTGCTTTTTCCTGCTCTTCTTAGCATGATAAACAAGATTCAAAGAGAGTGAGATGCCAGCTCCTTTCATTCAGTCAGTAGCTTCAATCATTTCTGGACGTTTTTCAATGGCAAAAATCAATGAATATTGTAAATGCACAAACAGTAATTTCTGCGCATTGCAAGGTGCAATTCTGAAATTTTTTGCTTTTTCCTGCTCCTCTTAGCATGATAAAGAAGATTCAAAGAGAGTGAGATGCCAGCTCCTTTCATTCAGTCAGTAGCTTCAAACATTTCTGGTATATGAATAACATGATGTTTTTCAATGGCAAAAATCAATGAATATTGTAAATGCACAAACAGTAATTTCTCAGCATTGCAAGGTGCAATTCTGAAATTTTTTGCTTTTTCCTGCTCCTCTTAGCATGATAAAGAAGATTCAAAGAGAGTGAGATGCCAGCTCCTTTCATTCAGTCAGTAGCTTCAATCATTTCTGGACGTTTTTCAATTGCAAAAATCAATGAATATTGTAAATGCACAAACAGTAATTTCTCCGCATTGCAAGGTGCAATTCTGAAATTTTTTGCTTTTTCCTGCTCCTCTTAGCATGATAAAGACGATTCAAAGAGAGTGAGACGCCAGCTACTTTCATTCAGTCAGTAGCTTCAATCATTTCTGGTATATGAATAACATGATGTTTTTCAATGGCAAAAATCAATGAATATTGTAAATGCACAAACAGTAATTTCTCCGCATTGCAAGGTGCAATTCTGAATTTTTTTGCTTTTTCCTGCTGCTCTTAGCATGATAAAGAAGATTCAAAGAGAGTGAGATGCCAGCTCCTTTCATTCACTCAGTAGCTTCAATCATTTCTGGTATATGAATAACATGATGTTTTTCAATGGCAAAAATCAATGAATATTGTAAATGCACAAACAGTAATTTATCCGCATTGCAAGGTGCAATTCTGAAATTTTTTGCTTTTTCCTGCTCCTCTTAGCATGATAAAGAAGATTCAAAGAGAGTGAGATGCAAGCTCCTTTCATTCAGTCAGTAGCTTCAAACATTTCTGGTATATGAATAACATGATGCTTTTCAATGGCAAAAATCAATGAATATTGTAAATGCACAAACAGAAATTTCTCCGCATTGCATGGTGCAATTCTGAAATTTTTTGCTTTTTCCTGCTCCTCTTAGCATGATAAAGAAGATTCAAAGAGAGTGAGATGCCAGCTCCTTTCATTCAGTCAGTAGCTTCAAACATTTCTGGACGTTTTTCAATGGCAAAAATCAATGAATATTGTAAATGCACAAACAGTAATTTCTCCGCATTGCAAGGTGCAATTCTGAAATTTTTTGCTTTTTCCTGCTCCTCTTAGCATGATAAAGAAGATTCAAAGAGAGTGAGATGCCAGCTCCTTTCATTCAGTCAGTAGCTTCAATCATTTCTGGACGTTTTTCAATGGCAAAAATCAATGAATTGTAAATGCACAAACAGTAATTTCTCCGCATTGCAAGGTGCAATTCTGAAATTTTTTGCTTTTTCCTGCTCCTCTTAGCATGATAAAGAAGATTCAAAGAGAGTGAGATGCCAGCTCCTTTCATTCAGTCAGTAGCTTCAAACATTTCTGGTATATGAATAACATGATGTTTTTCAATGGCAAAAATCAATGAATATTGTAAATGCACAAACAGTAATTTCTCCGCATTGCAAGGTGCAATACTGAAATTTTTTACTTTTTCCTGCTCCTCTTAGCATGATAAAGAAGATTCAAAGAGAGTGAGATGCCAGCTCCTTTCATTCAGTCAGTAGCTTCAATCATTTCTGGACGTTTTTCAATGGCAAAAATCAATGAATATTGTAAATGCACAAACAGTAATTTCTCCGCATTGCAAGGTGCAATTCTGAAATTTTTTGCTTTTTCCTGCTCCTCTTAGCATGATAAAGAAGATTCAAAGAGAGTGAGATGCCAGCTCCTTTCATTCAGTCAGTAGCTTCAATCATTTCTGGTATATGAATAACATGATGTTTTTCAATGGCAAAAATCAATGAATTTTGTAAATGCACAAACAGTAATTTCTCCGCATTGCAAGGTGCAATTCTGAAATTTTTTGCTTTTTCCTGCTCCTCTTAGCATGATAAAGAAGATTCAAAGAGAGTGAGATGCCAGCTCCTTTCATTCAGTCAGTAGCTTCAATCATTTCTGGACGTTTTTCAATGGCAAAAATCAATGAATTGTAAATGCACAAACAGTAATTTCTCCGCATTGCAAGGTGCAATTCTGAAATTTTTTGCTTTTTCCTGCTCCTCTTAGCATGATAAAGAAGATTCAAAGAGAGTGAGATGCCAGCTCCTTTCATTCAGTCAGTAGCTTCAAACATTTCTGGTATATGAATAACATGATGTTTTTCAATGGCAAAAATCAATGAATATTGTAAATGCACAAACAGTAATTTCTCCGCATTGCAAGGTGCAATCCTGAAATTTTTTACTTTTTCCTGCTCCTCTTAGCATGATAAAGAAGATTCAAAGAGAGTGAGATGCCAGCTCCTTTCATTCAGTCAGTAGCTTCAATCATTTCTGGTATATGAATAACATGATGTTTTTCAATGGCAAAAATCAATGAATATAGTAAATGCACAAACAGTAATTTCTCCGCATTGCAAGGTGCAATTCTGAAATTTTTTGCTTTTTCCTGCTCCTCTTAGCATGATAAAGAAGATTCAAAGAGAGTGAGATGCCAGCTCCTTTATTCAGTCAGTAGCTTCAATCATTTCTGGACGTTTTTCAATGGCAAAAATCAATGAATATTGTAAATGCACAAACAGTAATTTCTCCGCATTGCAAGGTGCAATTCTGAAATTTTTTGCTTTTTCCTGCTCCTCTTAGCATGATAAACAAGATTCAAAGAGAGTGAGATGCCAGCTCCTTTCATTCAGTCAGTAGCTTCAATCATTTCTGGACGTTTTTCAATGGCAAAAATCATTGAATATTGTAAATGCACAAACAGTAATTTCTCCGCATTGCAAGGTGCAATTCTGAAATTTTTTACTTTTTCCTGCTCCTCTTAGCATGATAAAGAAGATTCAAAGAGAGTGAGATGCCAGCTCCTTTCATTCAGTCAGTAGCTTCAATCATTTCTGGTATATGAATAACATGATGTTTTTCAATGGCAAAAATCAATGAATATAGTAAATGCACAAACAGTAATTTCTCCGCATTGCAAGGTGCAATTCTGAAATTTTTTGCTTTTTCCTGCTCCTCTTAGCATGATAAAGAAGATTCAAAGAGAGTGAGATGCCAGCTCCTTTTATTCAGTCAGTAGCTTCAATCATTTCTGGACGTTTTTCAATGGCAAAAATCAATGAATATTGTAAATGCACAAACAGTAATTTCTCCGCATTGCAAGGTGCAATTCTGAAATTTTTTGCTTTTTCCTGCTCCTCTTAGCATGATAAACAAGATTCAAAGAGAGTGAGATGCCAGCTCCTTTCATTCAGTCAGTAGCTTCAATCATTTCTGGACGTTTTTCAATGGCAAAAATCATTGAATATTGTAAATGCACAAACAGTAATTTCTCCGCATTGCAAGGTGCAATTCTGAAATTTTTTACTTTTTCCTGCTCCTCTTAGCATGATAAAGAAGATTCAAAGAGAGTGAGATGCCAGCTCCTTTCATTCAGTCAGTAGCTTCAATCATTTCTGGTATATGAATAACATGATGTTTTTCAATCGCAAAAATCAATGAATATTGTAAATGCACAAACAGTAATTTCTCCGCATTGCAAGGTGCAATTCTGAAATTTTTTACTTTTTCCTGCTCCTCTTAGCATGATAAAGAAGATTCAAAGAGAGTGAGATGCCAGCTCCTTTCATTCAGTCAGTAGCTTCAATCATTTCTGGACGTTTTTCAATGGCAAAAATCAATGAATATTGTAAATTCACAAACAGTAATTTCTCCGCATTGCAAGGTGCAATTCTGAAATTTTTTGCTTTTTCCTGCTCCTTTTAGCATGATAAAGAAGATTCAAAGAGAGTGAGATGCCAGCTCCTTTCCTTCAGTCAGTAGCTTCAATCATTTCTGGTATATGAATAACATGATGTTTTTCAATGGCAAAAATCAATGAATTTTGTAAATGCACAAACAGTAATTTCTCCGCATTGCAAGGCGCAATTCTGAAATTTTTTGCTTTTTCCTGCTCCTCTTAGAATGATAAAGAAGATTCAAAGAGAGTGACATGCCAGCTCCTTTCATTCAGTCAGTAGCTTCAATCATTTCTGGACATTTTTCAATGGCAAAAATCAATGAATATTGTAAATGCACAAACAGTAATTTCTCCGCATTGCAAGGTGCAATTCTGAAATTTTTTGCTTTTTCCTGCTCCTCTTAGCATGATAAAGAAGATTCAAAGAGAGTGAGATGCCAGCTCCTTTCATTCAGTCAGTAGCTTCAATCATTTCTGGACGTTTTTCAATGGCAAAAATCAATGAATATTGTAAATGCACAAACAGTAATTTCTCCGCATTGCAAGGTGCAATTCTGAAATTTTTTGCTTTTTCCTGCTCCTCTTAGCATGATAAAGAAGATTCAAAGAGAGTGAGGTGCCAGCTCCTTTCATTCAGTCAGGAGCTTCAAACATTTCTGGTATATGAATAACATGTTTTTCAATGGCAAAAATCAATGAATATTGTAAATGCACAAACAGTAATTTCTCCGCATTGCAAGGTGCAATTCTGAAATTTTTTGCTTTTTCCTGCTCCTCTTAGCATGATAAAGAAGATTCAAAGAGAGTGAGATGCCAGCTCCTTTCATTCAGTCAGTAGCTTCAATCATTTCTGGACGTTTTTCAATGGCAAAAATCAATGAATATTGTAAATGCACAAACAGTAATTTCTCCGCATTGCAAGGTGCAATTCTGAAATTTTTTGCTTTTTCCTGCTCCTCTTAGCATGATAAAGAAGATTCAAAGAGAGTGAGATGCCAGCTCCTTTCATTCAGTCAGTAGCTTCAATCATTTCTGGACGTTTTTCAATGGCAAAAATCAATGAATATTGTAAATGCACAAACAGTAATTTCTCCGCATTGCAAGGTGCAATTCTGAAATTTTTTGCTTTTTCCTGCTCCTCTTAGCATGATAAAGAAGATTCAAAGAGAGTGAGATGCCAGCTCCTTTCCTTCAGTCAGTAGCTTCAATCATTTCTGGTATATGAATAACATCATGTTTTTCAATGGCAAAAATCAATGAATTTTGTAAATGCACAAACAGTAATTTCTCCGCATTGCAAGGCGCAATTCTGAAATTTTTTGCTTTTTCCTGCTCCTCTTAGCATGATAAAGAAGATTCAAAGAGAGTGAGATGCCAGCTCCTTTCATTCAGTCAGTAGCTTCAATCATTTCTGGACATTTTTCAATGGCAAAAATCAATGAATATTGTAAATGCACAAACAGTAATTTCTCCGCATTGCAAGGTGCAATTCTGAAATTTTTTGCTTTTTCCTGCTCCTCTTAGCATGATAAAGAAGATTCAAAGAGAGTGAGATGCCAGCTCCCCTCATTCAGTCAGTAGCTTCAATCATTTCTGGACGTTTTTCAATGGCAAAAATCAATGAATATTGTAAATGCACAAACAGTAATTTCTCCGCATTGCAAGGTGCAATTCTGAAATTTTTTGCTTTTTCCTGCTCCTCTTAGCATGATAAAGAAGATTCAAAGAGAGTGAGGTGCCAGCTCCTTTCATTCAGTCAGGAGCTTCAAACATTTCTGGTATATGAATAACATGTTTTTCAATGGCAAAAAATCAATGAATATTGTAAATGCAAAAACAGTAATTTCTCCGCATTGCAAGGTGAATTCTGAAATTTTTTGCTTTTTTCTGCTCCTCTTAGCATGATAAAGAAGATTCAAAGAGAGTGAGATGCCAGCTCCTTTCATTCAGTCAGTAGCTTCAATCATTTCTGGACGTTTTTCAATGGCAAAAATCAATTAATATTGTAAATGCACAAACAGCAATTTCTCCGCATTGCTAGGTGCAATTCTGAAATTTTTTGCTTTTTCCTGCTACTCTTAGCATGATAAAGAAGATTCAAAGAGAGTGAGATGCCAGCTCCTTTCATTCAGTCAGTAGCTTCAATCATTTCTGGACGTTTTTCAATGGCAAAAATCAATGAATATTGTAAATGCACAAACTGTAATTTCTCCGCATTGCAAGGTGCAATTCTGAAATTTTTTGCTTTTTCCTGCTCCTCTTAGCATGATAAAGAAGATTCAAAGAGAGTGAGATGCCAGCTCCTTTCATTCAGTCAGTAGCTTCAATCATTTCTGGACATTTTTCAATGGCAAAAATCAATGAATATTGTAAATGCACAAACAGTAATTTCTCCGCATTGCAAGGTGCAATTCTGAAATTTTTTGCTTTTTCCTGCTCCTCTTAGCATGATAAAGAAGATTCAAAGAGAGTGAGATGCCAGCTCCTTTCATTCAGTCAGTAGCTTCAATCATTTCTGGACATTTTTCAATGGCAAAAATCAATGAATATTGTAAATGTACAAACAGTAATTTCTCTGCATTGCAAGGTGCAATTCTGAAATTTTTTGCTTTTTCCTGCTCCTCTTAGCATGATAAAGAAGATTCAAAGAGAGTGAGAGGTCAGCTCCTTTCATTCAGTCAGTAGCTTCAAACATTTCTGGTATATGAATAACATGATGTTTTTCAATGGCAAAAATCAATGAATTTTGTAAATGCACAAACAGTATTTTCTCAGCATTGCAAGGTGCAATTCTGAAATTTTTTGCTTTTTCCTGCTGCTCTTAGCATGATAAAGAAGATTCAAAGAGAGTGAGATGCCAGCTCCTTTCATTGTCAGTAGCTTCAATCATTTCTGGACGTTTTTCAATGGCAAAAATCAATGAATATTTTAAATGCACAAACAGTAATTTCTCCGCATTGCAAGGTGCAATTCTGAAATTTTTTGCTTTTTCCTGCTCCTCTTAGCATGATAAAGAAGATTCAAAGAGAGTGAGATGCCAGCTCCTTTCATTCAGTCAGTAGCTTCAATCATTTCTGGACGTTTTTCAATGGCAAAAATCAATGAATATTGTAAATGCACAAACAGTAATTTCTCCGCATTGCAAGGTGCAATTCTGAAATTTTTTGCTTTTTCCTGCTCCTCTTAGCATGATAAAGAAGATTCAAAGAGAGTGAGATGCCAGCTCCTTTCATTCAGTCAGTAGCTTCAATCATTTCTGGACGTTTTTCAATGGCAAAAATCAATGAATATTGTAAATGCACAAACAGTAATTTCTCCGCATTGCAAGGTGCAATTCTGAAATTTTTTGCTTTTTCCTGCTCCTCTTAGCATGATAAAGAAGATTCAAAGAGAGTGAGATGTCAGCTCCTTTCATTCAGTCAGTAGCTTCAAACATTTCTGGTATATGAATAACATGATGTTTTTCAATGGCAAAAATCAATGAATATTGTAAATGCACAAACAGTAATTTCTCCGCATTGCAAGGTGCAATTCTGAAATTTTTTGCTTTTTCCTGCTCCTCTTAGCATGATAAAGAAGATTCAAAGAGAGTGAGATGCCAGCTCCTTTCATTCAGTCAGTAGCTTCAATCATTTCTGGTATATGAATAACATGATGTTTTTCAATGGCAAAAATCAATGAATTTTGTAAATGCACAAACAGTAATTTCTCAGCATTGCAAGGTGCAATTCTGAAATTTTTTGCTTTTTCCTGCTCCTCTTAGCATGATAAAGAAGATTCAAAGAGAGTGAGATGCCAGCTCCTTTCATTGTCAGTAGCTTCAATCATTTCTGGACGTTTTTCAATGGCAAAAATCAATGAATATTGTAAATGCACAAACAGTAATTTCTCCGCATTGCAAGGTGCAATTCTGAAATTTTTTGCTTTTTCCTGCTCCTCTTAGCATTATGAAGAAGATTCAAAGAGAGTGAGATACCAGCTCCTTTCATTCAGTCAGTAGCTTCAAACATTTCTGGTATATGAATAACATGATGTTTTTCAATGGCAAAAATCAATGAATATTGTAAATGCACAAACAGTAATTTCTCCGCATTGCAAGGTGCAATTCTGAAATTTTTTGCTTTTTCCTGCTCCTCTTAGCATGATAAAGAAGATTCAAAGAGAGTGAGATGCCAGCTCCTTTCGTTCAGTCAGTAGCTTCAATCATTTCTGGACGTTTTTCAATGGCAAAAATCATTGAATATTGTAAATGCACAAACAGTAATTTCTCCGCATTGCAAGGTGCAATTCTGAAATTTTTTACTTTTTCCTGCTCCTCTTAGCATGATAAAGAAGATTCAAAGAGAGTGAGATGCCATCTCCTTTCATTCAGTCAGTAGCTTCAATCATTTCTGGACGTTTTTCAATTGCAAAAATCAATGAATATTGTAAATGCACAAACAGTAATTTCTCCGCATTGCAAGGTGCAATTCTGAAATTTTTTGCTTTTTCCTGCTCCTCTTAGCATGATAAAGAAGATTCAAAGAGAGTGAGATGCCAGCTCCTTTCATTCAGTCAGTAGCTTCAATCATTTCTGGACGTTTTTCAATGGCAAAAATCAATGAATATTGTAAATGCACAAACAGTAATTTCTCCGCATTGCAAGGTGCAATTCTGAAATTTTTTGCTTTTTCCTGCTCCTTTTAGCATGATAAACAAGATTCAAAGAGAGTGAGATGCCAGCTCCTTTCATTCAGTCAGTAGCTTCAATCATTTATGGACGTTTTTCAATTGCAAAAATCATTGAATATTGTAAATGCACAAACAGTAATTTCTCCGCATTGCAAGGTGCAATTCTGAAATTTTTTACTTTTTCCTGCTCCTCTTAGCATGATAAAGAAGATTCAAAGAGAGTGAGATGCCAGCTCCTTTCATTCAGTCAGTAGCTTCAATCATTTCTGGTATATGAATAACATGATGTTTTTCAATCGCAAAAATCAATGAATATTGTAAATGCACAAACAGTAATTTCTCCGCATTGCAAGGTGCAATTCTGAAATTTTTTGCTTTTTCCTGCTCCTCTTAGCATGATAAAGAAGATTCAAAGAGAGTGAGATGCCAGCTCCTTTCATTCAGTCAGTAGCTTCAATCATTTCCGGACGTTTTTCAATGGCAAAAATCAATGAATATTGTAAATGCACAAACAGTAATTTCTCCGCATTGCAAGGTGTAATTCTGAAATTTTTTGCTTTTTCCTGCTCCTCTTAGCATGATAAAGAAGATTCAAAGAGAGTGAGATGCCAGCTCCTTTCCTTCAGTCAGTAGCTTCAATCATTTCTGGTATATGAATAACATGATGTTTTTCAATGGCAAAAATCAATGAATTTTGTAAATGCACAAACAGTAATTTCTCCGCATTGCAAGGCGCAATTCTGAAATTTTTTGCTTTTTCCTGCTCCTCTTAGCATGATAAAGAAGATTCAAAGAGAGTGAGATGCTAGCTCCTTTCATTCAGTCAGTAGCTTCAATCATTTCTGGACGTTTTTCAATGGCAAAAATCAATGAATATTGTAAATGCACAAACAGTAATTTCTCCGCATTGCAAGGTGCAATTCTGAAATTTTTTGCTTTTTCCTGCTCCTCTTAGCATGATAAACAAGATTCAAAGAGAGTGAGGTGCCAGCTCCTTTCATTCAGTCAGGAGCTTCAAACATTTCTGGTATATGAATAACATGTTTTTCAATGGCAAAAATCAATGAATATTGTAAATGCACAAACAGTAATTTCTCCGCATTGCAAGGTGCAATTCTGAAATTTTTTGCTTTTTCCTGCTCCTCTTAGCATGATAAAGAAGATTCAAAGAGAGTGAGATGCCAGCTCCTTTCATTCAGTCAGTAGCTTCAATCATTTCTGGACATTTTTCAATGGCAAAAATCAATGAATATTGTAAATGCACAAACAGTAATTTCTCCGCATTGCAAGGTGCAATTCTGAAATTTTTTGCTTTTTCCTGCTCCTCTTAGCATGATAAAGAAGATTCAAAGAGAGTGAGATGCCAGCTCCTTTCATTCAGTCAGTAGCTTCAATCATTTCTGGACGTTTTTCAATGGCAAAAATCAATGAATATTGTAAATGCACAAACTGTAATTTCTCCGCATTGCAAGGTGCAATTCTGAAATTTTTTGCTTTTTCCTGCTCCTCTTAGCATGATAAAGAAGATTCAAAGAGAGTGAGATGCCAGCTCCTTTCATTCAGTCAGTAGCTTCAATCATTTCTGGACGTTTTTCAATGGCAAAAATCAATGAATATTGTAAATGCACAAACAGTAATTTCTCCGCATTGCAAGGTGCAATTCTGAAATTTTTTGCTTTTTCCTGCTCCTCTTAGCATGATAAAGAAGATTCAAAGAGAGTGAGATGCCAGCTCCTTTCATTCAGTCAGTAGCTTCAATCATTTCTGGACGTTTTTCAATGGCAAAAATCAATGAATATTGTAAATGCACAAACAGTAATTTCTCCGCATTGCAAGGTGCAATTCTGAAATTTTTTGCTTTTTCCTGCTCCTCTTAGCATGATAAAGAAGATTCAAAGAGAGTGAGATGCCAGCTCCTTTCATTCAGTCAGTAGCTTCAATCATTTCTGGTATATGAATAACATGATGTTTTTCAATGGCAAAAATCAATGAATTTTGTAAATGCACAAACAGTAATTTCTCAGCATTGCAAGGTGCAATTCTGAAATTTTTTGCTTTTTCCTGCTCCTCTTAGCATGATAAAGAAGATTCAAAGAGAGTGAGATGCCAGCTCCTTTCATTGTCAGTAGCTTCAATCATTTCTGGACGTTTTTCAATGGCAAAAATCAATGAATATTGTAAATGCACAAACAGTAATTTCTCCGCATTGCAAGGTGCAATTCTGAAATTTTTTGCTTTTTCCTGCTCCTCTTAGCATTATGAAGAAGATTCAAAGAGAGTGAGATACCAGCTCCTTTCATTCAGTCAGTAGCTTCAAACATTTCTGGTATATGAATAACATGATGTTTTTCAATTGCAAAAATCAATGAATATTGTAAATGCACAAACAGTAATTTCTCCGCATTGCAAGGTGCAATTCTGAAATTTTTTGCTTTTTCCTGCTCCTCTTAGCATGATAAAGAAGATTCAAAGAGAGTGAGATGCCAGCTCCTTTAGTTCAGTCAGTAGCTTCAATCATTTCTGGACGTTTTTCAATGGCAAAATTCATTGAATATTGTAAATGCACAAACAGTAATTTCTCCGCATTGCAAGGTGCAATTCTGAAATTTTTTACTTTTTCCTGCTCCTCTTAGCATGATAAAGAAGATTCAAAGAGAGTGAGATGCCAGCTCCTTTCATTCAGTCAGTAGCTTCAATCATTTCTGGTATATGAATAACATGATGCTTTTCAATCGCAAAAATCAATGAATATTGTAAATGCACAAACAGTAATTTCTCCGCATTGCAAGGTGCAATTCTGAATTTTTTTGCTTTTTCCTGCTCCTCTTAGCATGATAAAGAAGATTGAAAGAGAGTGAGATGCCAGCTCCTTTCATTCAGTCAGTAGCTTCAATCATTTCTGGACGTTTTTCAATGGCAAAAATCAATGAATATTGTAAATGCACAAACAGTAATTTCTCCGCATTGCAAGGTGCAATTCTGAAATTTTTTGCTTTTTCCTGCTCCTCTTAGCATGATAAAGAAGATTCAAAGAGAGTGAGATGCCAGCTCCTTTCCTTCAGTCAGTAGCTTCAATCATTTCTGGCATATGAATAACATGATGTTTTTCAATGGCAAAAATCAATGAATTTTGTAAATGCACAAACAGTAATTTCTCCGCATTGCAAGGCGCAATTCTGAAATTTTTTGCTTTTTCCTGCTCCTCTTAGCATGATAAAGAAGATTCAAAGAGAGTGAGATGCCAGCTCCTTTCCTTCAGTCAGTAGCTTCAATCATTTCTGGCATATGAATAACATGATGTTTTTCAATGGCAAAAATCAATGAATTTTGTAAATGCACAAACAGTAATTTCTCCGCATTGCAAGGTGCAATTCTGAAATTTTTTGCTTTTTCCTGCTCCTCTTAGCATGATAAAGAAGATTCAAAGAGAGTGAGATGCCAGCTCCTTTCATTCAGTCAGTAGCTTCAATCATTTCTGGACATTTTTCAATGGCAAAAATCAATGAATATTGTAAATGCACAAACAGTAATTTCTCCGCATTGCAAGGTGCAATTCTGAAATTTTTTGCTTTTTCCTGCTCCTCTTAGCATGATAAAGAAGATTCAAAGAGAGTGAGATGCCAGCTCCTTTAGTTCAGTCAGTAGCTTCAATCATTTCTGGACGTTTTTCAATGGCAAAATTCATTGAATATTGTAAATGCACAAACAGTAATTTCTCCGCATTGCAAGGTGCAATTCTGAAATTTTTTACTTTTTCCTGCTCCTCTTAGCATGATAAAGAAGATTCAAAGAGAGTGAGATGCCAGCTCCTTTCATTCAGTCAGTAGCTTCAATCATTTCTGGTATATGAATAACATGATGTTTTTCAATCGCAAAAATCAATGAATATTGTAAATGCACAAACAGTAATTTCTCCGCATTGCAAGGTGCAATTCTGAAATTTTTTGCTTTTTCCTGCTCCTCTTAGCATGATAAAGAAGATTCAAAGAGAGTGAGATGCCAGCTCCTTTCATTCAGTCAGTAGCTTCAATCATTTCTGGACGTTTTTCAATGGCAAAAATCAATGAATATTGTAAATGCACAAACAGTAATTTCTCCGCATTGCAAGGTGCAATTCTGAAATTTTTTGCTTTTTCCTGCTCCTCTTAGCATGATAAAGAAGATTCAAAGAGAGTGAGATGCCAGCTCCTTTCCTTCAGTCAGTAGCTTCAATCATTTCTGGCATATGAATAACATGATGTTTTTCAATGGCAAAAATCAATGAATTTTGTAAATGCACAAACAGTAATTTCTCCGCATTGCAAGGCGCAATTCTGAAATTTTTTGCTTTTTCCTGCTCCTCTTAGCATGATAAAGAAGATTCAAAGAGAGTGAGATGCCAGCTCCTTTCATTCAGTCAGTAGCTTCAATCATTTCTGGTATATGAATAACATGATGTTTTTCAATCGCAAAAATCAATGAATATTGTAAATGCACAAACAGTAATTTCTCCGCATTGCAAGGTGCAATTCTGAAATTTTTTGCTTTTTCCTGCTCCTCTTAGCATGATAAAGAAGATTCAAAGAGAGTGAGATGCCAGCTCCTTTCATTCAGTCAGTAGCTTCAATCATTTCCGGACGTTTTTCAATGGCAAAAATAATGAATATTGTAAATGCACAAACAGTAATTTCTCCGCATTGCAAGGTGTAATTCTGAAATTTTTTGCTTTTTCCTGCTCCTCTTAGCATGATAAAGAAGATTCAAAGAGAGTGAGATGCCAGCTCCTTTCCTTCAGTCAGGAGCTTCAAACATTTCTGGTATATGAATAACATGTTTTTCAATGGCAAAAATCAATGAATATTGTAAATGCACAAACAGTAATTTCTCCGCATTGCAAGGTGCAATTCTGAAATTTTTTGCTTTTTCCTGCTCCTCTTAGCATGATAAAGAAGATTCAAAGAGAGTGAGATGCCAGCTCCTTTCATTCAGTCAGTAGCTTCAATCATTTCTGGACATTTTTCAATGGCAAAAATCAATGAATATTGTAAATGCACAAACAGTAATTTCTCCGCATTGCAAGGTGCAATTCTGAAATTTTTTGCTTTTTCCTGCTCCTCTTAGCATGATAAAGAAGATTCAAAGAGAGTGAGATGCCAGCTCCTTTCATTCAGTCAGTAGCTTCAATCATTTCTGGACGTTTTTCAATGGCAAAAATCAATGAATATTGTAAATGCACAAACTGTAATTTCTCCGCATTGCAAGGTGCAATTCTGAAATTTTTTGCTTTTTCCTGCTTCTCTTAGCATGATAAAGAAGATTCAAAGAGAGTGAGATGCCAGCTCCTTTCATTCTGTCAGTAGCTTCAATCATTTCTGGACGTTTTTCAATGGCAAAAATCAATGAATATTGTAAATGCACAAACAGTAATTTCTCCGCATTGCAAGGTGCAATTCTGAAATTTTTTGCTTTTTCCTGCTCCTCTTAGCATGATAAAGAAGATTCAAAGAGAGTGAGATGCCAGCTCCTTTCATTCAGTCAGTAGCTTCAATCATTTCTGGACGTTTTTCAATGGCAAAAATCAATGAATATTGTAAATGCACAAACAGTAATTTCTCCGCATTGCAAGGTGCAATTCTGAAATTTTTTGCTTTTTCCTGCTCCTCTTAGCATGATAAAGAAGATTCAAAGAGAGTGAGATGCCAGCTCCTTTCATTCAGTCAGTAGCTTCAATCATTTCTGGTATATGAATAACATGATGTTTTTCAATGGCAAAAATCAATGAATTTTGTAAATGCACAAACAGTAATTTCTCAGCATTGCAAGGTGCAATTCTGAAATTTTTTGCTTTTTCCTGCTCCTCTTAGCATGATAAAGAAGATTCAAAGAGAGTGAGATGCCAGCTCCTTTCATTGTCAGTAGCTTCAATCATTTCTGGACGTTTTTCAATGGCAAAAATCAATGAATATTGTAAATGCACAAACAGTAATTTCTCCGCATTGCAAGGTGCAATTCTGAAATTTTTTGCTTTTTCCTGCTCCTCTTAGCATTATGAAGAAGATTCAAAGAAAGTGAGATACCAGCTCCTTTCATTCAGTCAGTAGCTTCAAACATTTCTGGTATATGAATAACATGATGTTTTTCAATTGCAAAAATCAATGAATATTGTAAATGCACAAACAGTAATTTCTCCGCATTGCAAGGTGCAATTCTGAAATTTTTTGCTTTTTCCTGCTCCTCTTAGCATGATAAAGAAGATTCAAAGAGAATGAGATGCCAGCTCCTTTAGTTCAGTCAGTAGCTTCAATCATTTCTGGACGTTTTTCAATGGCAAAATTCATTGAATATTGTAAATGCACAAACAGTAATTTCTCCGCATTGCAAGGTGCAATTCTGAAATTTTTTACTTTTTCCTGCTCCTCTTAGCATGATAAAGAAGATTCAAAGAGAGTGAGATGCCAGCTCCTTTCATTCAGTCAGTAGCTTCAATCATTTCTGGTATATGAATAACATGATGCTTTTCAATCGCAAAAATCAATGAATATTGTAAATGCACAAACAGTAATTTCTCCGCATTGCAAGGTGCAATTCTGAATTTTTTTGCTTTTTCCTGCTCCTCTTAGCATGATAAAGAAGATTCAAAGAGAGTGAGATGCCAGCTCCTTTCATTCAGTCAGTAGCTTCAATCATTTCTGGACGTTTTTCAATGGCAAAAATCAATGAATATTGTAAATGCACAAACAGTAATTTCTCCGCATTGCAAGGTGTAATTCTGAAATTTTTTGCTTTTTCCTGCTCCTCTTAGCATGATAAAGAAGATTCAAAGAGAGTGAGATGCCAGCTCCTTTCCTTCAGTCAGGAGCTTCAAACATTTCTGGTATATGAATAACATGTTTTTCAATGGCAAAAATCAATGAATATTGTAAATGCACAAACAGTAATTTCTCCGCATTGCAAGGTGCAATTCTGAAATTTTTTGCTTTTTCCTGCTCCTCTTAGCATGATAAAGAAGATTCAAAGAGAGTGAGATGCCAGCTCCTTTCATTCAGTCAGTAGCTTCAATCATTTCTGGACATTTTTCAATGGCAAAAATCAATGAATATTGTAAATGCACAAACAGTAATTTCTCCGCATTGCAAGGTGCAATTCTGAAATTTTTTGCTTTTTCCTGCTCCTCTTAGCATGATAAAGAAGATTCAAAGAGAGTGAGATGCCAGCTCCTTTCATTCAGTCAGTAGCTTCAATCATTTCTGGACGTTTTTCAATGGCAAAAATCAATGAATATTGTAAATGCACAAACTGTAATTTCTCCGCATTGCAAGGTGCAATTCTGAAATTTTTTGCTTTTTCCTGCTTCTCTTAGCATGATAAAGAAGATTCAAAGAGAGTGAGATGCCAGCTCCTTTCATTCTGTCAGTAGCTTCAATCATTTCTGGACGTTTTTCAATGGCAAAAATCAATGAATATTGTAAATGCACAAACAGTAATTTCTCCGCATTGCAAGGTGCAATTCTGAAATTTTTTGCTTTTTCCTGCTCCTCTTAGCATGATAAAGAAGATTCAAAGAGAGTGAGATGCCAGCTCCTTTCATTCAGTCAGTAGCTTCAATCATTTCTGGACGTTTTTCAATGGCAAAAATCAATGAATATTGTAAATGCACAAACAGTAATTTCTCCGCATTGCAAGGTGCAATTCTGAAATTTTTTGCTTTTTCCTGCTCCTCTTAGCATGATAAAGAAGATTCAAAGAGAGTGAGATGCCAGCTCCTTTCATTCAGTCAGTAGCTTCAATCATTTCTGGTATATGAATAACATGATGTTTTTCAATGGCAAAAATCAATGAATTTTGTAAATGCACAAACAGTAATTTCTCAGCATTGCAAGGTGCAATTCTGAAATTTTTTGCTTTTTCCTGCTCCTCTTAGCATGATAAAGAAGATTCAAAGAGAGTGAGATGCCAGCTCCTTTCATTGTCAGTAGCTTCAATCATTTCTGGACGTTTTTCAATGGCAAAAATCAATGAATATTGTAAATGCACAAACAGTAATTTCTCCGCATTGCAAGGTGCAATTCTGAAATTTTTTGCTTTTTCCTGCTCCTCTTAGCATTATGAAGAAGATTCAAAGAAAGTGAGATACCAGCTCCTTTCATTCAGTCAGTAGCTTCAAACATTTCTGGTATATGAATAACATGATGTTTTTCAATTGCAAAAATCAATGAATATTGTAAATGCACAAACAGTAATTTCTCCGCATTGCAAGGTGCAATTCTGAAATTTTTTGCTTTTTCCTGCTCCTCTTAGCATGATAAAGAAGATTCAAAGAGAATGAGATGCCAGCTCCTTTAGTTCAGTCAGTAGCTTCAATCATTTCTGGACGTTTTTCAATGGCAAAATTCATTGAATATTGTAAATGCACAAACAGTAATTTCTCCGCATTGCAAGGTGCAATTCTGAAATTTTTTACTTTTTCCTGCTCCTCTTAGCATGATAAAGAAGATTCAAAGAGAGTGAGATGCCAGCTCCTTTCATTCAGTCAGTAGCTTCAATCATTTCTGGTATATGAATAACATGATGCTTTTCAATCGCAAAAATCAATGAATATTGTAAATGCACAAACAGTAATTTCTCCGCATTGCAAGGTGCAATTCTGAATTTTTTTGCTTTTTCCTGCTCCTCTTAGCATGATAAAGAAGATTCAAAGAGAGTGAGATGCCAGCTCCTTTCATTCAGTCAGTAGCTTCAATCATTTCTGGACGTTTTTCAATGGCAAAAATCAATGAATATTGTAAATGCACAAACAGTAATTTCTCCGCATTGCAAGGTGCAATTCTGAAATTTTTTGCTTTTTCCTGCTCCTCTTAGCATGATAAAGAAGATTCAAAGAGAGTGAGATGCCAGCTCCTTTCCTTCAGTCAGTAGCTTCAATCATTTCTGGCATATGAATAACATGATGTTTTTCAATGGCAAAAATCAATGAATTTTGTAAATGCACAAACAGTAATTTCTCCGCATTGCAAGGCGCAATTCTGAAATTTTTTGCTTTTTCCTGCTCCTCTTAGCATGATAAAGAAGATTCAAAGAGAGTGAGATGCCAGCTCCTTTCCTTCAGTCAGTAGCTTCAATCATTTCTGGCATATGAATAACATGATGTTTTTCAATGGCAAAAATCAATGAATTTTGTAAATGCACAAACAGTAATTTCTCCGCATTGCAAGGTGCAATTCTGAAATTTTTTGCTTTTTCCTGCTCCTCTTAGCATGATAAAGAAGATTCAAAGAAAGTGAGATGCCAGCTCCTTTCATTCAGTCAGTAGCTTCAATCATTTCTGGACATTTTTCAATGGCAAAAATCAATGAATATTGTAAATGCACAAACAGTAATTTCTCCGCATTGCAAGGTGCAATTCTGAAATTTTTTGCTTTTTCCTGCTCCTCTTAGCATGATAAAGAAGATTCAAAGAGAGTGAGATGCCAGCTCCTTTAGTTCAGTCAGTAGCTTCAATCATTTCTGGACGTTTTTCAATGGCAAAATTCATTGAATATTGTAAATGCACAAACAGTAATTTCTCCGCATTGCAAGGTGCAATTCTGAAATTTTTTACTTTTTCCTGCTCCTCTTAGCATGATAAAGAAGATTCAAAGAGAGTGAGATGCCAGCTCCTTTCATTCAGTCAGTAGCTTCAATCATTTCTGGTATATGAATAACATGATGTTTTTCAATCGCAAAAATCAATGAATATTGTAAATGCACAAACAGTAATTTCTCCGCATTGCAAGGTGCAATTCTGAAATTTTTTGCTTTTTCCTGCTCCTCTTAGCATGATAAAGAAGATTCAAAGAGAGTGAGATGCCAGCTCCTTTCATTCAGTCAGTAGCTTCAATCATTTCTGGACGTTTTTCAATGGCAAAAATCAATGAATATTGTAAATGCACAAACAGTAATTTCTCTGCATTGCAAGGTGCAATTCTGAAATTTTTTGCTTTTTCCTGCTCCTCTTAGCATGATAAAGAAGATTCAAAGAGAGTGAGATGCCAGCTCCTTTCCTTCAGTCAGTAGCTTCAATCATTTCTGGCATATGAATAACATGATGTTTTTCAATGGCAAAAATCAATGAATTTTGTAAATGCACAAACAGTAATTTCTCCGCATTGCAAGGCGCAATTCTGAAATTTTTTGCTTTTTCCTGCTCCTCTTAGCATGATAAAGAAGATTCAAAGAGAGTGAGATGCCAGCTCCTTTCCTTCAGTCAGTAGCTTCAATCATTTCTGGCATATGAATAACATGATGTTTTTCAATGGCAAAAATCAATGAATTTTGTAAATGCACAAACAGTAATTTCTCCGCATTGCAAGGCGCAATTCTGAAATTTTTTGCTTTTTCCTGCTCCTCTTAGCATGATAAAGAAGATTCAAAGAGAGTGAAATGCCAGCTCCTTTCATTCAGTCAGTAGCTTCAATCATTTCTGGACATTTTTCAATGGCAAAAATCAATGAATATTGTAAATGCACAAACAGTAATTTCTCCGCATTGCAAGGTGCAATTCTGAAATTTTTTGCTTTTTCCTGCTCCTCTTAGCATGATAAAGAAGATTCAAAGAGAGTGAGATGACAGCTCCTTTCATTCAGTCAGTAGCTTCAATCATTTCTGGACGTTTTTCAATGGCAAAAATCAATGAATATTGTAAATGCACAAACAGTAATTTCTCCGCATTGCAAGGTGCAATTCTGAAATTTTTTGCTTTTTCCTGCTCCTCTTAGCATGATAAAGAAGATTCAAAGAGAGTGAGGTGCCAGCTCCTTTCATTCAGTCAGGAGCTTCAAACATTTCTGGTATATGAATAACATGTTTTTCAATGGCAAAAATCAATGAATATTGTAAATGCACAAACAGTAATTTCTCCGCATTGCAAGGTGCAATTCTGAAATTTTTTGCTTTTTCCTGCTCCTCTTAGCATGATAAAGAAGATTCAAAGAGAGTGAGATGCCAGCTCCTTTCATTCAGTCAGTAGCTTCAATCATTTCTGGACGTTTTTCAATGGCAAAAATCAATGAATATTGTAAATGCACAAACAGTAATTTCTCCGCATTGCAATGTGCAATTCTGAAATTTTTTGCTTTTTCCTGCTCCTCTTAACAAGATAAAGAAGATTCAAAGAGAGTGAGATGCCAGCTCCTTTCATTCAGTCAGGAGCTTCAAACATTTCTGGTATATGAATAACATGTTTTTCAATGGCAAAAATCAATGAATATTGTAAATGCACAAACAGTAATTTCTCCGCATTGCAAGGTGCAATTCTGAAATTTTTTGCTTTTTCCTGCTCCTCTTAGCATGATAAAGAAGATTCAAAGAGAGTGAGATGCCAGCTCCTTTCATTCAGTCAGTAGCTTCAATCATTTCTGGACGTTTTTCAATGGCAAAAATCAATGAATATTGTAAATGCACAAACAGTAATTTCTCCGCATTGCAAGGTGCAATTCTGAAATTTTTTGCTTTTTCCTGCTCCTCTTAGCATGATAAAGAAGATTCAAAGAGAGTGAGATGCCAGCTCCTTTCATTCAGTCAGTAGCTTCAATCATTTCTGGACGTTTTTCAATGGCAAAAATCAATGAATATTGTAAATGCACAAACTGTAATTTCTCCGCATTGCAAGGTGCAATTCTGAAATTTTTTGCTTTTTCCTGCTCCTCTTAGCATGATAAAGAAGATTCAAAGAGAGTGAGATGCCAGCTCCTTTCATTCAGTCAGTAGCTTCAATCATTTCTGGACGTTTTTCAATGGCAAAAATCAATGAATATTGTAAATGCACAAACAGTAATTTCTCCGCATTGCAAGGTGCAATTCTGAAATTTTTTGCTTTTTCCTGCTCCTCTTAGCATGATAAAGAAGATTCAAAGAGAGTGAGATGCCAGCTCCTTTCATTCAGTCAGTAGCTTCAATCATTTCTGGACATTTTTCAATGGCAAAAATCAATGAATATTGTAAATGCACAAACAGTAATTTCTCCGCATTGCAAGGTGCAATTCTGAAATTTTTTGCTTTTTCCTGCTCCTCTTAGCATGATAAAGAAGATTCAAAGAGAGTGAGATGCCAGCTCCTTTCCTTCAGTCAGTAGCTTCAATCATTTCTGGTATATGAATAACATCATGTTTTTCAATGGCAAAAATCAATGAATTTTGTAAATGCACAAACAGTAATTTCTCCGCATTGCAAGGCGCAATTCTGAAATTTTTTTCTTTTTCCTGCTCCTCTTAGCATGATAAAGAAGATTCAAAGAGAGTGAGATGCCAGCTCCTTTCATTCAGTCAGTAGCTTCAATCATTTCTGGACGTTTTTCAATGGCAAAAATCAATGAATATTGTAAATGCACAAACAGTAATTTCTCCGCATTGCAAGGTGCAATTCTGAAATTTTTTGCTTTTTCCTGCTCCTCTTAGCATGATAAAGAAGATTCAAAGAGAGTGAGGTGCCAGCTCCTTTCATTCAGTCAGGAGCTTCAAACATTTCTGGTATATGAATAACATGTTTTTCAATGGCAAAAATCAATGAATATTGTAAATGCACAAACAGTAATTTCTCCGCATTGCAAGGTGCAATTCTGAAATTTTTTGCTTTTTCCTGCTCCTCTTAGCATGATAAAGAAGATTCAAAGAGAGTGAGATGCCAGCTCCTTTCATTCAGTCAGTAGCTTCAATCATTTCTGGACGTTTTTCAATGGCAAAAATCAATTAATATTGTAAATGCACAAACAGTAATTTCTCCGCATTGCTAGGTGCAATTCTGAAATTTTTTGCTTTTTCCTGCTACTCTTAGCATGATAAAGAAGATTCAAAGAGAGTGAGATGCCAGCTCCTTTCATTCAGTCAGTAGCTTCAATCATTTCTGGACGTTTTTCAATGGCAAAAATCAATGAATATTGTAAATGCACAAACTGTAATTTCTCCGCATTGCAAGGTGCAATTCTGAAATTTTTTGCTTTTTCCTGCTCCTCTTAGCATGATAAAGAAGATTCAAAGAGAGTGAGATGCCAGCTCCTTTCATTCAGTCAGTAGCTTCAATCATTTCTGGACATTTTTCAATGGCAAAAATCAATGAATATTGTAAATGCACAAACAGTAATTTCTCCGCATTGCAAGGTGCAATTCTGAAATTTTTTGCTTTTTCCTGCTCCTCTTAGCATGATAAAGAAGATTCAAAGAGAGTGAGATGCCAGCTCCTTTCATTCAGTCAGTAGCTTCAATCATTTCTGGACATTTTTCAATGGCAAAAATCAATGAATATTGTAAATGCACAAACAGTAATTTCTCCGCATTGCAAGGTGCAATTCTGAAATTTTTTGCTTTTTCCTGCTCCTCTTAGCATGATAAAGAAGATTCAAAGAGAGTGAGATGTCAGCTCCTTTCATTCAGTCAGTAGCTTCAAACATTTCCGGTATATGAATAACATGATGTTTTTCAATGGCAAAAATCAATGAATATTGTAAATGCACAAAAAGTAATTTCTCCGCATTGCAAGGTGCAATTCTGAAATTTTTTGCTTTTTCCTGCTCCTCTTAGCATGATAAAGAAGATTCAAAGAGAGTGAGATGCCAGCTCCTTTCATTCAGTCAGTAGCTTCAATCATTTCTGGTATATGAATAACATGATGTTTTTCAATGGCAAAAATCAATGAATTTTGTAAATGCACAAACAGTAATTTCTCAGCATTGCAAGGTGCAATTCTGAAATTTTTTGCTTTTTCCTGCTGCTCTTAGCATGATAAAGAAGATTCAAAGAGAGTGAGATGCCAGCTCCTTTCATTGTCAGTAGCTTCAATCATTTCTGGACGTTTTTCAATGGCAAAAATCAATGAATATTTTAAATGCACAAACAGTAATTTCTCCGCATTGCAAGGTGCAATTCTGAAATTTTTTGCTTTTTCCTGCTCCTCTTAGCATGATAAAGAAGATTCAAAGAGAGTGAGATGCCAGCTCCTTTCATTCAGTCAGTAGCTTCAATCATTTCTGGACGTTTTTCAATGGCAAAAATCAATGAATATTGTAAATGCACAAACAGTAATTTCTCCGCATTGCAAGGTGCAATTCTGAAATTTTTTGCTTTTTCCTGCTCCTCTTAGCATGATAAAGAAGATTCAAAGAGAGTGAGATGCCAGCTCCTTTCATTCAGTCAGTAGCTTCAATCATTTCTGGACGTTTTTCAATGGCAAAAATCAATGAATATTGTAAATGCACAAACAGTAATTTCTCCGCATTGCAAGGTGCAATTCTGAAATTTTTTGCTTTTTCCTGCTCCTCTTAGCATGATAAAGAAGATTCAAAGAGAGTGAGATGTCAGCTCCTTTCATTCAGTCAGTAGCTTCAAACATTTCTGGTATATGAATAACATGATGTTTTTCAATGGCAAAAATCAATGAATATTGTAAATGCACAAACAGTAATTTCTCCGCATTGCAAGGTGCAATTCTGAAATTTTTTGCTTTTTCCTGCTCCTCTTAGCATGATAAAGAAGATTCAAAGAGAGTGAGATGCCAGCTCCTTTCATTCAGTCAGTAGCTTCAATCATTTCTGGTATATGAATAACATGATGTTTTTCAATGGCAAAAATCAATGAATTTTGTAAATGCACAAACAGTAATTTCTCAGCATTGCAAGGTGCAATTCTGAAATTTTTTGCTTTTTCCTGCTCCTCTTAGCATGATAAAGAAGATTCAAAGAGAGTGAGATGCCAGCTCCTTTCGTTCAGTCAGTAGCTTCAATCATTTCTGGACGTTTTTCAATGGCAAAAATCATTGAATATTGTAAATGCACAAACAGTAATTTCTCCGCATTGCAAGGTGCAATTCTGAAATTTTTTACTTTTTCCTGCTCCTCTTAGCATGATAAAGAAGATTCAAAGAGAGTGAGATGCCATCTCCTTTCATTCAGTCAGTAGCTTCAATCATTTCTGGACGTTTTTCAATTGCAAAAATCAATGAATATTGTAAATGCACAAACAGTAATTTCTCCGCATTGCAAGGTGCAATTCTGAAATTTTTTGCTTTTTCCTGCTCCTCTTAGCATGATAAAGAAGATTCAAAGAGAGTGAGATGCCAGCTCCTTTCATTCAGTCAGTAGCTTCAATCATTTCTGGACGTTTTTCAATGGCAAAAATCAATGAATATTGTAAATGCACAAACAGTAATTTCTCCGCATTGCAAGGTGCAATTCTGAAATTTTTTGCTTTTTCCTGCTCCTTTAAGCATGATAAACAAGATTCAAAGAGAGTGAGATGCCAGCTCCTTTCATTCAGTCAGTAGCTTCAATCATTTATGGACGTTTTTCAATTGCAAAAATCATTGAATATTGTAAATGCACAAACAGTAATTTCTCCGCATTGCAAGGTGCAATTCTGAAATTTTTTACTTTTTCCTGCTCCTCTTAGCATGATAAAGAAGATTCAAAGAGAGTGAGATGCCAGCTCCTTTCATTCAGTCAGTAGCTTCAATCATTTCTGGTATATGAATAACATGATGTTTTTCAATCGCAAAAATCAATGAATTTTGTAAATGCACAAACAGTAATTTCTCCGCATTGCAAGGTGCAATTCTGAAATTTTTTGCTTTTTCCTGCTCCTCTTAGCATGATAAAGAAGATTCAAAGAGAGTGAGATGCCAGCTCCTTTCATTCAGTCAGTAGCTTCAATCATTTCCGGACGTTTTTCAATGGCAAAAATCAATGAATATTGTAAATGCACAAACAGTAATTTCTCCGCATTGCAAGGTGTAATTCTGAAATTTTTTGCTTTTTCCTGCTCCTCTTAGCATGATAAAGAAGATTCAAAGAGAGTGAGATGCCAGCTCCTTTCCTTCAGTCAGTAGCTTCAATCATTTCTGGTATATGAATAACATGATGTTTTTCAATGGCAAAAATCAATGAATTTTGTAAATGCACAAACAGTAATTTCTCCGCATTGCAAGGCGCAATTCTGAAATTTTTTGCTTTTTCCTGCTCCTCTTAGCATGATAAAGAAGATTCAAAGAGAGTGAGATGCTAGCTCCTTTCATTCAGTCAGTAGCTTCAATCATTTCTGGACGTTTTTCAATGGCAAAAATCAATGAATATTGTAAATGCACAAACAGTAATTTCTCCGCATTGCAAGGTGCAATTCTGAAATTTTTTGCTTTTTCCTGCTCCTCTTAGCATGATAAACAAGATTCAAAGAGAGTGAGGTGCCAGCTCCTTTCATTCAGTCAGGAGCTTCAAACATTTCTGGTATATGAATAACATGTTTTTCAATGGCAAAAATCAATGAATATTGTAAATGCACAAACAGTAATTTCTCCGCATTGCAAGGTGCAATTCTGAAATTTTTTGCTTTTTCCTGCTCCTCTTAGCATGATAAAGAAGATTCAAAGAGAGTGAGATGCCAGCTCCTTTCATTCAGTCAGTAGCTTCAATCATTTCTGGACATTTTTCAATGGCAAAAATCAATGAATATTGTAAATGCACAAACAGTAATTTCTCCGCATTGCAAGGTGCAATTCTGAAATTTTTTGCTTTTTCCTGCTCCTCTTAGCATGATAAAGAAGATTCAAAGAGAGTGAGATGCCAGCTCCTTTCATTCAGTCAGTAGCTTCAATCATTTCTGGACGTTTTTCAATGGCAAAAATCAATGAATATTGTAAATGCACAAACTGTAATTTCTCCGCATTGCAAGGTGCAATTCTGAAATTTTTTGCTTTTTCCTGCTCCTCTTAGCATGATAAAGAAGATTCAAAGATAGTGAGATGCCAGCTCCTTTCATTCAGTCAGTAGCTTCAATCATTTCTGGACGTTTTTCAATGGCAAAAATCAATGAATATTGTAAATGCACAAACAGTAATTTCTCCGCATTGCAAGGTGCAATTCTGAAATTTTTTGCTTTTTCCTGCTCCTCTTAGCATGATAAAGAAGATTCAAAGAGAGTGAGATGCCAGCTCCTTTCATTCAGTCAGTAGCTTCAATCATTTCTGGACGTTTTTCAATGGCAAAAATCAATGAATATTGTAAATGCACAAACAGTAATTTCTCCGCATTGCAAGGTGCAATTCTGAAATTTTTTGCTTTTTCCTGCTCCTCTTAGCATGATAAAGAAGATTCAAAGAGAGTGAGATGCCAGCTCCTTTCATTCAGTCAGTAGCTTCAATCATTTCTGGTATATGAATAACATGATGTTTTTCAATGGCAAAAATCAATGAATTTTGTAAATGCACAAACAGTAATTTCTCAGCATTGCAAGGTGCAATTCTGAAATTTTTTGCTTTTTCCTGCTCCTCTTAGCATGATAAAGAAGATTCAAAGAGAGTGAGATGCCAGCTCCTTTCATTGTCAGTAGCTTCAATCATTTCTGGACGTTTTTCAATGGCAAAAATCAATGAATATTGTAAATGCACAAACAGTAATTTCTCCGCATTGCAAGGTGCAATTCTGAAATTTTTTGCTTTTTCCTGCTCCTCTTAGCATTATGAAGAAGATTCAAAGAGAGTGAGATACCAGCTCCTTTCATTCAGTCAGTAGCTTCAAACATTTCTGGTATATGAATAACATGATGTTTTTCAATGGCAAAAATCAATGAATATTGTAAATGCACAAACAGTAATTTCTCCGCATTGCAAGGTGCAATTCTGAAATTTTTTGCTTTTTCCTGCTCCTCTTAGCATGATAAAGAAGATTCAAAGAGAGTGAGATGCCAGCTCCTTTAGTTCAGTCAGTAGCTTCAATCATTTCTGGACGTTTTTCAATGGCAAAATTCATTGAATATTGTAAATGCACAAACAGTAATTTCTCCGCATTGCAAGGTGCAATTCTGAAATTTTTTACTTTTTCCTGCTCCTCTTAGCATGATAAAGAAGATTCAAAGAGAGTGAGATGCCAGCTCCTTTAATTCAGTCAGTAGCTTCAATCATTTCTGGTATATGAATAACATGATGTTTTTCAATCGCAAAAATCAATGAATATTGTAAATGCACAAACAGTAATTTCTCCGCATTGCAAGGTGCAATTCTGAAATTTTTTGCTTTTTCCTGCTCCTCTTAGCATGATAAAGAAGATTCAAAGAGAGTGAGATGCCAGCTCCTTTCATTCAGTCAGTAGCTTCAATCATTTCTGGACGTTTTTCAATGGCAAAAATCAATGAATATTGTAAATGCACAAACAGTAATTTCTCCGCATTGCAAGGTGCAATTCTGAAATTTTTTGCTTTTTCCTGCTCCTCTTAGCATGATAAAGAAGATTCAAAGAGAGTGAGATGCCAGCTCCTTTCCTTCAGTCAGTAGCTTCAATCATTTCTGGCATATGAATAACATGATGTTTTTCAATGGCAAAAATCAATGAATTTTGTAAATGCACAAACAGTAATTTCTCCGCATTGCAAGGCGCAATTCTGAAATTTTTTGCTTTTTCCTGCTCCTCTTAGCATGATAAAGAAGATTCAAAGAGAGTGAGATGCCAGCTCCTTTCCTTCAGTCAGTAGCTTCAATCATTTCTGGCATATGAATAACATGATGTTTTTCAATGGCAAAAATCAATGAATTTTGTAAATGCACAAACAGTAATTTCTCCGCATTGCAAGGCGCAATTCTGAAATTTTTTGCTTTTTCCTGCTCCTCTTAGCATGATAAAGAAGATTCAAAGAGAGTGAGATGCCAGCTCCTTTCATTCAGTCAGTAGCTTCAATCATTTCTGGACATTTTTCAATGGCAAAAATCAATGAATATTGTAAATGCACAAACAGTAATTTCTCCGCATTGCAAGGTGCAATTCTGAAATTTTTTGCTTTTTCCTGCTCCTCTTAGCATGATAAAGAAGATTCAAAGAGAGTGAGATGCCAGCTCCTTTCATTCAGTCAGTAGCTTCAATCATTTCTGGACGTTTTTCAATGGCAAAAATCAATGAATATTGTAAATGCACAAACAGTAATTTCTCCGCATTGCAATGTGCAATTCTGAAATTTTTTGCTTTTTCCTGCTCCTCTTAGCATGATAAAGAAGATTCAAAGAGAGTGAGATGCCAGCTCCTTTCATTCAGTCAGTAGCTTCAAACATTTCTGGTATATGAATAACATGATGTTTTTCAATGGCAAAAATCAATGAATATTGTAAATGCACAAACAGTAATTTCTCCGCATTGCAAGGTGCAATTCTGAAATTTTTTGCTTTTTTCTGCTCCTCTTAGCATGATAAAGAAGATTCAAAGAGAGTGAGATGCCAGCTCCTTTCGTTCAGTCAGTAGCTTCAATCATTTCTGGACGTTTTTCAATGGCAAAAATCATTGAATATTATAAATGCACAAACAGTAATTTCTCCGCATTGCAAGGTGCAATTCTGAAATTTTTTACTTTTTCCTGCTCCTCTTAGCATGATAAAGAAGATTCAAAGAGAGTGAGATGCCAGCTCCTTTCATTCAGTCAGTAGCTTCAATCATTTCTGGTATATGAATAACATGATGTTTTTCAATGGCAAAAATCAATGAATATTGTAAATGCACAAACAGTAATTTCTCCGCATTGCAAGGTGCAATTCTGAAATTTTTTGCTTTTTCCTGCTCCTCTTAGCATGATAAAGAAGATTCAAAGAGAGTGAGATGCCAGCTCCTTTCATTCAGTCAGTAGCTTCAATCATTTCTGGACGTTTTTCAATGGCAAAAATCAATGAATATTGTAAATGCACAAACAGTAATTTCTCCGCATTGCAAGGTGCAATTCTGAAATTTTTTGCTTTTTCCTGCTCCTCTTAGCATGATAAAGAAGATTCAAAGAGAGTGAGATGCCAGCTCCTTTCATTCAGTCAGTAGCTTTAATCATTTCTGGACGTTTTTCAATGGCAAAAATCATTGAATATTGTAAATGCACAAACAGTAATTTCTCCGCATTGCAAGGTGCAATTCTGAAATTTTTTACTTTTTCCTGCTCCTCTTAGCATGATAAAGAAGATTCAAAGAGAGTGAGATGCCAGCTCCTTTCATTCAGTCAGTAGCTTCAATCATTTCTGGTATATGAATAACATGATGTTTTTCAATCGCAAAAATCAATGAATATTGTAAATGCACAAACAGTAATTTCTCCGCATTGCAAGGTGCAATTCTGAAATTTTTTGCTTTTTCCTGCTCCTCTTAGCATGATAAAGAAGATTCAAAGAGAGTGAGATGCCAGCTCCTTTCATTCAGTCAGTAGCTTCAATCATTTCTGGACGTTTTTCAATGGCAAAAATCAATGAATATTGTAAATGCACAAACTGTAATTTCTCCGCATTGCAAGGTGCAATTCTGAAATTTTTTGCTTTTTCCTGCTCCTCTTAGCATGATAAAGAAGATTCAAAGAGAGTGAGATGCCAGCTCCTTTCATTCAGTCAGTAGCTTCAATCATTTCTGGACATTTTTCAATGGCAAAAATCAATGAATATTGTAAATGCACAAACAGTAATTTCTCCGCATTGCAAGGTGCAATTCTGAAATTTTTTGCTTTTTCCTGCTCCTCTTAGCATGATAAAGAAGATTCAAAGAGAGTGAGATGCCAGCTCCTTTCATTCAGTCAGTAGCTTCAATCATTTCTGGACATTTTTCAATGGCAAAAATCAATGAATATTGTAAATGCACAAACAGTAATTTCTCCGCATTGCAAGGTGCAATTCTGAAATTTTTTGCTTTTTCCTGCTCCTCTTAGCATGATAAAGAAGATTCAAAGAGAGTGAGATGTCAGCTCCTTTCATTCAGTCAGTAGCTTCAAACATTTCCGGTATATGAATAACATGATGTTTTTCAATGGCAAAAATCAATGAATATTGTAAATGCACAAAAAGTAATTTCTCCGCATTGCAAGGTGCAATTCTGAAATTTTTTGCTTTTTCCTGCTCCTCTTAGCATGATAAAGAAGATTCAAAGAGAGTGAGATGCCAGCTCCTTTCATTCAGTCAGTAGCTTCAATCATTTCTGGTATATGAATAACATGATGTTTTTCAATGGCAAAAATCAATGAATTTTGTAAATGCACAAACAGTAATTTCTCAGCATTGCAAGGTGCAATTCTGAAATTTTTTGCTTTTTCCTGCTGCTCTTAGCATGATAAAGAAGATTCAAAGAGAGTGAGATGCCAGCTCCTTTCATTGTCAGTAGCTTCAATCATTTCTGGACGTTTTTCAATGGCAAAAATCAATGAATATTTTAAATGCACAAACAGTAATTTCTCCGCATTGCAAGGTGCAATTCTGAAATTTTTTGCTTTTTCCTGCTCCTCTTAGCATGATAAAGAAGATTCAAAGAGAGTGAGATGCCAGCTCCTTTCATTCAGTCAGTAGCTTCAATCATTTCTGGACGTTTTTCAATGGCAAAAATCAATGAATATTGTAAATGCACAAACAGTAATTTCTCCGCATTGCAAGGTGCAATTCTGAAATTTTTTGCTTTTTCCTGCTCCTCTTAGCATGATAAAGAAGATTCAAAGAGAGTGAGATGCCAGCTCCTTTCATTCAGTCAGTAGCTTCAATCATTTCTGGACGTTTTTCAATGGCAAAAATCAATGAATATTGTAAATGCACAAACAGTAATTTCTCCGCATTGCAAGGTGCAATTCTGAAATTTTTTGCTTTTTCCTGCTCCTCTTAGCATGATAAAGAAGATTCAAAGAGAGTGAGATGTCAGCTCCTTTCATTCAGTCAGTAGCTTCAAACATTTCTGGTATATGAATAACATGATGTTTTTCAATGGCAAAAATCAATGAATATTGTAAATGCACAAACAGTAATTTCTCCGCATTGCAAGGTGCAATTCTGAAATTTTTTGCTTTTTCCTGCTCCTCTTAGCATGATAAAGAAGATTCAAAGAGAGTGAGATGCCAGCTCCTTTCATTCAGTCAGTAGCTTCAATCATTTCTGGTATATGAATAACATGATGTTTTTCAATGGCAAAAATCAATGAATTTTGTAAATGCACAAACAGTAATTTCTCAGCATTGCAAGGTGCAATTCTGAAATTTTTTGCTTTTTCCTGCTCCTCTTAGCATGATAAAGAAGATTCAAAGAGAGTGAGATGCCAGCTCCTTTCGTTCAGTCAGTAGCTTCAATCATTTCTGGACGTTTTTCAATGGCAAAAATCATTGAATATTGTAAATGCACAAACAGTAATTTCTCCGCATTGCAAGGTGCAATTCTGAAATTTTTTACTTTTTCCTGCTCCTCTTAGCATGATAAAGAAGATTCAAAGAGAGTGAGATGCCATCTCCTTTCATTCAGTCAGTAGCTTCAATCATTTCTGGACGTTTTTCAATTGCAAAAATCAATGAATATTGTAAATGCACAAACAGTAATTTCTCCGCATTGCAAGGTGCAATTCTGAAATTTTTTGCTTTTTCCTGCTCCTCTTAGCATGATAAAGAAGATTCAAAGAGAGTGAGATGCCAGCTCCTTTCATTCAGTCAGTAGCTTCAATCATTTCTGGACGTTTTTCAATGGCAAAAATCAATGAATATTGTAAATGCACAAACAGTAATTTCTCCGCATTGCAAGGTGCAATTCTGAAATTTTTTGCTTTTTCCTGCTCCTTTAAGCATGATAAACAAGATTCAAAGAGAGTGAGATGCCAGCTCCTTTCATTCAGTCAGTAGCTTCAATCATTTATGGACGTTTTTCAATTGCAAAAATCATTGAATATTGTAAATGCACAAACAGTAATTTCTCCGCATTGCAAGGTGCAATTCTGAAATTTTTTACTTTTTCCTGCTCCTCTTAGCATGATAAAGAAGATTCAAAGAGAGTGAGATGCCAGCTCCTTTCATTCAGTCAGTAGCTTCAATCATTTCTGGTATATGAATAACATGATGTTTTTCAATCGCAAAAATCAATGAATTTTGTAAATGCACAAACAGTAATTTCTCCGCATTGCAAGGTGCAATTCTGAAATTTTTTGCTTTTTCCTGCTCCTCTTAGCATGATAAAGAAGATTCAAAGAGAGTGAGATGCCAGCTCCTTTCATTCAGTCAGTAGCTTCAATCATTTCCGGACGTTTTTCAATGGCAAAAATCAATGAATATTGTAAATGCACAAACAGTAATTTCTCCGCATTGCAAGGTGTAATTCTGAAATTTTTTGCTTTTTCCTGCTCCTCTTAGCATGATAAAGAAGATTCAAAGAGAGTGAGATGCCAGCTCCTTTCCTTCAGTCAGTAGCTTCAATCATTTCTGGTATATGAATAACATGATGTTTTTCAATGGCAAAAATCAATGAATTTTGTAAATGCACAAACAGTAATTTCTCCGCATTGCAAGGCGCAATTCTGAAATTTTTTGCTTTTTCCTGCTCCTCTTAGCATGATAAAGAAGATTCAAAGAGAGTGAGATGCTAGCTCCTTTCATTCAGTCAGTAGCTTCAATCATTTCTGGACGTTTTTCAATGGCAAAAATCAATGAATATTGTAAATGCACAAACAGTAATTTCTCCGCATTGCAAGGTGCAATTCTGAAATTTTTTGCTTTTTCCTGCTCCTCTTAGCATGATAAACAAGATTCAAAGAGAGTGAGGTGCCAGCTCCTTTCATTCAGTCAGGAGCTTCAAACATTTCTGGTATATGAATAACATGTTTTTCAATGGCAAAAATCAATGAATATTGTAAATGCACAAACAGTAATTTCTCCGCATTGCAAGGTGCAATTCTGAAATTTTTTGCTTTTTCCTGCTCCTCTTAGCATGATAAAGAAGATTCAAAGAGAGTGAGATGCCAGCTCCTTTCATTCAGTCAGTAGCTTCAATCATTTCTGGACATTTTTCAATGGCAAAAATCAATGAATATTGTAAATGCACAAACAGTAATTTCTCCGCATTGCAAGGTGCAATTCTGAAATTTTTTGCTTTTTCCTGCTCCTCTTAGCATGATAAAGAAGATTCAAAGAGAGTGAGATGCCAGCTCCTTTCATTCAGTCAGTAGCTTCAATCATTTCTGGACGTTTTTCAATGGCAAAAATCAATGAATATTGTAAATGCACAAACTGTAATTTCTCCGCATTGCAAGGTGCAATTCTGAAATTTTTTGCTTTTTCCTGCTCCTCTTAGCATGATAAAGAAGATTCAAAGAGAGTGAGATGCCAGCTCCTTTCATTCAGTCAGTAGCTTCAATCATTTCTGGACGTTTTTCAATGGCAAAAATCAATGAATATTGTAAATGCACAAACAGTAATTTCTCCGCATTGCAAGGTGCAATTCTGAAATTTTTTGCTTTTTCCTGCTCCTCTTAGCATGATAAAGAAGATTCAAAGAGAGTGAGATGCCAGCTCCTTTCATTCAGTCAGTAGCTTCAATCATTTCTGGACGTTTTTCAATGGCAAAAATCAATGAATATTGTAAATGCACAAACAGTAATTTCTCCGCATTGCAAGGTGCAATTCTGAAATTTTTTGCTTTTTCCTGCTCCTCTTAGCATGATAAAGAAGATTCAAAGAGAGTGAGATGCCAGCTCCTTTCATTCAGTCAGTAGCTTCAATCATTTCTGGTATATGAATAACATGATGTTTTTCAATGGCAAAAATCAATGAATTTTGTAAATGCACAAACAGTAATTTCTCAGCATTGCAAGGTGCAATTCTGAAATTTTTTGCTTTTTCCTGCTCCTCTTAGCATGATAAAGAAGATTCAAAGAGAGTGAGATGCCAGCTCCTTTCATTGTCAGTAGCTTCAATCATTTCTGGACGTTTTTCAATGGCAAAAATCAATGAATATTGTAAATGCACAAACAGTAATTTCTCCGCATTGCAAGGTGCAATTCTGAAATTTTTTGCTTTTTCCTGCTCCTCTTAGCATTATGAAGAAGATTCAAAGAGAGTGAGATACCAGCTCCTTTCATTCAGTCAGTAGCTTCAAACATTTCTGGTATATGAATAACATGATGTTTTTCAATGGCAAAAATCAATGAATATTGTAAATGCACAAACAGTAATTTCTCCGCATTGCAAGGTGCAATTCTGAAATTTTTTGCTTTTTCCTGCTCCTCTTAGCATGATAAAGAAGATTCAAAGAGAGTGAGATGCCAGCTCCTTTAGTTCAGTCAGTAGCTTCAATCATTTCTGGACGTTTTTCAATGGCAAAATTCATTGAATATTGTAAATGCACAAACAGTAATTTCTCCGCATTGCAAGGTGCAATTCTGAAATTTTTTACTTTTTCCTGCTCCTCTTAGCATGATAAAGAAGATTCAAAGAGAGTGAGATGCCAGCTCCTTTAATTCAGTCAGTAGCTTCAATCATTTCTGGTATATGAATAACATGATGTTTTTCAATCGCAAAAATCAATGAATATTGTAAATGCACAAACAGTAATTTCTCCGCATTGCAAGGTGCAATTCTGAAATTTTTTGCTTTTTCCTGCTCCTCTTAGCATGATAAAGAAGATTCAAAGAGAGTGAGATGCCAGCTCCTTTCATTCAGTCAGTAGCTTCAATCATTTCTGGACGTTTTTCAATGGCAAAAATCAATGAATATTGTAAATGCACAAACAGTAATTTCTCCGCATTGCAAGGTGCAATTCTGAAATTTTTTGCTTTTTCCTGCTCCTCTTAGCATGATAAAGAAGATTCAAAGAGAGTGAGATGCCAGCTCCTTTCCTTCAGTCAGTAGCTTCAATCATTTCTGGCATATGAATAACATGATGTTTTTCAATGGCAAAAATCAATGAATTTTGTAAATGCACAAACAGTAATTTCTCCGCATTGCAAGGCGCAATTCTGAAATTTTTTGCTTTTTCCTGCTCCTCTTAGCATGATAAAGAAGATTCAAAGAGAGTGAGATGCCAGCTCCTTTCCTTCAGTCAGTAGCTTCAATCATTTCTGGCATATGAATAACATGATGTTTTTCAATGGCAAAAATCAATGAATTTTGTAAATGCACAAACAGTAATTTCTCCGCATTGCAAGGCGCAATTCTGAAATTTTTTGCTTTTTCCTGCTCCTCTTAGCATGATAAAGAAGATTCAAAGAGAGTGAGATGCCAGCTCCTTTCATTCAGTCAGTAGCTTCAATCATTTCTGGACATTTTTCAATGGCAAAAATCAATGAATATTGTAAATGCACAAACAGTAATTTCTCCGCATTGCAAGGTGCAATTCTGAAATTTTTTGCTTTTTCCTGCTCCTCTTAGCATGATAAAGAAGATTCAAAGAGAGTGAGATGCCAGCTCCTTTCATTCAGTCAGTAGCTTCAATCATTTCTGGACGTTTTTCAATGGCAAAAATCAATGAATATTGTAAATGCACAAACAGTAATTTCTCCGCATTGCAATGTGCAATTCTGAAATTTTTTGCTTTTTCCTGCTCCTCTTAGCATGATAAAGAAGATTCAAAGAGAGTGAGATGCCAGCTCCTTTCATTCAGTCAGTAGCTTCAAACATTTCTGGTATATGAATAACATGATGTTTTTCAATGGCAAAAATCAATGAATATTGTAAATGCACAAACAGTAATTTCTCCGCATTGCAAGGTGCAATTCTGAAATTTTTTGCTTTTTTCTGCTCCTCTTAGCATGATAAAGAAGATTCAAAGAGAGTGAGATGCCAGCTCCTTTCGTTCAGTCAGTAGCTTCAATCATTTCTGGACGTTTTTCAATGGCAAAAATCATTGAATATTATAAATGCACAAACAGTAATTTCTCCGCATTGCAAGGTGCAATTCTGAAATTTTTTACTTTTTCCTGCTCCTCTTAGCATGATAAAGAAGATTCAAAGAGAGTGAGATGCCAGCTCCTTTCATTCAGTCAGTAGCTTCAATCATTTCTGGTATATGAATAACATGATGTTTTTCAATGGCAAAAATCAATGAATATTGTAAATGCACAAACAGTAATTTCTCCGCATTGCAAGGTGCAATTCTGAAATTTTTTGCTTTTTCCTGCTCCTCTTAGCATGATAAAGAAGATTCAAAGAGAGTGAGATGCCAGCTCCTTTCATTCAGTCAGTAGCTTCAATCATTTCTGGACGTTTTTCAATGGCAAAAATCAATGAATATTGTAAATGCACAAACAGTAATTTCTCCGCATTGCAAGGTGCAATTCTGAAATTTTTTGCTTTTTCCTGCTCCTCTTAGCATGATAAAGAAGATTCAAAGAGAGTGAGATGCCAGCTCCTTTCATTCAGTCAGTAGCTTTAATCATTTCTGGACGTTTTTCAATGGCAAAAATCATTGAATATTGTAAATGCACAAACAGTAATTTCTCCGCATTGCAAGGTGCAATTCTGAAATTTTTTACTTTTTCCTGCTCCTCTTAGCATGATAAAGAAGATTCAAAGAGAGTGAGATGCCAGCTCCTTTCATTCAGTCAGTAGCTTCAATCATTTCTGGTATATGAATAACATGATGTTTTTCAATCGCAAAAATCAATGAATATTGTAAATGCACAAACAGTAATTTCTCCGCATTGCAAGGTGCAATTCTGAAATTTTTTGCTTTTTCCTGCTCCTCTTAGCATGATAAAGAAGATTCAAAGAGAGTGAGATGCCAGCTCCTTTCATTCAGTCAGTAGCTTCAATCATTTCTGGACGTTTTTCAATGGCAAAAATCAATGAATATTGTAAATGCACAAACAGTAATTTCTCCGCATTGCAAGGTGCAATTCTGAAATTTTTTGCTTTTTCCTGCTCCTCTTAGCATGATAAAGAAGATTCAAAGAGAGTGAGATGCCAGCTCCTTTCCTTCAGTCAGTAGCTTCAATCATTTCTGGCATATGAATAACATGATGTTTTTCAATGGCAAAAATCAATGAATTTTGTAAATGCACAAACAGTAATTTCTCCGCATTGCAAGGCGCAATTCTGAAATTTTTTGCTTTTTCCTGCTCCTCTTAGCATGATAAAGAAGATTCAAAGAGAGTGAGATGCCAGCTCCTTTCCTTCAGTCAGTAGCTTCAATCATTTCTGGCATATGAATAACATGATGTTTTTCAATGGCAAAAATCAATGAATTTTGTAAATGCACAAACAGTAATTTCTCCGCATTGCAAGGCGCAATTCTGAAATTTTTTGCTTTTTCCTGCTCCTCTTAGCATGATAAAGAAGATTCAAAGAGAGTGAGATGCCAGCTCCTTTCATTCAGTCAGTAGCTTCAATCATTTCTGGACATTTTTCAATGGCAAAAATCAATGAATATTGTAAATGCACAAACAGTAATTTCTCCGCATTGCAAGGTGCAATTCTGAAATTTTTTGCTTTTTCCTGCTCCTCTTAGCATGATAAAGAAGATTCAAAGAGAGTGAGATGCCAGCTCCTTTCATTCAGTCAGTAGCTTCAATCATTTCTGGACGTTTTTCAACGGCAAAAATCAATGAATATTGTAAATGCACAAACAGTAATTTCTCCGCATTGCAAGGTGCAATTCTGAAATTTTTTGCTTTTTCCTGCTCCTCTTAGCATGATAAAGAAGATTCAAAGAGAGTGAGATGCCAGCTCCTTTCATTCAGTCAGTAGCTTCAATCATTTCTGGACGTTTTTCAATGGCAAAAATCAATGAATATTGTAAATGCACAAACAGTAATTTCTCCGCATTGCAATGTGCAATTCTGAAATTTTTTGCTTTTTCCTGCTCCTCTTAGCATGATAAAGAAGATTCAAAGAGAGTGAGATGCCAGCTCCTTTCATTCAGTCAGTAGCTTCAAACATTTCTGGTATATGAATAACATGATGTTTTTCAATGGCAAAAATCAATGAATATTGTAAATGCACAAACAGTAATTTCTCCGCATTGCAAGGTGCAATTCTGAAATTTTTTGCTTTTTTCTGCTCCTCTTAGCATGATAAAGAAGATTCAAAGAGAGTGAGATGCCAGCTCCTTTCGTTCAGTCAGTAGCTTCAATCATTTCTGGACGTTTTTCAATGGCAAAAATCATTGAATATTATAAATGCACAAACAGTAATTTCTCCGCATTGCAAGGTGCAATTCTGAAATTTTTTACTTTTTCCTGCTCCTCTTAGCATGATAAAGAAGATTCAAAGAGAGTGAGATGCCAGCTCCTTTCATTCAGTCAGTAGCTTCAATCATTTCTGGTATATGAATAACATGATGTTTTTCAATGGCAAAAATCAATGAATATTGTAAATGCACAAACAGTAATTTCTCCGCATTGCAAGGTGCAATTCTGAAATTTTTTGCTTTTTCCTGCTCCTCTTAGCATGATAAAGAAGATTCAAAGAGAGTGAGATGCCAGCTCCTTTCATTCAGTCAGTAGCTTCAATCATTTCTGGACGTTTTTCAATGGCAAAAATCAATGAATATTGTAAATGCACAAACAGTAATTTCTCCGCATTGCAAGGTGCAATTCTGAAATTTTTTGCTTTTTCCTGCTCCTCTTAGCATGATAAAGAAGATTCAAAGAGAGTGAGATGCCAGCTCCTTTCATTCAGTCAGTAGCTTTAATCATTTCTGGACGTTTTTCAATGGCAAAAATCATTGAATATTGTAAATGCACAATCAGTAATTTCTCCGCATTGCAAGGTGCAATTCTGAAATTTTTTACTTTTTCCTGCTCCTCTTAGCATGATAAAGAAGATTCAAAGAGAGTGAGATGCCAGCTCCTTTCATTCAGTCAGTAGCTTCAATCATTTCTGGTATATGAATAACATGATGTTTTTCAATCGCAAAAATCAATGAATATTGTAAATGCACAAACAGTAATTTCTCCGCATTGCAAGGTGCAATTCTGAAATTTTTTGCTTTTTCCTGCTCCTCTTAGCATGATAAAGAAGATTCAAAGAGAGTGAGATGCCAGCTCCTTTCATTCAGTCAGTAGCTTCAATCATTTCTGGACGTTTTTCAATGGCAAAAACCAATGAATATTGTAAATGCACAAACAGTAATTTCTCCGCATTGCAAGGTGCAATTCTAAAATTTTTTGCTTTTTCCTGCTCCTCTTAGCATGATAAAGAAGATTCAAAGAGAGTGAGATGCCAGATCCTTTCCTTCAGTCAGTAGCTTCAATCATTTCTGGTATATGAATAACATGATGTTTTTCAATGGCAAAAATCAATGAATTTTGTAAATGCACAAACAGTAATTTCTCCGCATTGCAAGGCGCAATTCTGAAATTTTTTGCTTTTTCCTGCTCCTCTTAGCATGATAAAGAAGATTCAAAGAGAGTGAGATGCCAGCTCCTTTCATTCAGTCAGTAGCTTCAATCATTTCTGGACATTTTTCAATGGCAAAAATCAATGAATATTGTAAATGCACAAACAGTAATTTCTCCGCATTGCAAGGTGCAATTCTGAAATTTTTTGCTTTTTCCTGCTCCTCTTAGCATGATAAAGAAGATTCAAAGAGAGTGAGATGCCAGCTCCTTTCATTCAGTCAGTAGCTTCAATCATTTCTGGACGTTTTTCAATGGCAAAAATCAATGAATATTGTAAATGCACAAACAGTAATTTCTCCGCATTGCAATGTGCAATTCTGAAATTTTTTGCTTTTTCCTGCTCCTCTTAGCATGATAAAGAAGATTCAAAGAGAGTGAGATGCCAGCTCCTTTCATTCAGTCAGTAGCTTCAAACATTTCTGGTATATGAATAACATGATGTTTTTCAATGGCAAAAATCAATGAATATTGTAAATGCACAAACAGTAATTTCTCCGCATTGCAAGGTGCAATTCTGAAATTTTTTGCTTTTTTCTGCTCCTCTTAGCATGATAAAGAAGATTCAAAGAGAGTGAGATGCCAGCTCCTTTCGTTCAGTCAGTAGCTTCAATCATTTCTGGACGTTTTTCAATGGCAAAAATCATTGAATATTATAAATGCACAAACAGTAATTTCTCCGCATTGCAAGGTGCAATTCTGAAATTTTTTACTTTTTCCTGCTTCTCTTAGCATGATAAAGAAGATTCAAAGAGAGTGAGATGCCAGCTCCTTTCATTCAGTCAGTAGCTTCAATCATTTCTGGTATATGAATAACATGATGTTTTTCAATGGCAAAAATCAATGAATATTGTAAATGCACAAACAGTAATTTCTCCGCATTGCAAGGTGCAATTCTGAAATTTTTTGCTTTTTCCTGCTCCTCTTAGCATGATAAAGAAGATTCAAAGAGAGTGAGATGCCAGCTCCTTTCATTCAGTCAGTAGCTTCAATCATTTCTGGACGTTTTTCAATGGCAAAAATCAATGAATATTGTAAATGCACAAACAGTAATTTCTCCGCATTGCAAGGTGCAATTCTGAAATTTTTTGCTTTTTCCTGCTCCTCTTAGCATGATAAAGAAGATTCAAAGAGAGTGAGATGCCAGCTCCTTTCATTCAGTCAGTAGCTTTAATCATTTCTGGACGTTTTTCAATGGCAAAAATCATTGAATATTGTAAATGCACAATCAGTAATTTCTCCGCATTGCAAGGTGCAATTCTGAAATTTTTTACTTTTTCCTGCTCCTCTTAGCATGATAAAGAAGATTCAAAGAGAGTGAGATGCCAGCTCCTTTCATTCAGTCAGTAGCTTCAATCATTTCTGGTATATGAATAACATGATGTTTTTCAATCGCAAAAATCAATGAATATTGTAAATGCACAAACAGTAATTTCTCCGCATTGCAAGGTGCAATTCTGAAATTTTTTGCTTTTTCCTGCTCCTCTTAGCATGATAAAGAAGATTCAAAGAGAGTGAGATGCCAGCTCCTTTCATTCAGTCAGTAGCTTCAATCATTTCTGGACGTTTTTCAATGGCAAAAACCAATGAATATTGTAAATGCACAAACAGTAATTTCTCCGCATTGCAAGGTGCAATTCTAAAATTTTTTGCTTTTTCCTGCTCCTCTTAGCATGATAAAGAAGATTCAAAGAGAGTGAGATGCCAGCTCCTTTCCTTCAGTCAGTAGCTTCAATCATTTCTGGTATATGAATAACATGATGTTTTTCAATGGCAAAAATCAATGAATTTTGTAAATGCACAAACAGTAATTTCTCCGCATTGCAAGGCGCAATTCTGAAATTTTTTGCTTTTTCCTGCTCCTCTTAGCATGATAAAGAAGATTCAAAGAGAGTGAGATGCCAGCTCCTTTCATTCAGTCAGTAGCTTCAATCATTTCTGGACATTTTTCAATGGCAAAAATCAATGAATATTGTAAATGCACAAACAGTAATTTCTCCGCATTGCAAGGTGCAATTCTGAAATTTTTTGCTTTTTCCTGCTCCTCTTAGCATGATAAAGAAGATTCAAAGAGAGTGAGATGCCAGCTCCTTTCATTCAGTCAGTAGCTTCAATCATTTCTGGACGTTTTTCAATGGCAAAAACCAATGAATATTGTAAATGCACAAACAGTAATTTCTCCGCATTGCAAGGTGCAATTCTAAAATTTTTTGCTTTTTCCTGCTCCTCTTAGCATGATAAAGAAGATTCAAAGAGAGTGAGATGCCAGATCCTTTCCTTCAGTCAGTAGCTTCAATCATTTCTGGTATATGAATAACATGATGTTTTTCAATGGCAAAAATCAATGAATTTTGTAAATGCACAAACAGTAATTTCTCCGCATTGCAAGGCGCAATTCTGAAATTTTTTGCTTTTTCCTGCTCCTCTTAGCATGATAAAGAAGATTCAAAGAGAGTGAGATGCCAGCTCCTTTCATTCAGTCAGTAGCTTCAATCATTTCTGGACATTTTTCAATGGCAAAAATCAATGAATATTGTAAATGCACAAACAGTAATTTCTCCGCATTGCAAGGTGCAATTCTGAAATTTTTTGCTTTTTCCTGCTCCTCTTAGCATGATAAAGAAGATTCAAAGAGAGTGAGATGCCAGCTCCTTTCATTCAGTCAGTAGCTTCAATCATTTCTGGACGTTTTTCAATGGCAAAAATCAATGAATATTGTAAATGCACAAACAGTAATTTCTCCGCATTGCAAGGTGCAATTCTGAAATTTTTTGCTTTTTCCTGCTCCTCTTAGCATGATAAAGAAGATTCAAAGAGAGTGAGATGCCAGCTCCTTTCATTCAGTCAGTAGCTTCAATCATTTCTGGACGTTTTTCAATGGCAAAAATCAATGAATATTGTAAATGCACAAACAGTAATTTCTCCGCATTGCAAGGTGCAATTCTGAATTTTTTTGCTTTTTCCTGCTCCTCTTAGCATGATAAAGAAGATTCAAAGAGAGTGAGATGCCAGATCCTTTCCTTCAGTCAGTAGCTTCAATCATTTCTGGTATATGAATAACATGATGTTTTTCAATGGCAAAAATCAATGAATTTTGTAAATGCACAAACAGTAATTTCTCCGCATTGCAAGGCGCAATTCTGAAATTTTTTGCTTTTTCCTGCTCCTCTTAGCATGATAAAGAAGATTCAAAGAGAGTGAGATGCCAGCTCCTTTCATTCAGTCAGTAGCTTCAATCATTTCTGGACATTTTTCAAAGGCAAAAATCAATGAATATTGTAAATGCACAAACAGTAATTTCTCCGCATTGCAAGGTGCAATTCTGAAATTTTTTGCTTTTTCCTGCTCCTCTTAGCATGATAAAGAAGATTCAAAGAGAGTGAGATGCCAGCTCCTTTCATTCAGTCAGTAGCTTCAATCATTTCTGGACGTTTTTCAATGGCAAAAATCAATGAATATTGTAAATGCACAAACAGTAATTTCTCCGCATTGCAAGGTGCAATTCTGAAATTTTTTGCTTTTTCCTGCTCCTCTTAGCATGATAAAGAAGATTCAAAGAGAGTGAGATGCCAGCTCCTTTCATTCAGTCAGTAGCTTCAATCATTTCTGGACGTTTTTCAATGGCAAAAATCAATGAATATTGTAAATGCACAAACAGTAATTTCTCCGCATTGCAATGTGCAATTCTGAAATTTTTTGCTTTTTCCTGCTCCTCTTAGCATGATAAAGAAGATTCAAAGAGATTGAGATGCCAGCTCCTTTCATTCAGTCAGTAGCTTCAAACATTTCTGGTACATGAATAACATGATGTTTTTCAATGGCAAAAATCAATGAATATTGTAAATGCACAAACAGTAATTTCTCCGCATTGCAAGGTGCAATTCTGAAATTTTTTGCTTTTTCCTGCTCCTCTTAGCATGATAAAGAAGATTCAAAGAGAGTGAAATGCCAGCTCCTTTCGTTCAGTCAGTAGCTTCAATCATTTCTGGACGTTTTTCAATGGCAAAAATCATTGAATATTATAAATGCACAAACAGTAATTTCTCCGCATTGCAAGGTGCAATTCTGAAATTTTTTACTTTTTCCTGCTCCTCTTAGCATGATAAAGAAGATTCAAAGAGAGTGAGATGCCAGCTCCTTTCATTCAGTCAGTAGCTTCAATCATTTCTGGTATATGAATAACATGATGTTTTTCAATGGCAAAAATCAATGAATATTGTAAATGCACAAACAGTAATTTCTCCGCATTGCAAGGTGCAATTCTGAAATTTTTTGCTTTTTCCTGCTCCTCTTAGCATGATAAAGAAGATTCAAAGAGAGTGAGATGCCAGCTCCTTTCATTCAGTCAGTAGCTTCAATCATTTCTGGACGTTTTTCAATGGCAAAAATCAATGAATATTGTAAATGCACAAACAGTAATTTCTCCGCATTGCAAGGTGCAATTCTGAAATTTTTTGCTTTTTCCTGCTCCTCTTAGCATGATAAACAAGATTCAAAGAGAGTGAGATGCCAGCTCCTTTCATTCAGTCAGTAGCTTCAATCATTTCTGGACGTTTTTCAATGGCAAAAATCAATGAATATTGTAAATGCACAAACAGTAATTTCTCCGCATTGCAAGGTGCAATTCTGAAATTTTTTGCTTTTTCCTGCTCCTCTAAGCATGATAAAGAAGATTCAAAGAGAGTGAGATGCCAGATCCTTTCCTTCAGTCAGTAGCTTCAATCATTTCTGGTATATGAATAACATGATGTTTTTCAATGGCAAAAATCAATGAATTTTGTAAATGCACAAACAGTAATTTCTCCGCATTGCAAGGCGCAATTCTGAAATTTTTTGCTTTTTCCTGCTCCTCTTAGCATGATAAAGAAGATTCAAAGAGAGTGAGATGCCAGCTCCTTTCATTCAGTCAGTAGCTTCAATCATTTCTGGACATTTTTCAATGGCAAAAATCAATGAATATTGTAAATGCACAAACAGTAATTTCTCCGCATTGCAAGGTGCAATTCTGAAATTTTTTGCTTTTTCCTGCTCCTCTTAGCATGATAAAGAAGATTCATAGAGAGTGAGATGCCAGCTCCTTTCATTCAGTCAGTAGCTTCAATCATTTCTGGACGTTTTTCAATGGCAAAAATCAATGAATATTGTAAATGCACAAACAGTAATTTCTCCGCATTGCAAGGTGCAATTCTGAAATTTTTTGCTTTTTCCTGCTCCTCTTAGCATGATAAAGAAGATTCAAAGAGAGTGAGATGCCAGCTCCTTTCATTCAGTCAGTACCTTCAATCATTTCTGGACGTTTTTCAATGGCAAAAATCAATGAATATTGTAAATGCACAAACAGTAATTTCTCCGCATTGCAAGGTGCAATTCTGAAATTTTTTGCTTTTTCCTGCTCCTCTTAGCATGATAAAGAAGATTCAAAGAGAGTGAGATGCCAGCTCCTTTCATTCAGTCAGTAGCTTCAATCATTTCTGGTATATGAATAACATGATGTTTTTCAATCGCAAAAATCAATGAATATTGTAAATGCACAAACAGTAATTTCTCCGCATTGCAAGGTGCAATTCTGAAATTTTTTGCTTTTTCCTGCTCCTCTTAGCATGATAAAGAAGATTCAAAGAGAGTGAGATGCCAGCTCCTTTCATTCAGTCAGTAGCTTCAATCATTTCTGGACGTTTTTCAATGGCAAAAATCAATGAATATTGTAAATGCACAAACAGTAATTTCTCCGCATTGCAAGGTGCAATTCTGAAATTTTTTGCTTTTTCCTGCTCCTCTATGCATGATAAAGAAGATTCAAAGAGAGTGAGATGCCAGATCCTTTCCTTCAGTCAGTAGCTTCAATCATTTCTGGTATATGAATAACATGATGTTTTTCAATGGCAAAAATCAATGAATTTTGTAAATGCACAAACAGTAATTTCTCCGCATTGCAAGGCGCAATTCTGAAATTTTTTGCTTTTTCCTGCTCCTCTTAGCATGATAAAGAAGATTCAAAGAGAGTGAGATGCCAGCTCCTTTCATTCAGTCAGTAGCTTCAATCATTTCTGGACATTTTTCAATGGCAAAAATCAATGAATATTGTAAATGCACAAACAGTAATTTCTCCGCATTGCAAGGTGCAATTCTGAAATTTTTTGCTTTTTCCTGCTCCTCTTAGCATGATAAAGAAGATTCAAAGAGAGTGAGATGCCAGCTCCTTTCATTCAGTCAGTAGCTTCAATCATTTCTGGACGTTTTTCAATGGCAAAAATCAATGAATATTGTAAATGCACAAACAGTAATTTCTCCGCATTGCAAGGTGCAATTCTGAAATTTTTTGCTTTTTCCTGCTCCTCTTAGCATGATAAAGAAGATTCAAAGAGAGTGAGATGCCAGCTCCTTTCATTCAGTCAGTACCTTCAATCATTTCTGGACGTTTTTCAATGGCAAAAATCAATGAATATTGTAAATGCACAAACAGTAATTTCTCCGCATTGCAAGGTGCAATTCTGAAATTTTTTGCTTTTTCCTGCTCCTCTTAGCATGATAAAGAAGATTCATAGAGAGTGAGATGCCAGCTCCTTTCATTCAGTCAGTAGCTTCAATCATTTCTGGACGTTTTTCAATGGCAAAAATCAATGAATATTGTAAATGCACAAACTGTAATTTCTCCGCATTGCAAGGTGCAATTCTGAAATTTTTTGCTTTTTCCTGCTCCTCTTAGCATGATAAAGAAGATTCAAAGAGAGTGAGATGCCAGCTCCTTTCATTCAGTCAGTAGCTTCAATCATTTCTGGTATATGAATAACATGATGTTTTTCAATAGCAAAAATCAATGAATATTGTAAATGCACAAACAGTAATTTCTCCGCATTGCAAGGTGCAATTCTGAAATTTTTTGCTTTTTCCTGCTCCTCTTAGCATGATAAAGAAGATTCAAAGAGAGTGAGATGCCAGCTCCTTTCATTCAGTCAGTAGCTTCAATTATTTCTGGACATTTTTCAATGGCAAAAATCAATGAATATTGTAAATGCACAAACAGTAATTTCTCCGCATTGCAAGGTGCAATTCTGAAATTTTTTACTTTTTCCTGCTCCTCTTAGCATGATAAAGAAGATTCAAAGAGAGTGAGATGCCAGCTCCTTTCATTCAGTCAGTAGCTTCAATCATTTCTGGTATATGAATAACATGATGTTTTTCAATCGCAAAAATCAATGAATATTGTAAATGCACAAACAGTAATTTCTCCGCATTGCAAGGTGCAATTCTGAAATTTTTTGCTTTTTCCTGCTCCTCTTAGCATGATAAAGAAGATTCAAAGAGAGTGAGATGCCAGCTCCTTTCATTCAGTCAGTAGCTTCAATCATTTCTGGACGTTTTTCAATGGCAAAAATCATTGAATATTGTAAATGCACAATCAGTAATTTCTCCGCATTGCAAGGTGCAATTCTGAAATTTTTTACTTTTTCCTGCTCCTCTTAGCATGATAAAGAAGATTCAAAGAGAGTGAGATGCCAGCTCCTTTCATTCAGTCAGTAGCTTCAATCATTTCTGGTATATGAATAACATGATGTTTTTCAATCGCAAAAATCAATGAATATTGTAAATGCACAAACAGTAATTTCTCCGCATTGCAAGGTGCAATTCTGAAATTTTTTGCTTTTTCCTGCTCCTCTTAGCATGATAAAGAAGATTCAAAGAGAGTGAGATGCCAGCTCCTTTCATTCAGTCAGTAGCTTCAATCATTTCTGGACGTTTTTCAATGGCAAAAACGAATGAATATTGTAAATGCACAAACAGTAATTTCTCCGCATTGCAAGGTGCAATTCTGAAACTTTTTGCTTTTTCCTGCTCCTCTTAGCATGATAAAGAAGATTCAAAGAGAGTGAGATGCCAGATCCTTTCCTTCAGTCAGTAGCTTCAATCATTTCTGGTATATGAATAACATGATGTTTTTCAATGGCAAAAATCAATGAATTTTGTAAATGCACAAACAGTAATTTCTCCGCATTGCAAGGCGCAATTCTGAAATTTTTTGCTTTTTCCTGCTCTTCTTAGCATGATAAAGAAGATTCAAAGAGAGTGAGATGCCAGCTCCTTTCATTCAGTCAGTAGCTTCAATCATTTCTGGACATTTTTCAATGGCAAAAATCAATGAATATTGTAAATGCACAAACAGTAATTTCTCCGCATTGCAAGGTGCAATTCTGAAATTTTTTGCTTTTTCCTGCTCCTCTTAGCATGATAAAGAAGATTCAAAGAGAGTGAGATGCCAGCTCCTTTCATTCAGTCAGTAGCTTCAATCATTTATGGACGTTTTTCAATGGCAAAAATCAATGAATATTGTAAATGCACAAACAGTAATTCCTCCGCATTGCAAGGTGCAATTCTGAAATTTTTTGCTTTTTCCTGCTCCTCTTAGCATGATAAAGAAGATTCAAAGAGAGTGAGATGCCAGCTCCTTTCATTCAGTCAGTAGCTTCAATCATTTCTGGACGTTTTTCAATGGCAAAAATCAATGAATATTGTAAATGCACAAACAGTAATTTCTCCGCATTGCAAGGTGCAATTCTGAAATTTTTTGCTTTTTCCTGCTCCTCTTAGCATGATAAAGAAGATTCAAAGAGAGTGAGATGCCAGATCCTTTCCTTCAGTCAGTAGCTTCAATCATTTCTGGTATATGAATAACATGATGTTTTTCAATGGCAAAAATCAATGAATTTTGTAAATGCACAAACAGTAATTTCTCCGCATTGCAAGGCGCAATTCTGAAATTTTTTGCTTTTTCCTGCTCCTCTTAGCATGATAAAGAAGATTCAAAGAGAGTGAGATGCCAGCTCCTTTCATTCAGTCAGTAGCTTCAATCATTTCTGGACATTTTTCAATGGCAAAAATCAATGAATATTGTAAATGCACAAACAGTAATTTCTCCGCATTGCAAGGTGCAATTCTGAAATTTTTTGCTTTTTCCTGCTCCTCTTAGCATGATAAAGAAGATTCAAAGAGAGTGAGATGCCAGCTCCTTTCATTCAGTCAGTAGCTTCAATCATTTCTGGACGTTTTTCAATGGCAAAAATCAATGAATATTGTAAATGCACAAACAGTAATTTCTCCGCATTGCAAGGTGCAATTCTGAAATTTTTTGCTTTTTCCTGCTCCTCTTAGCATGATAAAGAAGATTCAAAGAGAGTGAGATGCCAGCTCCTTTCATTCAGTCAGTAGCTTCAATCATTTATGGACGTTTTTCAATGGCAAAAATCAATGAATATTGTAAATGCACAAACAGTAATTTCTCCGCATTGCAAGGTGCAATTCTGAAATTTTTTGCTTTTTCCTGCTTCTCTTAGCATGATAAAGAAGATTCAAAGAGAGTGAGATGCCAGCTCCTTTCATTCAGTCAGTAGCTTCAATCATTTCTGGACGTTTTTCAATGGCAAAAATCAATGAATATTGTAAATGCACAAACAGTAATTTCTCCGCATTGCAAGGTGCAATTCTGAAATTTTTTGCTTTTTCCTGCTCCTCTTAGCATGATAAAGAAGATTCAAAGAGAGTGAGATGCCAGATCCTTTCCTTCAGTCAGTAGCTTCAATCATTTCTGGTATATGAATAACATGATGTTTTTCAATGGCAAAAATCAATGAATTTTGTAAATGCACAAACAGTAATTTCTCCGCATTGCAAGGCGCAATTCTGAAATTTTTAGCTTTTTCCTGCTCCTCTTAGCATGATAAAGAAGATTCAAAGAGAGTGAGATGCCAGCTCCTTTCATTCAGTCAGTAGCTTCAATCATTTCTGGACATTTTTCAATGGCAAAAATCAATGAATATTGTAAATGCACAAACAGTAATTTCTCCGCATTGCAAGGTGCAATTCTGAAATTTTTTGCTTTTTCCTGCTCCTCTTAGCATGATAAAGAAGATTCAAAGAGAGTGAGATGCCAGCTCCTTTCATTCAGTCAGTAGCTTCAATCATTTCTGGACGTTTTTCAATGGCAAAAATCAATGAATATTGTAAATGCACAAACAGTAATTTCTCCGCATTGCAAGGTGCAATTCTGAAATTTTTTGCTTTTTCCTGCTCCTCTTAGCATGATAAAGAAGATTCAAAGAGAGTGAGATGCCAGCTCCTTTCATTCAGTCAGTAGCTTCAAACATTTCTGGTATATGAATAACATGATGTTTTTCAATGGCAAAAATCAATGAATTTTGTAAATGCACAAACAGTAATTTCTCCGCATTGCAAGGCGCAATTCTGAAATTTTTAGCTTTTTCCTGCTCCTCTTAGCATGATAAAGAAGATTCAAAGAGAGTGAGATGCCAGCTCCTTTCATTCAGTCAGTAGCTTCAATCATTTCTGGACATTTTTCAATGGCAAAAATCAATGAATATTGTAAATGCACAAACAGTAATTTCTCCGCATTGCAAGGTGCAATTCTGAAATTTTTTGCTTTTTCCTGCTCCTCTTAGCATGATAAAGAAGATTCAAAGAGAGTGAGATGCCAGCTCCTTTCATTCAGTCAGTAGCTTCAATCATTTCTGGACGTTTTTCAATGGCAAAAATCAATGAATATTGTAAATGCACAAACAGTAATTTCTCCGCATTGCAATGTGCAATTCTGAAATTTTTTGCTTTTTCCTGCTCCTCTTAGCATGATAAAGAAGATTCAAAGAGAGTGAGATGCCAGCTCCTTTCATTCAGTCAGTAGCTTCAAACATTTCTGGTACATGAATAACATGATGTTTTTCAATGGCAAAAATCAATGAATATTGTAAATGCACAAACAGTAATTTCTCCGCATTGCAAGGTGCAATTCTGAAATTTTTTGCTTTTTCCTGCTCCTCTTAGCATGATAAAGAAGATTCAAAGAGAGTGAGATGCCAGCTCCTTTCGTTCAGTCAGTAGCTTCAATCATTTCTGGACGTTTTTCAATGGCAAAAATCATTGAATATTATAAATGCACAAACAGTAATTTCTCCGCATTGCAAGGTGCAATTCTGAAATTTTTTACTTTTTCCTGCTCCTCTTAGCATGATAAAGAAGATTCAAAGAGAGTGAGATGCCAGCTCCTTTCATTCAGTCAGTAGCTTCAATCATTTCTGGTATATGAATAACATGATGTTTTTCAATGGCAAAAATCAATGAATATTGTAAATGCACAAACAGTAATTTCTCCGCTTTGCAAGGTGCAATTCTGAAATTTTTTGCTTTTTCCTGCTCCTCTTAGCATGATAAAGAAGATTCAAAGAGAGTGAGATGCCAGCTCCTTTCATTCAGTCAGTAGCTTCAATCATTTCTGGACGTTTTTCAATGGCAAAAATCAATGAATATTGTAAATGCACAAACAGTAATTTCTCCGCATTGCAAGGTGCAATTCTGAAATTTTTTGCTTTTTCCTGCTCCTCTTAGCATGATAAACAAGATTCAAAGAGAGTGAGATGCCAGCTCCTTTCATTCAGTCAGTAGCTTCAATCATTTCTGGACGTTTTTCAATGGCAAAAATCATTGAATATTGTAAATGCACAAACAGTAATTTCTCCGCATTGCAAGGTGCAATTCTGAAATTTTTTACTTTTTCCTGCTCCTCTTAGCATGATAAAGAAGATTCAAAGAGAGTGAGATGCCAGCTCCTTTCATTCAGTCAGTAGCTTCAATCATTTCTGGTATATGAATAACATGATGTTTTTCAATGGCAAAAATCAATGAATATTGTAAATGCACAAACAGTAATTTCTCCGCTTTGCAAGGTGCAATTCTGAAATTTTTTGCTTTTTCCTGCTCCTCTTAGCATGATAAAGAAGATTCAAAGAGAGTGAGATGCCAGCTCCTTTCATTCAGTCAGTAGCTTCAATCATTTCTGGACGTTTTTCAATGGCAAAAATCAATGAATATTGTAAATGCACAAACAGTAATTTCTCCGCATTGCAAGGTGCAATTCTGAAATTTTTTGCTTTTTCCTGCTCCTCTTAGCATGATAAACAAGATTCAAAGAGAGTGAGATGCCAGCTCCTTTCATTCAGTCAGTAGCTTCAATCATTTCTGGACGTTTTTCAATGGCAAAAATCATTGAATATTGTAAATGCACAAACAGTAATTTCTCCGCATTGCAAGGTGCAATTCTGAAATTTTTTACTTTTTCCTGCTCCTCTTAGCATGATAAAGAAGATTCAAAGAGAGTGAGATGCCAGTTCCTTTCATTCAGTCAGTAGCTTCAATCATTTCTGGTATATGAATATCATGATGTTTTTCAATCGCAAAAATCAATGAATATTGTAAATGCACAAACAGTAATTTCTCCGCATTGCAAGGTGCAATTCTGAAATTTTTTGCTTTTTCCTGCTCCTCTTAGCATGATAAAGAAGATTCAAAGAGAGTGAGATGCCAGCTCCTTTCATTCAGTCAGTAGCTTCAATCATTTCTGGACGTTTTTCAATGGCAAAAATCAATGAATATTGTAAATGCACAAACAGTAATTTCTCCGCATTGCAAGGTGCAATTCTGAAATTTTTTACTTTTTCCTGCTCCTCTTAGCATGATAAAGAAGATTCAAAGAGAGTGAGATGCCAGTTCCTTTCATTCAGTCAGTAGCTTCAATCATTTCTGGTATATGAATATCATGATGTTTTTCAATCGCAAAAATCAATGAATATTGTAAATGCACAAACAGTAATTTCTCCGCATTGCAAGGTGCAATTCTGAAATTTTTTGCTTTTTCCTGCTCCTCTTAGCATGATAAAGAAGATTCAAAGAGAGTGAGATGCCAGCTCCTTTCATTCAGTCAGTAGCTTCAATCATTTCTGGACGTTTTTCAATGGCAAAAATCAATGAATATTGTAAATGCACAAACAGTAATTTCTCCGCATTGCAAGGTGCAATTCTGAAATTTTTTGCTTTTTCCTGCTCCTCTAAGCATGACAAAGAAGATTCAAAGAGAGTGAGATGCCAGATCCTTTCCTTCAGTCAGTAGCTTCAATCATTTCTGGTATATGAATAACATGATGTTTTTCAATGGCAAAAATCAATGAATATTGTAAATGCACAAACAGTAATTTCTCCGCATTGCAAGGTGCAATTCTGAAATTTTTTGCTTTTTCCTGCTCCTCTTAGCATGATAAAGAAGATTCAAAGAGAGTGAGATGCCAGCTCCTTTCATTCAGTCAGTAGCTTCAATCATTTATGGACGTTTTTCAATGGCAAAAATCAATGAATATTGTAAATGCACAAACAGTAATTTCTCCGCATTGCAAGGTGCAATTCTGAAATTTTTTGCTTTTTCCTGCTCCTCTTAGCATGATAAAGAAGATTCAAAGAGAGTGAGATGCCAGCTCCTTTCATTCAGTCAGTAGCTTCAATCATTTCTGGACGTTTTTCAATGGCAAAAATCAATGAATATTGTAAATGCACAAACAGTAATTTCTCCGCATTGCAAGGTGCAATTCTGAAATTTTTTGCTTTTTCCTGCTCCTCTTAGCATGATAAAGAAGATTCAAAGAGAGTGAGATGCCAGATCCTTTCCTTCAGTCAGTAGCTTCAATCATTTCTGGTATATGAATAACATGATGTTTTTCAATGGCAAAAATCAATGAATTTTGTAAATGCACAAACAGTAATTTCTCCGCATTGCAAGGCGCAAATCTGAAATTTTTTGCTTTTTCCTGCTCCTCTTAGCATGATAAAGAAGATTCAAAGAGAGTGAGATGCCAGCTCCTTTCATTCAGTCAGTAGCTTCAATCATTTCTGGACATTTTTCAATGGCAAAAATCAATGAATATTGTAAATGCACAAACAGTAATTTCTCCGCATTGCAAGGTGCAATTCTGAAATTTTTTGCTTTTTCCTGCTCCTCTTAGCATGATAAAGAAGATTCAAAGAGAGTGAGATGCCAGCTCCTTTCATTCAGTCAGTAGCTTCAATCATTTCTGGACGTTTTTCAATGGCAAAAATCAATGAATATTGTAAATGCACAAACAGTAATTTCTCCGCATTGCAAGGTGCAATTCTGAAATTTTTTGCTTTTTCCTGCTCCTCTTAGCATGATAAAGAAGATTCAAAGAGAGTGAGATGCCAGCTCCTTTCATTCAGTCAGTAGCTTCAATCATTTCTGGACGTTTTTCAATGGCAAAAATCAATGAATATTGTAAATGCACAAACAGTAATTTCTCCGCATTGCAATGTGCAATTCTGAAATTTTTTGCTTTTTCCTGCTCCTCTTAGCATGATAAAGAAGATTCAAAGAGAGTGAGATGCCAGCTCCTTTCATTCAGTCAGTAGCTTCAAACATTTCTGGTACATGAATAACATGATGTTTTTCAATGGCAAAAATCAATGAATATTGTAAATGCACAAACAGTAATTTCTCCGCATTGCAAGGTGCAATTCTGAAATTTTTTGCTTTTTCCTGCTCCTCTTAGCATGATAAAGAAGATTCAAAGAGAGTGAGATGCCAGCTCCTTTCGTTCAGTCAGTAGCTTCAATCATTTCTGGACGTTTTTCAATGGCAAAAATCATTGAATATTATAAATGCACAAACAGTAATTTCTCCGCATTGCAAGGTGCAATTCTGAAATTTTTTACTTTTTCCTGCTCCTCTTAGCATGATAAAGAAGATTCAAAGAGATTGAGATGCCAGCTCCTTTCATTCAGTCAGTAGCTTCAATCATTTCTGGTATATGAATAACATGATGTTTTTCAATAGCAAAAATCAATGAATATTGTAAATGCACAAACAGTAATTTCTCCGCATTGCAAGGTGCAATTCTGAAATTTTTTGCTTTTTCCTGCTCCTCTTAGCATGATAAAGAAGATTCAAAGAGAGTGAGATGCCAGCTCCTTTCATTCAGTCAGTAGCTTCAATCATTTCTGGACGTTTTTCAATGGCAAAAATCAATGAATATTGTAAATGCACAAACAGTAATTTCTTCGCATTGCAAGGTGCAATTCTGAAATTTTTTGCTTTTTCCTGCTCCTCTTAGCATGATAAACAAGATTCAAAGAGAGTGAGATGCCAGCTCCTTTCATTCAGTCAGTAGCTTCAATCATTTCTGGACGTTTTTCAATGGCAAAAATCATTGAATATTGTAAATGCACAAACAGTAATTTCTCCGCATTGCAAGGTGCAATTCTGAAATTTTTTACTTTTTCCTGCTCCTCTTAGCATGATAAAGAAGATTCAAAGAGAGTGAGATGCCAGCTCCTTTCATTCAGTCAGTAGCTTCAATCATTTCTGGTATATGAATAACATGATGTTTTTCAATCGCAAAAATCAATGAATATTGTAAATGCACAAACAGTAATTTCTCCGCATTGCAAGGTGCAATTCTGAAATTTTTTGCTTTTTCCTGCTCCTCTTAGCATGATAAAGAAGATTCAAAGAGAGTGAGATGCCAGCTCCTTTCATTCAGTCAGTAGCTTCAATCATTTCTGGACGTTTTTCAATGGCAAAAATCAATGAATATTGTAAATGCACAAACAGTAATTTCTCCGCATTGCAAGGTGCAATTCTGAAATTTTTTGCTTTTTCCTGCTCCTCTAAGCATGATAAAGAAGATTCAAAGAGAGTGAGATGCCAGATCCTTTCCTTCAGTCAGTAGCTTCAATCATTTCTGGTATATGACTAACATGATGTTTTTCAATGGCAAAAATCAATGAATTTTGTAAATGCACAAACAGTAATTTCTCCGCATTGCAAGGCGCAATTCTGAAATTTTTTGCTTTTTCCTGCTCCTCTTAGCATGATAAAGAAGATTCAAAGAGAGTGAGATGCCAGCTCCTTTCATTCAGTCAGTAGCTTCAATCATTTCTGGACATTTTTCAATGGCAAAAATCAATGAATATTGTAAATGCACAAACAGTAATTTCTCCGCATTGCAAGGTGCAATTCTGAAATTTTTTGCTTTTTCCTGCTCCACTTAGCATGATAAAGAAGATTCAAAGAGAGTGAGATGCCAGCTCCTTTCATTCAGTCAGTAGCTTCAATCATTTATGGACGTTTTTCAATGGCAAAAATCAATGAATATTGTAAATGCACAAACAGTAATTTCTCCGCATTGCAAGGTGCAATTCTGAAATTTTTTGCTTTTTCCTGCTCCTCTTAGCATGATAAAGAAGATTCAAAGAGAGTGAGATGCCAGCTCCTTTCATTCAGTCAGTAGCTTCAATCATTTCTGGACGTTTTTCAATGGCAAAAATCAATGAATATTGTAAATGCACAAACAGTAATTTCTCCGCATTGCAAGGTGCAATTCTGAAATTTTTTGCTTTTTCCTGCTCCTCTTAGCATGATAAAGAAGATTCAAAGAGAGTGAGATGCCAGATCCTTTCCTTCAGTCAGTAGCTTCAATCATTTCTGGTATATGAATAACATGATGTTTTTCAATGGCAAAAATCAATGAATTTTGTAAATGCACAAACAGTAATTTCTCCGCATTGCAAGGCGCAAATCTGAAATTTTTTGCTTTTTCCTGCTCCTCTTAGCATGATAAAGAAGATTCAAAGAGAGTGAGATGCCAGCTCCTTTCATTCAGTCAGTAGCTTCAATCATTTCTGGACATTTTTCAATGGCAAAAATCAATGAATATTGTAAATGCACAAACAGTAATTTCTCCGCATTGCAAGGTGCAATTCTGAAATTTTTTGCTTTTTCCTGCTCCTCTTAGCATGATAAAGAAGATTCAAAGAGAGTGAGATGCCAGCTCCTTTCATTCAGTCAGTAGCTTCAATCATTTCTGGACGTTTTTCAATGGCAAAAATCAATGAATATTGTAAATGCACAAACAGTAATTTCTCCGCATTGCAAGGTGCAATTCTGAAATTTTTTGCTTTTTCCTGCTCCTCTTAGCATGATAAAGAAGATTCAAAGAGAGTGAGATGCCAGCTCCTTTCATTCAGTCAGTAGCTTCAATCATTTCTGGACGTTTTTCAATGGCAAAAATCAATGAATATTGTAAATGCACAAACAGTAATTTCTCCGCATTGCAATGTGTAATTCTGAAATTTTTTGCTTTTTACTGCTCCTCTTAGCATGATAAAGAAGATTCAAAGAGAGTGAGATGCCAGCTCCTTTCATTCAGTCAGTAGCTTCAAACATTTCTGGTACATGAATAACATGATGTTTTTCAATGGCAAAAATCAATGAATATTGTAAATGCACAAACAGTAATTTCTCCGCATTCCAAGGTGCAATTCTGAAATTTTTTGCTTTTTCCTGCTCCTCTTAGCATGATAAAGAAGATTCAAAGAGAGTGAGATGCCAGCTCCTTTCGTTCAGTCAGTAGCTTCAATCATTTCTGGACGTTTTTCAATGGCAAAAATCATTGAATATTATAAATGCACAAACAGTAATTTCTCCGCATTGCAAGGTGCAATTCTGAAATTTTTTACTTTTTCCTGCTCCTCTTAGCATGATAAAGAAGATTCAAAGAGATTGAGATGCCAGCTCCTTTCATTCAGTCAGTAGCTTCAATCATTTCTGGTATATGAATAACATGATGTTTTTCAATAGCAAAAATCAATGAATATTGTAAATGCACAAACAGTAATTTCTCCGCATTGCAAGGTGCAATTCTGAAATTTTTTGCTTTTTCCTGCTCCTCTTAGCATGATAAAGAAGATTCAAAGAGAGTGAGATGCCAGCTCCTTTCATTCAGTCAGTAGCTTCAATCATTTCTGGACGTTTTTCAATGGCAAAAATCAATGAATATTGTAAATGCACAAACAGTAATTTCTCCGCATTGCAAGGTGCAATTCTGAAATTTTTTGCTTTTTCCTGCTCCTCTTAGCATGATAAACAAGATTCAAAGAGAGTGAGATGCCAGCTCCTTTCATTCAGTCAGTAGCTTCAATCATTTCTGGACGTTTTTCAATGGCAAAAATCATTGAATATTGTAAATGCACAAACAGTAATTTCTCCGCATTGCAAGGTGCAATTCTGAAATTTTTTACTTTTTCCTGCTCCTCTTAGCATGATAAAGAAGATTCAAAGAGAGTGAGATGCCAGCTCCTTTCATTCAGTCAGTAGCTTCAATCATTTCTGGTATATGAATAACATGATGTTTTTCAATCGCAAAAATCAATGAATATTGTAAATGCACAAACAGTAATTTCTCCGCATTGCAAGGTGCAATTCTGAAATTTTTTGCTTTTTCCTGCTCCTCTTAGCATGATAAAGAAGATTCAAAGAGAGTGAGATGCCAGCTCCTTTCATTCAGTCAGTAGCTTCAATCATTTCTGGACGTTTTTCAATGGCAAAAATCAATGAATATTGTAAATGCACAAACAGTAATTTCTCCGCATTGCAAGGTGCAATTCTGAAATTTTTTGCTTTTTCCTGCTCCTCTAAGCATGATAAAGAAGATTCAAAGAGAGTGAGATGCCAGATCCTTTCCTTCAGTCAATAGCTTCAATCATTTCTGGTATATGAATAACATGATGTTTTTCAATGGCAAAAATCAATGAATTTTGTAAATGCACAAACAGTAATTTCTCCGCATTGCAAGGCGCAATTCTGAAATTTTTTGCTTTTTCCTGCTCCTCTTAGCATGATAAAGAAGATTCAAAGAGAGTGAGATGCCAGCTCCTTTCATTCAGTCAGTAGCTTCAATCATTTCTGGACATTTTTCAATGGCAAAAATCAATGAATATTGTAAATGCACAAACAGTAATTTCTCCGCATTGCAAGGTGCAATTCTGAAATTTTTTGCTTTTTCCTGCTCCTCTTAGCATGATAAAGAAGATTCAAAGAGAGTGAGATGCCAGCTCCTTTCATTCAGTCAGTAGCTTCAATCATTTCTGGACGTTTTTCAATGGCAAAAATCAATGAATATTGTAAATGCACAAACAGTAATTTCTCCGCATTGCAAGGTGCAATTCTGAAATTTTTTGCTTTTTCCTGCTCCTCTTAGCATGATAAAGAAGATTCAAAGAGAGTGAGATGCCAGCTCCTTTTATTCAGTCAGTACCTTCAATTATTTCTGGACCTTTTTCAATGGCAAAAATCAATGAATATTGTAAATGCACAAACAGTAATTTCTCCGCATTGCAAGGTGCAATTCTGAAATTTTTTGCTTTTTCCTGCTCCTCTTAGCATGATAAAGAAGATTCAAAGAGAGTGAGATGCCAGCTCCTTTCATTCAGTCAGTAGCTTCAATCATTTCTGGACGTTTTTCAATGGCAAAAATCAATGAATATTGTAAATGCACAAACTGTAATTTCTCCGCATTGCAAGGTGCAATTCTGAAATTTTTTGCTTTTTCCTGCTCCTCTTAGCATGATAAAGAAGATTCAAAGAGAGTGAGATGCCAGCTCCTTTCATTCAGTCAGTAGCTTCAATCATTTCTGGTATATGAATAACATGATGTTTTTCAATAGCAAAAATCAATGAATATTGTAAATGCACAAACAGTAATTTCTCCGCATTGCAAGGTGCAATTCTGAAATTTTTTGCTTTTTCCTGCTCCTCTTAGCATGATAAAGAAGATTCAAAGAGAGTGAGATGCCAGCTCCTTTCATTCAGTCAGTAGCTTCAATCATTTCTGGACGTTTTTCAATGGCAAAAATCAATGAATATTGTAAATGCACAAACAGTAATTTCTCCGCATTGCAAGGTGCAATTCTGAAATTTTTTGCTTTTTCCTGCTCCTCTAAGCATGATAAAGAAGATTCAAAGAGAGTGAGATGCCATATCCTTTCCTTCAGTCAGTAGCTTCAATCATTTCTGGTATATGAATAACATGATGTTTTTAAATGGCAAAAATCAATGAATTTTGTAAATGCACAAACAGTAATTTCTCCGCATTGCAAGGCGCAATTCTGAAATTTTTTGCTTTTTCCTGCTCCTCTTAGCATGATAAAGAAGATTCAAAGAGAGTGAGATGCCAGCTCCTTTCATTCAGTCAGTAGCTTCAATCATTTCTGGACATTTTTCAATGGCAAAAATCAATGAATATTGTAAATGCACAAACAGTAATTTCTCCGCATTGCAAGGTGCAATTCTGAAATTTTTTGCTTTTTCCTGCTCCTCTTAGCATGATAAAGAAGATTCAAAGAGAGTGAGATGCCAGCTCCTTTCATTCAGTCAGTAGCTTCAATCATTTCTGGACGTTTTTCAATGGCAAAAATCAATGAATATTGTAAATGCACAAACTGTAATTTCTCCGCATTGCAAGGTGCAATTCTGAAATTTTTTGCTTTATCCTGCTCCTCTTAGCATGATAAAGAAGATTCAAAGAGAGTGAGATGCCAGCTCCTTTCATTCAGTCAGTAGCTTCAATCATTTCTGGTATATGAATAACATGATGTTTTTAAATAGCAAAAATCAATGAATATTGTAAATGCACAAACAGTAATTTCTCCGCATTGCAAGGTGCAATTCTGAAATTTTTTGCTTTTTCCTGCTCCTCTTAGCATGATAAAGAAGATTCAAAGAGAGTGAGATGCCAGCTCCTTTCATTCAGTCAGTAGCTTCAATCATTTCTGGACGTTTTTCAATGGCAAAAATCAATGAATATTGTAAATGCACAAACAGTAATTTCTCCGCATTGCAAGGTGCAATTCTGAAATTTTTTGCTTTTTCCTGCTCCTCTTAGCATGATAAACAAGATTCAAAGAGAGTGAGATGCCAGCTCCTTTCATTCAGTCAGTAGCTTCAATCATTTCTGGACGTTTTTCAATGGCAAAAATCATTGAATATTGTAAATGCACAAACAGTAATTTCTCCGCATTGCAAGGTGCAATTCTGAAATTTTTTACTTTTTCCTGCTCCTCTTAGCATGATAAAGAAGATTCAAAGAGAGTGAGATGCCAGCTCCTTTCATTCAGTCAGTAGCTTCAATCATTTCTGGTATATGAATAACATGATGTTTTTCAATCGCAAAAATCAATGAATATTGTAAATGCACAAACAGTAATTTCTCCGCATTGCAAGGTGCAATTCTGAAATTTTTTGCTTTTTCCTGCTCCTCTTAGCATGATAAAGAAGATTCAAAGAGAGTGAGATGCCAGCTCCTTTCATTCAGTCAGTAGCTTCAATCATTTCTGGACGTTTTTCAATGGCAAAAATCAATGAATATTGTAAATGCACAAACAGTAATTTCTCCGCATTGCAAGGTGCAATTCTGAAATTTTTTGCTTTTTCCTGCTCCTCTTAGCATGATAAAGAAGATTCAAAGAGAGTGAGATGCCAGAGCCTTTCCTTCAGTCAGTAGCTTCAATCATTTCTGGTATATGAATAACATGATGTTTTTCAATGGCAAAAATCAATGAATTTTGTAAATGCACAAACAGTAATTTCTCCGCATTGCAAGGCGCAATTCTGAAATTTTTTGCTTTTTCCTGCTCCTCTTAGCATGATAAAGAAGATTCAAAGAGAGTGAGATGCAAGCTCCTTTCATTCAGTCAGTAGCTTCAATCATTTCTGGACATTTTTCAATGGCAAAAATCAATGAATATTGTAAATGCACAAACAGTAATTTCTCCGCATTGCAAGGTGCAATTCTGAAATTTTTTGCTTTTTCCTGCTCCTCTTAGCATGATAAAGAAGATTCAAAGAGAGTGAGATGCCAGCTCCTTTCATTCAGTCAGTAGCTTCAATCATTTCTGGACGTTTTTCAATGGCAAAAATCAATGAATATTGTAAATGCACAAACAGTAATTTCTCCGCATTGCAAGGTGCAATTCTGAAATTTTTTGCTTTTTCCTGCTCCTCTTAGCATGATAAAGAAGATTCAAAGAGAGTGAGATGCCAGCTCCTTTCATTCAGTCAGTAGCTTCAATCATTTCTGGACGTTTTTCAATGGCAAAAATCAATGAATATTGTAAATGCACAAACAGTAATTTCTCCGCATTGCAAGGTGCAATTCTGAAATTTTTTGCTTTTTCCTGCTCCTCTTAGCATGATAAAGAAGATTCAAAGAGAGTGAGATGCCAGATCCTTTCCTTCAGTCAGTCGCTTCAATCATTTCTGGTATATGAATAACATGATGTTTTTCAATGGCAAAAATCAATGAATTTTGTAAATGCACAAACAGTAATTTCTCCGCATTGCAAGGCGCAATTCTGAAATTTTTTGCTTTTTCCTGCTCCTCTTAGCATGATAAAGAAGATTCAAAGAGAGTGAGATGCCAGCTCCTTTCATTCAGTCAGTAGCTTCAATCATTTCTGGACATTTTTCAATGGCAAAAATCAATGAATATTGTAAATGCACAAACAGTAATTTCTCCGCATTGCAAGGTGCAATTCTGAAATTTTTTGCTTTTTCCTGCTCCTCTTAGCATGATAAAGAAGATTCAAAGAGAGTGAGATGCCAGCTCCTTTCATTCAGTCAGTAGCTTCAATCATTTCTGGACGTTTTTCAATGGCAAAAATCAATGAATATTGTAAATGCACAAACAGTAATTTCTCCGCATTGCAAGGTGCAATTCTGAAATTTTTTGCTTTTTCCTGCTCCTCTTAGCATGATTAAGAAGATTCAAAGAGAGTGAGATGCCAGCTCCTTTCATTCAGTCAGTAGCTTCAATCATTTCTGGACGTTTTTCAATGGCAAAAATCAATGAATATTGTAAATGCACAAACAGTAATTTCTCCGCATTGCAATGTGCAATTCTGAAATTTTTTGCTTTTTCCTGCTCCTCTTAGCATGATAAAGAAGATTCAAAGAGAGTGAGATGCCAGCTCCTTTCATTCAGTCAGTAGCTTCAATCATTTCTGGACATTTTTCAATGGCAAAAATCAATGAATATTGTAAATGCACAAACAGTAATTTCTCCGCATTGCAAGGTGCAATTCTGAAATTTTTTGCTTTTTCCTGCTCCTCTTAGCATGATAAAGAAGATTCAAAGAGAGTGAGATGCCAGCTCCTTTCATTCAGTCAGTAGCTTCAATCATTTCTGGACGTTTTTCAATGACAAAAATCAATGAATATTGTAAATGCACAAACAGTAATTTCTCTGCATTGCAAGGTGCAATTCTGAAATTTTTTGCTTTTTCCTGCTCCTCTTAGCATGATAAAGAAGATTCAAAGAGAGTGAGATGCCAGATCCTTTCCTTCAGTCAGTAGCTTCAATCTTTTCTGGTATATGAATAACATGATGTTTTTCAATGGCAAAAATCAATGAATTTTGTAAATGCACAAACAGTTATTTCTCTGCATTGCAAGGCGCAATTCTGAAATTTTTTGCTTTTTCCTGCTCCTCTTAGCATGATAAAGAAGATTCAAAGAGAGTGAGATGCCAGCTCCTTTCATTCAGTCAGTAGCTTCAATCATTTCTGGACATTTTTCAATGGCAAAAATCAATGAATATTGTAAATGCACAAACAGTAATTTCTAAGCATTGCAAGGTGCAATTCTGAAATTTTTTGCTTTTTCCTGCTCCTCTTAGCATGATAAAGAAGATTCAAAGAGAGTGAGATGCCAGCTCCTTTCATTCAGTCAGTAGCTTCAATCATTTCTGGACGTTTTTCAATGGCAAAAATCAATGAATATTGTAAATGCACAAACAGTAATTTCTCCGCATTGCAAGGTGCAATTCTGAAATTTTTTGCTTTTTCCTGCTCCTCTTAGCATGATAAAGAAGATTCAAAGAGAGTGAGATGCCAGCTCCTTTCATTCAGTCAGTAGCTTCAATCATTTCTGGACGTTTTTCAATGGCAAAAATCAATGAATATTGTAAATGCACAAACAGTAATTTCTCCGCATTGCAAGGTGCAATTCTGAAATTTTTTGCTTTTTCCTGCTCCTCTTAGCATGATAAAGAAGATTCAAAGAGAGTGAGATGCCAGATCCTTTCCTTCAGTCAGTAGCTTCAATCATTTCTGGTATATGAATAACATGATGTTTTTCAATGGCAAAAATCAATGAATTTTGTAAATGCACAAACAGTAATTTCTCCGCATTGCAAGGCGCAATTCTGAAATTTTTTGCTTTTTCCTGCTCCTCTTAGCATGATAAAGAAGATTCAAAGAGAGTGAGATGCCAGCTCCTTTCATTCAGTCAGTAGCTTCAATCATTTCTGGACATTTTTCAATGGCAAAAATCAATGAATATTGTAAATGCACAAACAGTAATTTCTCCGCATTTCAAGGTGCAATTCTGAAATTTTTTGCTTTTTCCTGCTCCTCTTAGCATGATAAAGAAGATTCAAAGAGAGTGAGATGCCAGCTCCTTTCATTCAGTCAGTAGCTTCAATCATTTCTGGACGTTTTTCAATGGCAAAAATCAATGAATATTGTAAATGCACAAACAGTAATTTCTCCGCATTGCAAGGTGCAATTCTGAAATTTTTTGCTTTTTCCTGCTCCTCTTAGCATGATAAAGAAGATTCAAAGAGAGTGAGATGCCAGCTCCTTTCATTCAGTCAGTACCTTCAATTATTTCTGGACCTTTTTCAATGGCAAAAATCAATGAATATTGTAAATGCACAAACAGTAATTTCTCCGCATTGCAAGGTGCAATTCTGAAATTTTTTGCTTTTTCCTTCTCCTCTTAGCATGATAAAGAAGATTCAAAGACAGTGAGATGCCAGCTCCTTTCATTCAGTCAGTAGCTTCAATCATTTCTGGACGTTTTTCAATGGCAAATATCAATGAATATTGTAAATGCACAAACTGTAATTTCTCCGCATTGCAAGGTGCAATTCTGAAATTTTTTGCTTTTTCCTGCTCCTCTTAGCATGATAAAGAAGATTCAAAGAGAGTGAGATGCCAGCTCCTTTCATTCAGTCAGTAGCTTCAATCATTTCTGGTATATGAATAACATGATGTTTTTCAATAGCAAAAATCAATGAATATTGTAAATGCACAAACAGTAATTTCTCCGCATTGCAAGGTGCAATTCTGAAATTTTTTGCTTTTTCCTGCTCCTCTTAGCATGATAAAGAAGATTCAAAGAGAGTGAGATGCCAGCTCCTTTCATTCAGTCAGTAGCTTCAATCATTTCTGGACGTTTTTCAATGGCAAAAATCAATGAATATTGTAAATGCACAAACAGTAATTTCTCCGCATTGCAAGGTGCAATTCTGAAATTTTTTACTTTTTCCTGCTCCTCTTAGCATGATAAAGAAGATTCAAAGAGAGTGAGATGCCAGCTCCTTTCATTCAGTCAGTAGCTTCAATCATTTCTGGTATATGAATAACATGATGTTTTTCAATCGCAAAAATCAATGAATATTGTAAATGCACAAACAGTAATTTCTCCGCATTGCAAGGTGCAATTCTGAAATTTTTTGCTTTTTCCTGCTCCTCTTAGCATGATAAAGAAGATTCAAAGAGAGTGAGATGCCAGCTCCTTTCATTCAGTCAGTAGCTTCAATCATTTCTGGACGTTTTTCAATGGCAAAAATCAATGAATATTGTAAATGCACAAACAGTAATTTCTCCGCATTGCAAGGTGCAATTCTGAAATTTTTTGCTTTTTCCTGCTCCTCTAAGCATGATAAAGAAGATTCAAAGAGAGTGAGATGCCATATCCTTTCCTTCAGTCAGTAGCTTCAATCATTTCTGGTATATGAATAACATGATGTTTTTCAATGGCAAAAATCAATGAATTTTGTAAATGCACAAACAGTAATTTCTCCGCATTGCAAGGCGCAATTCTGAAATTTTTTGCTTTTTCCTGCTCCTCTTAGCATGATAAAGAAGATTCAAAGAGAGTGAGATGCCAGCTCCTTTCATTCAGTCAGTAGCTTCAATCATTTCTGGACATTTTTCAATGGCAAAAATCAATGAATATTGTAAATGCACAAACAGTAATTTCTCCACATTGCAAGGTGCAATTCTGAAATTTTTTGCTTTTTCCTGCTCCTCTTAGCATGATAAAGAAGATTCAAAGAGAGTGAGATGCCAGCTCCTTTCATTCAGTCAGTAGCTTCAATCATTTCTGGACGTTTTTCAATGGCAAAAATCAATGAATATTGTAAATGCACAAACAGTAATTTCTCCGCATTGCAAGGTGCAATTCTGAAATTTTTTGCTTTTTCCTGCTCCTCTTAGCATGATAAAGAAGATTCAAAGAGAGTGAGATGCCAGCTCCTTTCATTCAGTCAGTAGCTTCAATCATTTCTGGACGTTTTTCAATGGCAAAAATCAATGAATATTGTAAATGCACAAACTGTAATTTCTCCGCATTGCAAGGTGCAATTCTGAAATTTTTTGCTTTTTCCTGCTCCTCTTAGCATGATAAAGAAGATTCAAAGAGAGTGAGATGCCAGCTCCTTTCATTCAGTCAGTAGCTTCAATCATTTCTGGTATATGAATAACATGATGTTTTTCAATAGCAAAAATCAATGAATATTGTAAATGCACAAACAGTAATTTCTCCGCATTGCAAGTTGCAATTCTGAAATTTTTTGCTTTTTCCTGCTCCTCTTAGCATGATAAAGAAGATTCAAAGAGAGTGAGATGCCAGCTCCTTTCATTCAGTCAGTAGCTTCAATCATTTCTGGACGTTTTTCAATGGCAAAAATCATTGAATATTGTAAATGCACAAACAGTAATTTCTCCGCATTGCAAGGTGCAATTCTGAAATTTTTTACTTTTTCCTGCTCCTCTTAGCATGATAAAGAAGATTCAAAGAGAGTGAGATGCCAGCTCCTTTCATTCAGTCAGTAGCTTCAATCATTTCTGGTATATGAATAACATGATGTTTTTCAATCGCAAAAATCAATGAATATTGTAAATGCACAAACAGTAATTTCTCCGCATTGCAAGGTGCAATTCTGAAATTTTTTGCTTTCTCCTGCTCCTCTTAGCATTATAAAGAAGATTCAAAGAGAGTGAGATGCCAGCTCCTTTCATTCAGTCAGTAGCTTCAATCATTTCTGGACGTTTTTCAATGGCAAAAATCAATGAATATTGTAAATGCACAAACAGTAATTTCTCCGCATTGCAAGGTGCAATTCTGAAATTTTTTGCTTTTTCCTGCTCCTCTTAGCATGATAAAGAAGATTCAAAGAGAGTGAGATGCCAGATCCTTTCCTTCAGTCAGTAGCTTCAATCATTTCTGGTATATGAATAACATGATGTTTTTCAATGGCAAAAATCAATGAATTTTGTAAATGCACAAACAGTAATTTCTCCGCATTGCAAGGCGCAATTCTGAAATTTTTTGCTTTTTCCTGCTCCTCTTAGCATGATAAAGAAGATTCAAAGAGAGTGAGATGCCAGCTCCTTTCATTCAGTCAGTAGCTTCAATCATTTCTGGACATTTTTCAATGGCAAAAATCAATGAATATTGTAAATGCACAAACAGTAATTTCTCCGCATTGCAAGGTGCAATTCTGAAATTTTTTGCTTTTTCCTGCTCCTCTTAGCATGATAAAGAAGATTCAAAGAGAGTGAGATGCCAGATCCTTTCCTTCAGTCAGTAGCTTCAATCATTTCTGGTATATGAATAACATGATGTTTTTCAATGGCAAAAATCAATGAATTTTGTAAATGCACAAACAGTAATTTCTCCGCATTGCAAGGCGCAATTCTGAAATTTTTTGCTTTTTCCTGCTCCTCTTAGCATGATAAAGAAGATTCAAAGAGAGTGAGATGCCAGCTCCTTTCATTCAGTCAGTAGCTTCAATCATTTCTGGACATTTTTCAATGGCAAAAATCAATGAATATTGTAAATGCACAAACAGTAATTTCTCCGCATTGCAAGGTGAAATTCTGAAATTTTTTGCTTTTTCCTGCTCCTCTTAGCATGATAAAGAAGATTCAAAGAGAGTGAGATGCCAGCTCCTTTCATTCAGTCAGTAGCTTCAATCATTTCTGGACGTTTTTCAATGGCAAAAATCAATGAATATTGTAAATGCACAAACAGTAATTTCTCCGCATTGCAAGGTGCAATTCTGAAATTTTTTGCTTTTTCCTGCTCCTCTTAGCATGATAAAGAAGATTCAAAGAGAGTGAGATGCCAGCTCCTTTCATTCAGTCAGTAGCTTCAATCTTTTCTGGACGTTTTTCAATGACAAAAATCAATGAATATTGTAAATGCACAAACAGTAATTTCTCTGCATTGCAAGGTGCAATTCTGAAATTTTTTGCTTTTTCCTGCTCCTCTTAGCATGATAAAGAAGATTCAAAGAGAGTGAGATGCCAGATCCTTTCCTTCAGTCAGTAGCTTCAATCATTTCTGGTATATGAATAACATGATGTTTTTCAATGGCAAAAATCAATGAATTTTGTAAATGCACAAACAGTAATTTCTCTGCATTGCAAGGCGCAATTCTGAAATTTTTTGCTTTTTCCTGCTCCTCTTAGCATGATAAAGAAGATTCAAAGAGAGTGAGATGCCAGCTCCCTTCATTCAGTCAGTAGCTTCAATCATTTCTGGACGTTTTTCAATGGCAAAAATCAATGAATATTGTAAATGCACAAACAGTAATTTCTCCGCATTGCAAGGTGCAATTCTGAAATTTTTTGCTTTTTCCTGCTCCTCTTAGCATGATAAAGAAGATTCAAAGAGAGTGAGATGCCAGCTCCTTTCATTCAGTCAGTAGCTTCAATCATTTCTGGACGTTTTTCAATGGCAAAAATCAATGAATATTGTAAATGCACAAACAGTAATTTCTCCGCATTGCAAGGTGCAATTCTGAAATTTTTTGCTTTTTCCTGCTCCTCTTAGCATGATAAAGAAGATTCAAAGAGAGTGAGATGCCAGATCCTTTCCTTCAGTCAGTAGCTTCAATCATTTCTGGTATATGAATAACATGATGTTTTTCAATGGCAAAAATCAATGAATTTTGTAAATGCACAAACAGTAATTTCTCCGCATTGCAAGGCGCAATTCTGAAATTTTTTGCTTTTTCCTGCTCCTCTTAGCATGATAAAGAAGATTCAAAGAGAGTGAGATGCCAGCTCCTTTCATTCAGTCAGTAGCTTCAATCATTTCTGGACATTTTTCAATGGCAAAAATCAATGAATATTGTAAATGCACAAACAGTAATTTCTCCGCATTGCAAGGTGCAATTCTGAAATTTTTTGCTTTTTCCTGCTCCTCTTAGCATGATAAAGAAGATTCAAAGAGAGTGAGATGCCAGCTCCTTTCATTCAGTCAGTAGCTTCAATCATTTCTGGACGTTTTTCAATGGCAAAAATCAATGAATATTGTAAATGCACAAACAGTAATTTCTCCGCATTGCAAGGTGCAATTCTGAAATTTTTTGCTTTTTCCTGCTCCTCTTAGCATGATAAAGAAGATTCAAAGAGAGTGAGATGCCAGCTCCTTTCATTCAGTCAGTAGCTTCAATCATTTCTGGACGTTTTTCAATGGCAAAAATCAATGAATATTGTAAATGCACAAACAGTAATTTCTCCGCATTGCAAGGTGCAATTCTGAAATTTTTTGCTTTTTCCTGCTCCTCTTAGCATGATAAAGAAGATTCAAAGAGAGTGAGATGCCAGCTCCTTTCATTCAGTCAGTAGCTTCAATCATTTCTGGACGTTTTTCAATGGCAAAAATCAATGAATATTGTAAATGCACAAACAGTAATTTCTCCGCATTGCAAGGTGCAATTCTGAAATTTTTTGCTTTTTCCTGCTCCTCTTAGCATGATAAAGAAGATTCAAAGAGAGTGAGATGCCAGCTCCTTTCATTCAGTCAGTAGCTTCAATCATTTCTGGACGTTTTTCAATGGCAAAAATCAATGAATATTGTAAATGCACAAACAGTAATTTCTCCGCATTGCAATGTGCAATTCTGAAATTTTTTGCTTTTTCCTGCTCCTCTTAGCATGATAAAGAAGATTCAAAGAGAGTGAGATGCCAGCTCCTTTCATTCAGTCAGTAGCTTCAAACATTTCTGGTACATGAATAACATGATGTTTTTCAATGGCAAAAATCAATGAATATTGTAAATGCACAAACAGTAATTTCTCCGCATTGCAAAGTGCAATTCTGAAATTTTTTGCTTTTTCCTGCTCCTCTTAGCATGATAAAGAAGATTCAAAGAGAGTGAGATGCCAGCTCCTTTCGTTCAGTCAGTAGCTTCAATCATTTCTGGACGTTTTTCAATGGCAAAAATCATTGAATATTATAAATGCACAAACAGTAATTTCTCCGCATTGCAAAGTGCAATTCTGAAATTTTTTACTTTTTCCTGCTCCTCTTAGCATGATAAAGAAGATTCAAAGAGAGTGAGATGCCAGCTCCTTTCATTCAGTCAGTAGCTTCAATCATTTCTGGTATATGAATAACATGATGTTTTTCAATGGCAAAAATCAATGAATATTGTAAATGCACAAACAGTAATTTCTCCGCATTGCAAGGTGCAATTCTGAAATTTTTTGCTTTTTCCTGCTCCTCTTAGCATGATAAAGAAGATTCAAAGAGAGTGAGATGCCAGCTCCTTTCATTCAGTCAGTAGCTTCAATCATTTCTGGACGTTTTTCAATGGCAAAAATCAATGAATATTGTAAATGCACAAACAGTAATTTCTCCGCATTGCAAGGTGCAATTCTGAAATTTTTTGCTTTTTCCTGCTCCGCTTAGCATGATAAACAAGATTCAAAGACAGTGAGATGCCAGCTCATTTCATTCAGTCAGTAGCTTCAATCATTTCTGGACGTTTTTCAATGGCAAAAATCATTGAATATTGTAAATGCACAAACAGTAATTTCTCCGCATTGCAAGGTGCAATTCTGAAATTTTTTACTTTTTCCTGCTCCTCTTAGCATGATAAAGAAGATTCAAAGAGAGTGAGATGCCAGCTCCTTTCATTCAGTCAGTAGCTTCAATCATTTCTGGTATATGAATAACATGATGTTTTTCAATGGCAAAAATCAATGAATATTGTAAATGCACAAACAGTAATTTCTCCGCATTGCAAGGTGCAATTCTGAAATTTTTTGCTTTTTCCTGCTCCTCTTAGCATGATAAAGAAGATTCAAAGAGAGTGAGATGCCAGCTCCTTTCATTCAGTCAGTAGCTTCAATCATTTCTGGACGTTTTTCAATGGCAAAAATCAATGAATATTGTAAATGCACAAACAGTAATTTCTCCGCATTGCAAGGTGCAATTCTGAAATTTTTTGCTTTTTCCTGCTCCTCTAAGCATGATAAAGAAGATTCAAAGAGAGTGAGATGCCAGATCCTTTCCTTCAGTCAGTAGCTTCAATCATTTCTGGTATATGAATAACATGATGTTTTTCAATGGCAAAAATCAATGAATTTTGTAAATGCACAAACAGTAATTTCTCCGCATTGCAAGGCGCAATTCTGAAATTTTTTGCTTTTTCCTGCTCCTCTTAGCATGATAAAGAAGATTCAAAGAGAGTGAGATGCCAGCTCCTTTCATTCAGTCAGTAGCTTCAATCATTTCTGGACATTTTTCAATGGCAAAAATCAATGAATATTGTAAATGCACAAACAGTAATTTCTCCGCATTGCAAGGTGTAATTCTGAAATTTTTTGCTTTTTCCTGCTCCTCTTAGCATGATAAAGAAGATTCAAAGAGAGTGAGATGCCAGCTCCTTTCATTCAGTCAGTAGCTTCAATCATTTCTGGACGTTTTTCAATGGCAAAAATCAATGAATATTGTAAATGCACAAACAGTAATTTCTCCGCATTGCAAGGTGCAATTCTGAAATTTTTTGCTTTTTCCTGCTCCTCTTAGCATGATAAAGAAGATTCAAAGAGAGTGAGATGCCAGCTCCTTTCATTCAGTCAGTACCTTCAATCATTTCTGGACGTTTTTCAATGGCAAAAATCAATGAATATTGTAAATGCACAAACAGTAATTTCTCCGCATTGCAAGGTGCAATTCTGAAATTTTTTGCTTTTTCCTGCTCCTCTTAGCATGATAAAGAAGATTAAAAGAGAGTGAGATGCCAGCTCCTTTCATTCAGTCAGTAGCTTCAATCATTTCTGGACGTTTTTCAATGGCAAAAATCAATGAATATTGTAAATGCACAAACTGTAATTTCTCCGCATTGCAAGGTGCAATTCTGAAATTTTTTGCTTTTTCCTGCTCCTCTTAGCATGATAAAGAAGATTCAAAGAGAGTGAGATGCCAGCTCCTTTCATTCAGTCAGTAGCTTCAATCATTTCTGGTATATGAATAACATGATGTTTTTCAATAGCAAAAATCAATGAATATTGTAAATGCACAAACAGTAATTTCTCCGCATTGCAAGGTGCAATTCTGAAATTTTTTGCTTTTTCCTGCTCCTCTTAGCATGATAAAGAAGATTCAAAGAGAGTGAGATGCCAGCTCCTTTCATTCAGTCAGTAGCTTCAATCATTTCTGGATGTTTTTCAATGGCAAAAATCAATGAATATTGTAAATGCACATACAGTAATTTCTCCGCATTGCAAGGTGCAATTCTGAAATTTTTTACTTTTTCCTGCTCCTCTTAGCATGATAAAGAAGATTCAAAGAGAGTGAGATGCCAGCTCCTTTCATTCAGTCAGTAGCTTCAATCATTTCTGGTATATGAATAACATGATGTTTTTCAATCGCAAAAATCAATGAATATTGTAAATGCACAAACAGTAATTTCTCCGCATTGCAAGGTGCAATTCTGAAATTTTTTGCTTTTTCCTGCTCCTCTTAGCATGATAAAGAAGATTCAAAGAGAGTGAGATGCCAGCTCCTTTCATTCAGTCAGTAGCTTCAATCATTTCTGGACGTTTTTCAATGGCAAAAATCAATGAATATTGTAAATGCACAAACAGTAATTTCTCCGCATTGCAAGGTGCAATTCTGAATTTTTTTGCTTTTTCCTGCTCCTCTAAGCATGATAAAGAAGATTCAAAGAGAGTGAGATGCCAGATCCTTTCCTTCAGTCAGTAGCTTCAATCATTTCTGGTATATGAATAACATGATGTTTTTCAATGGCAAAAATCAATGAATTTTGTAAATGCACAAACAGTAATTTCTCCGCATTGCAAGGCGCAATTCTGAAATTTTTTGCTTTTTCCTGCTCCTCTTAGCATGATAAAGAAGATTCAAAGAGAGTGAGATGCCAGCTCCTTTCATTCAGTCAGTAGCTTCAATCATTTCTGGACATTTTTCAATGGCAAAAATCAATGAATATTGTAAATGCACAAACAATAATTTCTCCGCATTGCAAGGTGCAATTCTGAAATTTTTTGCTTTTTCCTGCTCCTCTTAGCATGATAAAGAAGATTCAAAGAGAGTGAGATGCCAGCTCCTTTCATTCAGTCAGTAGCTTCAATCATTTCTGGACGTTTTTCAATGGCAAAAATCAATGAATATTGTAAATGCACAAACAGTAATTTCTCCGCATTGCAAGGTGCAATTCTGAAATTTTTTGCTTTTTCCTGCTCCTCTTAGCATGATAAAGAAGATTCAAAGAGAGTGAGATGCCAGCTCCTTTCATTCAGTCAGTACCTTCAATCATTTCCGGACGTTTTTCAATGGCAAAAATCAATGAATATTGTAAATGCACAAACAGTAATTTCTCCGCATTGCAAGGTGCAATTCTGAAATTTTTTGCTTTTTCCTGCTCCTCTTAGCATGATAAAGAAGATTCAAAGAGAGTGAGATGCCAGCTCCTTTCATTCAGTCAGTACCTTCAATCATTTCTGGACGTTTTTCAATGGCAAAAATCAATGAATATTGTAAATGCACAAACAGTAATTTCTCCGCATTGCAAGGTGCAATTCTGAAATTTTTTGCTTTTTCCTGCTCCTTTTAGCATGATAAAGAAGATTCAAAGAGAGTGAGATGCCAGCTCCTTTCATTCAGTCAGTAGCTTCAATCATTTCTGGACGTTTTTCAATGGCAAAAATCAATGAATATTGTAAATGCACAAACTGTAATTTCTCCGCATTGCAAGGTGCAATTCTGAAATTTTTTGCTTTTTCCTGCTCCTCTTAGCATGATAAAGAAGATTCAAAGAGAGTGAGATGCCAGCTCCTTTCATTCAGTCAGTAGCTTCAATCATTTCTGGTATATGAATAACATGATGTTTTTCAATCGCAAAAATCAATGAATATTGTAAATGCACAAACAGTAATTTCTCCGCATTGCAAGGTGCAATTCTGAAATTTTTTGCTTTTTCCTGCTCCTCTTAGCATGATAAAGAAGATTCAAAGAGAGTGAGATGCCAGCTCCTTTCCTTCAGTCAGTAGCTTCAATCATTTCTGGTATATGAATAACATGATGTTTTTCAATGGCAAAAATCAATGAATTTTGTAAATGCACAAACAGTAATTTCTCCGCATTGCAAGGCGCAATTCTGAAATTTTTTGCTTTTTCCTGCTCCTCTTAGCATGATAAAGAAGATTCAAAGAGAGTGAGATGCCAGCTCCTTTCATTCAGTCAGTAGCTTCAATCATTTCTGGACATTTTTCAATGGCAAAAGTCAATGAATATTGTAAATGCACAAACAGTAATTTCTCCGCATTGCAAGGTGCAATTCTGAAATTTTTTGCTTTTTCCTGCTCCTCTTAGCATGATAAAGAAGATTCAAAGAGAGTGAGATGCCAGCTCCTTTCATTCAGTCAGTAGCTACAATCATTTCTGGACGTTTTTCAATGGCAAAAATCAATGAATATTGTAAATGCACAAACAGTAATTTCTCCGCATTGCAAGGTGCAATTCTGAAATTTTTTGCTTTTTCCTGCTCCTCTTAGCATGATAAAGAAGATTCAAAGAGAGTGAGGTGCCAGCTCCTTTCATTCAGTCAGGAGCTTCAAACATTTCTGGTATATGAATAACATGTTTTTCAATGGCAAAAATCAATGAATATTGTAAATGCACAAACAGTAATTTCTCCGCATTGCAAGGTGCAATTCTGAAATTTTTTGCTTTTTCCTGCTCCTCTTAGCATGATAAAGAAGATTCAAAGAGAGTGAGATGCCAGCTCCTTTCATTCAGTCAGTAGCTTCAATCATTTCTGGACGTTTTTCAATGGCAAAAATCAATGAATATTGTAAATGCACAAACTGTAATTTCTCCGCATTGCAAGGTGCAATTCTGAAATTTTTTGCTTTTTCCTGCTCCTCTTAGCATGATAAAGAAGATTCAAAGAGAGTGAGATGCCAGCTCCTTTCATTCAGTCAGTAGCTTCAATCATTTCTGGACGTTTTTCAATGGCAAAAATCAATGAATTTTGTAAATGCACAAACAGTAATTTCTCCGCATTGCAAGGCGCAATTCTGAAATTTTTTGCTTTTTCCTGCTCCTCTTAGCATGATAAAGAAGATTCAAAGAGAGTGAGATGCCAGCTCCTTTCATTCAGTCAGTAGCTTCAATCATTTCTGGACATTTTTCAATGGCAAAAATCAATGAATATTGTAAATGCACAAACAATAATTTCTCCGCATTGCAAGGTGCAATTCTGAAATTTTTTGCTTTTTCCTGCTCCTCTTAGCATGATAAAGAAGATTCAAAGAGAGTGAGATGCCAGCTCCTTTCATTCAGTCAGTAGCTTCAATCATTTCTGGACGTTTTTCAATGGCAAAAATCAATGAATATTGTAAATGCACAAACAGTAATTTCTCCGCATTGCAAGGTGCAATTCTGAAATTTTTTGCTTTTTCCTGCTCCTCTTAGCATGATAAAGAAGATTCAAAGAGAGTGAGATGCCAGCTCCTTTCATTCAGTCAGTACCTTCAATCATTTCCGGACGTTTTTCAATGGCAAAAATCAATGAATATTGTAAATGCACAAACAGTAATTTCTCCGCATTGCAAGGTGCAATTCTGAAATTTTTTGCTTTTTCCTGCTCCTCTTAGCATGATAAAGAAGATTCAAAGAGAGTGAGATGCCAGCTCCTTTCATTCAGTCAGTACCTTCAATCATTTCTGGACGTTTTTCAATGGCAAAAATCAATGAATATTGTAAATGCACAAACAGTAATTTCTCCGCATTGCAAGGTGCAATTCTGAAATTTTTTGCTTTTTCCTGCTCCTTTTAGCATGATAAAGAAGATTCAAAGAGAGTGAGATGCCAGCTCCTTTCATTCAGTCAGTAGCTTCAATCATTTCTGGACGTTTTTCAATGGCAAAAATCAATGAATATTGTAAATGCACAAACTGTAATTTCTCCGCATTGCAAGGTGCAATTCTGAAATTTTTTGCTTTTTCCTGCTCCTCTTAGCATGATAAAGAAGATTCAAAGAGAGTGAGATGCCAGCTCCTTTCATTCAGTCAGTAGCTTCAATCATTTCTGGTATATGAATAACATGATGTTTTTCAATCGCAAAAATCAATGAATATTGTAAATGCACAAACAGTAATTTCTCCGCATTGCAAGGTGCAATTCTGAAATTTTTTGCTTTTTCCTGCTCCTCTTAGCATGATAAAGAAGATTCAAAGAGAGTGAGATGCCAGCTCCTTTCCTTCAGTCAGTAGCTTCAATCATTTCTGGTATATGAATAACATGATGTTTTTCAATGGCAAAAATCAATGAATTTTGTAAATGCACAAACAGTAATTTCTCCGCATTGCAAGGCGCAATTCTGAAATTTTTTGCTTTTTCCTGCTCCTCTTAGCATGATAAAGAAGATTCAAAGAGAGTGAGATGCCAGCTCCTTTCATTCAGTCAGTAGCTTCAATCATTTCTGGACATTTTTCAATGGCAAAAGTCAATGAATATTGTAAATGCACAAACAGTAATTTCTCCGCATTGCAAGGTGCAATTCTGAAATTTTTTGCTTTTTCCTGCTCCTCTTAGCATGATAAAGAAGATTCAAAGAGAGTGAGATGCCAGCTCCTTTCATTCAGTCAGTAGCTACAATCATTTCTGGACGTTTTTCAATGGCAAAAATCAATGAATATTGTAAATGCACAAACAGTAATTTCTCCGCATTGCAAGGTGCAATTCTGAAATTTTTTGCTTTTTCCTGCTCCTCTTAGCATGGTAAAGAAGATTCAAAGAGAGTGAGGTGCCAGCTCCTTTCATTCAGTCAGGAGCTTCAAACATTTCTGGTATATGAATAACATGTTTTTCAATGGCAAAAATCAATGAATATTGTAAATGCACAAACAGTAATTTCTCCGCATTGCAAGGTGCAATTCTGAAATTTTTTGCTTTTTCCTGCTCCTCTTAGCATGATAAAGAAGATTCAAAGAGAGTGAGATGCCAGCTCCTTTCATTCAGTCAGTAGCTTCAATCATTTCTGGACGTTTTTCAATGGCAAAAATCAATGAATATTGTAAATGCACAAACTGTAATTTCTCCGCATTGCAAGGTGCAATTCTGAAATTTTTTGCTTTTTCCTGCTCCTCTTAGCATGATAAAGAAGATTCAAAGAGAGTGAGATGCCAGCTCCTTTCATTCAGTCAGTAGCTTCAATCATTTCTGGACGTTTTTCAATGGCAAAAATCAACGAATATTGTAAATGCACAAACAGTAATTTCTCCGCATTGCAAGGTGCAATTCTGAAATTTTTTGCTTTTTCCTGCTTCTCTTAGCATGATAAAGAAGATTCAAAGAGAGCGAGATGCCAGCTCCTTTCATTCAGTCAGTAGCTTCAATCATTTCTGGACGTTTTTCAATGGCAAAAATCAATGAATATTGTAAATGCACAAACTGTAATTTCTCCGCATTGCAAGGTGCAATTCTGAAATGTTTTGCTTTTTCCTGCTCCTCTTAGCATGATAAAGAAGATTCAAAGAGAGTGAGATGCCAGCTCCTTTCATTCAGTCAGTAGCTTCAATCATTTCTGGACGTTTTTCAATGGCAAAAATCAATGAATATTGTAAATGCACAAACAGTAAATTCTCCGCATTGCAAGGTGCAATTCTGAAATTTTTTGCTTTTTCCTGCTCCTCTTAGCATGATAAAGAAGATTCAAAGAGAGTGAGATGCCAGCACCTTTCCTTCAGTCAGTAGCTTCAATCATTTCTGGTATATGAATAACATGATGTTTTTCAATGGCAAAAATCAATGAATTTTGTAAATGCACAAACAGTAATTTCTCCGCATTGCAAGGCGCAATTCTGAAATTTTTTGCTTTTTCCTGCTCCTCTTAGCATGATAAAGAAGATTCAAAGAGAGTGAGATGCCAGCTCCTTTCATTCAGTCAGTAGCTTCAATCATTTCTGGACATTTTTCAATGGCAAAAATCAATGAATATTGTAAATGCACAAACAGTAATTTCTCCGCATTGCAAGGTGCAATTCTGAAATTTTTTGCTTTTTCCTGCTCCTCTTAGCATGATAAAGAAGATTCAAAGAGAGTGAGATGCCAGCTCCTTTCATTCAGTCAGTAGCTTCAATCATTTCTGGACGTTTTTCAATGGCAAAAATCAATGAATATTGTAAATGCACAAACAGTAATTTCTCCGCATTGCAAGGTGCAATTCTGAAATTTTTTGCTTTTTCCTGCTCCTCTTAGCATGATAAAGAAGATTCAAAGAGAGTGAGGTGCCAGCTCCTTTCATTCAGTCAGGAGCTTCAAACATTTCTGGTATATGAATAACATGTTTTTCAATGGCAAAAATCAATGAATATTGTAAATGCACAAACAGTAAATTCTCCGCATTGCAAGGTGCAATTCTGAAATTTTTTGCTTTTTCCTGCTCCTCTTAGCATGATAAAGAAGATTCAAAGAGAGTGAGATGCCAGCTCCTTTCATTCAGTCAGTAGCTTCAATCATTTCTGGACGTTTTTCAATGGCAAAAATCAATGAATATTGTAAATGCACAAACTGTAATTTCTCCGCATTGCAAGGTGCAATTCTGAAATTTTTTGCTTTTTCCTGCTCCTCTTAGCATGATAAAGAAGATTCAAAGAGAGTGAGATGCCAGCTCCTTTCATTCAGTCAGTAGCTTCAATCATTTCTGGACGTTTTTCAATGGCAAAAATCAACGAATATTGTAAATGCACAAACAGTAATTTCTCCGCATTGCAAGGTGCAATTCTGAAATTTTTTGCTTTTTCCTGCTCCTCTTAGCATGATAAAGAAGATTCAAAGAGAGTGAGATGCCAGCTCCTTTCATTCAGTCAGTAGCTTCAATCATTTCTGGACGTTTTTCAATGGCAAAAATTAATGAATATTGTAAATGCACAAACTGTAATTTCTCCGCATTGCAAGGTGCAATTCTGAAATTTTTTGCTTTTTCCTGCTCCACTTAGCATGATAAAGAAGATTCAAAGAGAGTGAGATGCCAGCTCCTTTCATTCAGTCAGTAGCTTCAATCTTTTCTGGACGTTTTTCAATGGCAAAAATCAATGAATATTGTAAATGCACAAACAGTAATTTCTCCGCATTGCAAGTTGCAATTCTGAAATTTTTTGCTTTTTCCTGCTCCTCTTAGCATGATAAAGAAGATTCAAAGAGAGTGAGATGCCAGCTCCTTTCATTCAGTCAGTACCTTCAATCATTTCTGGACGTTTTTCAATGGCAAAAATCAATGAATATTGTAAATGCACAAACAGTAATTTCTCCGCATTGCAAGGTGCAATTCTGAAATTTTTTGCTTTTTCCTGCTCCTCTTAGCATGATAAAGAAGATTCAAAGAGAGTGAGATGCCAGCTCCTTTCATTCAGTCAGTAGCTTCAAACATTTCTGGTATATGAATAACATGATGTTTTTCAATGGCAAAAATCAATGAATATTGTAAATGCACAAACAGTAATTTCTCCGCATTGCAAGGTGCAAGTCTGAAATTTTTTGCTTTTTTCTGCTCCTCTTAGCATGATAAAGAAGATTCAAAGAGAGTGAGATGCCAGCTCCTTTCATTCAGTCAGTAGCTTCAAACATTTCTGGTATATGAATAACATGATGTTTTTCAATGGCAAAAATCAATGAATATTGTAAATGCACAAACAGTAATTTCTCCGCATTGCAAGGTGCAAGTCTGAAATTTTTTGCTTTTTCCTGCTCCTCTTAGCATGATAAAGAAGATTCAAAGAGAGTGAGATGCCAGCTACTTTCATTCAGTCAGTAGCTTCAATCATTTCTGGACGTTTTTCAATGGTAAAAATCAATGAATATTGTAAATGCACAAACAGTAATTTCTCCACATTGCAAGGTGCAATTCTGAAATTTTTTGCTTTTTCATGCTCCTCTTAGCATGATAAAGAAGATTCAAAGAGATTGAGATGCCAGCTCCTTTCATTCAGTCAGTAGCTTCAAACATTTCTGGTATATGAATAACATTATGTTTTTCAATGGCAAAAATCAATGAATATTGTAAATGCACAAACAGTAATTTCTCCGCATTGCAAGGTGCAATTCTGAAATTTTTTGCTTTTTCCTGCTCCTCTTAGCATGATAAAGAAGATTCAAAGAGAGTGAGATGCCAGCTCCTTTCATTCAGTCAGTAGCTTCAATCATTTCTGGACATTTTTCAATGGCAAAAGTCAATGAATATTGTAAATGCACAAACAGTAATTTCTCCGCATTGCAAGGTGCAATTCTGAAATTTTTTGCTTTTTCCTGCTCCTCTTAGCATGATAAAGAAGATTCAAAGAGAGTGAGATGCCAGCTCCTTTCATTCAGTCAGTAGCTACAATCATTTCTGGACGTTTTTCAATGGCAAAAATCAATGAATATTGTAAATGCACAAACAGTAATTTCTCCGCATTGCAAGGTGCAATTCTGAAATTTTTTGCTTTTTCATGCTCCTCTTAGCATGATAAAGAAGATTCAAAGAGAGTGAGGTGCCAGCTCCTTTCATTCAGTCAGGAGCTTCAAACATTTCTGGTATATGAATAACATGTTTTTCAATGGCAAAAATCAATGAATATTGTAAATGCACAAACAGTAATTTCTCCGCATTGCAAGGTGCAATTCTGAAATTTTTTGCTTTTTCCTGCTCCTCTTAGCATGATAAAGAAGATTCAAAGAGATTGAGATGCCAGCTCCTTTCATTCAGTCAGTAGCTTCAATCATTTCTGGACGTTTTTCAATGGCAAAAATCAATGAATATTGTAAATGCACAAACTGTAATTTCTCCGCATTGCAAGGTGCAATTCTGAAATTTTTTGCTTTTTCCTGCTCCTCTTAGCATGATAAAGAAGATTCAAAGAGAGTGAGATGCCAGCTCCTTTCATTCAGTCAGTAGCTTCAATCATTTCTGGACGTTTTTCAATGGCAAAAATCAACGAATATTGTAAATGCACAAACAGTAATTTCTCCGCATTGCAAGGTGCAATTCTGAAATTTTTTGCTTTTTCCTGCTCCTCTTAGCATGATAAAGAAGATTCAAAGAGAGCGAGATGCCAGCTCCATTCATTCAGTCAGTAGCTTCAATCATTTCTGGACGTTTTTCAATGGCAAAAATCAATGAATATTGTAAATGCACAAACTGTAATTTCTCCGCATTGCAAGGTGCAATTCTGAAATTTTTTGCTTTTTCCTGCTCCTCTTAGCATGATAAAGAAGATTCAAAGAGAGTGAGATGCCAGCTCCTTTCATTCAGTCAGTAGCTTCAATCATTTCTGGACGTTTTTCAATGGCAAAAATCAATGAATATTGTAAATGCACAAACAGTAAATTCTCCGCATTGCAAGGTGCAATTCTGAAATTTTTTGCTTTTTCCTGCTCCTCTTAGCATGATAAAGAAGATTCAAAGAGAGTGAGATGCCAGCTCCTTTCCTTCAGTCAGTAGCTTCAATCATTTCTGGTATATGAATAACATGATGTTTTTCAATGGCAAAAATCAATGAATTTTGTAAATGCACAAACAGTAATTTCTCCGCATTGCAAGACGCAATTCTGAAATTTTTTGCTTTTTCCTGCTCCTCTTAGCATGATAAAGAAGATTCAAAGAGAGTGAGATGCCAGCTCCTTTCATTCAGTCAGTAGCTTCAATCATTTCTGGACATTTTTCAATGGCAAAAATCAATGAATATTGTAAATGCACAAACAGTAATTTCTCCGCATTGCAAGGTGCAATTCTGAAATTTTTTGCTTTTTCCTGCTCCTCTTAGCATGATAAAGAAGATTCAAAGAGAGTGAGATGCCAGCTCCTTTCATTCAGTCAGTAGCTTCAATCATTTCTGGACGTTTTTCAATGGCAAAAATCAATGAATATTGTAAATGCACAAACAGTAATTTCTCCGCATTGCAAGGTGCAATTCTGAAATTTTTTGCTTTTTCCTGCTCCTCTTAGCATGATAAAGAAGATTCAAAGAGAGTGAGGTGCCAGCTCCTTTCATTCAGTCAGGAGCTTCAAACATTTCTGGTATATGAATAACATGTTTTTCAATGGCAAAAATCAATGAATATTGTAAATGCACAAACAGTAAATTCTCCGCATTGCAAGGTGCAATTCTGAAATTTTTTGCTTTTTCCTGCTCCTCTTAGCATGATAAAGAAGATTCAAAGAGAGTGAGATGCCAGCTCCTTTCATTCAGTCAGTAGCTTCAATCATTTCTGGACGTTTTTCAATGGCAAAAATCAATGAATATTGTAAATGCACAAACTGTAATTTCTCCGCATTGCAAGGTGCAATTCTGAAATTTTTTGCTTTTTCCTGCTCCTCTTAGCATGATAAAGAAGATTCAAAGAGAGTGAGATGCCAGCTCCTTTCATTCAGTCAGTAGCTTCAATCATTTCTGGACGTTTTTCAATGGCAAAAATCAACGAATATTGTAAATGCACAAACAGTAATTTCTCCGCATTGCAAGGTGCAATTCTGAAATTTTTTGCTTTTTCCTGCTCCTCTTAGCATGATAAAGAAGATTCAAAGAGAGTGAGATGCCAGCTCCTTTCATTCAGTCAGTAGCTTCAATCATTTCTGGACGTTTTTCAATGGCAAAAATCAATGAATATTGTAAATGCACAAACTGTAATTTCTCCGCATTGCAAGGTGCAATTCTGAAATTTTTTGCTTTTTCCTGCTCCTCTTAGCATGATAAAGAAGATTCAAAGAGAGTGAGATGCCAGCTCCTTTCATTCAGTCAGTAGCTTCAATCATTTCTGGACATTTTTCAATGGCAAAAATCAATGAATATTGTAAATGCACAAACAGTAATTTCTCCGCATTGCAAGGTGCAATTCTGAAATTTTTTGCTTTTTCCTGCTCCTCTTAGCATGATAAAGAAGATTCAAAGAGAGTGAGATGCCAGCTCCTTTCATTCAGTCAGTAGCTTCAATCATTTCTGGACGTTTTTCAATGGCAAAAATCAATGAATATTGTAAATGCACAAACAGTAATTTCTCCGCATTGCAAGGTGCAATTCTGAAATTTTTTGCTTTTTCCTGCTCCTCTTAGCATGATAAAGAAGATTCAAAGAGAGTGAGGTGCCAGCTCCTTTCATTCAGTCAGGAGCTTCAAACATTTCTGGTATATGAATAACATGTTTTTCAATGGCAAAAATCAATGAATATTGTAAATGCACAAACAGTAAATTCTCCGCATTGCAAGGTGCAATTCTGAAATTTTTTGCTTTTTCCTGCTCCTCTTAGCATGATAAAGAAGATTCAAAGAGAGTGAGATGCCAGCTCCTTTCATTCAGTCAGTAGCTTCAATCATTTCTGGACGTTTTTCAATGGCAAAAATCAATGAATATTGTAAATGCACAAACTGTAATTTCTCCGCATTGCAAGGTGCAATTCTGAAATTTTTTGCTTTTTCCTGCTCCTCTTAGCATGATAAAGAAGATTCAAAGAGAGTGAGATGCCAGCTCCTTTCATTCAGTCAGTAGCTTCAATCATTTCTGGACGTTTTTCAATGGCAAAAATCAACGAATATTGTAAATGCACAAACAGTAATTTCTCCGCATTGCAAGGTGCAATTCTGAAATTTTTTGCTTTTTCCTGCTCCTCTTAGCATGATAAAGAAGATTCAAAGAGAGTGAGATGCCAGCTCCTTTCATTCAGTCAGTAGCTTCAATCATTTCTGGACGTTTTTCAATGGCAAAAATCAATGAATATTGTAAATGCACAAACTGTAATTTCTCCGCATTGCAAGGTGCAATTCTGAAATTTTTTGCTTTTTCCTGCTCCACTTAGCATGATAAAGAAGATTCAAAGAGAGTGAGATGCCAGCTCCTTTCATTCAGTCAGTAGCTTCAATCATTTCTGGACGTTTTTCAATGGCAAAAATCAATGAATATTGTAAATGCACAAACAGTAATTTCTCCGCATTGCAAGTTGCAATTCTGAAATTTTTTGCTTTTTCCTGCTCCTCTTAGCATGATAAAGAAGATTCAAAGAGAGTGAGATGCCAGCTCCTTTCATTCAGTCAGTACCTTCAATCATTTCTGGACGTTTTTCAATGGCAAAAATCAATGAATATTGTAAATGCACAAACAGTAATTTCTCCGCATTGCAAGGTGCAATTCTGAAATTTTTTGCTTTTTCCTGCTCCTCTTAGCATGATAAAGAAGATTCAAAGAGAGTGAGATGCCAGCTCCTTTCATTCAGTCAGTAGCTTCAAACATTTCTGGTATATGAATAACATGATGTTTTTCAATGGCAAAAATCAATGAATATTGTAAATGCACAAACAGTAATTTCTCCGCATTGCAAGGTGCAAGTCTGAAATTTTTTGCTTTTTTCTGCTCCTCTTAGCATGATAAAGAAGATTCAAAGAGAGTGAGATGCCAGCTCCTTTCATTCAGTCAGTAGCTTCAAACATTTCTGGTATATGAATAACATGATGTTTTTCAATGGCAAAAATCAATGAATATTGTAAATGCACAAACAGTAATTTCTCCGCATTGCAAGGTGCAAGTCTGAAATTTTTTGCTTTTTCCTGCTCCTCTTAGCATGATAAAGAAGATTCAAAGAGAGTGAGATGCCAGCTACTTTCATTCAGTCAGTAGCTTCAATCATTTCTGGACGTTTTTCAATGGTAAAAATCAATGAATATTGTAAATGCACAAACAGTAATTTCTCCACATTGCAAGGTGCAATTCTGAAATTTTTTGCTTTTTCATGCTCCTCTTAGCATGATAAAGAAGATTCAAAGAGATTGAGATGCCAGCTCCTTTCATTCAGTCAGTAGCTTCAAACATTTCTGGTATATGAATAACATTATGTTTTTCAATGGCAAAAATCAATGAATATTGTAAATGCACAAACAGTAATTTCTCCGCATTGCAAGGTGCAATTCTGAAATTTTTTGCTTTTTCCTGCTCCTCTTAGCATGATAAAGAAGATTCAAAGAGAGTGAGATGCCAGCTCCTTTCATTCAGTCAGTAGCTTCAATCATTTCTGGACGTTTTTCAATGGCAAAAATCAATGAATATTGTAAATGCACAAACTGTAATTTCTCCGCATTGCAAGGTGCAATTCTGAAATTTTTTGCTTTTTCCTGCTCCACTTAGCATGATAAAGAAGATTCAAAGAGAGTGAGATGCCAGCTCCTTTCATTCAGTCAGTAGCTTCAATCATTTCTGGACGTTTTTCAATGGCAAAAATCAATGAATATTGTAAATGCACAAACAGTAATTTCTCCGCATTGCAAGTTGCAATTCTGAAATTTTTTGCTTTTTCCTGCTCCTCTTAGCATGATAAAGAAGATTCAAAGAGAGTGAGATGCCAGCTCCTTTCATTCAGTCAGTACCTTCAATCATTTCTGGACGTTTTTCAATGGCAAAAATCAATGAATATTGTAAATGCACAAACAGTAATTTCTCCGCATTGCAAGGTGCAATTCTGAAATTTTTTGCTTTTTCCTGGTCCTCTTAGCATGATAAAGAAGATTCAAAGAGAGTGAGATGCCAGCTCCTTTCATTCAGTCAGTAGCTTCAAACATTTCTGGTATATGAATAACATGATGTTTTTCAATGGCAAAAATCAATGAATATTGTAAATGCACAAACAGTAATTTCTCCGCATTGCAAGGTGCAAGTCTGAAATTTTTTGCTTTTTTCTGTTCCTCTTAGCATGATAAAGAAGATTCAAAGAGAGTGAGATGCCAGCTCCTTTCATTCAGTCAGTAGCTTCAAACATTTCTGGTATATGAATAACATGATGTTTTTCAATGGCAAAAATCAATGAATATTGTAAATGCACAAACAGTAATTTCTCCGCATTGCAAGGTGCAAGTCTGAAATTTTTTGCTTTTTCCTGCTCCTCTTAGCATGATAAAGAAGATTCAAAGAGAGTGAGAAGCCAGCTACTTTCATTCAGTCAGTAGCTTCAATCATTTCTGTACGTTTTTCAATGGTAAAAATCAATGAATATTGTAAATGCACAAACAGTAATTTCTCCACATTGCAAGGTGCAATTCTGAAATTTTTTGCTTTTTCATGCTCCTCTTAGCATGATAAAGAAGATTCAAAGAGATTGAGATGCCAGCTCCTTTCATTCAGTCAGTAGCTTCAAACATTTCTGGTATATGAATAACATTATGTTTTTCAATGGCAAAAATCAATGAATATTGTAAATGCACAAACAGTAATTTCTCCGCATTGCAAGGTGCAATTCTGAAATTTTTTGCTTTTTCCTGCTCCTCTTAGCATGATAAAGAAGATTCAAAGAGAGTGAGATGCCAGCTCCTTTCATTCAGTCAGTAGCTTCAAACATTTCTGGTATATGAATAACATGATGTTTTTCAATGGCAAAAATCAATGAATATTGTAAATGCACAAACAGTAATTTCTCCGCATTGCAAGGTGCAATTCTGAAATTTTTTGCTTTTTCCTGCTCCTCTTAGCATGATAAAGAAGATTCAAAGAGAGTGAGATGCCAGCTCCTTTCATTCAGTCAGTAGCTTCAATCATTTCTGGACGTTTTTCAATGGCAAAAATCAACGAATATTGTAAATGCACAAACAGTAATTTCTCCGCATTGCAAGGTGCAATTCTGAAATTTTTTGCTTTTTCCTGCTCCTCTTAGCATGATAAAGAAGATTCAAAGAGAGTGAGATGCCAGCTCCTTTCATTCAGTCAGTAGCTTCAATCATTTCTGGACGTTTTTCAATGGCAAAAATCAATGAATATTGTAAATGCACAAACTGTAATTTCTCCGCATTGCAAGGTGCAATTCTGAAATTTTTTGCTTTTTCCTGCTCCTCTTAGCATGATAAAGAAGATTCAAAGAGAGTGAGATGCCAGCTCCTTTCATTCAGTCAGTAGCTTCAATCATTTCTGGACGTTTTTCAATGGCAAAAATCAATGAATATTGTAAATGCACAAACAGTAAATTCTCCGCATTGCAAAGTGCAATTCTGAAATTTTTTGCTTTTTCCTGCTCCTCTTAGCATGATAAAGAAGATTCAAAGAGAGTGAGATGCCAGCTCCTTTCCTTCAGTCAGTAGCTTCAATCATTTCTGGTATATGAATAACATGATGTTTTTCAATGGCAAAAATCAATGAATTTTGTAAATGCACAAACAGTAATTTCTCCGCATTGCAAGGCGCAATTCTGAAATTTTTTGCTTTTTCCTGCTCCTCTTAGCATGATAAAGAAGATTCAAAGAGAGTGAGATGCCAGCTCCTTTCATTCAGTCAGTAGCTTCAATCATTTCTGGACATTTTTCAATGGCAAAAATCAATGAATATTGTAAATGCACAAACAGTAATTTCTCCGCATTGCAAGGTGCAATTCTGAAATTTTTTGCTTTTTCCTGCTCCTCTTAGCATGATAAAGAAGATTCAAAGAGAGTGAGATGCCAGCTCCTTTCCTTCAGTCAGTAGCTTCAATCATTTCTGGTATATGAATAACATGATGTTTTTCAATGGCAAAAATCAATGAATTTTGTAAATGCACAAACAGTAATTTCTCCGCATTGCAAGGCGCAATTCTGAAATTTTTTGCTTTTTCCTGCTCCTCTTAGCATGATAAAGAAGATTCAAAGAGAGTGAGATGCCAGCTCCTTTCATTCAGTCAGTAGCTTCAATCATTTCTGGACATTTTTCAATGGCAAAAATCAATGAATATTGTAAATGCACAAACAGTAATTTCTCCGCATTGCAAGGTGCAATTCTGAAATTTTTTGCTTTTTCCTGCTCCTCTTAGCATGATAAAGAAGATTCAAAGAGAGTGAGATGCCAGCTCCTTTCATTCAGTCAGTAGCTTCAATCATTTCTGGACGTTTTTCAATGGCAAAAATCAATGAATATTGTAAATGCACAAACTGTAATTTCTCCGCATTGCAAGGTGCAATTCTGAAATTTTTTGCTTTTTCCTGCTCCTCTTAGCATGATAAAGAAGATTCAAAGAGAGTGAGATGCCAGCTCCTTTCATTCAGTCAGTAGCTTCAATCATTTCTGGACGTTTTTCAATGGCAAAAATCAACGAATATTGTAAATGCACAAACAGTAATTTCTCCGCATTGCAAGGTGCAATTCTGAAATTTTTTGCTTTTTCCTGCTCCTCTTAGCATGATAAAGAAGATTCAAAGAGAGTGAGATGCCAGCTCCTTTCATTCAGTCAGTAGCTTCAATCATTTCTGGACGTTTTTCAATGGCAAAAATCAATGAATATTGTAAATGCACAAACTGTAATTTTTCCGCATTGCAAGGTGCAATTCTGAAATTTTTTGCTTTTTCCTGCTCCACTTAGCATGATAAAGAAGATTCAAAGAGAGTGAGATGCCAGCTCCTTTCATTCAGTCAGTAGCTTCAATCATTTCTGGACGTTTTTCAATGGCAAAAATCAATGAATATTGTAAATGCACAAACAGTAATTTCTCCGCATTGCAAGGTGCAATTCTGAAATTTTTTGCTTTTTCCTGCTCCTCTTAGCATGATAAAGAAGATTCAAAGAGAGTGAGATGCCAGCTCCTTTCATTCAGTCAGTAGCTTCAATCATTTCTGGACGTTTTTCAATGGCAAAAATCAATGAATATTGTAAATGCACAAACAGTAATTTCTCCGCATTGCAAGGTGCAATTCTGAAATTTTTTGCTTTTTCCTGCTCCTCTTAGCATGATAAAGAAGATTCAAAGAGAGTGAGGTGCCAGCTCCTTTCATTCAGTCAGGAGCTTCAAACATTTCTGGTATATGAATAACATGTTTTTCAATGGCAAAAATCAATGAATATTGTAAATGCACAAACAGTAAATTCTCCGCATTGCAAGGTGCAATTCTGAAATTTTTTGCTTTTTCCTGCTCCTCTTAGCATGATAAAGAAGATTCAAAGAGAGTGAGATGCCAGCTCCTTTCATTCAGTCAGTAGCTTCAATCATTTCTGGACGTTTTTCAATGGCAAAAATCAATGAATATTGTAAATGCACAAACTGTAATTTCTCCGCATTGCAAGGTGCAATTCTGAAATTTTTTGCTTTTTCCTGCTCCTCTTAGCATGATAAAGAAGATTCAAAGAGAGTGAGATGCCAGCTCCTTTCATTCAGTCAGTAGCTTCAATCATTTCTGGACGTTTTTCAATGGCAAAAATCAACGAATATTGTAAATGCACAAACAGTAATTTCTCCGCATTGCAAGGTGCAATTCTGAAATTTTTTGCTTTTTCCTGCTCCTCTTAGCATGATAAAGAAGATTCAAAGAGAGTGAGATGCCAGCTCCTTTCATTCAGTCAGTAGCTTCAATCATTTCTGGACGTTTTTCAATGGCAAAAATCAATGAATATTGTAAATGCACAAACTGTAATTTCTCCGCATTGCAAGGTGCAATTCTAAAATTTTTTGCTTTTTCCTGCTCCTCTTAGCATGATAAAGAAGATTCAAAGAGAGTGAGATGCCAGCTCCTTTCATTCAGTCAGTAGCTTCAATCATTTCTGGACATTTTTCAATGGCAAAAATCAATGAATATTGTAAATGCACAAACAGTAATTTCTCCGCATTGCAAGGTGCAATTCTGAAATTTTTTGCTTTTTCCTGCTCCTCTTAGCATGATAAAGAAGATTCAAAGAGAGTGAGATGCCAGCTCCTTTCATTCAGTCAGTAGCTTCAATCATTTCTGGACGTTTTTCAATGGCAAAAATCAATGAATATTGTAAATGCACAAACAGTAATTTCTCCGCATTGCAAGGTGCAATTCTGAAATTTTTTGCTTTTTCCTGCTCCTCTTAGCATGATAAAGAAGATTCAAAGAGAGTGAGGTGCCAGCTCCTTTCATTCAGTCAGGAGCTTCAAACATTTCTGGTATATGAATAACATGTTTTTCAATGGCAAAAATCAATGAATATTGTAAATGCACAAACAGTAAATTCTCCGCATTGCAAGGTGCAATTCTGAAATTTTTTGCTTTTTCCTGCTCCTCTTAGCATGATAAAGAAGATTCAAAGAGAGTGAGATGCCAGCTCCTTTCATTCAGTCAGTAGCTTCAATCATTTCTGGACGTTTTTCAATGGCAAAAATCAATGAATATTGTAAATGCACAAACTGTAATTTCTCCGCATTGCAAGGTGCAATTCTGAAATTTTTTGCTTTTTCCTGCTCCTCTTAGCATGATAAAGAAGATTCAAAGAGAGTGAGATGCCAGCTCCTTTCATTCAGTCAGTAGCTTCAATCATTTCTGGACGTTTTTCAATGGCAAAAATCAACGAATATTGTAAATGCACAAACAGTAATTTCTCCGCATTGCAAGGTGCAATTCTGAAATTTTTTGCTTTTTCCTGCTCCTCTTAGCATGATAAAGAAGATTCAAAGAGAGTGAGATGCCAGCTCCTTTCATTCAGTCAGTAGCTTCAATCATTTCTGGACGTTTTTCAATGGCAAAAATCAATGAATATTGTAAATGCACAAACTGTAATTTCTCCGCATTGCAAGGTGCAATTCTGAAATTTTTTGCTTTTTCCTGCTCCACTTAGCATGATAAAGAAGATTCAAAGAGAGTGAGATGCCAGCTCCTTTCATTCAGTCAGTAGCTTCAATCATTTCTGGACGTTTTTCAATGGCAAAAATCAATGAATATTGTAAATGCACAAACAGTAATTTCTCCGCATTGCAAGTTGCAATTCTGAAATTTTTTGCTTTTTCCTGCTCCTCTTAGCATGATAAAGAAGATTCAAAGAGAGTGAGATGCCAGCTCCTTTCATTCAGTCAGTACCTTCAATCATTTCTGGACGTTTTTCAATGGCAAAAATCAATGAATATTGTAAATGCACAAACAGTAATTTCTCCGCATTGCAAGGTGCAATTCTGAAATTTTTTGCTTTTTCCTGCTCCTCTTAGAATGATAAAGAAGATTCAAAGAGAGTGAGATGCCAGCTCCTTTCATTCAGTCAGTAGCTTCAAACATTTCTGGTATATGAATAACATGATGTTTTTCAATGGCAAAAATCAATGAATATTGTAAATGCACAAACAGTAATTTCTCCGCATTGCAAGGTGCAAGTCTGAAATTTTTTGCTTTTTTCTGCTCCTCTTAGCATGATAAAGAAGATTCAAAGAGAGTGAGATGCCAGCTCCTTTCATTCAGTCAGTAGCTTCAAACATTTCTGGTATATGAATAACATGATGTTTTTCAATGGCAAAAATCAATGAATATTGTAAATGCACAAACAGTAATTTCTCCGCATTGCAAGGTGCAAGTCTGAAATTTTTTGCTTTTTCCTGCTCCTCTTAGCATGATAAAGAAGATTCAAAGAGAGTGAGATGCCAGCTACTTTCATTCAGTCAGTAGCTTCAATCATTTCTGGACGTTTTTCAATGGTAAAAATCAATGAATATTGTAAATGCACAAACAGTAATTTCTCCACATTGCAAGGTGCAATTCTGAAATTTTTTGCTTTTTCATGCTCCTCTTAGCATGATAAAGAAGATTCAAAGAGATTGAGATGCCAGCTCCTTTCATTCAGTCAGTAGCTTCAAACATTTCTGGTATATGAATAACATTATGTTTTTCAATGGCAAAAATCAATGAATATTGTAAATGCACAAACAGTAATTTCTCCGCATTGCAAGGTGCAATTCTGAAATTTTTTGCTTTTTCCTGCTCCTCTTAGCATGATAAAGAAGATTCAAAGAGAGTGAGATGCCAGCTCCTTTCATTCAGTCAGTAGCTTCAATCATTTCTGGACATTTTTCAATGGTTAAAAGTCAATGAATATTGTAAATGCACAAACAGTAATTTCTCCGCATTGCAAGGTGCCATTCTGAAATTTTTTGCTTTTTCCTGCTCCTCTTAGCATGATAAAGAAGATTCAAAGAGAGTGAGATGCCAGCTCCTTTCATTCAGTCAGTAGCTTCAATCATTTCTGGACGTTTTTCAATGGCAAAAATCAATGAATATTGTAAATGCACAAACTGTAATTTCTCCGCATTGCAAGGTGCAATTCTGAAATTTTTTGCTTTTTCCTGCTCCACTTAGCATGATAAAGAAGATTCAAAGAGAGTGAGATGCCAGCTCCTTTCATTCAGTCAGTAGCTTCAATCATTTCTGGACGTTTTTCAATGGCAAAAATCAATGAATATTGTAAATGCACAAACAGTAATTTCTCCGCATTGCAAGTTGCAATTCTGAAATTTTTTGCTTTTTCCTGCTCCTCTTAGCATGATAAAGAAGATTCAAAGAGAGTGAGATGCCAGCTCCTTTCATTCAGTCAGTACCTTCAATCATTTCTGGACGTTTTTCAATGGCAAAAATCAATGAATATTGTAAATGCACAAACAGTAATTTCTCCGCATTGCAAGGTGCAATTCTGAAATTTTTTGCTTTTTCCTGCTCCTCTTAGCATGATAAAGAAGATTCAAAGAGAGTGAGATGCCAGCTCCTTTCATTCAGTCAGTAGCTTCAAACATTTCTGGTATATGAATAACATGATGTTTTTCAATGGCAAAAATCAATGAATATTGTAAATGCACAAACAGTAATTTCTCCGCATTGCAAGGTGCAAGTCTGAAATTTTTTGCTTTTTTCTGTTCCTCTTAGCATGATAAAGAAGATTCAAAGAGAGTGAGATGCCAGCTCCTTTCATTCAGTTAGTAGCTTCAAACATTTCTGGTATATGAATAACATGATGTTTTTCAATGGCAAAAATCAATGAATATTGTAAATGCACAAACAGTAATTTCTCCGCATTGCAAGGTGCAAGTCTGAAATTTTTTGCTTTTTCCTGCTCCTCTTAGCATGATAAAGAAGATTCAAAGAGAGTGAGAAGCCAGCTACTTTCATTCAGTCAGTAGCTTCAATCATTTCTGGACGTTTTTCAATGGTAAAAATCAATGAATATTGTAAATGCACAAACAGTAATTTCTCCACATTGCAAGGTGCAATTCTGAAATTTTTTGCTTTTTCATGCTCCTCTTAGCATGATAAAGAAGATTCAAAGAGATTGAGATGCCAGCTCCTTTCATTCAGTCAGTAGCTTCAAACATTTCTGGTATATGAATAACATTATGTTTTTCAATGGCAAAAATCAATGAATATTGTAAATGCACAAACAGTAATTTCTCCGCATTGCAAGGTGCAATTCTGAATTTTTTTGCTTTTTCCTGCTCCTCTTAGCATGATAAAGAAGATTCAAAGAGAGTGAGATGCCAGCTCCTTTCATTCAGTCAGTAGCTTCAAACATTTCTGGTATATGAATAACATGATGTTTTTCAATGGCAAAAATCAATGAATATTGTAAATGCACAAACTGTAATTTCTCCGCATTGCAAGGTGCAATTCTGAAATTTTTTGCTTTTTCCTGCTCCTCTTAGCATGATAAAGAAGATTCAAAGAGAGTGAGATGCCAGCTCCTTTCATTCAGTCAGTAGCTTCAATCATTTCTGGACGTTTTTCAATGGCAAAAATCAATGAATATTGTAAATGCACAAACAGTAAATTCTCCGCATTGCAAGGTGCAATTCTGAAATTTTTTGCTTTTTCCTGCTCCTCTTAGCATGATAAAGAAGATTCAAAGAGAGTGAGATGCCAGCTCCTTTCCTTCAGTCAGTAGCTTCAATCATTTCTGGTATATGAATAACATGATGTTTTTCAATGGCAAAAATCAATGAATTTTGTAAATGCACAAACAGTAATTTCTCCGCATTGCAAGGCGCAATTCTGAAATTTTTTGCTTTTTCCTGCTCCTCTTAGCATGATAAAGAAGATTCAAAGAGAGTGAGATGCCAGCTCCTTTCATTCAGTCAGTAGCTTCAATCATTTCTGGACATTTTTCAATGGCAAAAATCAATGAATATTGTAAATGCACAAACAGTAATTTCTCCGCATTGCAAGGTGCAATTCTGAAATTTTTTGCTTTTTCCTGCTCCTCTTACCATGATAAAGAAGATTCAAAGAGAGTGAGATGCCAGCTCCTTTCATTCAGTCAGTAGCTTCAATCATTTCTGGACGTTTTTCAATGGCAAAAATCAATGAATATTGTAAATGCACAAACAGTAATTTCTCCGCATTGCAAGGTGCAATTCTGAAATTTTTTGCTTTTTCCTGCTCCTCTTAGCATGATAAAGAAGATTCAAAGAGAGTGAGGTGCCAGCTCCTTTCATTCAGTCAGGAGCTTCAAACATTTCTGGTATATGAATAACATGTTTTTCAATGGCAAAAATCAATGAATATTGTAAATGCACAAACAGTAAATTCTCCGCATTGCAAGGTGCAATTCTGAAATTTTTTGCTTTTTCCTGCTCCTCTTAGCATGATAAAGAAGATTCAAAGAGAGTGAGATGCCAGCTCCTTTCATTCAGTCAGTAGCTTCAATCATTTCTGGACGTTTTTCAATGGCAAAAATCAATGAATATTGTAAATGCACAAACTGTAATTTCTCCGCATTGCAAGGTGCAATTCTGAAATTTTTTGCTTTTTCCTGCTCCTCTTAGCATGATAAAGAAGATTCAAAGAGAGTGAGATGCCAGCTCCTTTCATTCAGTCAGTAGCTTCAATCATTTCTGGACGTTTTTCAATGGCAAAAATCAACGAATATTGTAAATGCACAAACAGTAATTTCTCCACATTGCAAGGTGCAATTCTGAAATTTTTTGCTTTTTCCTGCTCCTCTTAGCATGATAAAGAAGATTCAAAGAGAGTGAGATGCCAGCTCCTTTCATTCAGTCAGTAGCTTCAATCATTTCTGGACGTTTTTCAATGGCAAAAATCAATGAATATTGTAAATGCACAAACTGTAATTTCTCCGCATTGCAAGGTGCAATTCTGAAATTTTTTGCTTTTTCCTGCTCCACTTAGCATGATAAAGAAGATTCAAAGAGAGTGAGATGCCAGCTCCTTTCATTCAGTCAGTAGCTTCAATCATTTCTGGACGTTTTTCAATGGCAAAAATCAATGAATATTGTAAATGCACAAACAGTAATTTCTCCGCATTGCAAGTTGCAATTCTGAAACTTTTTGCTTTTTCCTGCTCCTCTTAGCATGATAAAGAAGATTCAAAGAGAGTGAGATGCCAGCTCCTTTCATTCAGTCAGTACCTTCAATCATTTCTGGACGTTTTTCAATGGCAAAAATCAATGAATATTGTAAATGCACAAACAGTAATTTCTCCGCATTGCAAGGTGCAATTCTGAAATTTTTTGCTTTTTCCTGCTCCTCTTAGCATGATAAAGAAGATTCAAAGAGAGTGAGATGCCAGCTCCTTTCATTCAGTCAGTAGCTTCAAACATTTCTGGTATATGAATAACATGATGTTTTTCAATGGCAAAAATCAATGAATATTGTAAATGCACAAACAGTAATTTCTCCGCATTGCAAGGTGCAAGTCTGAAATTTTTTGCTTTTTTCTGCTCCTCTTAGCATGATAAAGAAGATTCAAAGAGAGTGAGATGCCAGCTCCTTTCATTCAGTCAGTAGCTTCAAACATTTCTGGTATATGAATAACATGATGTTTTTCAATGGCAAAAATCAATGAATATTGTAAATGCACAAACAGTAATTTCTCCGCATTGCAAGGTGCAATTCTGAAATTTTTTGCTTTTTCCTGCTCCTCTTAGCATGATAAAGAAGATTCAAAGAGAGTGAGATGCCAGCTCCTTTCATTCAGTCAGTAGCTTCAAACATTTCTGGTATATGAATAACATGATGTTTTTCAATGGCAAAAATCAATGAATATTGTAAATGCACAAACAGTAATTTCTCCGCATTGCAAGGTGCAATTCTGAAATTTTTTGCTTTTTCCTGCTCCTCTTAGCATGATAAAGAAGATTCAATGAGAGTGAGATGCCAGCTCCTTTCATTCAGTCAGTAGCTTCAATCATTTCTGGATGTTTTTCAATGGCAAAAATCAATGAATATTGTAAATGCACAAACAGTAATTTCTCCGCATTGCAAGGTGCAATTCTGAAATTTTTTGCTTTTTCCTGCTCCTCTTAGCATGATAAAGAAGATTCAAAGAGAGTGAGATGCCAGCTCCTTTCATTCAGTCAGTAGCTTCAATCATTTCTGGACGTTTTTCAATGGCAAAAATCAATGAATATTGTAAATGCACAAACAGTAATTTCTCCGCATTGCAAGGTGCAATTCTGAAATTTTTTACTTTTTCCTGCTCCTCTTAGCATGATAAAGAAGATTCAGAGTGAGATGCCAGCTCCTTTCATTCAGTCAGTAGCTTCAATCATTTCTGGTATATGAATAACATGATGTTTTTCAATCGCAAAAATCAATGAATATTGTAAATGCACAAACAGTAATTTCTCCGCATTGCAAGGTGCAATTCTGAAATTTTTTGCTTTTTCCTGCTCCTCTTAGCATGATAAAGAAGATTCAAAGAGAGTGAGATGCCAGCTCCTTTCATTCAGTCAGTAGCTTCAATCATTTCTGGACGTTTTTCAATGGCAAAAATCAATGAATATTGTAAATGCACAAACAGTAATTTCTCCGCATTGCAAGGTGCAATTCTGAAATTTTTTGCTTTTTCCTGCTCCTCTAAGCATGATAAAGAAGATTCAAAGAGAGTGAGATGCCAGATCCTTTCCTTCAGTCAGTAGCTTCAATCATTTCTGGTATATGAATAACATGATGTTTTTCAATGGCAAAAATCAATGAATTTTGTAAATGCACAAACAGTAATTTCTCCGCATTGCAAGGCGCAATTCTGAAATTTTTTGCTTTTTCCTGCTCCTCTTAGCATGATAAAGAAGATTCAAAGAGAGTGAGGTGCCAGCTCCTTTCATTCAGTCAGTAGCTTCAAACATTTCTGGTATATGAATAACATGTTTTTCAATGGCAAAAATCAATGAATATTGTAAATGCACAAACAGTAATTTCTCCGCATTGCAAGGTGCAATTCTGAAATTTTTTGCTTTTTCCTGCTCCTCTTAGCATGATAAAGAAGATTCAAAGAGAGTGAGATGCCAGCTCCTTTCATTCAGTCAGTAGCTTCAATCATTTCTGGACGTTTTTCAATGGCAAAAATCAATGAATATTGTAAATGCACAAACAGTAATTTCTCCGCATTGCAAGGTGCAATTCTGAAATTTTTTGCTTTTTCCTGCTCCTCTTAGCATGATAAAGAAGATTCAAAGAGAGTGAGATGCCAGCTCCTTTCATTCAGTCAGTAGCTTCAATCATTTCTGGACGTTTTTCAATGGCAAAAATCAATGAATATTGTAAATGCACAAACAGTAATTTCTCCGCATTGCAAGGTGCAAGTCTGAAATTTTTTGCTTTTTCCTGCTCGTCTTAGCATGATAAAGAAGATTCAAAGAGAGTGAGATGCCAGCTACTTTCATTCAGTCAGTAGCTTCAATCATTTCTGGACGTTTTTCAATGGTAAAAATCAATGAATATTGTAAATGCACAAACAGTAATTTCTCCACATTGCAAGGTGCAATTCTGAAATTTTTTGCTTTTTCCTGCTCCTCTTAGCATGATAAAGAAGATTCAAAGAGAGTGAGGTGCCAGCTCCTTTCATTCAGTCAGTAGCTTCAAACATTTCTGGTATATGAATAACATGTTTTTCAATGGCAAAAATCAATGAATATTGTAAATGCACAAACAGTAATTTCTCCGCATTGCAAGGTGCAATTCTGAAATTTTTTGCTTTTTCCTGCTCCTCTTAGCATGATAAAGAAGATTCAAAGAGAGTGAGATGCCAGCTCCTTTCATTCAGTCAGTAGCTTCAATAATTTCTGGACGTTTTTCAATGGCAAAAATCAATGAATATTGTAAATGCACAAACAGTAATTTCTCCGCATTGCAAGGTGCAATTCTGAAATTTTTTGCTTTTTCCTGCTCCTCTTAGCATGATAAAGAAGATTCAAAGAGAGTGAGATGCCAGCTCCTTTCATTCAGTCAGTAGCTTCAATCATTTCTGGACGTTTTTCAATGGCAAAAATCAATGAATATTGTAAATGCACAAACAGTAATTTCTCCGCATTGCAAGATGCAATTCTGAAATTTTTTACTTTTTCCTGCTCCTCTTAGCATGATAAAGAAGATTCAAAGAGAGTGAGATGCCAGCTCCTTTCATTCAGTCAGTAGCTTCAATCATTTCTGGTATATGAATAACATGATGTTTTTCAATCGCAAAAATCAATGAATATTGTAAATGCACAAACAGTAATTTCTCCGCATTGCAAGGTGCAATTCTGAAATTTTTTGCTTTTTCCTGCTCCTCTTAGCATGATAAAGAAGATTCAAAGAGAGTGAGATGCCAGCTCCTTTCATTCAGTCAGTAGCTTCAATCATTTCTGGACGTTTTTCAATGGCAAAAATCAATGAATATTGTAAATGCACAAACAGTAATTTCTCCGCATTGCAAGGTGCAATTCTGAAATTCTTAGCTTTTTCCTGCTCCTCTAAGCATGATAAAGAAGATTCAAAGAGAGTGAGATGCCAGATCCTTTCCTTCAGTCAGTAGCTTCAATCATTTCTGGTATATGAATAACATGATGTTTTTCAATGGCAAAAATCAATGAATTTTGTAAATGCACAAACAGTAATTTCTCCGCATTGCAAGGCGCAATTCTGAAATTTTTTACTTTTTCCTGCTCCTCTTAGCATGATAAAGAAGATTCAAAGAGAGTGAGATGCCAGCTCCTTTCATTCAGTCAGTAGCTTCAATCATTTCTGGTATATGAATAACATGATGTTTTTCAATGGCAAAAATCAATGAATATTGTAAATGCACAAACAGTAATTTCTCCGCATTGCAAGGTGCAATTCTGAAATTTTTTGCTTTTTCCTGCTCCTCTTAGCATGATAAAGAAGATTCAAAGAGAGTGAGATGCCAGCTCCTTTCATTCAGTCAGTAGCTTCAATCATTTCTGGACGTTTTTCAATGGCAAAAATCAATGAATATTGTAAATGCACAAACAGTAATTTCTCCGCATTGCAAGGTGCAATTCTGAAATTTTTTGCTTTTTCCTGCTCCTCTTAGCATGATAAAGAAGATTCAAAGAGAGTGAGATGCCAGCTCCTTTCATTCAGTCAGTAGCTTTAATCATTTCTGGACGTTTTTCAATGGCAAAAATCATTGAATATTGTAAATGCACAATCAATAATTTCTCCGCATTGCAAGGTGCAATTCTGAAATTTTTTACTTTTTCCTGCTCCTCTTAGCATGATAAAGAAGATTCAAAGAGAGTGAGATGCCAGCTCCTTTCATTCAGTCAGTAGCTTCAATCATTTCTGGTATATGAATAACATGATGTTTTTCAATCGCAAAAATCAATGAATATTGTAAATGCACAAACAGTAATTTCTCCGCATTGCAAGGTGCAATTCTGAAATTTTTTGCTTTTTCCTGCTCCTCTTAGCATGATAAAGAAGATTCAAAGAGAGTGAGATGCCAGCTCCTTTCATTCAGTCAGTAGCTTCAATCATTTCTGGACGTTTTTCAATGGCAAAAACCAATGAATATTGTAAATGCACAAACAGTAATTTCTCCGCATTGCAAGGTGCAATTCTGAAACTTTTTGCTTTTTCCTGCTCCTCTTAGCATGATAAAGAAGATTCAAAGAGAGTGAGATGCCAGATCCTTTCCTTCAGTCAGTAGCTTCAATCATTTCTGGTATATGAATAACATGATGTTTTTCAATGGCAAAAATCAATGAATTTTGTAAATGCACAAACAGTAATTTCTCCGCATTGCAAGGCGCAATTCTGAAATTTTTTGCTTTTTCCTGCTCCTCTTAGCATGATAAAGAAGATTCAAAGAGAGTGAGATGCCAGCTCCTTTCATTCAGTCAGTAGCTTCAATCATTTCTGGACATTTTTCAATGGCAAAAATCAATGAATATTGTAAATGCACAAACAGTAATTTCTCCGCATTGCAAGGTGCAATTCTGAAATTTTTTGCTTTTTCCTGCTCCTCTTAGCATGATAAAGAAGATTCAAAGAGAGTGAGATGCCAGCTCCTTTCTTTCAGTCAGTAGCTTCAATCATTTCTGGACGTTTTTCAATGGCAAAAATCAATGAATATTGTAAATGCACAAACAGTAATTTCTCCGCATTGCAAGGTGCAATTCTGAAATTTTTTGCTTTTTCCTGCTCCTCTTAGCATGATAAAGAAGATTCAAAGAGAGTGAGATGCCAGCTCCTTTCATTCAGTCAGTAGCTTCAATCATTTCTGGACGTTTTTCAATGGCAAAAATCAATGAATATTGTAAATGCACAAACAGTAATTTCTCCGCATTGCAAGGTGCAATTCTGAAATTTTTTGCTTTTTCCTGCTCCTCTTAGCATGATAAAGAAGATTCAAAGAGCGTGAGATGCCAGATCCTTTCCTTCAGTCAGTAGCTTCAATCATTTCTGGTATATGAATAACATGATGTTTTCCAATGGCAAAAATCAATGAATTTTGTAAATGCACAAACAGTAATTTCTCCGCATTGCAAGGCGCAATTCTGAAATTTTTTGCTTTTTCCTGCTCCTCTTAGCATGATAAAGAAGATTCAAAGAGAGTGAGATGCCAGCTCCTTTCATTCAGTCAGTAGCTTCAATCATTTCTGGACATTTTTCAATGGCAAAAATCAATGAATATTGTAAATGCACAAACAGTAATTTCTCCGCATTGCAAGGTGCAATTCTGAAATTTTTTGCTTTTTCCTGCTCCTCTTAGCATGATAAAGAAGATTCAAAGAGAGTGAGATGCCAGCTCCTTTCATTCAGTCAGTAGCTTCAATCATTTCTGGACGTTTTTCAATGGCAAAAATCAATGAATATTGTAAATGCACAAACAGTAATTTCTCCGCATTGCAAGGTGCAATTCTGAAATTTTTTGCTTTTTCCTGCTCCTCTTAGCATGATAAAGAAGATTCAAAGAGAGTGAGATGCCAGCTCCTTTCATTCAGTCAGTAGCTTCAATCATTTCTGGACGTTTTTCAATGGCAAAAATCAATGAATATTGTAAATGCACAAACAGTAATTTCTCCGCATTGCAAGGTGCAATTCTGAAATTTTTTGCTTTTTCCTGCTCCTCTTAGCATGATAAACAAGATTCAAAGAGAGTGAGATGCCAGCTCCTTTCATTCAGTCAGTAGCTTCAATCATTTCTGGACGTTTTTCAATGGCAAAAATCATTGAATATTGTAAATGCACAAACAGTAATTTCTCCGCATTGCAAGGTGCAATTCTGAAATTTTTTACTTTTTCCTGCTCCTCTTAGCATGATAAAGAAGATTCAGAGTGAGATGCCAGCTCCTTTCATTCAGTCAGTAGCTTCAATCATTTCTGGTATATGAATAACATGATGTTTTTCAATCGCAAAAATCAATGAATATTGTAAATGCACAAACAGTAATTTCTCCGCATTGCAAGGTGCAATTCTGAAATTTTTTGCTTTTTCCTGCTCCTCTTAGCATGATAAAGAAGATTCAAAGAGAGTGAGATGCCAGCTCCTTTCATTCAGTCAGTAGCTTCAATCATTTCTGGACTTTTTTCAATGGCAAAAATCAATGAATATTGTAAATGCACAAACAGTAATTTCTCCGCATTGCAAGGTGCAATTCTGAAATTTTTTGCTTTTTCCTGCTCCTCTTAGCATGATAAAGAAGATTCAAAGAGAGTGAGATGCCAGCTCCTTTCTTTCAGTCAGTAGCTTTAATCATTTCTGGACGTTTTTCAATGGCAAAAATCATTGAATATTGTAAATGCACAATCAATAATTTCTCCGCATTGCAAGGTGCAATTCTGAAATTTTTTACTTTTTCCTGCTCCTCTTAGCATGATAAAGAAGATTCAAAGAGAGTGAGATGCCAGCTCCTTTCATTCAGTCAGTAGCTTCAATCATTTCTGGTATATGAATAACATGATGTTTTTCAATCGCAAAAATCAATGAATATTGTAAATGCACAAACAGTAATTTCTCCGCATTGCAAGGTGCAATTCTGAAATTTTTTGCTTTTTCCTGCTCCTCTTAGCATGATAAAGAAGATTCAAAGAGAGTGAGATGCCAGCTCCTTTCATTCAGTCAGTAGCTTCAATCATTTCTGGACGTTTTTCAATGGCAAAAACCAATGAATATTGTAAATGCACAAACAGTAATTTCTCCGCATTGCAAGGTGCAATTCTGAAACTTTTTGCTTTTTCCTGCTCCTCTTAGCATGATAAAGAAGATTCAAAGAGAGTGAGATGCCAGATCCTTTCCTTCAGTCAGTAGCTTCAATCATTTCTGGTATATGAATAACATGATGTTTTTCAATGGCAAAAATCAATGAATTTTGTAAATGCACAAACAGTAATTTCTCCGCATTGCAAGGCGCAATTCTGAAATTTTTTGCTTTTTCCTGCTCCTCTTAGCATGATAAAGAAGATTCAAAGAGAGTGAGATGCCAGCTCCTTTCATTCAGTCAGTAGCTTCAATCATTTCTGGACATTTTTCAATGGCAAAAATCAATGAATATTGTAAATGCACAAACAGTAATTTCTCCGCATTGCAAGGTGCAATTCTGAAATTTTTTGCTTTTTCCTGCTCCTCTTAGCATGATAAAGAAGATTCAAAGAGAGTGAGATGCCAGCTCCTTTCTTTCAGTCAGTAGCTTCAATCATTTCTGGACGTTTTTCAATGGCAAAAATCAATGAATATTGTAAATGCACAAACAGTAATTTCTCCGCATTGCAAGGTGCAATTCTGAAATTTTTTGCTTTTTCCTGCTCCTCTTAGCATGATAAAGAAGATTCAAAGAGAGTGAGATGCCAGCTCCTTTCATTCAGTCAGTAGCTTCAATCATTTCTGGACGTTTTTCAATGGCAAAAATCAATGAATATTGTAAATGCACAAACAGTAATTTCTCCGCATTGCAAGGTGCAATTCTGAAATTTTTTGCTTTTTCCTGCTCCTCTTAGCATGATAAAGAAGATTCAAAGAGCGTGAGATGCCAGATCCTTTCCTTCAGTCAGTAGCTTCAATCATTTCTGGTATATGAATAACATGATGTTTTCCAATGGCAAAAATCAATGAATTTTGTAAATGCACAAACAGTAATTTCTCCGCATTGCAAGGCGCAATTCTGAAATTTTTTGCTTTTTCCTGCTCCTCTTAGCATGATAAAGAAGATTCAAAGAGAGTGAGATGCCAGCTCCTTTCATTCAGTCAGTAGCTTCAATCATTTCTGGACATTTTTCAATGGCAAAAATCAATGAATATTGTAAATGCACAAACAGTAATTTCTCCGCATTGCAAGGTGCAATTCTGAAATTTTTTGCTTTTTCCTGCTCCTCTTAGCATGATAAAGAAGATTCAAAGAGAGTGAGATGCCAGCTCCTTTCATTCAGTCAGTAGCTTCAATCATTTCTGGACGTTTTTCAATGGCAAAAATCAATGAATATTGTAAATGCACAAACAGTAATTTCTCCGCATTGCAAGGTGCAATTCTGAAATTTTTTGCTTTTTCCTGCTCCTCTTAGCATGATAAAGAAGATTCAAAGAGAGTGAGATGCCAGCTCCTTTCATTCAGTCAGTAGCTTCAATCATTTCTGGACGTTTTTCAATGGCAAAAATCAATGAATATTGTAAATGCACAAACAGTAATTTCTCCGCATTGCAAGGTGCAATTCTGAAATTTTTTGCTTTTTCCTGCTCCTCTTAGCATGATAAACAAGATTCAAAGAGAGTGAGATGCCAGCTCCTTTCATTCAGTCAGTAGCTTCAATCATTTCTGGACGTTTTTCAATGGCAAAAATCATTGAATATTGTAAATGCACAAACAGTAATTTCTCCGCATTGCAAGGTGCAATTCTGAAATTTTTTACTTTTTCCTGCTCCTCTTAGCATGATAAAGAAGATTCAGAGTGAGATGCCAGCTCCTTTCATTCAGTCAGTAGCTTCAATCATTTCTGGTATATGAATAACATGATGTTTTTCAATCGCAAAAATCAATGAATATTGTAAATGCACAAACAGTAATTTCTCCGCATTGCAAGGTGCAATTCTGAAATTTTTTGCTTTTTCCTGCTCCTCTTAGCATGATAAAGAAGATTCAAAGAGAGTGAGATGCCAGCTCCTTTCATTCAGTCAGTAGCTTCAATCATTTCTGGACTTTTTTCAATGGCAAAAATCAATGAATATTGTAAATGCACAAACAGTAATTTCTCCGCATTGCAAGGTGCAATTCTGAAATTTTTTGCTTTTTCCTGCTCCTCTAAGCATGATAAAGAAGATTCAAAGAGAGTGAGATGCCAGATCCTTTCCTTCAGTCAGTAGCTTCAATCATTTCTGGTATATGAATAACATGATGTTTTTCAATGGCAAAAATCAATGAATTTTGTAAATGCACAAACAGTAATTTCTCCGCATTGCAAGGCGCAATTCTGAAATTTTTTGCTTTTTCCTGCTCCTCTTAGCATGATAAAGAAGATTCAAAGAGAGTGAGATGCCAGCTCCTTTCATTCAGTCAGTAGCTTCAATCATTTCTGGACATTTTTCAATGGCAAAAATCAATGAATATTGTAAATGCACAAACAGTAATTTCTCCGCATTGCAAGGTGCAATTCTGAAATTTTTTGCTTTTTCCTGCTCCTCTTAGCATGATAAAGAAGATTCAAAGAGAGTGAGAAGCCAGCTCCTTTCATTCAGTCAGTAGCTTCAATCATTTCTGGACGTTTTTCAATGGCAAAAATCAATGAATATTGTAAATGCACAAACAGTAATTTCTCCGCATTGCAAGGTGCAATTCTGAAATTTTTTGCTTTTTCCTGCTCCTCTTAGCATGATAAAGAAGATTCAAAGAGAGTGAGATGCCAGCTCCTTTCATTCAGTCAGTACCTTCAATTATTTCTGGACCTTTTTCAATGGCAAAAATCAATGAATATTGTAAATGCACAAACAGTAATTTCTCCGCATTGCAAGGTGCAATTCTGAAATTTTTTGCTTTTTCCTGCTCCTCTTAGCATGATAAAGAAGATTCAAAGAGAGTGAGATGCCAGCTCCTTTCATTCAGTCAGTAGCTTCAATCATTTCTGGACGTTTTTCAATGGCAAAAATCAATGAATATTGTAAATGCACAAACTGTAATTTCTCCGCATTGCAAGGTGCAATTCTGAAATTTTTTGCTTTTTCCTGCTCCTCTTAGCATGATAAAGAAGATTCAAAGAGAGTGAGATGCCAGCTCCTTTCATTCAGTCAGTAGCTTCAATCATTTCTGGTATATGAATAACATGATGTTTTTCAATAGCAAAAATCAATGAATATTCGAAATGCACAAACAGTAATTTCTCCGCATTGCAAGGTGCAATTCTGAAATTTTTTGCTTTTTCCTGCTCCTCTTAGCATGATAAAGAAGATTCAAAGAGAGTGAGATGCCAGCTCCTTTCATTCAGTCAGTAGCTTCAATCATTTCTGGACGTTTTTCATTGGCAAAAATCAATGAATATTGTAAATGCACAAACAGTAATTTCTCCGCATTGCAAGGTGCAATTCTGAAATTTTTTACTTTTTCCTGCTCCTCTTAGCATGATAAAGAAGATTCAAAGAGAGTGAGATGCCAGCTCCTTTCATTCAGTCAGTAGCTTCAATCATTTCTGGTATATGAATAACATGATGTTTTTCAATCGCAAAAATCAATGAATATTGTAAATGCACAAACAGTAATTTCTCCGCATTGCAAGGTGCAATTCTGAAATTTTTTGCTTTTTCCTGCTCCTCTTAGCATGATAAAGAAGATTCAAAGAGAGTGAGATGCCAGCTCCTTTCATTCAGTCAGTAGCTTCAATCATTTCTGGACGTTTTTCAATGGCAAAAATCAATGAATATTGTAAATGCACAAACAGTAATTTCTCCGCATTGCAAGGTGCAATTCTGAAATTTTTTGCTTTTTCCTGCTCCTCTAAGCATGATAAAGAAGATTCAAAGAGAGTGAGATGCCATATCCTTTCCTTCAGTCAGTAGCTTCAATCATTTCTGGTATATGAATAACATGATGTTTTTCAATGGCAAAAATCAATGAATTTTGTATATGCACAAACAGTAATTTCTCCGCATTGCAAGGCGCAATTCTGAAATTTTTTGCTTTTTCCTGCTCCTCTTAGCATGATAAAGAAGATTCAAAGAGAGTGAGATGCCAGCTCCTTTCATTCAGTCAGTAGCTTCAATCATTTCTGGACATTTTTCAATGGCAAAAATCAATGAATATTGTAAATGCACAAACAGTAATTTCTCCGCATTGCAAGGTGCAATTCTGAAATTTTTTGCTTTTTCCTGCTCCTCTTAGCATGATAAAGAAGATTCAAAGAGAGTGAGATGCCAGCTCCTTTCATTCAGTCAGTAGCTTCAATCATTTCTGGACGTTTTTCAATGGCAAAAATCAATGAATATTGTAAATGCACAAACAGTAATTTCTCCGCATTGCAAGGTGCAATTCTGAAATTTTTTGCTTTTTCCTGCTCCTCTTAGCATGATAAAGAAGATTCAAAGAGAGTGAGATGCCAGCTCCTTTCATTCAGTCAGTACCTTCAATCATTTCTGGACGTTTTTCAATGGCAAAAATCAATGAATATTGTAAATGCACAAACAGTAATTTCTCCGCATTGCAAGGTGCAATTCTGAAATTTTTTGCTTCTTCCTGCTCCTCTTATCATGATAAAGAAGATTCAAAGAGAGTGAGATGCCAGCTCCTTTCATTCAGTCAGTAGCTTCAATCATTTCTGGACGTTTTTCAATGGCAAAAATCAATGAATATTGTAAATGCACAAACTGTAATTTCTCCGCATTGCAAGGTGCAATTCTGAAATTTTTTGCTTTTTCCTGCTCCTCTTAGCATGATAAAGAAGATTCAAAGAGAGTGAGATGCCAGCTCCTTTCATTCAGTCAGTAGCTTCAATCATTTCTGGTATATGAATAACATGATGTTTTTCAATGGCAAAAATCAATGAATATTGTAAATGCACAAACAGTAATTTCTCCGCATTGCAAGGTGCAATTCTGAAATTTTTTGCTTTTTCCTGCTCCACTTAGCATGAAAAACAAGATTCAAAGAGAGTGAGATGCCAGCTCCTTTCATTCAGTCAGTAGCTTCAATCATTTCTGGACGTTTTTCAATGGCAAAAATCATTGAATATTGTAAATGCACAAACAGTAATTTCTCCACATTGCAAGGTGCAATTCTGAAATTTTTTACTTTTTCCTGCTCCTCTTAGCATGATAAAGAAGATTCAAAGAGAGTGAGATGCCAGCTCCTTTCATTCAGTCAGTAGCTTCAATCATTTCTGGTATATGAATAACATGATGTTTTTCAATCGCAAAAATCAATGAATATTGTAAATGCACAAACTGTAATTTCTCCGCATTGCAAGGTGCAATTCTGAAATTTTTTGCTTTTTCCTGCTCCTCTTAGCATGATAAAGAAGATTCAAAGAGAGTGAGATGCCAGCTCCTTTCATTCAGTCAGTAGCTTCAATCATTTCTGGACGTTTTTCAATGGCAAAAATCAATGAATATTGTAAATGCACAAACAGTAATTTCTCCGGATTGCAAGGTGCAATTCTGAAATTTTTTGCTTTTTCCTGCTCCTCTTAGCATGATAAAGAAGATTCAAAGAGAGTGAGATGCCAGATCCTTTCCTTCAGTCAGTAGCTTCAATCATTTCTGGTATATGAATAACATGATGTTTTTCAATGGCAAAAATCAATGAATTTTGTAAATGCACAAACAGTAATTTCTCCGCATTGCAAGGCGCAATTCTGAAATTTTTTGCTTTTTCCTGCTCCTCTTAGCATGATAAAGAAGATTCAAAGAGAGTGAGATGCCAGCTCCTTTCATTCAGTCAGTAGCTTCAATCATTTCTGGACATTTTTCAATGGCAAAAATCAATGAATATTGTAAATGCACAAACAGTAATTTCTCCGCATTGCAAGGTGCAATTCTGAAATTTTTTGCTTTTTCCTGCTCCTCTTAGCATGATAAAGAAGATTCAAAGAGAGTGAGATGCCAGCTCCTTTCATTCAGTCAGTAGCTTCAATCATTTCTGGACGTTTTTCAATGGCAAAAATCAATGAATATTGTAAATGCACAAACAGTAATTTCTCCGCATTGCAAGGTGCAATTCTGAAATTTTTTGCTTTTTCCTGCTCCTCTTAGCATGATAAAGAAGATTCAAAGAGAGTGAGATGCCAGCTCCTTTCATTCAGTCAGTACCTTCAATCATTTCTGGACGTTTTTCAATGGCAAAAATCAATGAATATTGTAAATGCACAAACAGTAATTTCTCCGCATTGCAAGGTGCAATTCTGAAATTTTTTGCTTTTTCCTGCTCCTCTTAGCATGATAAAGAAGATTCAAAGAGAGTGAGATGCCAGCTCCTTTCATTCAGTCAGTAGCTTCAATCATTTCTGGACGTTTTTCAATGGCAAAAATCAATGAATATTGTAAATGCACAAACTGTAATTTCTCCGCATTGCAAGGTGCAATTCTGAAATTTTTTGCTTTTTCCTGCTCCTCTTAGCATGATAAAGAAGATTCAAAGAGAGTGAGATGCCAGCTCCTTTCATTCAGTCAGTAGCTTCAATCATTTCTGGTATATGAATAACATGATGTTTTTCAATAGCAAAAATCAATGAATATTGTAAATGCACAAACAGTAATTTCTCCGCATTGCAAGGTGCAATTCTGAAATTTTTTGCTTTTTCCTGCTCCTCTTAGCATGATAAAGAAGATTCAAAGAGAGTGAGATGCCAGCTCCTTTCATTCAGTCAGTAGCTTCAATCATTTCTGGACGTTTTTCAATGGCAAAAATCAATGAATATTGTAAATGCACAAACAGTAATTTCTCCGCATTGCAAGGTGCAATTCTGAAATTTTTTGCTTTTTCCTGCTCCTCTTAGCATGATAAACAAGATTCAAAGAGAGTGAGATGCCAGATCCTTTCATTCAGTCAGTAGCTTCAATCATTTCTGGACGTTTTTCAATGGCAAAAATCATTGAATATTGTAAATGCACAAACAGTAATTTCTCCGCATTGCAAGGTGCAATTCTGAAATTTTTTACTTTTTCCTGCTCCTCTTAGCATGATAAAGAAGATTCAAAGAGAGTGAGATGCCAGCTCCTTTCATTCAGTCAGTAGCTTCAATCATTTCTGGTATATGAATAACATGATGTTTTTCAATCGCAAAAATCAATGAATATTGTAAATGCACAAACTGTTATTTCTCCGCATTGCAAGGTGCAATTCTGAAATTTTTTGCTTTTTCCTGCTCCTCTTAGCATGATAAAGAAGATTCAAAGAGAGTGAGATGCCAGCTCCTTTCATTCAGTCAGTAGCTTCAATCATTTCTGGACGTTTTTCAATGGCAAAAATCAATGAATATTGTAAATGCACAAACAGTAATTTCTCCGCATTGCAAGGTGCAATTCTGAAATTTTTTGCTTTTTCCTGCTCCTCTTAGCATGATAAAGAAGATTCAAAGAGAGTGAGATGCCAGATCCTTTCCTTCAGTCAGTAGCTTCAATCATTTCTGGTATATGAATAACATGATGTTTTTCAATGGCAAAAATCAATGAATTTTGTAAATGCACAAACAGTAATTTCTCCGCATTGCAAGGCGCAATTCTGAAATTTTTTGCTTTTTCCTGCTCCTCTTAGCATGATAAAGAAGATTCAAAGAGAGTGAGATGCCAGCTCCTTTCATTCAGTCAGTAGCTTCAATCATTTCTGGACATTTTTCAATGGCAAAAATCAATGAATATTGTAAATGCACAAACAGTAATTTCTCCGCATTGCAAGGTGCAATTCTGAAATTTTTTGCTTTTTCCTGCTCCTCTTAGCATGATAAAGAAGATTCAAAGAGAGTGAGATGCCAGCTCCTTTCATTCAGTCAGTAGCTTCAATCATTTCTGGACGTTTTTCAATGGCAAAAATCAATGAATATTGTAAATGCACAAACAGTAATTTCTCCGCATTGCAAGGTGCAATTCTGAAATTTTTTGCTTTTTCCTGCTCCTCTTAGCATGATAAAGAAGATTCAAAGAGAGTGAGATGCCAGCTCCTTTCATTCAGTCAGTAGCTTCAATCATTTCTGGACGTTTTTCAATGGCAAAAATCAATGAATATTGTAAATGCACAAACAGTAATTTCTCCGCATTGCAAGGTGCAATTCTGAAATTTTTTGCTTTTTCCTGCTCCTCTTAGCATGATAAAGAAGATTCAAAGAGAGTGAGATGCCAGATCCTTTCCTTCAGTCAGTAGCTTCAATCATTTCTGGTATATGAATAACATGATGTTTTTCAATGGCAAAAATCAATGAATTTTGTAAATGCACAAACAGTAATTTCTCCGCATTGCAAGGCGCAATTCTGAAATTTTTTGCTTTTTCCTGCTCCTCTTAGCATGATAAAGAAGATTCAAAGAGAGTGAGATGCCAGCTCCTTTCATTCAGTCAGTAGCTTCAATCATTTCTGGACATTTTTCAATGGCAAAAATCAATGAATATTGTAAATGCACAAACAGTAATTTCTCCGCATTGCAAGGTGCAATTCTGAAATTTTTTGCTTTTTCCTGCTCCTCTTAGCATGATAAAGAAGATTCAAAGAGAGTGAGATGCCAGCTCCTTTCATTCAGTCAGTAGCTTCAATCATTTCTGGACGTTTTTCAATGGCAAAAATCAATGAATATTGTAAATGCACAAACAGTAATTTCTCCGCATTGCAAGGTGCAATTCTGAAATTTTTTGCTTTTTCCTGCTCCTCTTAGCATGATAAAGAAGATTCAAAGATAGTGAGATGCCAGCTCCTTTCATTCAGTCAGTAGCTTCAATCATTTCTGGACGTTTTTCAATGGCAAAAATCAATGAATATTGTAAATGCACAAACAGTAATTTCTCCGCATTGCAATGTGCAATTCTGAAATTTTTTGCTTTTTCCTGCTCCTCTTAGCATGATAAAGAAGATTCAAAGAGAGTGAGATGCCAGCTCCTTTCATTCAGTCAGTAGCTTCAATCATTTCTGGACATTTTTCAATGGCAAAAATCAATGAATATTGTAAATGCACAAACAGTAATTTCTCCGCATTGCAAGGTGCAATTCTGAAATTTTTTGCTTTTTCCTGCTCCTCTTAGCATGATAAAGAAGATTCAAAGAGAGTGAGATGCCAGCTCCTTTCATTCAGTCAGTAGCTTCAATCATTTCTGGACGTTTTTCAATGACAAAAATCAATGAATATTGTAAATGCACAAACAGTAATTTCTCTGCATTGCAAGGTGCAATTCTGAAATTTTTTGCTTTTTCCTGCTCCTCTTAGCATGATAAAGAAGATTCAAAGAGAGTGAGATGCCAGATCCTTTCCTTCAGTCAGTAGCTTCAATCATTTCTGGTATATGAATAACATGATATTTTTCAATGGCAAAAATCAATGAATTTTGTAAATGCACAAACAGTAATTTCTCCGCATTGCAAGGCGCAATTCTGAAATTTTTTGCTTTTTCCTGCTCCTCTTAGCATGATAAAGAAGATTCAAAGAGAGTGAGATGCCAGCTCCTTTCATTCAGTCAGTAGCTTCAATCATTTCTGGACATTTTTCAATGGCAAAAATCAATGAATATTGTAAATGCACAAACAGTAATTTCTCCGCATTGCAAGGTGCAATTCTGAAATTTTTTGCTTTTTCCTGCTCCTCTTAGCATGATAAAGAAGATTCAAAGAGAGTGAGATGCCAGCTCCTTTCATTCAGTCAGTAGCTTCAATCATTTCTGGACGTTTTTCAATGGCAAAAATCAATGAATATTGTAAATGCACAAACAGTAATTTCTCCGCATTGCAAGGTGCAATTCTGAAATTTTTTGCTTTTTCCTGCTCCTCTTAGCATGATAAAGAAGATTCAAAGAGAGTGAGATGCCAGCTCCTTTCATTCAGTCAGTAGCTTCAATCATTTCTGGACGTTTTTCAATGGCAAAAATCAATGAATATTGTAAATGCACAAACAGTAATTTCTCCGCATTGCAAGGTGCAATTCTGAAATTTTTTGCTTTTTCCTGCTCCTCTTAGCATGATAAAGAAGATTCAAAGAGAGTGAGATGCCAGATCCTTTCCTTCAGTCAGTAGCTTCAATCATTTCTGGTATATGAATAACATGATGTTTTTCAATGGCAAAAATCAATGAATTTTGTAAATGCACAAACAGTAATTTCTCCGCATTGCAAGGCGCAATTCTGAAATTTTTTGCTTTTTCCTGCTCCTCTTAGCATGATAAAGAAGATTCAAAGAGAGTGAGATGCCAGCTCCTTTCATTCAGTCAGTAGCTTCAATCATTTCTGGACATTTTTCAATGGCAAAAATCAATGAATATTGTAAATGCACAAACAGTAATTTCTCCGCATTGCAAGGTGCAATTCTGAAATTTTTTGCTTTTTCCTGCTCCTCTTAGCATGATAAAGAAGATTCAAAGAGAGTGAGATGCCAGCTCCTTTCATTCAGTCAGTAGCTTCAATCATTTCTGGACGTTTTTCAATGGCAAAAATCAATGAATATTGTAAATGCACAAACAGTAATTTCTCCGCATTGCAAGGTGCAATTCTGAAATTTTTTGCTTTTTCCTGCTCCTCTTAGCATGATAAAGAAGATTCAAAGAGAGTGAGATGCCAGCTCCTTTCATTCAGTCAGTAGCTTCAATCATTTCTGGACGTTTTTCAATGGCAAAAATCAATGAATATTGTAAATGCACAAACAGTAATTTCTCCGCATTGCAATGTGCAATTCTGAAATTTTTTGCTTTTTCCTGCTCCTCTTAGCATGATAAAGAAGATTCAAAGAGAGTGAGATGCCAGCTCCTTTCATTCAGTCAGTAGCTTCAAACATTTCTGGTACATGAATAACATGATGTTTTTCAATGGCAAAAATCAATGAATATTGTAAATGCACAAACAGTAATTTCTCCGCATTGCAAGGTGCAATTCTGAAATTTTTTGCTTTTTCCTGCTCCTCTTAGCATGATAAAGAAGATTCAAAGAGAGTGAGATGCCAGCTCCTTTCGTTCAGTCAGTAGCTTCAATCATTTCTGGACGTTTTTCAATGGCAAAAATCATTGAATATTATAAATGCACAAACAGTAATTTCTCCACATTGCAAGGTGCAATTCTGAAATTTTTTACTTTTTCCTGCTCCTCTTAGCATGATAAAGAAGATTCAAAGAGAGTGAGATGCCAGCTCCTTTCATTCAGTCAGTAGCTTCAATCATTTCTGGTATATGAATAACATGATGTTTTTCAATGGCAAAAATCAATGAATATTGTAAATGCACAAACAGTAATTTCTCCGCATTGCAAGGTGCAATTCTGAAATTTTTTGCTTTTTCCTGCTCCTCTTAGCATGATAAAGAAGATTCAAAGAGAGTGAGATGCCAGCTCCTTTCATTCAGTCAGTAGCTTCAATCATTTCTGGACGTTTTTCAATGGCAAAAATCAATGAATATTGTAAATGCACAAACAGTAATTTCTCCGCATTGCAAGGTGCAATTCTGAAATTTTTTGCTTTTTCCTGCTCCTCTTAGCATGATAAACAAGATTCAAAGAGAGTGAGATGCCAGCTCATTTCATTCAGTCAGTAGCTTCAATCATTTCTGGACGTTTTTCAATGGCAAAAATCATTGAATATTGTAAATGCACAAACAGTAATTTCTCCGCATTGCAAGGTGCAATTCTGAAATTTTTTACTTTTTCCTGCTCCTCTTAGCATGATAAAGAAGATTCAAAGAGAGTGAGATGCCAGCTCCTTTCATTCAGTCAGTAGCTTCAATCATTTCTGGTATATGAATAACATGATGTTTTTCAATCGCAAAAATCAATGAATATTGTAAATGCACAAACAGTAATTTCTCCGCATTGCAAGGTGCAATTCTGAAATGTTTTGCTTTTTCCTGCTCCTCTTAGCATGATAAAGAAGATTCAAAGAGAGTGAGATGCCAGCTCCTTTCATTCAGTCAGTAGCTTCAATCATTTCTGGACGTTTTTCAATGGCAAAAATCAATGAATATTGTAAATGCACAAACAGTAATTTCTCCGCATTGCAAGGTGCAATTCTGAAATTTTTTGCTTTTTCCTGCTCCTCTAAGCATGATAAAGAAGATTCAAAGAGAGTGAGATGCCAGATCCTTTCCTTCAGTCAGTAGCTTCAATCATTTCTGGTATATGAATAACATGATGTTTTTCAATGGCAAAAATCAATGAATTTTGTAAATGCACAAACAGTAATTTCTCCGCATTGCAAGGCGCAATTCTGAAATTTTTTGCTTTTTCCTGCTCCTCTTAGCATGATAAAGAAGATTCAAAGAGAGTGAGATGCCAGCTCCTTTCATTCAGTCAGTAGCTTCAATCATTTCTGGACATTTTTCAATGGCAAAAATCAATGAATATTGTAAATGCACAAACAGTAATTTCTCCGCATTGCAAGGTGCAATTCTGAAATTTTTTGCTTTTTCCTGCTCCTCTTAGCATGATAAAGAAGATTCAAAGAGAGTGAGATGCCAGCTCCTTTCATTCAGTCAGTAGCTTCAATCATTTCTGGACGTTTTTCAATGGCAAAAATCAATGAATATTGTAAATGCACAAAAAGTAATTTCTCCGCATTGCAAGGTGCAATTCTGAAATTTTTTGCTTTTTCCTGCTCCTCTTAGCATGATAAAGAAGATTCAAAGAGAGTGAGATGCCAGCTCCTTTCATTCAGTCAGTACCTTCAATCATTTCTGGACGTTTTTCAATGGCAAAAATCAATGAATATTGTAAATGCACAAACAGTAATTTCTCCGCATTGCAAGGTGCAATTCTGAAATTTTTTGCTTTTTCCTGCTCCTCTTAGCATGATAAAGAAGATTCAAAGAGAGTGAGATGCCAGCTCCTTTCATTCAGTCAGTAGCTTCAATCATTTCTGGACGTTTTTCAATGGCAAAAATCAATGAATATTGTAAATGCACAAACTGTAATTTCTCCGCATTGCAAGGTGCAATTCTGAAATTTTTTGCTTTTTCCTGCTCCTCTTAGCATGATAAAGAAGATTCAAAGAGAGTGAGATGCCAGCTCCTTTCATTCAGTCAGTAGCTTCAATCATTTCTGGTATATGAATAACATGATGTTTTTCAATAGCAAAAATCAATGAATATTGTAAATGCACAAACAGTAATTTCTCCGCATTGCAAGGTGCAATTCTGAAATTTTTTGCTTTTTCCTGCTCCTCTTAGCATGATAAAGAAGATTCAAAGAGAGTGAGATGCCAGCTCCTTTCATTCAGTCAGTAGCTTCAATCATTTCTGGACATTTTTCAATGGCAAAAATCAATGAATATTGTAAATGCACAAACAGTAATTTCTCCGCATTGCAAGGTGCAATTCTGAAATTTTTTGCTTTTTCCTGCTCCTCTTAGCATGATAAAGAAGATTCAAAGAGAGTGAGATGCCAGCTCCTTTCATTCAGTCAGTAGCTTCAATCATTTCTGGACGTTTTTCAATGGCAAAAATCAATGAATATTGTAAATGCACAAACAGTAATTTCTCCGCATTGCAAGGTGCAATTCTGAAATTTTTTGCTTTTTCCTGCTCCTCTTAGCATGATAAAGAAGATTCAAAGAGAGTGAGATGCCAGCTCCTTTCATTCAGTCAGTAGCTTCAATCATTTCTGGACGTTTTTCAATGGCAAAAATCAATGAATATTGTAAATGCACAAACAGTAATTTCTCCGCATTGCAATGTGCAATTCTGAAATTTTTTGCTTTTTCCTGCTCCTCTTAGCATGATAAAGAAGATTCAAAGAGAGTGAGATGCCAGCTCCTTTCATTCAGTCAGTAGCTTCAAACATTTCTGGTACATGAATAACATGATGTTTTTCAATGGCAAAAATCAATGAATATTGTAAATGCACAAACAGTAATTTCTCCGCATTGCAAGGTGCAATTCTGAAATTTTTTGCTTTTTCCTGCTCCTCTTAGCATGATAAAGAAGATTCAAAGAGAGTGAGATGCCAGCTCCTTTCGTTCAGTCAGTAGCTTCAATCATTTCTGGACGTTTTTCAATGGCAAAAATCATTGAATATTATAAATGCACAAACAGTAATTTCTCCACATTGCAATGTGCAATTCTGAAATTTTTTACTTTTTCCTGCTCCTCTTAGCATGATAAAGAAGATTCAAAGAGAGGGAGATGCCAGCTCCTTTCATTCAGTCAGTAGCTTCAATCATTTCTGGTATATGAATAACATGATGTTTTTCAATGGCAAAAATCAATGAATATTGTAAATGCACAAACAGTAATTTCTCCGCATTGCAAGGTGCAATTCTGAAATTTTTTGCTTTTTCCTGCTCCTCTTAGCATGATAAAGAAGATTCAAAGAGAGTGAGATGCCAGCTCCTTTCATTCAGTCAGTAGCTTCAATCATTTCTGGACGTTTTTCAATGGCAAAAATCAATGAATATTGTAAATGCACAAACAGTAATTTCTCCGCATTGCAAGGTGCAATTCTGAAATTTTTCGATTTTTCCTGCTCCTCTTGGCATGATAAACAAGATTCAAAGAGAGTGAGATGCCAGCTCATTTCATTCAGTCAGTAGCTTCAATCATTTCTGGACGTTTTTCAATGGCAAAAATCATTGAATATTGTAAATGCACAAACAGTAATTTCTCCGCATTGCAAGGTGCAATTCTGAAATTTTTTACTTTTTCCTGCTCCTCTTAGCATGATAAAGAAGATTCAAAGAGAGTGAGATGCCAGCTCCTTTCATTCAGTCAGTAGCTTCAATCATTTCAGGTATATGAATAACATGATGTTTTTCAATCGCAAAAATCAATGAATATTGTAAATGCACAAACAGTAATTTCTCCGCATTGCAAGGTGCAATTCTGAAATTTTTTGCTTTTTCCTGCTCCTCTTAGCATGATAAAGAAGATTCAAAGAGAGTGAGATGCCAGCTCCTTTCATTCAGTCAGTAGCTTCAATCATTTCTGGACGTTTTTCAATGGCAAAAATCAATGAATATTGTAAATGCACAAACAGTAATTTCTCCGCATTGCAAGGTGCAATTCTGAAATTTTTTGCTTTTTCCTGCTCCTCTAAGCATGATAAAGAAGATTCAAAGAGAGTGAGATGCCAGATCCTTTCCTTCAGTCAGTAGCTTCAATCATTTCTGGTATATGAATAACATGATGTTTTTCAATGGCAAAAATCAATGAATTTTGTAAATGCACAAACAGTAATTTCTCCGCATTGCAAGGCGCAATTCTGAAATTTTTTGCTTTTTCCTGCTCCTCTTAGCATGATAAAGAAGATTCAAAGAGAGTGAGATGCCAGCTCCTTTCATTCAGTCAGTAGCTTCAATCATTTCTGGACATTTTTCAATGGCAAAAATCAATGAATATTGTAAATGCACAAACAGTAATTTCTCCGCATTGCAAGGTGCAATTCTGAAATTTTTTGCTTTTTCCTGCTCCTCTTAGCATGATAAAGAAGATTCAAAGAGAGTGAGATGACAGCTCCTTTCATTCAGTCAGTAGCTTCAATCATTTCTGGACGTTTTTCAATGGCAAAAATCAATGAATATTGTAAATGCACAAACAGTAATTTCTCCGCATTGCAAGGTGCAATTCTGAAATTTTTTGCTTTTTCCTGCTCCTCTTAGCATGATAAAGAAGATTCAAAGAGAGTGAGATGCCAGCTCCTTTCATTCAGTCAGTACCTTCAATCATTTCTGGACGTTTTTCAATGGCAAAAATCAATGAATATTGTAAATGCACAAACAGTAATTTCTCCGCATTGCAAGGTGCAATTCTGAAATTTTTTGCTTTTTCCTGCTCCTCTTAGCATGATAAAGAAGATTCAAAGAGAGTGAGATGCCAGCTCCTTTCATTCAGTCAGTAGCTTCAATCATTTCTGGATGTTTTTCAATGGCAAAAATCAATGAATATTGTAAATGCACAAACAGTAATTTCTCCGCATTGCAAGGTGCAATTCTGAAATTTTTTACTTTTTCCTGCTCCTCTAAGCATGATAAAGAAGATTCAAAGAGAGTGAGATGCCAGCTCCTTTCATTCAGTCAGTAGCTTCAATCATTTCTGGTATATGAATAACATGATGTTTTTCAATCGCAAAAATCAATGAATATTGTAAATGCACAAACAGTATTTTCTCCGCATTGCAAGGTGCAATTCTGAAATTTTTTGCTTTTTCCTGCTCCTCTTAGCATGATAAAGAAGATTCAAAGAGAGTGAGATGCCAGCTCCTTTCATTCAGTCAGTAGCTTCAATCATTTCTGGACGTTTTTCAATGGCAAAAATCAATTAATATTGTAAATGCACAAACAGTAATTTCTCCGCATTGCAAGGTGCAATTCTGAAATTTTTTGCTTTTTCCTGCTCCTCTAAGCATGATAAAGAAGATTCAAAGAGAGTGAGATGCCAGATCCTTTCCTTCAGTCAGTAGCTTCAATCATTTCTGGTATATGAATAACATGATGTTTTTCAATGGCAAAAATCAATGAATTTTGTAAATGCACAAACAGTAATTTCTCCGCATTGCAAGGCGCAATTCTGAAATTTTTTGCTTTTTCCTGCTCCTCTTAGCATGATAAAGAAGATTCAAAGAGAGTGAGATGCCAGCTCCTTTCATTCAGTCAGTAGCTTCAATCATTTCTGGACATTTTTCAATTGCAAAAATCAATGAATATTGTAAATGCACAAACAGTAATTTCTCCGCATTGCAAGGTGCAATTCTGAAATTTTTTGCTTTTTCCTGCTCCTCTTAGCATGATAAAGAAGATTCAAAGAGAGTGAGATGCCAGCTCCTTTCATTCAGTCAGTAGCTTCAATCATTTCTGGACGTTTTTCAATGGCAAAAATCAATGAATATTGTAAATGCACAAACAGTAATTTCTCCGCATTGCAAGGTGCAATTCTGAAATTTTTTGCTTTTTCCTGCTCCTCTTAGCATGATAAAGAAGATTCAAAGAGAGTGAGATGCCAGCTCCTTTCATTCAGTCAGTAGCTTCAATCATTTCTGGACGTTTTTCAATGGCAAAAATCAATGAATATTGTAAATGCACAAACAGTAATTTCTCCGCATTGCAAGGTGCAATTCTGAAATTTTTTGCTTTTTCCTGCTCCTCTAAGCATGATAAAGAAGATTCAAAGAGAGTGAGATGCCAGATCCTTTCCTTCAGTCAGTAGCTTCAATCATTTCTGGTATATGAATAACATGATGTTTTTCAATGGCAAAAATCAATGAATTTTGTAAATGCACAAACAGTAATTTCTCCGCATTGCAAGGCGCAATTCTGAAATTTTTTGCTTTTTCCTGCTCCTCTTAGCATGATAAAGAAGATTCAAAGAGAGTGAGATGCCAGCTCCTTTCATTCAGTCAGTAGCTTCAATCATTTCTGGACATTTTTCAATGGCAAAAATCAATGAATATTGTAAATGCACAAACAGTAATTTCTCCGCATTGCAAGGTGCAATTCTGAAATTTTTTGCTTTTTCCTGCTCCTCTTAGCATGATAAAGAAGATTCAAAGAGAGTGAGATGCCAGCTCCTTTCATTCAGTCAGTAGCTTCAATCATTTCTGGACGTTTTTCAATGGCAAAAATCAATGAATATTGTAAATGCACAAACAGTAATTTCTCCGCATTGCAAGGTGCAATTCTGAAATTTTTTGCTTTTTCCTGCTCCTCTTAGCATGATAAAGAAGATTCAAAGAGAGTGAGATGCCAGCTCCTTTCATTCAGTCAGTACCTTCAATCATTTCTGGACGTTTTTCAATGGCAAAAATCAATAAATATTGTAAATGCACAAACAGTAATTTCTCCGCATTGCAAGGTGCAATTCTGAAATTTTTTGCTTCTTCCTGCTCCTCTTAGCATGATAAAGAAGATTCAAAGAGAGTGAGATGCCAGCTCCTTTCATTCAGTCAGTAGCTTCAATCATTTCTGGACGTTTTTCAATGGCAAAAATCAATGAATATTGTAAATGCACAAACTGTAATTTCTCCGCATTGCAAGGTGCAATTCTGAAATTTTTTGCTTTTTCCTGCTCCTCTTAGCATGATAAAGAAGATTCAAAGAGAGTGAGATGCCAGCTCCTTTCATTCAGTCAGTAGCTTCAATCATTTCTGGTATATGAATAACATGATGTTTTTCAATAGCAAAAATCAATGAATATTGTAAATGCACAAACAGTAATTTCTCCGCATTGCAAGGTGCAATTCTGAAATTTTTTGCTTTTTCCTGCTCCTCTTAGCATGATAAAGAAGATTCAAAGAGAGTGAGATGCCAGCTCCTTTCATTCAGTCAGTAGCTTCAATCATTTCTGGATGTTTTTCAATGGCAAAAATCAATGAATATTGTAAATGCACAAACAGTAATTTCTCCGCATTGCAAGGTGCAATTCTGAAATTTTTTACTTTTTCCTGCTCCTCTAAGCATGATAAAGAAGATTCAAAGAGAGTGAGATGCCAGCTCCTTTCATTCAGTCAGTAGCTTCAATCATTTCTGGTATATGAATAACATGATGTTTTTCAATCGCAAAAATCAATGAATATTGTAAATGCACAAACAGTAATTTCTCCGCATTGCAAGGTGCAATTCTGAAATTTTTTGCTTTTTCCTGCTCCTCTTAGCATGATAAAGAAGATTCAAAGAGAGTGAGATGAAAGCTCCTTTCATTCAGTCAGTAGCTTCAATCATTTCTGGACGTTTTTCAATGGCAAAAATCAATGAATATTGTAAATGCACAAACAGTAATTTCTCCGCATTGCAAGGTGCAATTCTGAAATTTTTTGCTTTTTCCTGCTCCTCTAAGCATGATAAAGAAGATTCAAAGAGAGTGAGATGCCAGATCCTTTCCTTCAGTCAGTAGCTTCAATCATTTCTGGTATATGAATAACATGATGTTTTTCAATGGCAAAAATCAATGAATTTTGTAAATGCACAAACAGTAATTTCTCCGCATTGCAAGGCGCAATTCTGAAATTTTTTGCTTTTTCCTGCTCCTCTTAGCATGATAAAGAAGATTCAAAGAGAGTGAGATGCCAGCTCCTTTCATTCAGTCAGTAGCTTCAATCATTTCTGGACATTTTTCAATGGCAAAAATCAATGAATATTGTAAATGCACAAACAGTAATTTCTCCGCATTGCAAGGTGCAATTCTGAAATTTTTTGCTTTTTCCTGCTCCTCTTAGCATGATAAAGAAGATTCAAAGAGAGTGAGATGCCAGCTCCTTTCATTCAGTCAGTAGCTTCAATCATTTCTGGACGTTTTTCAATGGCAAAAATCAATGAATATTGTAAATGCACAAACAGTAATTTCTCCGCATTGCAAGGTGCAATTCTGAAATTTTTTGCTTTTTCCTGCTCCTCTTAGCATGATAAAGAAGATTCAAAGAGAGTGAGATACCAGCTCCTTTCATTCAGTCAGTACCTTCAATCATTTCTGGACGTTTTTCAATGGCAAAAATCAATGAATATTGTAAATGCACAAACAGTAATTTCTCCGCATTGCAAGGTGCAATTCTGAAATTTTTTGCTTTTTCCTGCTCCTCTTAGCATGATAAAGAAGATTCAAAGAGAGTGAGATGCCAGCTCCTTTCATTCAGTCAGTAGCTTCAATCATTTCTGGACATTTTTCAATGGCAAAAATCAATGAATATTGTAAATGCACAAACAGTAATTTCTCCGCATTGCAAGGTGCAATTCTGAAATTTTTTGCTTTTTCCTGCTCCTCTTAGCATGATAAAGAAGATTCAAAGAGAGTGAGATGCCAGCTCCTTTCATTCAGTCAGTAGCTTCAATCATTTCTGGACGTTTTTCAATGGCAAAAATCAATGAATATTGTAAATGCACAAACAGTAATTTCTCCGCATTGCAAGGTGCAATTCTGAAATTTTTTGCTTTTTCCTGCTCCTCTTAGCATGATAAAGAAGATTCAAAGAGAGTGAGATGCCAGCTCCTTTCATTCAGTCAGTAGCTTCAATCATTTCTGGACGTTTTTCAATGGCAAAAATCAATGAATATTGTAAATGCACAAACAGTAATTTCTCCGCATTGCAAGGTGCAATTCTGAAATTTTTTGCTTTTTCCTGCTCCTCTTAGCATGATAAAGAAGATTCAAAGAGAGTGAGATGCCAGATCCTTTCCTTCAGTCAGTAGCTTCAATCATTTCTGGTATATGAATAACATGATGTTTTTCAATGGCAAAAATCAATGAATTTTGTAAATGCACAAACAGTAATTTCTCCGCATTGCAAGGCGCAATTCTGAAATTTTTTGCTTTTTCCTGCTCCTCTTAGCATGATAAAGAAGATTCAAAGAGAGTGAGATGCCAGCTCCTTTCATTCAGTCAGTAGCTTCAATCATTTCTGGACATTTTTCAATGGCAAAAATCAATGAATATTGTAAATGCACAAACAGTAATTTCTCCGCATTGCAAGGTGCAATTCTGAAATTTTTTGCTTTTTCCTGCTCCTCTTAGCATGATAAAGAAGATTCAAAGAGAGTGAGATGCCAGCTCCTTTCATTCAGTCAGTAGCTTCAATCATTTCTGGACGTTTTTCAATGGCAAAAATCAATGAATATTGTAAATGCACAAACAGTAATTTCTCCGCATTGCAAGGTGCAATTCTGAAATTTTTTGCTTTTTCCTGCTCCTCTTAGCATGATAAAGAAGATTCAAAGAGAGTGAGATGCCAGCTCCTTTCATTCAGTCAGTAGCTTCAATCATTTCTGGACGTTTTTCAATGGCAAAAATCAATGAATATTGTAAATGCACAAACAGTAATTTCTCCGCATTGCAATGTGCAATTCTGAAATTTTTTGCTTTTTCCTGCTCCTCTTAGCATGATAAAGAAGATTCAAAGAGAGTGAGATGCCAGCTCCTTTCATTCAGTCAGTAGCTTCAAACATTTCTGGTACATGAATAACATGATGTTTTTCAATGGCAAAAATCAATGAATATTGTAAATGCACAAACAGTAATTTCTCCGCATTGCAAGGTGCAATTCTGAAATTTTTTGCTTTTTCCTGCTCCTCTTAGCATGATAAAGAAGATTCAAAGAGAGTGAGATGCCAGCTCCTTTCGTTCAGTCAGTAGCTTCAATCATTTCTGGACGTTTTTCAATGGCAAAAATCATTGAATATTATAAATGCACAAACAGTAATTTCTCCACATTGCAAGGTGCAATTCTGAAATTTTTTACTTTTTCCTGCTCCTCTTAGCATGATAAAGAAGATTCAAAGAGAGTGAGATGCCAGCTCCTTTCATTCAGTCAGTAGCTTCAATCATTTCTGGTATATGAATAACATGATGTTTTTCAATGGCAAAAATCAATGAATATTGTAAATGCACAAACAGTAATTTCTCCGCATTGCAAGGTGCAATTCTGAAATTTTTTGCTTTTTCCTGCTCCTCTTAGCATGATAAAGAAGATTCAAAGAGAGTGAGATGCCAGCTCCTTTCATTCAGTCAGTAGCTTCAATCATTTCTGGACGTTTTTCAATGGCAAAAATCAATGAATATTGTAAATGCACAAACAGTAATTTCTCCGCATTGCAAGGTGCAATTCTGAAATTTTTTGCTTTTTCCTGCTCCTCTTAGCATGATAAACAAGATTCAAAGAGAGTGAGATGCCAGCTCATTTCATTCAGTCAGTAGCTTCAATCATTTCTGGACGTTTTTCAATGGCAAAAATCATTGAATATTGTAAATGCACAAACAGTAATTTCTCCGCATTGCAAGGTGCAATTCTGAAATTTTTTACTTTTTCCTGCTCCTCTTAGCATGATAAAGAAGATTCAAAGAGAGTGAGATGCCAGCTCCTTTCATTCAGTCAGTAGCTTCAATCATTTCTGGTATATGAATAACATGATGTTTTTCAATCGCAAAAATCAATGAATATTGTAAATGCACAAACAGTAATTTCTCCGCATTGCAAGGTGCAATTCTGAAATGTTTTGCTTTTTCCTGCTCCTCTTAGCATGATAAAGAAGATTCAAAGAGAGTGAGATGCCAGCTCCTTTCATTCAGTCAGTAGCTTCAATCATTTCTGGACGTTTTTCAATGGCAAAAATCAATGAATATTGTAAATGCACAAACAGTAATTTCTCCGCATTGCAAGGTGCAATTCTGAAATTTTTTGCTTTTTCCTGCTCCTCTAAGCATGATAAAGAAGATTCAAAGAGAGTGAGATGCCAGATCCTTTCCTTCAGTCAGTAGCTTCAATCATTTCTGGTATATGAATAACATGATGTTTTTCAATGGCAAAAATCAATGAATTTTGTAAATGCACAAACAGTAATTTCTCCGCATTGCAAGGCGCAATTCTGAAATTTTTTGCTTTTTCCTGCTCCTCTTAGCATGATAAAGAAGATTCAAAGAGAGTGAGATGCCAGCTCCTTTCATTCAGTCAGTAGCTTCAATCATTTCTGGACATTTTTCAATGGCAAAAATCAATGAATATTGTAAATGCACAAACAGTAATTTCTCCGCATTGCAAGGTGCAATTCTGAAATTTTTTGCTTTTTCCTGCTCCTCTTAGCATGATAAAGAAGATTCAAAGAGAGTGAGATGCCAGCTCCTTTCATTCAGTCAGTAGCTTCAATCATTTCTGGACGTTTTTCAATGGCAAAAATCAATGAATATTGTAAATGCACAAACAGTAATTTCTCCGCATTGCAAGGTGCAATTCTGAAATTTTTTGCTTTTTCCTGCTCCTCTTAGCATGATAAAGAAGATTCAAAGAGAGTGAGATGCCAGCTCCTTTCATTCAGTCAGTACCTTCAATCATTTCTGGACGTTTTTCAATGGCAAAAATCAATGAATATTGTAAATGCACAAACAGTAATTTCTCCGCATTGCAAGGTGCAATTCTGAAATTTTTTGCTTTTTCCTGCTCCTCTTAGCATGATAAAGAAGATTCAAAGAGAGTGAGATGCCAGCTCCTTTCATTCAGTCAGTAGCTTCAATCATTTCTGGACGTTTTTCAATGGCAAAAATCAATGAATATTGTAAATGCACAAACTGTAATTTCTCCGCATTGCAAGGTGCAATTCTGAAATTTTTTGCTTTTTCCTGCTCCTCTTAGCATGATAAAGAAGATTCAAAGAGAGTGAGATGCCAGCTCCTTTCATTCAGTCAGTAGCTTCAAACATTTCTGGTACATGAATAACATGATGTTTTTCAATGGCAAAAATCAATGAATATTGTAAATGCACAAACAGTAATTTCTCCGCATTGCAAGGTGCAATTCTGAAATTTTTTGCTTTTTCCTGCTCCTCTTAGCATGATAAAGAAGATTCAAAGAGAGTGAGATGCCAGCTCCTTTCGTTCAGTCAGTAGCTTCAATCATTTCTGGACGTTTTTCAATGGCAAAAATCATTGAATATTATAAATGCACAAACAGTAATTTCTCCACATTGCAAGGTGCAATTCTGAAATTTTTTACTTTTTCCTGCTCCTCTTAGCATGATAAAGAAGATTCAAAGAGAGGGAGATGCCAGCTCCTTTCATTCAGTCAGTAGCTTCAATCATTTCTGGTATATGAATAACATGATGTTTTTCAATGGCAAAAATCAATGAATATTGTAAATGCACAAACAGTAATTTCTCCGCATTGCAAGGTGCAATTCTGAAATTTTTTGCTTTTTCCTGCTCCTCTTAGCATGATAAAGAAGATTCAAAGAGAGTGAGATGCCAGCTCCTTTCATTCAGTCAGTAGCTTCAATCATTTCTGGACGTTTTTCAATGGCAAAAATCAATGAATATTGTAAATGCACAAACAGTAATTTCTCCGCATTGCAAGGTGCAATTCTGAAATTTTTTGATTTTTCCTGCTCCTCTTGGCATGATAAACAAGATTCAAAGAGAGTGAGATGCCAGCTCATTTCATTCAGTCAGTAGCTTCAATCATTTCTGGACGTTTTTCAATGGCAAAAATCATTGAATATTGTAAATGCACAAACAGTAATTTCTCCGCATTGCAAGGTGCAATTCTGAAATTTTTTACTTTTTCCTGCTCCTCTTAGCATGATAAAGAAGATTCAAAGAGAGTGAGATGCCAACTCCTTTCATTCAGTCAGTAGCTTCAATCATTTCTGGTATATGAATAACATGATGTTTTTCAATCGCAAAAATCAATGAATATTGTAAATGCACAAACAGTAATTTCTCCGCATTGCAAGGTGCAATTCTGAAATTTTTTGCTTTTTCCTGCTCCTCTTAGCATGATAAAGAAGATTCAAAGAGAGTGAGATGCCAGCTCCTTTCATTCAGTCAGTAGCTTCAATCATTTCTGGACGTTTTTCAATGGCAAAAATCAATGAATATTGTAAATGCACAAACAGTAATTTCTCCGCATTGCAAGGTGCAATTCTGAAATTTTTTGCTTTTTCCTGCTCCTCTAAGCATGATAAAGAAGATTCAAAGAGAGTGAGATGCCAGATCCTTTCCTTCAGTCAGTAGCTTCAATCATTTCTGGTATATGAATAACATGATGTTTTTCAATGGCAAAAATCAATGAATTTTGTAAATGCACAAACAGTAATTTCTCCGCATTGCAAGGCGCAATTCTGAAATTTTTTGCTTTTTCCTGCTCCTCTTAGCATGATAAAGAAGATTCAAAGAGAGTGAGATGCCAGCTCCTTTCATTCAGTCAGTAGCTTCAATCATTTCTGGACATTTTTCAATGGCAAAAATCAATGAATATTGTAAATGCACAAACAGTAATTTCTCCGCATTGCAAGGTGCAATTCTGAAATTTTTTGCTTTTTCCTGCTCCTCTTAGCATGATAAAGAAGATTCAAAGAGAGTGAGATGACAGCTCCTTTCATTCAGTCAGTAGCTTCAATCATTTCTGGACGTTTTTCAATGGCAAAAATCAATGAATATTGTAAATGCACAAACAGTAATTTCTCCGCATTGCAAGGTGCAATTCTGAAATTTTTTGCTTTTTCCTGCTCCTCTTAGCATGATAAAGAAGATTCAAAGAGAGTGAGATGCCAGCTCCTTTCATTCAGTCAGTACCTTCAATCATTTCTGGACGTTTTTCAATGGCAAAAATCAATGAATATTGTAAATGCACAAACAGTAATTTCTCCGCATTGCAAGGTGCAATTCTGAAATTTTTTGCTTTTTCCTGCTCCTCTTAGCATGATAAAGAAGATTCAAAGAGAGTGAGATGCCAGCTCCTTTCATTCAGTCAGTAGCTTCAATCATTTCTGGACATTTTTCAATGGCAAAAATCAATGAATATTGTAAATGCACAAACTGTAATTTCTCCGCATTGCAAGGTGCAATTCTGAAATTTTTTGCTTTTTCCTGCTCCTCTTAGCATGATAAAGAAGATTCAAAGAGAGTGAGATGCCAGCTCCTTTCATTCAGTCAGTAGCTTCAATCATTTCTGGTATATGAATAACATGATGTTTTTCAATAGCAAAAATCAATGAATATTGTAAATGCACAAACAGTAATTTCTCCGCATTGCAAGGTGCAATTCTGAAATTTTTTGCTTTTTCCTGCTCCTCTTAGCATGATAAAGAAGATTCAAAGAGAGTGAGATGCCAGCTCCTTTCATTCAGTCAGTAGCTTCAATCATTTCTGGATGTTTTTCAATGGCAAAAATCAATGAATATTGTAAATGCACAAACAGTAATTTCTCCGCATTGCAAGGTGCAATTCTGAAATTTTTTACTTTTTCCTGCTCCTCTAAGCATGATAAAGAAGATTCAAAGAGAGTGAGATGCCAGCTCCTTTCATTCAGTCAGTAGCTTCAATCATTTCTGGTATATGAATAACATGATGTTTTTCAATCGCAAAAATCAATGAATATTGTAAATGCACAAACAGTAATTTCTCCGCATTGCAAGGTGCAATTCTGAAATTTTTTGCTTTTTCCTGCTCCTCTTAGCATGATAAAGAAGATTCAAAGAGAGTGAGATGCCAGCTCCTTTCATTCAGTCAGTAGCTTCAATCATTTCTGGACGTTTTTCAATGGCAAAAATCAATGAATATTGTAAATGCACAAACAGTAATTTCTCCGCATTGCAAGGTGCAATTCTGAAATTTTTTGCTTTTTCCTGCTCCTCTAAGCATGATAAAGAAGATTCAAAGAGAGTGAGATGCCAGATCCTTTCCTTCAGTCAGTAGCTTCAATCATTTCTGGTATATGAATAACATGATGTTTTTCAATGGCAAAAATCAATGAATTTTGTAAATGCACAAACAGTAATTTCTCCGCATTGCAAGGCGCAATTCTGAAATTTTTTGCTTTTTCCTGCTCCTCTTAGCATGATAAAGAAGATTCAAAGAGAGTGAGATGCCAGCTCCTTTCATTCAGTCAGTAGCTTCAATCATTTCTGGACATTTTTCAATTGCAAAAATCAATGAATATTGTAAATGCACAAACAGTAATTTCTCCGCATTGCAAGGTGCAATTCTGAAATTTTTTGCTTTTTCCTGCTCCTCTTAGCATGATAAAGAAGATTCAAAGAGAGTGAGATGCCAGCTCCTTTCATTCAGTCAGTAGCTTCAATCATTTCTGGACGTTTTTCAATGGCAAAAATCAATGAATATTGTAAATGCACAAACAGTAATTTCTCCGCATTGCAAGGTGCAATTCTGAAATTTTTTGCTTTTTCCTGCTCCTCTTAGCATGATAAAGAAGATTCAAAGAGAGTGAGATGCCAGCTCCTTTCATTCAGTCAGTAGCTTCAATCATTTCTGGACGTTTTTCAATGGCAAAAATCAATGAATATTGTAAATGCACAAACAGTAATTTCTCCGCATTGCAAGGTGCAATTCTGAAATTTTTTGCTTTTTCCTGCTCCTCTAAGCATGATAAAGAAGATTCAAAGAGAGTGAGATGCCAGATCCTTTCCTTCAGTCAGTAGCTTCAATCATTTCTGGTATATGAATAACATGATGTTTTTCAATGGCAAAAATCAATGAATTTTGTAAATGCACAAACAGTAATTTCTCCGCATTGCAAGGCGCAATTCTGAAATTTTTTGCTTTTTCCTGCTCCTCTTAGCATGATAAAGAAGATTCAAAGAGAGTGAGATGCCAGCTCCTTTCATTCAGTCAGTAGCTTCAATCATTTCTGGACATTTTTCAATGGCAAAAATCAATGAATATTGTAAATGCACAAACAGTAATTTCTCCGCATTGCAAGGTGCAATTCTGAAATTTTTTGCTTTTTCCTGCTCCTCTTAGCATGATAAAGAAGATTCAAAGAGAGTGAGATGCCAGCTCCTTTCATTCAGTCAGTAGCTTCAATCATTTCTGGACGTTTTTCAATGGCAAAAATCAATGAATATTGTAAATGCACAAACAGTAATTTCTCCGCATTGCAAGGTGCAATTCTGAAATTTTTTGCTTTTTCCTGCTCCTCTTAGCATGATAAAGAAGATTCAAAGAGAGTGAGATGCCAGCTCCTTTCATTCAGTCAGTACCTTCAATCATTTCTGGACGTTTTTCAATGGCAAAAATCAATGAATATTGTAAATGCACAAACAGTAATTTCTCCGCATTGCAAGGTGCAATTCTGAAATTTTTTGCTTCTTCCTGCTCCTCTTAGCATGATAAAGAAGATTCAAAGAGAGTGAGATGCCAGCTCCTTTCATTCAGTCAGTAGCTTCAATCATTTCTGGACGTTTTTCAATGGCAAAAATCAATGAATATTGTAAATGCACAAACTGTAATTTCTCCGCATTGCAAGGTGCAATTCTGAAATTTTTTGCTTTTTCCTGCTCCTCTTAGCATGATAAAGAAGATTCAAAGAGAGTGAGATGCCAGCTCCTTTCATTCAGTCAGTAGCTTCAATCATTTCTGGTATATGAATAACATGATGTTTTTCAATAGCAAAAATCAATGAATATTGTAAATGCACAAACAGTAATTTCTCCGCATTGCAAGGTGCAATTCTGAAATTTTTTGCTTTTTCCTGCTCCTCTTAGCATGATAAAGAAGATTCAAAGAGAGTGAGATGCCAGCTCCTTTCATTCAGTCAGTAGCTTCAATCATTTCTGGATGTTTTTCAATGGCAAAAATCAATGAATATTGTAAATGCACAAACAGTAATTTCTCCGCATTGCAAGGTGCAATTCTGAAATTTTTTACTTTTTCCTGCTCCTCTAAGCATGATAAAGAAGATTCAAAGAGAGTGAGATGCCAGCTCCTTTCATTCAGTCAGTAGCTTCAATCATTTCTGGTATATGAATAACATGATGTTTTTCAATCGCAAAAATCAATGAATATTGTAAATGCACAAACAGTAATTTCTCCGCATTGCAAGGTGCAATTCTGAAATTTTTTGCTTTTTCCTGCTCCTCTTAGCATGATAAAGAAGATTCAAAGAGAGTGAGATGCCAGCTCCTTTCATTCAGTCAGTAGCTTCAATCATTTCTGGACGTTTTTCAATGGCAAAAATCAATGAATATTGTAAATGCACAAACAGTAATTTCTCCGCATTGCAAGGTGCAATTCTGAAATTTTTTGCTTTTTCCTGCTCCTCTAAGCATGATAAAGAAGATTCAAAGAGAGTGAGATGCCAGATCCTTTCCTTCAGTCAGTAGCTTCAATCATTTCTGGTATATGAATAACATGATGTTTTTCAATGGCAAAAATCAATGAATTTTGTAAATGCACAAACAGTAATTTCTCCGCATTGCAAGGCGCAATTCTGAAATTTTTTGCTTTTTCCTGCTCCTCTTAGCATGATAAAGAAGATTCAAAGAGAGTGAGATGCCAGCTCCTTTCATTCAGTCAGTAGCTTCAATCATTTCTGGACATTTTTCAATGGCAAAAATCAATGAATATTGTAAATGCACAAACAGTAATTTCTCCGCATTGCAAGGTGCAATTCTGAAATTTTTTGCTTTTTCCTGCTCCTCTTAGCATGATAAAGAAGATTCAAAGAGAGTGAGATGCCAGCTCCTTTCATTCAGTCAGTAGCTTCAATCATTTCTGGACGTTTTTCAATGGCAAAAATCAATGAATATTGTAAATGCACAAACAGTAATTTCTCCGCATTGCAAGGTGCAATTCTGAAATTTTTTGCTTTTTCCTGCTCCTCTTAGCATGATAAAGAAGATTCAAAGAGAGTGAGATGCCAGCTCCTTTCATTCAGTCAGTACCTTCAATCATTTCTGGACGTTTTTCAATGGCAAAAATCAATGAATATTGTAAATGCACAAACAGTAATTTCTCCACATTGCAAGGTGCAATTCTGAAATTTTTTGCTTTTTCCTGCTCCTCTTAGCATGATAAAGAAGATTCAAAGAGAGTGAGATGCCAGCTCCTTTCATTCAGTCAGTAGCTTCAATCATTTCTGGACGTTTTTCAATGGCAAAAATCAATGAATATTGTAAATGCACAAACTGTAATTTCTCCGCATTGCAAGGTGCAATTCTGAAATTTTTTGCTTTTTCCTGCTCCTCTTAGCATGATAAAGAAGATTCAAAGAGAGTGAGATGCCAGCTCCTTTCATTCAGTCAGTAGCTTCAATCATTTCTGGTATATGAATAACATGATGTTTTTCAATCGCAAAAATCAATGAATATTGTAAATGCACAAACAGTAATTTCTCCGCATTGCAAGGTGCAATTCTGAAATTTTTTGCTTTTTCCTGCTCCTCTTAGCATGATAAAGAAGATTCAAAGAGAGTGAGATGCCAGCTCCTTTCCTTCAGTCAGTAGCTTCAATCATTTCTGGTATATGAATAACATGATGTTTTTCAATGGCAAAAATCAATGAATTTTGTAAATGCACAAACAGTAATTTCTCCGCATTGCAAGGCGCAATTCTGAAATTTTTTGCTTTTTCCTGCTCCTCTTAGCATGATAAAGAAGATTCAAAGAGAGTGAGATGCCAGCTCCTTTCATTCAGTCAGTAGCTTCAATCATTTCTGGACATTTTTCAATGGCAAAAATCAATGAATATTGTAAATGCACAAACAGTAATTTCTCCGCATTGCAAGGTGCAATTCTGAAATTTTTTGCTTTTTCCTGCTCCTCTTAGCATGATAAAGAAGATTCAAGGAGAGTGAGATGCCAGCTCCTTTCATTCAGTCAGTAGCTACAATAATTTCTGGACGTTTTTCAATGGCAAAAATCAATGAATATTGTAAATGCACAAACAGTAATTTCTCCGCATTGCAAGGTGCAATTCTGAAATTTTTTGCTTTTTCCTGCTCCTCTTAGCATGATAAAGAAGATTCAAAGAGAGTGAGGTGCCAGCTCCTTTCATTCAGTCAGGAGCTTCAAACATTTCTGGTATATGAATAACATGTTTTTCAATGGCAAAAATCAATGAATATTGTAAATGCACAAACAGTAATTTCTCCGCATTGCAAGGTGCAATTCTGAAATTTTTTGCTTTTTCCTGCTCCTCTTAGCATGATAAAGAAGATTCAAAGAGAGTGAGATGCCAGCTCCTTTCATTCAGTCAGTAGCTTCAATCATTTCTGGACGTTTTTCAATGGCAAAAATCAATGAATATTGTAAATGCACAAACTGTAATTTCTCCGCATTGCAAGGTGCAATTCTGAAATTTTTTGCTTTTTCCTGCTCCTCTTAGCATGATAAAGAAGATTCAAAGAGAGTGAGATGCCAGCTCCTTTCATTCAGTCAGTAGCTTCAATCATTTCTGGACGTTTTTCAATGGCAAAAATCAACGAATATTGTAAATTCACAAACAGTAATTTCTCCGCATTGCAAGGTGCAATTCTGAAATTTTTTGCTTTTTCCTGCTCCTCTTAGCATGATAAAGAAGATTCAAAGAGAGTGAGATGCCAGCTCCTTTCATTCAGTCAGTAGCTTCAATCATTTCTGGACGTTTTTCAATGGCAAAAATCAATGAATATTGTAAATGCACAAACTGTAATTTCTCCGCATTGCAAGGTGCAATTCTGAAATTTTTTGCTTTTTCCTGCTCCTCTTAGCATGATAAAGAAGATTCAAAGAGAGTGAGATGCCAGCTCCTTTCATTCAGTCAGTAGCTTCAATCATTTCTGGACGTTTTTCAATGGCAAAAATCAATGAATATTGTAAATGCACAAACAGTAAATTCTCCGCATTGCAAGGTGCAATTCTGAAATTTTTTGCTTTTTCCTGCTCCTCTTAGCATGATAAAGAAGATTCAAAGAGAGTGAGATGCCAGCTCCTTTCCTTCAGTCAGTAGCTTCAATCATTTCTGGTATATGAATAACATGATGTTTTTCAATGGCAAAAATCAATGAATTTTGTAAATGCACAAACAGTAATTTCTCCGCATTGCAAGGCGCAATTCTGAAATTTTTTGCTTTTTCCTGCTCCTCTTAGCATGATAAAGAAGATTCAAAGAGAGTGAGATGCCAGCTCCTTTCATTCAGTCAGTAGCTTCAATCATTTCTGGACGTTTTTCAATGGCAAAAATCAATGAATATTGTAAATGCACAAACTGTAATTTCTCCGCATTGCAAGGTGCAATTCTGAAATTTTTTGCTTTTTCCTGCTCCTCTTAGCATGATAAAGAAGATTCAAAGAGAGTGAGATGCCAGCTCCTTTCATTCAGTCAGTAGCTTCAATCATTTCTGGACGTTTTTCAATGGCAAAAATCAACGAATATTGTAAATTCACAAACAGTAATTTCTCCGCATTGCAAGGTGCAATTCTGAAATTTTTTGCTTTTTCCTGCTCCTCTTAGCATGATAAAGAAGATTCAAAGAGAGTGAGATGCCAGCTCCTTTCATTCAGTCAGTAGCTTCAATCATTTCTGGACGTTTTTCAATGGCAAAAATCAATGAATATTGTAAATGCACAAACTGTAATTTCTCCGCATTGCAAGGTGCAATTCTGAAATTTTTTGCTTTTTCCTGCTCCTCTTAGCATGATAAAGAAGATTCAAAGAGAGTGAGATGCCAGCTCCTTTCATTCAGTCAGTAGCTTCAATCATTTCTGGACGTTTTTCAATGGCAAAAATCAATGAATATTGTAAATGCACAAACAGTAAATTCTCCGCATTGCAAGGTGCAATTCTGAAATTTTTTGCTTTTTCCTGCTCCTCTTAGCATGATAAAGAAGATTCAAAGAGAGTGAGATGCCAGCTCCTTTCCTTCAGTCAGTAGCTTCAATCATTTCTGGTATATGAATAACATGATGTTTTTCAATGGCAAAAATCAATGAATTTTGTAAATGCACAAACAGTAATTTCTCCGCATTGCAAGGCGCAATTCTGAAATTTTTTGCTTTTTCCTGCTCCTCTTAGCATGATAAAGAAGATTCAAAGAGAGTGAGATGCCAGCTCCTTTCATTCAGTCAGTAGCTTCAATCATTTCTGGACATTTTTCAATGGCAAAAATCAATGAATATTGTAAATGTACAAACAGTAATTTCTCCGCATTGCAAGGTGCAATTCTGAAATTTTTTGCTTTTTCCTGCTCCTCTTAGCATGATAAAGAAGATTCAAAGAGAGTGAGATGCCAGCTCCTTTCATTCAGTCAGTAGCTTCAATCATTTCTGGACGTTTTTCAATGGCAAAAATCAATGAATATTGTAAATGCACAAACAGTAATTTCTCCGCATTGCAAGGTGCAATTCTGAAATTTTTTGCTTTTTCCTGCTCCTCTTAGAATGATAAAGAAGATTCAAAGAGAGTGAGGTGCCAGCTCCTTTCATTCTGTCAGGAGCTTCAAACATTTCTGGTATATGAATAACATGTTTTTCAATGGCAAAAATCAATGAATATTGTAAATGCACAAACAGTAAATTCTCCGCATTGCAAGGTGCAATTCTGAAATTTTTTGCTTTTTCCTGCTCCTCTTAGCATGATAAAGAAGATTCAAAGAGAGTGAGATGCCAGCTCCTTTCATTCAGTCAGTAGCTTCAATCATTTCTGGACGTTTTTCAATGGCAAAAATCAATGAATATTGTAAATGCACAAACTGTAATTTCTCCGCATTGCAAGGTGCAATTCTGAAATTTTTTGCTTTTTCCTGCTCCTCTTAGCATGATAAAGAAGATTCAAAGAGAGTGAGATGCCAGCTCCTTTCATTCAGTCAGTAGCTTCAATCATTTCTGGACGTTTTTCAATGGCAAAAATCAACGAATATTGTAAATGCACAAACAGTAATTTCTCCGCATTGCAAGGTGCAATTCTGAAATTTTTTGCTTTTTCCTGCTCCTCTTAGCATGATAAAGAAGATTCAAAGAGAGTGAGATGCCAGCTCCTTTCATTCAGTCAGTAGCTTCAATCATTTCTGGACGTTTTTCAATGGCAAAAATCAATGAATATTGTAAATCCACAAACTGTAATTTCTCCGCATTGCAAGGTGCAATTCTGAAATTTTTTGCTTTTTCCTGCTCCACTTAGCATGATAAAGAAGATTCAAAGAGAGTGAGATGCCAGCTCCTTTCATTCAGTCAGTAGCTTCAATCATTTCTGGACGTTTTTCAATGGCAAAAATCAATGAATATTGTAAATGCACAAACAGTAATTTCTCCGCATTGCAAGTTGCAATTCTGAAATTTTTTGCTTTTTCCTGCTCCTCTTAGCATGATAAAGAAGATTCAAAGAGAGTGAGATGCCAGCTCCTTTCATTCAGTCAGTACCTTCAATCATTTCTGGACGTTTTTAAATGGCAAAAATCAATGAATATTGTAAATGCACAAACAGTAATTTCTCCGCATTGCAAGGTGCAATTCTGAAATTTTTTGCTTTTTCCTGCTCCTCTTAGCATGATAAAGAAGATTCAAAGAGAGTGAGATGCCAGCTCCTTTCATTCAGTCAGTAGCTTCAAACATTTCTGGTATATGAATAACATGATGTTTTTCAATGGCAAAAATCAATGAATATTGTAAATGCACAAACAGTAATTTCACCGCATTGCAAGGTGCAATTCTGAAATTTTTTGCTTTTTCCTGCTCCTCTTAGCATGATAAAGAAGATTCAAAGAGAGTGAGATGCCAGCTCCTTTCATTCAGTCAGTAGCTTCAATCATTTCTGGACGTTTTTCAATGGCAAAAATCAACGAATATTGTAAATGCACAAACAGTAATTTCTCCGCATTGCAAGGTGCAATTCTGAAATTTTTTGCTTTTTCCTGCTCCTCTTAGCATGATAAAGAAGATTCAAAGAGAGTGAGATGCCAGCTCCTTTCATTCAGTCAGTAGCTTCAATCATTTCTGGACGTTTTTCAATGGCAAAAATCAATGAATATTGTAAATGCACAAACTGTAATTTCTCCGCATTGCAAGGTGCAATTCTGAAATTTTTTGCTTTTTCCTGCTCCTCTTAGCATGATAAAGAAGATTCAAAGAGAGTGAGATGCCAGCTCCTTTCATTCAGTCAGTAGCTTCAATCATTTCTGGACGTTTTTCAATGGCAAAAATCAATGAATATTGTAAATGCACAAACAGTAAATTCTCCGCATTGCAAGGTGCAATTCTGAAATTTTTTGCTTTTTCCTGCTCCTCTTAGCATGATAAAGAAGATTCAAAGAGAGTGAGATGCCAGCTCCTTTCCTTCAGTCAGTAGCTTCAATCATTTCTGGTATATGAATAACATGATGTTTTTCAATGGCAAAAATCAATGAATTTTGTAAATGCACAAACAGTAATTTCTCCGCATTGCAAGGTGCAATTCTGAAATTTTTTGCTTTTTCCTGCTCCTCTTAGCATGATAAAGAAGATTCAAAGAGAGTGAGGTGCCAGCTCCTTTCATTCAGTCAGGAGCTTCAAACATTTCTGGTATATGAATAACATGTTTTTCAATTGCAAAAATCAATGAATATTGTAAATGCACAAACAGTAAATTCTCCGCATTGCAAGGTGCAATTCTGAAATTTTTTGCTTTTTCCTGCTCCTCTTAGCATGATAAAGAAGATTCAAAGAGAGTGAGATGCCAGCTCCTTTCATTCAGTCAGTAGCTTCAATCATTTCTGGACGTTTTTCAATGACAAAAATCAATGAATATTGTAAATGCACAAACTTTAATTTCTCCGCATTGCAAGGTGCAATTCTGAAATTTTTTGCTTTTTCCTGCTCCTCTTAGCATGATAAAGAAGATTCAAAGAGAGTGAGATGCCAGCTCCTTTCATTCAGTCAGTAGCTTAAATCATTTCTGGACGTTTTTCAATGGCAAAAATCTACGAATATTGTAAATGCACAAACAGTAATTTCTCCGCATTGCAAGGTGCAATTCTGAAATTTTTTGCTTTTTCCTGCTCCTCTTAGCATGATAAAGAAGATTCAAAGAGAGTGAGATGCCAGCTCCTTTCATTCAGTCAGTAGCTTCAATCATTTCTGGACGTTTTTCAATGGCAAAAATCAATGAATATTGTAAATGCACAAACTGTAATTTCTCCGCATTGCAAGGTGCAATTCTGAAATTTTTTGCTTTTTCCTGCTCCACTTAGCATGATAAAGAAGATTCAAAGAGAGTGAGATGCCAGCTCCTTTCATTCAGTCAGTAGCTTCAATCATTTCTGGATGTTTTTCAATGGCAAAAATCAATGAATATTGTAAATGCACAAACAGTAATTTCTCCGCATTGCAAGGTGCAATTCTGAAATTTTTTACTTTTTCCTGCTCCTCTAAGCATGATAAAGAAGATTCAAAGAGAGTGAGATGCCAGCTCCTTTCATTCAGTCAGTAGCTTCAATCATTTCTGGTATATGAATAACATGATGTTTTTCAATCGCAAAAATCAATGAATATTGTAAATGCACAAACAGTAATTTCTCCGCATTGCAAGGTGCAATTCTGAAATTTTTTGCTTTTTCCTGCTCCTCTTAGCATGATAAAGAAGATTCAAAGAGAGTGAGATGCCAGCTCCTTTCATTCAGTCAGTAGCTTCAATCATTTCTGGACGTTTTTCAATGGCAAAAATCAATGAATATTGTAAATGCACAAACAGTAATTTCTCCGCATTGCAAGGTGCAATTCTGAAATTTTTTGCTTTTTCCTGCTCCTCTAAGCATGATAAAGAAGATTCAAAGAGAGTGAGATGCCAGATCCTTTCCTTCAGTCAGTAGCTTCAATCATTTCTGGTATATGAATAACATGATGTTTTTCAATGGCAAAAATCAATGAATTTTGTAAATGCACAAACAGTAATTTCTCCGCATTGCAAGGCGCAATTCTGAAATTTTTTGCTTTTTCCTGCTCCTCTTAGCATGATAAAGAAGATTCAAAGAGAGTGAGATGCCAGCTCCTTTCATTCAGTCAGTAGCTTCAATCATTTCTGGACATTTTTCAATGGCAAAAATCAATGAATATTGTAAATGCACAAACAGTAATTTCTCCGCATTGCAAGGTGCAATTCTGAAATTTTTTGCTTTTTCCTGCTCCTCTTAGCATGATAAAGAAGATTCAAAGAGAGTGAGATGCCAGCTCCTTTCATTCAGTCAGTAGCTTCAATCATTTCTGGACGTTTTTCAATGGCAAAAATCAATGAATATTGTAAATGCACAAACAGTAATTTCTCCGCATTGCAAGGTGCAATTCTGAAATTTTTTGCTTTTTCCTGCTCCTCTTAGCATGATAAAGAAGATTCAAAGAGAGTGAGATGCCAGCTCCTTTCATTCAGTCAGTACCTTCAATCATTTCTGGACGTTTTTCAATGGCAAAAATCAATGAATATTGTAAATGCACAAACAGTAATTTCTCCGCATTGCAAGGTGCAATTCTGAAATTTTTTGCTTTTTCCTGCTCCTCTTAGCATGATAAAGAAGATTCAAAGAGAGTGAGATGCCAGCTCCTTTCATTCAGTCAGTAGCTTCAATCATTTCTGGACGTTTTTCAATGGCAAAAATCAATGAATATTGTAAATGCACAAACTGTAATTTCTCCGCATTGCAAGGTGCAATTCTGAAATTTTTTGCTTTTTCCTGCTCCTCTTAGCATGATAAAGAAGATTCAAAGAGAGTGAGATGCCAGCTCCTTTCATTCAGTCAGTAGCTTCAATCATTTCTGGTATATGAATAACATGATGTTTTTCAATCGCAAAAATCAATGAATATTGTAAATGCACAAACAGTAATTTCTCCGCATTGCAAGGTGCAATTCTGAAATTTTTTGCTTTTTCCTGCTCCTCTTAGCATGATAAAGAAGATTCAAAGAGAGTGAGATGCCAGCTCCTTTCCTTCAGTCAGTAGCTTCAATCATTTCTGGTATATGAATAACATGATGTTTTTCAATGGCAAAAATCAATGAATTTTGTAAATGCACAAACAGTAATTTCTCCGCATTGCAAGGCGCAATTCTGAAATTTTTTGCTTTTTCCTGCTCCTCTTAGCATGATAAAGAAGATTCAAAGAGAGTGAGATGCCAGCTCCTTTCATTCAGTCAGTAGCTTCAATCATTTCTGGACATTTTTCAATGGCAAAAATCAATGAATATTGTAAATGCACAAACAGTAATTTCTCCGCATTGCAAGGTGCAATTCTGAAATTTTTTGCTTTTTCCTGCTCCTCTTAGCATGATAAAGAAGATTCAAGGAGAGTGAGATGCCAGCTCCTTTCATTCAGTCAGTAGCTACAATAATTTCTGGACGTTTTTCAATGGCAAAAATCAATGAATATTGTAAATGCACAAACAGTAATTTCTCCGCATTGCAAGGTGCAATTCTGAAATTTTTTGCTTTTTCCTGCTCCTCTTAGCATGATAAAGAAGATTCAAAGAGAGTGAGGTGCCAGCTCCTTTCATTCAGTCAGGAGCTTCAAACATTTCTGGTATATGAATAACATGTTTTTCAATGGCAAAAATCAATGAATATTGTAAATGCACAAACAGTAATTTCTCCGCATTGCAAGGTGCAATTCTGAAATTTTTTGCTTTTTCCTGCTCCTCTTAGCATGATAAAGAAGATTCAAAGAGAGTGAGATGCCAGCTCCTTTCATTCAGTCAGTAGCTTCAATCATTTCTGGACGTTTTTCAATGGCAAAAATCAATGAATATTGTAAATGCACAAACTGTAATTTCTCCGCATTGCAAGGTGCAATTCTGAAATTTTTTGCTTTTTCCTGCTCCTCTTAGCATGATAAAGAAGATTCAAAGAGAGTGAGATGCCAGCTCCTTTCATTCAGTCAGTAGCTTCAATCATTTCTGGACGTTTTTCAATGGCAAAAATCAACGAATATTGTAAATTCACAAACAGTAATTTCTCCGCATTGCAAGGTGCAATTCTGAAATTTTTTGCTTTTTCCTGCTCCTCTTAGCATGATAAAGAAGATTCAAAGAGAGTGAGATGCCAGCTCCTTTCATTCAGTCAGTAGCTTCAATCATTTCTGGACGTTTTTCAATGGCAAAAATCAATGAATATTGTAAATGCACAAACTGTAATTTCTCCGCATTGCAAGGTGCAATTCTGAAATTTTTTGCTTTTTCCTGCTCCTCTTAGCATGATAAAGAAGATTCAAAGAGAGTGAGATGCCAGCTCCTTTCATTCAGTCAGTAGCTTCAATCATTTCTGGACGTTTTTCAATGGCAAAAATCAATGAATATTGTAAATGCACAAACAGTAAATTCTCCGCATTGCAAGGTGCAATTCTGAAATTTTTTGCTTTTTCCTGCTCCTCTTAGCATGATAAAGAAGATTCAAAGAGAGTGAGATGCCAGCTCCTTTCCTTCAGTCAGTAGCTTCAATCATTTCTGGTATATGAATAACATGATGTTTTTCAATGGCAAAAATCAATGAATTTTGTAAATGCACAAACAGTAATTTCTCCGCATTGCAAGGCGCAATTCTGAAATTTTTTGCTTTTTCCTGCTCCTCTTAGCATGATAAAGAAGATTCAAAGAGAGTGAGATGCCAGCTCCTTTCATTCAGTCAGTAGCTTCAATCATTTCTGGACATTTTTCAATGGCAAAAATCAATGAATATTGTAAATGTACAAACAGTAATTTCTCCGCATTGCAAGGTGCAATTCTGAAATTTTTTGCTTTTTCCTGCTCCTCTTAGCATGATAAAGAAGATTCAAAGAGAGTGAGATGCCAGCTCCTTTCATTCAGTCAGTAGCTTCAATCATTTCTGGACGTTTTTCAATGGCAAAAATCAATGAATATTGTAAATGCACAAACAGTAATTTCTCCGCATTGCAAGGTGCAATTCTGAAATTTTTTGCTTTTTCCTGCTCCTCTTAGAATGATAAAGAAGATTCAAAGAGAGTGAGGTGCCAGCTCCTTTCATTCTGTCAGGAGCTTCAAACATTTCTGGTATATGAATAACATGTTTTTCAATGGCAAAAATCAATGAATATTGTAAATGCACAAACAGTAAATTCTCCGCATTGCAAGGTGCAATTCTGAAATTTTTTGCTTTTTCCTGCTCCTCTTAGCATGATAAAGAAGATTCAAAGAGAGTGAGATGCCAGCTCCTTTCATTCAGTCAGTAGCTTCAATCATTTCTGGACGTTTTTCAATGGCAAAAATCAATGAATATTGTAAATGCACAAACTGTAATTTCTCCGCATTGCAAGGTGCAATTCTGAAATTTTTTGCTTTTTCCTGCTCCTCTTAGCATGATAAAGAAGATTCAAAGAGAGTGAGATGCCAGCTCCTTTCATTCAGTCAGTAGCTTCAATCATTTCTGGACGTTTTTCAATGGCAAAAATCAACGAATATTGTAAATGCACAAACAGTAATTTCTCCGCATTGCAAGGTGCAATTCTGAAATTTTTTGCTTTTTCCTGCTCCTCTTAGCATGATAAAGAAGATTCAAAGAGAGTGAGATGCCAGCTCCTTTCATTCAGTCAGTAGCTTCAATCATTTCTGGACGTTTTTCAATGGCAAAAATCAATGAATATTGTAAATCCACAAACTGTAATTTCTCCGCATTGCAAGGTGCAATTCTGAAATTTTTTGCTTTTTCCTGCTCCACTTAGCATGATAAAGAAGATTCAAAGAGAGTGAGATGCCAGCTCCTTTCATTCAGTCAGTAGCTTCAATCATTTCTGGACGTTTTTCAATGGCAAAAATCAATGAATATTGTAAATGCACAAACAGTAATTTCTCCGCATTGCAAGTTGCAATTCTGAAATTTTTTGCTTTTTCCTGCTCCTCTTAGCATGATAAAGAAGATTCAAAGAGAGTGAGATGCCAGCTCCTTTCATTCAGTCAGTACCTTCAATCATTTCTGGACGTTTTTAAATGGCAAAAATCAATGAATATTGTAAATGCACAAACAGTAATTTCTCCGCATTGCAAGGTGCAATTCTGAAATTTTTTGCTTTTTCCTGCTCCTCTTAGCATGATAAAGAAGATTCAAAGAGAGTGAGATGCCAGCTCCTTTCATTCAGTCAGTAGCTTCAAACATTTCTGGTATATGAATAACATGATGTTTTTCAATGGCAAAAATCAATGAATATTGTAAATGCACAAACAGTAATTTCACCGCATTGCAAGGTGCAATTCTGAAATTTTTTGCTTTTTCCTGCTCCTCTTAGCATGATAAAGAAGATTCAAAGAGAGTGAGATGCCAGCTCCTTTCATTCAGTCAGTAGCTTCAATCATTTCTGGACGTTTTTCAATGGCAAAAATCAACGAATATTGTAAATGCACAAACAGTAATTTCTCCGCATTGCAAGGTGCAATTCTGAAATTTTTTGCTTTTTCCTGCTCCTCTTAGCATGATAAAGAAGATTCAAAGAGAGTGAGATGCCAGCTCCTTTCATTCAGTCAGTAGCTTCAATCATTTCTGGACGTTTTTCAATGGCAAAAATCAATGAATATTGTAAATGCACAAACTGTAATTTCTCCGCATTGCAAGGTGCAATTCTGAAATTTTTTGCTTTTTCCTGCTCCTCTTAGCATGATAAAGAAGATTCAAAGAGAGTGAGATGCCAGCTCCTTTCATTCAGTCAGTAGCTTCAATCATTTCTGGACGTTTTTCAATGGCAAAAATCAATGAATTTTGTAAATGCACAAACAGTAATTTCTCCGCATTGCAAGGTGCAATTCTGAAATTTTTTGCTTTTTCCTGCTCCTCTTAGCATGATAAAGAAGATTCAAAGAGAGTGAGGTGCCAGCTCCTTTCATTCAGTCAGGAGCTTCAAACATTTCTGGTATATGAATAACATGTTTTTCAATTGCAAAAATCAATGAATATTGTAAATGCACAAACAGTAAATTCTCCGCATTGCAAGGTGCAATTCTGAAATTTTTTGCTTTTTCCTGCTCCTCTTAGCATGATAAAGAAGATTCAAAGAGAGTGAGATGCCAGCTCCTTTCATTCAGTCAGTAGCTTCAATCATTTCTGGACGTTTTTCAATGACAAAAATCAATGAATATTGTAAATGCACAAACTTTAATTTCTCCGCATTGCAAGGTGCAATTCTGAAATTTTTTGCTTTTTCCTGCTCCTCTTAGCATGATAAAGAAGATTCAAAGAGAGTGAGATGCCAGCTCCTTTCATTCAGTCAGTAGCTTAAATCATTTCTGGACGTTTTTCAATGGCAAAAATCTACGAATATTGTAAATGCACAAACAGTAATTTCTCCGCATTGCAAGGTGCAATTCTGAAATTTTTTGCTTTTTCCTGCTCCTCTTAGCATGATAAAGAAGATTCAAAGAGAGTGAGATGCCAGCTCCTTTCATTCAGTCAGTAGCTTCAATCATTTCTGGACGTTTTTCAATGGCAAAAATCAATGAATATTGTAAATGCACAAACTGTAATTTCTCCGCATTGCAAGGTGCAATTCTGAAATTTTTTGCTTTTTCCTGCTCCACTTAGCATGATAAAGAAGATTCAAAGAGAGTGAGATGCCAGCTCCTTTCATTCAGTCAGTAGCTTCAATCATTTCTGGACGTTTTTCAATGGCAAAAATCAATGAATATTGTAAATGCACAAACAGTAATTTCTCCGCATTGCAAGTTGCAATTCTGAAATTTTTTGCTTTTTCCTGCTCCTCTTAGCATGATAAAGAAGATTCAAAGAGAGTGAGATGCCAGCTCCTTTCATTCAGTCAGTACCTTCAATCATTTCTGGACGTTTTTCAATGGCAAAAATCAATGAATATTGTAAATGCACAAACAGTAATTTCTCCGCATTGCAAGGTGCAATTCTGAAATTTTTTGCTTTTTCCTGCTCCTCTTAGCATGATAAAGAAGATTCAAAGAGAGTGAGATGCCAGCTCCTTTCATTCAGTCAGTAGCTTCAAACATTTCTGGTATATGAATAACATGATGTTTTTCAATGGCAAAAATCAATGAATATTGTAAATGCACAAACAGTAATTTCTCCGCATTGCAAGGTGCAATTCTGAAATTTTTTGCTTTTTCCTGCTCCTCTTAGCATGATAAAGAAGATTCAAAGAGAGTGAGATGCCAGCTCCTTTCATTCAGTCAGTAGCTTCAATCATTTCTGGACGTTTTTCAATGGCAAAAATCAACGAATATTGTAAATGCACAAACAGTAATTTCTCCGCATTGCAAGGTGCAATTCTGAAATTTTTTGCTTTTTCCTGCTCCTCTTAGCATGATAAAGAAGATTCAAAGAGAGTGAGATGCCAGCTCCTTTCATTCAGTCAGTAGCTTCAATCATTTCTGGACGTTTTTCAATGGCAAAAATCAATGAATATTGTAAATGCACAAACTGTAATTTCTCCGCATTGCAAGGTGCAATTCTGAAATTTTTTGCTTTTTCCTGCTCCTCTTAGCATGATAAAGAAGATTCAAAGAGAGTGAGATGCCAGCTCCTTTCATTCAGTCAGTAGCTTCAATCATTTCTGGACGTTTTTCAATGGCAAAAATCAACGAATATTGTAAATGCACAAACAGTAATTTCTCCGCATTGCAAGGTGCAATTCTGAAATTTTTTGCTTTTTCCTGCTCCTCTTAGCATGATAAAGAAGATTCAAAGAGAGTGAGATGCCAGCTCCTTTCATTCAGTCAGTAGCTTCAATCATTTCTGGACGTTTTTCAATGGCAAAAATCAATGAATATTGTAAATGCACAAACTGTAATTTCTCCGCATTGCAAGGTGCAATTCTGAAATTTTTTGCTTTTTCCTGCTCCTCTTAGCATGATAAAGAAGATTCAAAGAGAGTGAGATGCCAGCTCCTTTCATTCAGTCAGTAGCTTCAATCATTTCTGGACGTTTTTCAATGGCAAAAATCAATGAATATTGTAAATGCACAAACAGTAAATTCTCCGCATTGCAAGGTGCAATTCTGACATTTTTTGCTTTTTCCTGCTCCTCTTAGCATGATAAAGAAGATTCAAAGAGAGTGAGATGCCAGCTCCTTTCCTTCAGTCAGTAGCTTCAATCATTTCTGGTATATGAATAACATGATGTTTTTCAATGGCAAAAATCAATGAATTTTGTAAATGCACAAACAGTAATTTCTCCGCATTGCAAGGTGCAATTCTGAAATTTTTTGCTTTTTCCTGCTCCTCTTAGCATGATAAAGAAGATGCAAAGAGAGTGAGGTGCCAGCTCCTTTCATTCAGTCAGGAGCTTCAAACATTTCTGGTATATGAATAACATGTTTTTCAATTGCAAAAATCAATGAATATTGTAAATGCACAAACAGTAAATTCTCCGCATTGCAAGGTGCAATTCTGAAATTTTTTGCTTTTTCCTGCTCCTCTTAGCATGATAAAGAAGATTCAAAGAGAGTGAGATGCCAGCTCCTTTCCTTCAGTCAGTAGCTTCAATCATTTCTGGTATATGAATAACATGATGTTTTTCAATGGCAAAAATCAATGAATTTTGTAAATGCACAAACAGTAATTTCTCCGCATTGCAAGGCGCAATTCTGAAATTTTTTGCTTTTTCCTGCTCCTCTTAGCATGATAAAGAAGATTCAAAGAGAGTGAGATGCCAGCTCCTTTCATTCAGTCAGTAGCTTCAATCATTTCTGGACATTTTTCAATGGCAAAAATCAATGAATATTGTAAATGTACAAACAGTAATTTCTCCGCATTGCAAGGTGCAATTCTGAAATTTTTTGCTTTTTCCTGCTCCTCTTAGCATGATAAAGAAGATTCAAAGAGAGTGAGATGCCAGCTCCTTTCATTCAGTCAGTAGCTTCAATCATTTCTGGACGTTTTTCAATGGCAAAAATCAATGAATATTGTAAATGCACAAACAGTAATTTCTCCGCATTGCAAGGTGCAATTCTGAAATTTTTTGCTTTTTCCTGCTCCTCTTAGCATGATAAAGAAGATTCAAAGAGAGTGAGGTGCCAGCTCCTTTCATTCTGTCAGGAGCTTCAAACATTTCTGGTATATGAATAACATGTTTTTCAATGGCAAAAATCAATGAATATTGTAAATGCACAAACAGTAAATTCTCCGCATTGCAAGGTGCAATTCTGAAATTTTTTGCTTTTTCCTGCTCCTCTTAGCATGATAAAGAAGATTCAAAGAGAGTGAGATGCCAGCTCCTTTCATTCAGTCAGTAGCTTCAATCATTTCTGGACGTTTTTCAATGGCAAAAATCAATGAATATTGTAAATGCACAAACTGTAATTTCTCCGCATTGCAAGGTGCAATTCTGAAATTTTTTGCTTTTTCCTGCTCCTCTTAGCATGATAAAGAAGATTCAAAGAGAGTGAGATGCCAGCTCCTTTCATTCAGTCAGTAGCTTCAATCATTTCTGGACGTTTTTCAATGGCAAAAATCAATGAATTTTGTAAATCCACAAACTGTAATTTCTCCGCATTGCAAGGTGCAATTCTGAAATTTTTTGCTTTTTCCTGCTCCACTTAGCATGATAAAGAAGATTCAAAGAGAGTGAGATGCCAGCTCCTTTCATTCAGTCAGTAGCTTCAATCATTTCTGGACGTTTTTCAATGGCAAAAATCAATGAATATTGTAAATGCACAAACAGTAATTTCTCCGCATTGCAAGTTGCAATTCTGAAATTTTTTGCTTTTTCCCGCTCCTCTTAGCATGATAAAGAAGATTCAAAGAGAGTGAGATGCCAGCTCCTTTCATTCAGTCAGTACCTTCAATCATTTCTGGACGTTTTTCAATGGCAAAAATCAATGAATATTGTAAATGCACAAACAGTAATTTCTCCGCATTGCAAGGTGCAATTCTGAAATTTTTTGCTTTTTCCTGCTCCTCTTAGCATGATAAAGAAGATTCAAAGAGAGTGAGATGCCAGCTCCTTTCCTTCAGTCAGTAGCTTCAATCATTTCTGGTATATGAATAACATGATGTTTTTCAATGGCAAAAATCAATGAATTTTGTAAATGCACAAACAGTAATTTCTCCGCATTGCAAGGTGCAATTCTGAAATTTTTTGCTTTTTCCTGCTCCTCTTAGCATGATAAAGAAGATTCAAAGAGAGTGAGGTGCCAGCTCCTTTCATTCAGTCAGGAGCTTCAAACATTTCTGGTATATGAATAACATGTTTTTCAATTGCAAAAATCAATGAATATTGTAAATGCACAAACAGTAAATTCTCCGCATTGCAAGGTGCAATTCTGAAATTTTTTGCTTTTTCCTGCTCCTCTTAGCATGATAAAGAAGATTCAAAGAGAGTGAGATGCCAGCTCCTTTCATTCAGTCAGTAGCTTCAATCATTTCTGGACGTTTTTCAATGACAAAAATCAATGAATATTGTAAATGCACAAACTTTAATTTCTCCGCATTGCAAGGTGCAATTCTGAAATTTTTTGCTTTTTCCTGCTCCTCTTAGCATGATAAAGAAGATTCAAAGAGAGTGAGATGCCAGCTCCTTTCATTCAGTCAGTAGCTTAAATCATTTCTGGACGTTTTTCAATGGCAAAAATCTACGAATATTGTAAATGCACAAACAGTAATTTCTCCGCATTGCAAGGTGCAATTCTGAAATTTTTTGCTTTTTCCTGCTCCTCTTAGCATGATAAAGAAGATTCAAAGAGAGTGAGATGCCAGCTCCTTTCATTCAGTCAGTAGCTTCAATCATTTCTGGACGTTTTTCAATGGCAAAAATCAATGAATATTGTAAATGCACAAACTGTAATTTCTCCGCATTGCAAGGTGCAATTCTGAAATTTTTTGCTTTTTCCTGCTCCACTTAGCATGATAAAGAAGATTCAAAGAGAGTGAGATGCCAGCTCCTTTCATTCAGTCAGTAGCTTCAATCATTTCTGGACGTTTTTCAATGGCAAAAATCAATGAATATTGTAAATGCACAAACAGTAATTTCTCCGCATTGCAAGTTGCAATTCTGAAATTTTTTGCTTTTTCCTGCTCCTCTTAGCATGATAAAGAAGATTCAAAGAGAGTGAGATGCCAGCTCCTTTCATTCAGTCAGTACCTTCAATCATTTCTGGACGTTTTTCAATGGCAAAAATCAATGAATATTGTAAATGCACAAACAGTAATTTCTCCGCATTGCAAGGTGCAATTCTGAAATTTTTTGCTTTTTCCTGCTCCTCTTAGCATGATAAAGAAGATTCAAAGAGAGTGAGATGCCAGCTCCTTTCATTCAGTCAGTAGCTTCAAACATTTCTGGTATATGAATAACATGATGTTTTTCAATGGCAAAAATCAATGAATATTGTAAATGCACAAACAGTAATTTCTCCGCATTGCAAGGTGCAATTCTGAAATTTTTTGCTTTTTCCTGCTCCTCTTAGCATGATAAAGAAGATTCAAAGAGAGTGAGATGCCAGCTCCTTTCATTCAGTCAGTAGCTTCAATCATTTCTGGACGTTTTTCAATGGCAAAAATCAACGAATATTGTAAATGCACAAACAGTAATTTCTCCGCATTGCAAGGTGCAATTCTGAAATTTTTTGCTTTTTCCTGCTCCTCTTAGCATGATAAAGAAGATTCAAAGAGAGTGAGATGCCAGCTCCTTTCATTCAGTCAGTAGCTTCAATCATTTCTGGACGTTTTTCAATGGCAAAAATCAATGAATATTGTAAATGCACAAACTGTAATTTCTCCGCATTGCAAGGTGCAATTCTGAAATTTTTTGCTTTTTCCTGCTCCTCTTAGCATGATAAAGAAGATTCAAAGAGAGTGAGATGCCAGCTCCTTTCATTCAGTCAGTAGCTTCAATCATTTCTGGACGTTTTTCAATGGCAAAAATCAACGAATATTGTAAATGCACAAACAGTAATTTCTCCGCATTGCAAGGTGCAATTCTGAAATTTTTTGCTTTTTCCTGCTCCTCTTAGCATGATAAAGAAGATTCAAAGAGAGTGAGATGCCAGCTCCTTTCATTCAGTCAGTAGCTTCAATCATTTCTGGACGTTTTTCAATGGCAAAAATCAATGAATATTGTAAATGCACAAACTGTAATTTCTCCGCATTGCAAGGTGCAATTCTGAAATTTTTTGCTTTTTCCTGCTCCTCTTAGCATGATAAAGAAGATTCAAAGAGAGTGAGATGCCAGCTCCTTTCATTCAGTCAGTAGCTTCAATCATTTCTGGACGTTTTTCAATGGCAAAAATCAATGAATATTGTAAATGCACAAACAGTAAATTCTCCGCATTGCAAGGTGCAATTCTGACATTTTTTGCTTTTTCCTGCTCCTCTTAGCATGATAAAGAAGATTCAAAGAGAGTGAGATGCCAGCTCCTTTCCTTCAGTCAGTAGCTTCAATCATTTCTGGTATATGAATAACATGATGTTTTTCAATGGCAAAAATCAATGAATTTTGTAAATGCACAAACAGTAATTTCTCCGCATTGCAAGGTGCAATTCTGAAATTTTTTGCTTTTTCCTGCTCCTCTTAGCATGATAAAGAAGATGCAAAGAGAGTGAGGTGCCAGCTCCTTTCATTCAGTCAGGAGCTTCAAACATTTCTGGTATATGAATAACATGTTTTTCAATTGCAAAAATCAATGAATATTGTAAATGCACAAACAGTAAATTCTCCGCATTGCAAGGTGCAATTCTGAAATTTTTTGCTTTTTCCTGCTCCTCTTAGCATGATAAAGAAGATTCAAAGAGAGTGAGATGCCAGCTCCTTTCCTTCAGTCAGTAGCTTCAATCATTTCTGGTATATGAATAACATGATGTTTTTCAATGGCAAAAATCAATGAATTTTGTAAATGCACAAACAGTAATTTCTCCGCATTGCAAGGCGCAATTCTGAAATTTTTTGCTTTTTCCTGCTCCTCTTAGCATGATAAAGAAGATTCAAAGAGAGTGAGATGCCAGCTCCTTTCATTCAGTCAGTAGCTTCAATCATTTCTGGACATTTTTCAATGGCAAAAATCAATGAATATTGTAAATGTACAAACAGTAATTTCTCCGCATTGCAAGGTGCAATTCTGAAATTTTTTGCTTTTTCCTGCTCCTCTTAGCATGATAAAGAAGATTCAAAGAGAGTGAGATGCCAGCTCCTTTCATTCAGTCAGTAGCTTCAATCATTTCTGGACGTTTTTCAATGGCAAAAATCAATGAATATTGTAAATGCACAAACAGTAATTTCTCCGCATTGCAAGGTGCAATTCTGAAATTTTTTGCTTTTTCCTGCTCCTCTTAGCATGATAAAGAAGATTCAAAGAGAGTGAGGTGCCAGCTCCTTTCATTCTGTCAGGAGCTTCAAACATTTCTGGTATATGAATAACATGTTTTTCAATGGCAAAAATCAATGAATATTGTAAATGCACAAACAGTAAATTCTCCGCATTGCAAGGTGCAATTCTGAAATTTTTTGCTTTTTCCTGCTCCTCTTAGCATGATAAAGAAGATTCAAAGAGAGTGAGATGCCAGCTCCTTTCATTCAGTCAGTAGCTTCAATCATTTCTGGACGTTTTTCAATGGCAAAAATCAATGAATATTGTAAATGCACAAACTGTAATTTCTCCGCATTGCAAGGTGCAATTCTGAAATTTTTTGCTTTTTCCTGCTCCTCTTAGCATGATAAAGAAGATTCAAAGAGAGTGAGATGCCAGCTCCTTTCATTCAGTCAGTAGCTTCAATCATTTCTGGACGTTTTTCAATGGCAAAAATCAATGAATTTTGTAAATCCACAAACTGTAATTTCTCCGCATTGCAAGGTGCAATTCTGAAATTTTTTGCTTTTTCCTGCTCCACTTAGCATGATAAAGAAGATTCAAAGAGAGTGAGATGCCAGCTCCTTTCATTCAGTCAGTAGCTTCAATCATTTCTGGACGTTTTTCAATGGCAAAAATCAATGAATATTGTAAATGCACAAACAGTAATTTCTCCGCATTGCAAGTTGCAATTCTGAAATTTTTTGCTTTTTCCCGCTCCTCTTAGCATGATAAAGAAGATTCAAAGAGAGTGAGATGCCAGCTCCTTTCATTCAGTCAGTACCTTCAATCATTTCTGGACGTTTTTCAATGGCAAAAATCAATGAATATTGTAAATGCACAAACAGTAATTTCTCCGCATTGCAAGGTGCAATTCTGAAATTTTTTGCTTTTTCCTGCTCCTCTTAGCATGATAAAGAAGATTCAAAGAGAGTGAGATGCCAGCTCCTTTCATTCAGTCAGTAGCTTCAAACATTTCTGGTATATGAATAACATGATGTTTTTCAATGGCAAAAATCAATGAATATTGTAAATGCACAAACAGTAATTTCTCCGCATTGCAAGGTGCAATTCTGAAATTTTTTGCTTTTTCCTGCTCCTCTTAGCATGATAAAGAAGATTCAAAGAGAGTGAGATGCCAGCTCCTTTCATTCAGTCAGTAGCTTCAATCATTTCTGGACGTTTTTCAATGGCAAAAATCAACGAATATTGTAAATGCACAAACAGTAATTTCTCCGCATTGCAAGGTGCAATTCTGAAATTTTTTGCTTTTTCCTGCTCCTCTTAGCATGATAAAGAAGATTCAAAGAGAGTGAGATGCCAGCTCCTTTCATTCAGTCAGTAGCTTCAATCATTTCTGGACGTTTTTCAATGGCAAAAATCAATGAATATTGTAAATGCACAAACTGTAATTTCTCCGCATTGCAAGGTGCAATTCTGAAATTTTTTGCTTTTTCCTGCTCCTCTTAGCATGATAAAGAAGATTCAAAGAGAGTGAGATGCCAGCTCCTTTCATTCAGTCAGTAGCTTCAAACATTTCTGGTATATGAATAACATGATGTTTTTCAATGGCAAAAATCAATGAATATTGTAAATGCACAAACAGTAATTTCTCCGCATTGCAAGGTGCAATTCTGAAATTTTTTGCTTTTTCCTGCTCCTCTTAGCATGATAAAGAAGATTCAAAGAGAGTGAGATGCCAGCTCCTTTCATTCAGTCAGTAGCTTCAATCATTTCTGGACGTTTTTCAATGGCAAAAATCAACGAATATTGTAAATGCACAAACAGTAATTTCTCCGCATTGCAAGGTGCAATTCTGAAATTTTTTGCTTTTTCCTGCTCCTCTTAGCATGATAAAGAAGATTCAAAGAGAGTGAGATGCCAGCTCCTTTCATTCAGTCAGTAGCTTCAATCATTTCTGGACGTTTTTCAATGGCAAAAATCAATGAATATTGTAAATGCACAAACTGTAATTTCTCCGCATTGCAAGGTGCAATTCTGAAATTTTTTGCTTTTTCCTGCTCCTCTTAGCATGATAAAGAAGATTCAAAGAGAGTGAGATGCCAGCTCCTTTCATTCAGTCAGTAGCTTCAATCATTTCTGGACGTTTTTCAATGGCAAAAATCAATGAATATTGTAACTGCACAAACAGTAAATTCTCCGCATTGCAAGGTGCAATTCTGAAATTTTTTGCTTTTTCCTGCTCCTCTTAGCATGATAAAGAAGATTCAAAGAGAGTGAGATGCCAGCTCCTTTCCTTCAGTCAGTAGCTTCAATCATTTCTGGTATATGAATAACATGATGTTTTTCAATGGCAAAAATCAATGAATTTTGTAAATGCACAAACAGTAATTTCTCCGCATTGCAAGGTGCAATTCTGAAATTTTTTGCTTTTTCCTGCTCCTCTTAGCATGATAAAGAAGATTCAAAGAGAGTGAGGTGCCAGCTCCTTTCATTCAGTCAGGAGCTTCAAACATTTCTGGTATATGAATAACATGTTTTTCAATTGCAAAAATCAATGAATATTGTAAATGCACAAACAGTAAATTCTCCGCATTGCAAGGTGCAATTCTGAAATTTTTTGCTTTTTCCTGCTCCTCTTAGCATGATAAAGAAGATTCAAAGAGAGTGAGATGCCAGCTCCTTTCATTCAGTCAGTAGCTTCAATCATTTCTGGACGTTTTTCAATGGCAAAAATCAATGAATATTGTAAATGCACAAACTGTAATTTCTCCGCATTGCAAGGTGCAATTCTGAAATGTTTTGCTTTTTCCTGCTCCTCTTAGCATGATAAAGAAGATTCAAAGAGAGTGAGATGCCAGCTCCTTTCATTCAGTCAGTAGCTTCAATCATTTCTGGACGTTTTTCAATGGCAAAAATCAACGAATATTGTAAATGCACAAACAGTAATTTCTCCGCATTGCAAGGTGCAATTCTGAAATTTTTTGCTTTTTCCTGCTCCTCTTAGCATGATAAAGAAGATTCAAAGAGAGTGAGATGCCAGCTCCTTTCATTCAGTCAGTAGCTTCAATCATTTCTGGACGTTTTTCAATGGCAAAAATCAATGAATATTGTAAATGCACAAACTGTAATTTCTCCGCATTGCAAGGTGCAATTCTGAAATTTTTTGCTTTTTCCTGCTCCACTTAGCATGATAAAGAAGATTCAAAGAGAGTGAGATGCCAGCTCCTTTCATTCAGTCAGTAGCTTCAATCATTTCTGGACGTTTTTCAATGGCAAAAATCAATGAATATTGTAAATGCACAAACAGTAATTTCTCCGCATTGCAAGTTGCAATTCTGAAATTTTTTGCTTTTTCCTGCTCCTCTTAGCATGATAAAGAAGATTCAAAGAGAGTGAGATGCCAGCTCCTTTCATTCAGTCAGTACCTTCAATCATTTCTGGACGTTTTTCAATGGCAAAAATCAATGAATATTGTAAATGCACAAACAGTAATTTCTCCGCATTGCAAGGTGCAATTCTGAAATTTTTTGCTTTTTCCTGCTCCTCTTAGCATGATAAAGAAGATTCAAAGAGAGTGAGATGCCAGCTCCTTTCATTCAGTCAGTAGCTTCAAACATTTCTGGTATATGAATAACATGATGTTTTTCAATGGCAAAAATCAATGAATATTGTAAATGCACAAACAGTAATTTCTCCGCATTGCAAGGTGCAATTCTGAAATTTTTTGCTTTTTCCTGCTCCTCTTAGCATGATAAAGAAGATTCAAAGAGAGTGAGATGCCAGCTCCTTTCATTCAGTCAGTAGCTTCAATCATTTCTGGACGTTTTTCAATGGCAAAAATCAACGAATATTGTAAATGCACAAACAGTAATTTCTCCGCATTGCAAGGTGCAATTCTGAAATTTTTTGCTTTTTCCTGCTCCTCTTAGCATGATAAAGAAGATTCAAAGAGAGTGAGATGCCAGCTCCTTTCATTCGGTCAGTAGCTTCAATCATTTCTGGACGTTTTTCAATGGCAAAAATCAATGAATATTGTAAATGCACAAACTGTAATTTCTCCGCATTGCAAGGTGCAATTCTGAAATGTTTTGCTTTTTCCTGCTCCTCTTAGCATGATAAAGAAGATTCAAAGAGAGTGAGATGCCAGCTCCTTTCATTCAGTCAGTAGCTTCAATCATTTCTGGACGTTTTTCAATGGCAAAAATCAATGAATATTGTAAATGCACAAACAGTAAATTCTCCGCATTGCAAGGTGCAATTCTGAAATTTTTTGCTTTTTCCTGCTCCTCTTAGCATGATAAAGAAGATTCAAAGAGAGTGAGATGCCAGCTCCTTTCCTTCAGTCAGTAGCTTCAATCATTTCTGGTATATGAATAACATGATGTTTTTCAATGGCAAAAATCAATGAATTTTGTAAATGCACAAACAGTAATTTCTCCGCATTGCAAGGCGCAATTCTGAAATTTTTTGCTTTTTCCTGCTCCTCTTAGCATGATAAAGAAGATTCAAAGAGAGTGAGATGCCAGCTCCTTTCATTCAGTCAGTAGCTTCAATCATTTCTGGACATTTTTCAATGGCAAAAATCAATGAATATTGTAAATGCACAAACAGTAATTTCTCCGCATTGCAAGGTGCAATTCTGAAATTTTTTGCTTTTTCCTGCTCCTCTTAGCATGATAAAGAAGATTCAAAGAGAGTGAGATGCCAGCTCCTTTCATTCAGTCAGTAGCTTCAATCATTTCTGGACGTTTTTCAATGGCAAAAATCAATGAATATTGTAAATGCACAAACAGTAATTTCTCCGCATTGCAAGGTGCAATTCTGAAATTTTTTGCTTTTTCCTGCTCCTCTTAGCATGATAAAGAAGTTTCAAAGAGAGTGAGGTGCCAGCTCCTTTCATTCAGTCAGGAGCTTCAAACATTTCTGGTATATGAATAACATGTTTTTCAATGGCAAAAATCAATGAATATTGTAAATGCACAAACAGTAAATTCTCCGCATTGCAAGGTGCAATTCTGAAATTTTTTGCTTTTTCCTGCTCCTCTTAGCATGATAAAGAAGATTCAAAGAGAGTGAGATGCCAGCTCCTTTCATTCAGTCAGTAGCTTCAATCATTTCTGGACGTTTTTCAATGGCAAAAATCAACGAATATTGTAAATGCACAAACAGTAATTTCTCCGCATTGCAAGGTGCAATTCTGAAATTTTTTGCTTTTTCCTGCTCCTCTTAGCATGATAAAGAAGATTCAAAGAGAGTGAGATGCCAGCTCCTTTCATTCAGTCAGTAGCTTCAATCATTTCTGGACATTTTTCAATGGCAAAAATCAATGAATATTGTAAATGCACAAACAGTAATTTCTCCGCATTGCAAGGTGCAATTCTGAAATTTTTTGCTTTTTCCTGCTCCTCTTAGCATGATAAAGAAGATTCAAGGAGAGTGAGATGCCAGCTCCTTTCATTCAGTCAGTAGCTACAATCATTTCTGGACGTTTTTCAATGGCAAAAATCAATGAATATTGTAAATGCACAAACAGTAATTTCTCCGCATTGCAAGGTGCAATTCTGAAATTTTTTGCTTTTTCCTGCTCCTCTTAGCATGATAAAGAAGATTCAAAGAGAGTGAGGTGCCAGCTCCTTTCATTCAGTCAGGAGCTTCAAACATTTCTGGTATATGAATAACATGTTTTTCAATGGCAAAAATCAATGAATATTGTAAATGCACAAACAGTAATTTCTCCGCATTGCAAGGTGCAATTCTGAAATTTTTTGCTTTTTCCTGCTCCTCTTAGCATGATAAAGAAGATTCAAAGAGAGTGAGATGCCAGCTCCTTTCATTCAGTCAGTAGCTTCAATCATTTCTGGACGTTTTTCAATGGCAAAAATCAATGAATATTGTAAATGCACAAACTGTAATTTCTCCGCATTGCAAGGTGCAATTCTGAAATTTTTTGCTTTTTCCTGCTCCTCTTAGCATGATAAAGAAGATACAAAGAGAGTGAGATGCCAGCTCCTTTCATTCAGTCAGTAGCTTCAATCATTTCTGGACGTTTTTCAATGGCAAAAATCAACGAATATTGTAAATTCACAAACAGTAATTTCTCCGCATTGCAAGGTGCAATTCTGAAATTTTTTGCTTTTTCCTGCTCCTCTTAGCATGATAAAGAAGATTCAAAGAGAGTGAGATGCCAGCTCCTTTCATTCAGTCAGTAGCTTCAATCATTTCTGGACGTTTTTCAATGGCAAAAATCAATGAATATTGTAAATGCACAAACTGTAATTTCTCCGCATTGCAAGGTGCAATTCTGAAATTTTTTGCTTTTTCCTGCTCCTCTTAGCATGATAAAGAAGATTCAAAGAGAGTGAGATGCCAGCTCCTTTCATTCAGTCAGTAGCTTCAATCATTTCTGGACGTTTTTCAATGGCAAAAATCAATGAATATTGTAAATGCACAAACAGTAAATTCTCCGCATTGCAAGGTGCAATTCTGAAATTTTTTGCTTTTTCCTGCTCCTCTTAGCATGATAAAGAAGATTCAAAGAGAGTGAGATGCCAGCTCCTTTCCTTCAGTCAGTAGCTTCAATCATTTCTGGTATATGAATAACATGATGTTTTTCAATGGCAAAAATCAATGAATTTTGTAAATGCACAAACAGTAATTTCTCCGCATTGCAAGGTGCAATTCTGAAATTTTTTGCTTTTTCCTGCTCCTCTTAGCATGATAAAGAAGATTCAAAGAGAGTGAGATGCCAGCTCCTTTCATTCAGTCAGTAGCTTCAATCATTTCTGGACATTTTTCAATGGCAAAAATCAATGAATATTGTAAATGTACAAACAGTAATTTCTCCGCATTGCAAGGTGCAATTCTGAAATTTTTTGCTTTTTCCTGCTCCTCTTAGCATGATAAAGAAGATTCAAAGAGAGTGAGATGCCAGCTCCTTTCATTCAGTCAGTAGCTTCAATCATTTCTGGACGTTTTTCAATGGCATAAATCAATGAATATTGTAATTGCACAAACAGTAATTTCTCCGCATTGCAAGGTGCAATTCTGAAATTTTTTGCTTTTTCCTGCTCCTCTTAGCATGATAAAGAAGATTCAAAGAGAGTGAGATGCCAGCTCCTTTCATTCAGTCAGTAGCTTCAATCATTTCTGGACGTTTTTCAATGGCAAAAATCAATGAATATTGTAAATGCACAAACTGTAATTTCTCCGCATTGCAAGGTGCAATTCTGAAATTTTTTGCTTTTTCCTGCTCCACTTAGCATGATAAAGAAGATTCAAAGAGAGTGAGATGCCAGCTGATTTCAGTCAGTCAGTAGCTTCAATCATTTCTGGACGTTTTTCAATGGCAAAAATCAATGAATATTGTAAATGCACAAACAGTAATTTCTCCGCATTGCAAGTTGCAATTCTGAAATTTTTTGCTTTTTCCTGCTCCTCTTAGCATGATAAAGAAGATTCAAAGAGAGTGAGATGCCAGCTCCTTTCATTCAGTCAGTACCTTCAATCATTTCTGGACGTTTTTCAATGGCAAAAATCAATGAATATTGTAAATGCACAAACAGTAATTTCTCCGCATTGCAAGGTGCAATTCTGAAATTTTTTGCTTTTTCCTGCTCCTCTTAGCATGATAAAGAAGATTCAAAGAGAGTGAGATGCCAGCTCCTTTCATTCAGTCAGTAGCTTCAAACATTTCTGGTATATGAATAACATGATGTTTTTCAATGGCAAAAATCAATGAATATTGTAAATGCACAAACAGTAATTTCTCCGCATTGCAAGGTGCAAGTCTGAAATTTTTTGCTTTTTTCTGCTCCTCTTAGCATGATAAAGAAGATTCAAAGAGAGTGAGATGCCAGCTCCTTTCATTCAGTCAGTAGCTTCAAACATTTCTGGTATATGAATAACATGATGTTTTTCAATGGCAAAAATCAATGAATATTGTAAATGCACAAACAGTAATTTCTCCGCATTGCAAGGTGCAAGTCTGAAATTTTTTGCTTTTTCCTGCTCCTCTTAGCATGATAAAGAAGATTCAAAGAGAGTGAGATGCCAGCTACTTTCATTCAGTCAGTAGCTTCAATCATTTCTGGACGTTTTTCAATGGTAAAAATCAATGAATATTGTAAATGCACAAACAGTAATTTCTCCACATTGCAAGGTGCAATTCTGAAATTTTTTGCTTTTTCATGCTCCTCTTAGCATGATAAAGAAGATTCAAAGAGATTGAGATGCCAGCTCCTTTCATTCAGTCAGTAGCTTCAAACATTTCTGGTATATGAATAACATTATGTTTTTCAATGGCAAAAATCAATGAATATTGTAAATGCACAAACAGTAATTTCTCCGCATTGCAAGGTGCAATTCTGAAATTTTTTGCTTTTTCCTGCTCCTCTTAGCATGATAAAGAAGATTCAAAGAGAGTGAGATGCCAGCTCCTTTCATTCAGTCAGTAGCTTCAAACATTTCTGGTACATGAATAACATGATGTTTTTCAATGGCAAAAATCAATGAATATTGTAAATGCACAAACAGTAATTTCTCCGCATTGCAAGGTGCAAGTCTGAAATTTTTTGCTTTTTCCTGCTCCTCTTAGCATGATAAAGAAGATTCAAAGAGAGTGAGATGCCAGCTACTTTCATTCAGTCAGTAGCTTCAATCATTTCTGGACGTTTTTCAATGGTAAAAATCAATGAATATTGTAAATGCACAAACAGTAATTTCTCCACATTGCAAGGTGCAATTCTGAAATTTTTTGCTTTTTCCTGCTCCTCTTAGCATGATAAAGAAGATTCAAAGAGAGTGAGATGCCAGCTCCTTTCATTCAGTCAGTAGCTTCAAACAGTTCTGGTATATGAATAACATGATGTTTTTCAATGGCAAAAATCAATGAATATTGTAAATGCACAAACAGTAATTTCTCCGCATTGCAAGGTGCAATTCTGAAATTTTTTGCTTTTTCCTGCTCCTCTTAGCATGATAAAGAAGATTCAAAGAGAGTGAGATGCCAGCTCCTTTCATTCAGTCAGTAGCTTCAATCATTTCTGGATGTTTTTCAATGGCAAAAATCAATGAATATTGTAAATGCACAAACAGTAATTTCTCCGCATTGCAAGGTGCAATTCTGAAATTTTTTGCTTTTTCCTGCTCCTCTTAGCATGATAAAGAAGATTCAAAGAGAGTGAGATGCCAGCTCTTTTCATTCAGTCAGTAGCTTCAATCATTTCTGGACGTTTTTCAATGGCAAAAATCAATGAATATTGTAAATGCACAAACAGTAATTTCTCCGCATTGCAAGGTGCAATTCTGAAATTTTTTGCTTTTTCCTGCTCCTCTTAGCATGATAAAGAAGATTCAAAGAGAGTGAGATGCCAGCTCCTTTCATTCAGTCAGTACCTTCAATCATTTCTGGACGTTTTTCAATGGCAAAAATCAATGAATATTGTAAATGCACAAACAGTAATTTCTCCGCATTGCAAGGTGCAATTCTGAAATTTTTTGCTTTTTCCCGCTCCTCTTAGCATGATAAAGAAGATTCAAAGAGATTGAGGTGCCAGCTCCTTTCATTCAGTCAGTAGCTTCAAACATTTCTGGTATATGAATAACATGTTTTTCAATGGCAAAAATCAATGAATATTGTAAATGCACAAACAGTAATTTCTCCGCATTGCAAGGTGCAATTCTGAAATTTTTTGCTTTTTCCTGCTCCTCTTAGCATGATAAAGAAGATTCAAAGAGAGTGAGATGCCAGCTCCTTTCATTCAGTCAGTAGCTTCAATCATTTCTGGACGTTTTTCAATGGCAAAAATCAATGAATATTGTAAATGCACAAACAGTAATTTCTCCGCATTGCAAGGTGCAATTCTGAAATTTTTTGCTTTTTCCTGCTCCTCTTAGCATGGTAAAGAAGATTCAAAGAGAGTGAGATGCCAGCTCCTTTCATTCAGTCAGTAGCTTCAATCATTTCTGGACGTTTTTCAATGGCAAAAATCAATGAATATTGTAAATGCACAAACAGTAATTTCTCCGCATTGCAAGGTGCAATTCTGAAATTTTTTGCTTTTTCCTGCTCCTCTTAGCATGATAAAGAAGATTCAAAGAGAGTGAGATGCCAGCTCCTTTCATTCAGTCAGTAGCTTCAATCATTTCTGGACGTTTTTCAATGGTAAAAATCAATGAATATTGTAAATGCACAAACAGTAATTTCTCCACATTGCAAGGTGCAATTCTAAAATTTTTTGCTTTTTCCTGCTCCTCTTAGCATGATAAAGAAGATTCAAAGAGAGTGAGATGCCAGCTCCTTTCATTCAGTCAGTAGCTTCAAACATTTCTGGTATATGAATAACATGATGTTTTTCAATGGCAAAAATCAATGAATATTGTAAATGCACAAACAGTAATTTCTCCGCATTGCAAGGTGCAATTCTGAAATTTTTTGCTTTTTCCTGCTCCTCTTAGCATGATTCAAAGAGAGTGAGATGCCAGCTCCTTTCATTCAGTCAGTAGCTTCAATCATTTCTGGACGTTTTTCAATGGCAAAAATCAATGAATATTGTAAATGCACAAACAGTAATTTCTCCGCATTGCAAGGTGCAATTCTGAAATTTTTTGCTTTTTCCTGCTCCTCTTAGCATGATAAAGAAGATTCAAAGAGAGTGAGATGTCAGCTCCTTTCATTCAGTCAGTAGCTTCAAACATTTCTGGTATATGAATAACATGATGTTTTTCAATGGCAAAAATCAATGAATATTGTAAATGCACAAACAGTAATTTCTCCGCATTGCAAGTTGCAATTCTGAAATTTTTTGCTTTTTCCTGCTCCTCTTAGCATGATAAAGAAGATTCAAAGAGAGTGAGATGCCAGCTCCTTTCATTCAGTCAGTAGCTTCAAACATTTCTGGTATATGAATAACATGATGTTTTTCAATGGCAAAAATCAATGAATATTGTAAATGCACAAACAGTAATTTCTCCGCATTGCAAGGTGCAAGTCTGAAATTTTTTGCTTTTTCCTGCTCCTCTTAGCATGATAAAGAAGATTCAAAGAGAGTGAGATGCCAGCTACTTTCATTCAGTCAGTAGCTTCAATCATTTCTGGACGTTTTTCAATGGTAAAAATCAATGAATATTGTAAATGCACAAACAGTAATTTCTCCACATTGCAAGGTGCAATTCTGAAGTTTTTTGCTTTTTCCTGCTCCTCTTAGCATGAGAAAGAAGATTCAAAGAGATTGAGATGCCAGCTCCTTTCATTCAGTCAGTAGCTTCAAACATTTCTGGTATATGAATAACATGATGTTTTTCAATGGAAAAAATCAATGAATATTGTAAATGCACAAACAGTAATTTCTCCGCATTGCAAGGTGCAATTCTGAAATTTTTTGCTTTTTCCTGCTCCTCTTAGCATGATAAAGAAGATTCAAAGAGAGTGAGATGCCAGCTCCTTTCATTCAGTCAGTAGCTTCAAACATTTCTGGTATATCAATAACATGATGTTTTTCAATGGCAAAAATCAATGAATATTGTAAATGCACAAACAGTAATTTCTCCGCATTGCAAGGTGCAATTCTGAAATTTTTTGCTTTTTCCTGCTCCTCTTAGCATGATAAAGATTCAAAGAGAGTGAGATGCCAGCTCCTTTCATTCAGTCAGTAGCTTCAATCATTTCTGGACGTTTCTCAATGGCAAAAATCAATGAATATTGTAAATGCACAAACTGTAATTTCTCCGCATTGCAAGGTGCAATTCTGAAATTTTTTGCTTTTTCCTGCTCCTCTTAGCATGATAAAGAAGATTCAAAGAGAGTGAGATGCCAGCTCCTTTCATTCAGTCAGTAGCTTCAATCATTTCTGGACGTTTTTCAATGGCAAAAATCAATGAATTTTGTAAATGCACAAACAGTAATTTCTCCGCATTGCAAGGTGCAATTCTGAAATTTTTTGCTTTTTCCTGCTCCTCTTAGCATGATAAAGAAGATTCAAAGAGAGTGAGATGCCAGCTCCTTTCATTCAGTCAGTACCTTCAATCATTTCTGGACGTTTTTCAATGGCACAAATCAATGAATATTGTAAATGCACAAACAGTAATTTCTCCGCATTGCAAGGTGCAATTCTGAAATTTTTTGCTTTTTCCCGCTCCTCTTAGCATGATAAAGAAGATTCAAAGAGAGTGAGGTGCCAGCTCCTTTCATTCAGTCAGTAGCTTCAAACATTTCTGGTATATGAATAACATGTTTTTCAATGGCAAAAATCAATGAATATTGTAAATGCACAAACAGTAATTTCTCCGCATTGCAAGGTGCAATTCTGAAATTTTTTGCTTTTTCCTGCTCCTCTTAGCATGATAAAGAAGATTCAAAGAGAGTGAGATGCCAGCTCCTTTCATTCAGTCAGTAGCTTCAATCATTTCTGGACGTTTTTCAATGGCAAAAATCAATGAATATTGTAAATGCACAAACAGTAATTTCTCCGCATTGCAAGGTGCAATTCTGAAATTTTTTGCTTTTTCCTGCTCCTCTTAGCATGATAAAGAAGATTCAAAGAGAGTGAGATGCCAGCTCCTTTCATTCAGTCAGTAGCTTCAATCATTTCTGGACGTTTTTCAATGGCAAAAATCAATGAATATTGTAAATGCACAAATAGTAATTTCTCCGCATTGCAAGGTGCAATTCTGAAATTTTTTGCTTTTTCCTGCTCCTCTTAGCATGATAAAGAAGATTCAAAGAGAGTGAGATGCCAGCTCCTTTCATTCAGTCAGTAGCTTCAAACATTTCTGGTATATGAATAACATGATGTTTTTCAATGGCAAAAATCAATGAATATTGTAAATGCACAAACAGTAATTTCTCCGCATTGCAAGGTGCAAGTCTGAAATTTTTTGCTTTTTCCTGCTCGTCTTAGCATGATAAAGAAGATTCAAAGAGAGTGAGATGCCAGCTACTTTCATTCAGTCAGTAGCTTCAATCATTTCTGGACGTTTTTCAATGGTAAAAATCAATGAATATTGTAAATGCACAAACAGTAATTTCTCCACATTGCAAGGTGCAATTCTGAAATTTTTTGCTTTTTCCTGCTCCTCTTAGCATGATAAAGAAGATTCAAAGAGAGTGAGGTGCCAGCTCCTTTCATTCAGTCAGTAGCTTCAAACATTTCTGGTATATGAATAACATGTTTTTCAATGGCAAAAATCAATGAATATTGTAAATGCACAAACAGTAATTTCTCCGCATTGCAAGGTGCAATTCTGAAATTTTTTGCTTTTTCCTGCTCCTCTTAGCATGATAAAGAAGATTCAAAGAGAGTGAGATGCCAGCTCCTTTCATTCAGTCAGTAGCTTCAATAATTTCTGGACGTTTTTCAATGGCAAAAATCAATGAATATTGTAAATGCACAAACAGTAATTTCTCCGTATTGCAAGGTGCAATTCTGAAATTTTTTGCTTTTTCCTGCTCCTCTTAGCATGATAAAGAAGACTCAAAGAGAGTGAGATGCCAGCTCCTTTCATTCAGTCAGTAGCTTCAATCATTTCAGGACGTTTTTCAATGGCAAAAATCAATGAATATTGTAAATGCACAAACAGTAATTTCTCCGCATTGCAAGGTGCAATTCTGAAATTTTTTGCTTTTTCCTGCTCCTCTTAGCATGATAAAGAAGATTCAAAGAGAGTGAGATGCCAGCTCCTTTCATTCAGTCAGTAGCTTCAAACATTTCTGGTATATGAATAACATGATGTTTTTCAATGGCAAAAATCAATGAATATTGTAAATGCACAAACAGTAATTTCTCCGCATTGCAAGGTGCAAGTCTGAAATTTTTTGCTTTTTCCTGCTCGTCTTAGCATGATAAAGAAGATTCAAAGAGAGTGAGATGCCAGCTACTTTCATTCAGTCAGTAGATTCAATCATTTCTGGACGTTTTTCAATGGTAAAAATCAATGAATATTGTAAATGCACAAACAGTAATTTCTCCACATTGCAAGGTGCAATTCTGAAATTTTTTGCTTTTCCCTGCTCCTCTTAGCATGATAAAGAAGATTCAAAGAGAGTGAGATGCCAGCTCCTTTCATTCAGTCAGTAGCTTCAAACATTTCTGGTATATGAATAACATGATGTTTTTCAATGGCAAAAATCAATGAATATTGTAAATGCACAAACAGTAATTTCTCCGCATTGCAAGGTGCAATTCTGAAATTTTTTGCTTTTTCCTGCTCCTCTTAGCATGATAAAGAAGATTCAAAGAGAGTGAGATGCCAGCTCCTTTCATTCAGTCAGTAGCTTCAATCATTTCTGGATGTTTTTCAATGGCAAAAATCAATGAATATTGTAAATGCACAAACAGTAATTTCTCCGCATTGCAAGGTGCAATTCTGAAATTTTTTGCTTTTTCCTGCTCCTCTTAGCATGATAAAGAAGATTCAAAGAGAGTGAGATGCCAGCTCCTTTCATTCAGTCAGTAGCTTCAATCATTTCTGGACGTTTTTCAATGGCAAAAATCAATGAATATTGTAAATGCACAAACAGTAATTTCTCCGCATTGCAAGGTGCAATTCTGAAATTTTTTGCTTTTTCCTGCTCCTCTTAGCATGATAAAGAAGATTCAAAGAGAGTGAGATGCCAGCTCCTTTCATTCAGTCAGTACCTTCAATCATTTCTGGACGTTTTTCAATGGCAAAAATCAATGAATATTGTAAATGCACAAACAGTAATTTCTCCGCATTGCAAGGTGCAATTCTGAAATTTTTTGCTTTTTCCCGCTCCTCTTAGCATGATAAAGAAGATTCAAAGAGATTGAGGTGCCAGCTCCTTTCATTCAGTCAGTAGCTTCAAACATTTCTGGTATATGAATAACATGTTTTTCAATGGCAAAAATCAATGAATATTGTAAATGCACAAACAGTAATTTCTCCGCATTGCAAGGTGCAATTCTGAAATTTTTTGCTTTTTCCTGCTCCTCTTAGCATGATAAAGAAGATTCAAAGAGAGTGAGATGCCAGCTCCTTTCATTCAGTCAGTAGCTTCAATCATTTCTGGACGTTTTTCAATGGCAAAAATCAATGAATATTGTAAATGCACAAACAGTAATTTCTCCGCATTGCAAGGTGCAATTCTGAAATTTTTTGCTTTTTCCTGCTCCTCTTAGCATGATAAAGAAGATTCAAAGAGAGTGAGATGCCAGCTCCTTTCATTCAGTCAGTAGCTTCAATCATTTCTGGACGTTTTTCAATGGCAAAAATCAATGAATATTGTAAATGCACAAACAGTAATTTCTCCGCATTGCAAGGTGCAATTCTGAAATTTTTTGCTTTTTCCTGCTCCTCTTAGCATGATAAAGAAGATTCAAAGAGAGTGAGATGCCAGCTCCTTTCATTCAGTCAGTAGCTTCAATCATTTCTGGACGTTTTTCAATGGTAAAAATCAATGAATATTGTAAATGCACAAACAGTAATTTCTCCACATTGCAAGGTGCAATTCTAAAATTTTTTGCTTTTTCCTGCTCCTCTTAGCATGATAAAGAAGATTCAAAGAGAGTGAGATGCCAGCTCCTTTCATTCAGTCAGTAGCTTCAAACATTTCTGGTATATGAATAACATGATGTTTTTCAATGGCAAAAATCAATGAATATTGTAAATGCACAAACAGTAATTTCTCCGCATTGCAAGGTGCAATTCTGAAATTTTTTGCTTTTTCCTGCTCCTCTTAGCATGATTCAAAGAGAGTGAGATGCCAGCTCCTTTCATTCAGTCAGTAGCTTCAATCATTTCTGGACGTTTTTCAATGGCAAAAATCAATGAATATTGTAAATGCACAAACAGTAATTTCTCCGCATTGCAAGGTGCAATTCTGAAATTTTTTGCTTTTTCCTGCTCCTCTTAGCATGATAAAGAAGATTCAAAGAGAGTGAGATGTCAGCTCCTTTCATTCAGTCAGTAGCTTCAAACATTTCTGGTATATGAATAACATGATGTTTTTCAATGGCAAAAATCAATGAATATTGTAAATGCACAAACAGTAATTTCTCCGCATTGCAAGTTGCAATTCTGAAATTTTTTGCTTTTTCCTGCTCCTCTTAGCATGATAAAGAAGATTCAAAGAGAGTGAGATGCCAGCTCCTTTCATTCAGTCAGTAGCTTCAAACATTTCTGGTATATGAATAACATGATGTTTTTCAATGGCAAAAATCAATGAATATTGTAAATGCACAAACAGTAATTTCTCCGCATTGCAAGGTGCAAGTCTGAAATTTTTTGCTTTTTCCTGCTCCTCTTAGCATGATAAAGAAGATTCAAAGAGAGTGAGATGCCAGCTACTTTCATTCAGTCAGTAGCTTCAATCATTTCTGGACGTTTTTCAATGGTAAAAATCAATGAATATTGTAAATGCACAAACAGTAATTTCTCCACATTGCAAGGTGCAATTCTGAAGTTTTTTGCTTTTTCCTGCTCCTCTTAGCATGAGAAAGAAGATTCAAAGAGATTGAGATGCCAGCTCCTTTCATTCAGTCAGTAGCTTCAAACATTTCTGGTATATGAATAACATGATGTTTTTCAATGGAAAAAATCAATGAATATTGTAAATGCACAAACAGTAATTTCTCCGCATTGCAAGGTGCAATTCTGAAATTTTTTGCTTTTTCCTGCTCCTCTTAGCATGATAAAGAAGATTCAAAGAGAGTGAGATGCCAGCTCCTTTCATTCAGTCAGTAGCTTCAAACATTTCTGGTATATCAATAACATGATGTTTTTCAATGGCAAAAATCAATGAATATTGTAAATGCACAAACAGTAATTTCTCCGCATTGCAAGGTGCAATTCTGAAATTTTTTGCTTTTTCCTGCTCCTCTTAGCATGATAAAGATTCAAAGAGAGTGAGATGCCAGCTCCTTTCATTCAGTCAGTAGCTTCAATCATTTCTGGACGTTTCTCAATGGCAAAAATCAATGAATATTGTAAATGCACAAACTGTAATTTCTCCGCATTGCAAGGTGCAATTCTGAAATTTTTTGCTTTTTCCTGCTCCTCTTAGCATGATAAAGAAGATTCAAAGAGAGTGAGATGCCAGCTCCTTTCATTCAGTCAGTAGCTTCAATCATTTCTGGACGTTTTTCAATGGCAAAAATCAATGAATTTTGTAAATGCACAAACAGTAATTTCTCCGCATTGCAAGGTGCAATTCTGAAATTTTTTGCTTTTTCCTGCTCCTCTTAGCATGATAAAGAAGATTCAAAGAGAGTGAGATGCCAGCTCCTTTCATTCAGTCAGTACCTTCAATCATTTCTGGACGTTTTTCAATGGCACAAATCAATGAATATTGTAAATGCACAAACAGTAATTTCTCCGCATTGCAAGGTGCAATTCTGAAATTTTTTGCTTTTTCCCGCTCCTCTTAGCATGATAAAGAAGATTCAAAGAGAGTGAGGTGCCAGCTCCTTTCATTCAGTCAGTAGCTTCAAACATTTCTGGTATATGAATAACATGTTTTTCAATGGCAAAAATCAATGAATATTGTAAATGCACAAACAGTAATTTCTCCGCATTGCAAGGTGCAATTCTGAAATTTTTTGCTTTTTCCTGCTCCTCTTAGCATGATAAAGAAGATTCAAAGAGAGTGAGATGCCAGCTCCTTTCATTCAGTCAGTAGCTTCAATCATTTCTGGACGTTTTTCAATGGCAAAAATCAATGAATATTGTAAATGCACAAACAGTAATTTCTCCGCATTGCAAGGTGCAATTCTGAAATTTTTTGCTTTTTCCTGCTCCTCTTAGCATGATAAAGAAGATTCAAAGAGAGTGAGATGCCAGCTCCTTTCATTCAGTCAGTAGCTTCAATCATTTCTGGACGTTTTTCAATGGCAAAAATCAATGAATATTGTAAATGCACAAATAGTAATTTCTCCGCATTGCAAGGTGCAATTCTGAAATTTTTTGCTTTTTCCTGCTCCTCTTAGCATGATAAAGAAGATTCAAAGAGAGTGAGATGCCAGCTCCTTTCATTCAGTCAGTAGCTTCAAACATTTCTGGTATATGAATAACATGATGTTTTTCAATGGCAAAAATCAATGAATATTGTAAATGCACAAACAGTAATTTCTCCGCATTGCAAGGTGCAAGTCTGAAATTTTTTGCTTTTTCCTGTTCGTCTTAGCATGATAAAGAAGATTCAAAGAGAGTGAGATGCCAGCTACTTTCATTCAGTCAGTAGCTTCAATCATTTCTGGACGTTTTTCAATGGTAAAAATCAATGAATATTGTAAATGCACAAACAGTAATTTCTCCACATTGCAAGGTGCAATTCTGAAATTTTTTGCTTTTTCCTGCTCCTCTTAGCATGATAAAGAAGATTCAAAGAGAGTGAGGTGCCAGCTCCTTTCATTCAGTCAGTAGCTTCAAACATTTCTGGTATATGAATAACATGTTTTTCAATGGCAAAAATCAATGAATATTGTAAATGCACAAACAGTAATTTCTCCGCATTGCAAGGTGCAATTCTGAAATTTTTTGCTTTTTCCTGCTCCTCTTAGCATGATAAAGAAGATTCAAAGAGAGTGAGATGCCAGCTCCTTTCATTCAGTCAGTAGCTTCAATAATTTCTGGACGTTTTTCAATGGCAAAAATCAATGAATATTGTAAATGCACAAACAGTAATTTCTCCGTATTGCAAGGTGCAATTCTGAAATTTTTTGCTTTTTCCTGCTCCTCTTAGCATGATAAAGAAGATTCAAAGAGAGTGAGATGCCAGCTCCTTTCATTCAGTCAGTAGCTTCAATCATTTCAGGACGTTTTTCAATGGCAAAAATCAATGAATATTGTAAATGCACAAACAGTAATTTCTCCGCATTGCAAGGTGCAATTCTGAAATTTTTTGCTTTTTCCTGCTCCTCTTAGCATGATAAAGAAGATTCAAAGAGAGTGAGATGCCAGCTCCTTTCATTCAGTCAGTAGCTTCAAACATTTCTGGTATATGAATAACATGATGTTTTTCAATGGCAAAAATCAATGAATATTGTAAATGCACAAACAGTAATTTCTCCGCATTGCAAGGTGCAAGTCTGAAATTTTTTGCTTTTTCCTGCTCGTCTTAGCATGATAAAGAAGATTCAAAGAGAGTGAGATGCCAGCTACTTTCATTCAGTCAGTAGCTTCAATCATTTCTGGACGTTTTTCAATGGTAAAAATCAATGAATATTGTAAATGCACAAACAGTAATTTCTCCACATTGCAAGGTGCAATTCTGAAATTTTTTGCTTTTCCCTGCTCCTCTTAGCATGATAAAGAAGATTCAAAGAGAGTGAGATGCCAGCTCCTTTCATTCAGTCAGTAGCTTCAAACATTTCTGGTATATGAATAACATGATGTTTTTCAATGGCAAAAATCAATGAATATTGTAAATGCACAAACAGTAATTTCTCCGCATTGCAAGGTGCAATTCTGAAATTTTTTGCTTTTTCCTGCTCCTCTTAGCATGATAAAGAAGATTCAAAGAGAGTGAGATGCCAGCTCCTTTCATTCAGTCAGTAGCTTCAAACATTTCTGGTATATGAATAACATGATGTTTTTCAATGGCAAAAATCAATGAATATTGTAAATGCACAAACAGTAATTTCTCCGCATTGCAAGGTGCAATTCTGAAATTTTTTGCTTTTTCCTGCTCCTCTTAGCATGATAAAGAAGATTCAAAGAGAGTGAGATGCCAGCTCCTTTCATTCAGTCAGTAGCTTCAATCAATTCTGGACGTTTTTCAATGGCAAAAATCAATGAATATTGTAAATGCACAAACAGTAATTTCTCCGCATTGCAAGGTGCAATTCTGAAATTTTTTGCTTTTTCCTGCTCCTCTTAGCATGATAAAGAAGATTCAAAGAGCGTGAGATGTCAGCTCCTTTCATTCAGTCAGTAGCTTCAAACATTTCTGGTATATGAATAACATGATGTTTTTCAATGGCAAAAATCAATGAATATTGTAAATGCACAAACAGTAATTTCTCCGCATTGCAAGGTGCAATTCTGAAATTTTTTGCTTTTTCCTGCTCCTCTTAGCATGATAAAGAAGATTCAAAGAGAGTGAGATGCCAGCTCCTTTCATTCAGTCAGTAGCTTCAATCATTTCTGGACGTTTTTCAATGGCAAAAATCAATGAATATTGTAAATGCACAAACAGTAATTTCTCCGCATTGCAAGGTGCAATTCTGAAATTTTTTGCTTTTTCCTGCTCCTCTTAGCATGATAAAGAAGATTCAAAGAGAGTGAGATGCCAGCTCCTTTCGTTCAGTCAGTAGCTTCAATCATTTCTGGACGTTTTTCAATGGCAAAAATCATTGAATATTATAAATGCACAAACAGTAATTTCTCCGCATTGCAAGGTGCAATTCTGAAATTTTTTACTTTTTCCTGCTCCTCTTAGCATGATAAAGAAGATTCAAAGAGAGTGAGATGCCAGCTCCTTTCATTCAGTCAGTAGCTTCAATCATTTCTGGTATATGAATAACATGATGTTTTTCAATGGCAAAAATCAATGAATATTGTAAATGCACAAACAGTAATTTCTCCGCATTGCAAGGTGCAATTCTGAAATTTTTTGCTTTTTCCTGCTCCTCTTAGCATGATAAACAAGATTCAAAGAGAGTGAGATGCCAGCTCCTTTCATTCAGTCAGTAGCTTCAATCATTTCTGGACGTTTTTCAATGGCAAAAATCAATGAATATTGAAAATGCACAAACAGTAATTTCTCCGCATTGCAAGGTGCAATTCTGAAATTTTTTGCTTTTTCCTGCTCCTCTTAGCATGATAAAGAAGATTCAAAGAGAGTGAGATGCCAGCTCCTTTCATTCAGTCAGTAGCTTCAAACATTTCTGGTATATGAATAACATGATGTTTTTCAATGGCAAAAATCAATGAATATTGTAAATGCACAAACAGTAATTTCTCCGCATTGCAAGGTGCAATTCTGAAATTTTTTGCTTTTTCCTGCTCCTCTTAGCATGATAAAGAAGATTCAAAGAGAGTGAGATGCCACCTCCTTTCATTCAGTCAGTAGCTTCAATCATTTCTGGACGTTTTTCAATGGCAAAAATCAATGAATATTGTAAATGCACAAACAGTAATTTCTCCGCATTGCAAGGTGCAATTCTGAAATGTTTTGCTTTTTCCTGCTCCTCTTAGCATGATAAAGAAGATTCAAAGAGAGTGAGATGCCAGCTCCTTTCATTCAGTCAGTAGCTTCAATCATTTCTGGACGTTTTTCAATGGCAAAAATCAATGAATATTGTAAATGCACAAACAGTAATTTCTCCGCATTGCAAGGTGCAATTCTGAAATTTTTTGCTTTTTCCTGCTCCTCTTAGCATGATAAAGAAGATTCAAAGAGAGTGAGATGCCAGCTCCTTTCATTCAGTCAGTAGCTTCAAACATTTCTGGTATATGAATAACATGATGTTTTTCAATGGCAAAAATCAATGAATATTGTAAATGCACAAACAGTAATTTCTCCGCATTGCAAGGTGCAATTCTGAAATTTTTTGCTTTTTCCTGCTCCTCTTAGCATGATAAAGAAGATTCAAAGAGAGTGAGATGCCAGCTCCTTTCATTCAGTCAGTAGCTTCAAACATTTCTGGTATATGAATAACATGATGTTTTTCAATGGCAAAAATCAATGAATATTGTAAATGCACAAACAGTAATTTCTCCGCATTGCAAGGTGCAATTCTGAAATTTTTTGCTTTTTCCTGCTCCTCTTAGCATGATAAAGAAGATTCAAAGAGAGTGAGATGCCAGCTCCTTTCATTCAGTCAGTAGCTTCAATCATTTCTGGACGTTTTTCAATGGCAAAAATCAATGAATATTGTAAATGCACAAACAGTAATTTCTCCGCATTGCAAGGTGCAATTCTGAAATTTTTTGCTTTTTCCTGCTCCTCTTAGCATGATAAAGAAGATTCAAAGAGCGTGAGATGTCAGCTCCTTTCATTCAGTCAGTAGCTTCAAACATTTCTGGTATATGAATAACATGATGTTTTTCAATGGCAAAAATCAATGAATATTGTAAATGCACAAACAGTAATTTCTCCGCATTGCAAGGTGCAATTCTGAAATTTTTTGCTTTTTCCTGCTCCTCTTAGCATGATAAAGAAGATTCAAAGAGAGTGAGATGCCAGCTCCTTTCATTCAGTCAGTAGCTTCAATCATTTCTGGACGTTTTTCAATGGCAAAAATCAATGAATATTGTAAATGCACAAACAGTAATTTCTCCGCATTGCAAGGTGCAATTCTGAAATGTTTTGCTTTTTCCTGCTCCTCTTAGCATGATAAAGAAGATTCAAAGAGCGTGAGATGTCAGCTCCTTTCATTCAGTCAGTAGCTTCAAACATTTCTGGTATATGAATAACATGATGTTTTTCAAAGGCAAAAATCAATGAATATTGTAAATGCACAAACAGTAATTTCTCCGCATTGCAAGGTGCAATTCTGAAATTTTTTGCTTTTTCCTGCTCCTCTTAGCATGATAAAGAAGATTCAAAGAGAGTGAGATGCCAGCTCCTTTCATTCAGTCAGTAGCTTCAAACATTTCTGGTATATGAATAACATGATGTTTTTCAATGGCAAAAATCAATGAATATTGTAAATGCACAAACAGTAATTTCTCCGCATTGCAAGGTGCAATTCTGAAATTTTTTGCTTTTTCCTGCTCCTCTTAGCATGATAAAGAAGATTCAAAGAGAGTGAGATGCCAGCTCCTTTCATTCAGTCAGTAGCTTCAATCATTTCTGGACGTTTTTCAATGGCAAAAATCAATGAATATTGTAAATGCACAAACAGTAATTTCTCCGCATTGCAAGGTGCAATTCTGAAATTTTTTGCTTTTTCCTGCTCCTCTTAGCATGATAAAGAAGATTCAAAGAGAGTGAGATGTCAGCTCCTTTCATTCAGTCAGTAGCTTCAAACATTTCTGGTATATGAATAACATGATGTTTTTCAATGGCAAAAATCAATGAATATTGTAAATGCACAAACAGTAATTTCCCGCATTGCAAGGTGCAATTCTGAAATTTTTTGCTTTTTCCTGCTCCTCTTAGCATGATAAAGAAGATTCAAAGAGAGTGAGATGCCAGCTCCTTTCATTCAGTCAGTAGCTTCAATCATTTCTGGACGTTTTTCAATGGCAAAAATCAATGAATATTGTAAATGCACAAACAGTAATTTCTCCGCATTGCAAGGTGCAATTCTGAAATTTTTTGCTTTTTTCTGCTCCTCTTAGCATGATAAAGAAGATTCAAAGAGAGTGAGATGCCAGCTCCTTTCGTTCACTCAGTAGCTTCAATCATTTCTGGACGTTTTTCAATGGCAAAAATCAATGAATATTGTAATGCACACACAGTAATTTCTCCGCATTGCAAGGTGCAATTCTGAAATTTTTTGCTTTTTCCTGCTCCTCTTAGCATGATAAACAAGATTCAAAGAGAGTGAGATGCCAGCTCCTTTCATTCAGTCAGTAGCTTCAATCATTTCTGGACGTTTTTCAATGGCAAAAATCAATGAATATTGTAAATGCACAAACAGTAATTTCTCCGCATTGCAAGGTGCAATTCTGAAATTTTTTGCTTTTTCCTGCTCCTCTTAGCATGATAAAGCTACTGACTGAATGAAAGGAGCTGGCATCTCACTCTCTTTGAATCTTCTTTATCATGCTAGGATTAGCAGGAAAAAGCAAAAAATTTCAGAATTGCACCCTGCAATGTGGAGATATTACTGTTTGTGCATTTACAATATTCATTGATTTTTGCCATTGAAAAGCGTCCAGAAATGTTTGAAGCTACTGACTGAATGAAAGGAGCTGGCATCTCACTCTCTTTGAATCTTCTTTATCATGCTAGGATTAGCAGGAAAAAGCAAAAAATTTCAGAATTGCACCTTGCAATGTGGAGATATTACTGTTTGTGCATTTACAATATTCATTGATTTTTGTCATTGAAAAGCGTCCAGAAATGTTTGAAGCTACTGACTGAATGAAAGGAGCTGGCATCTCACTCTCTTTGAATCTTCTTTATCATGCTAGGATTAGCAGGAAAAAGCAAAAAATTTCAGAATTGCACCCTGCAATGTGGAGATATTTCTGTTTGTGCATTTACAATATTCATTGATTTTTGCCATTGAAAAGCATCCAGAAATGTTTGAAGCTACTGACTGAATGAAAGGAGCTGGCATCTCACTCTCTTTGAATCTTCTTTATCATGCTAGGATTAGCAGGAAAAAGCAAAAAATTTCAGAATTGCACCTTGCAATGTGGAGATATTACTGTTTGTGCATTTACAATATTCATTGATTTTTGCCATTGAAAAACATCATGTTATTCATATACCAGAAATGTTTGAAGCTACTGACTGAATGAAAGGAGCTGGCATCTCACTCTCTTTGAATCTTCTTTATCATGCTAGGATTAGCAGGAAAAAGCAAAAAATTTCAGAATTGCACCTTGCAATGTGGAGATATTACTGTTTGTGCATTTACAATATTCATTGATTTTTGCCATTGAAAAACGTCCAGAAATGTTTGAAGCTACTGACTGAATGAAAGGAGCTGGCATCTCACTCTCTTTAAATCTTCTTTATCATGCTAGGATTAGCAGGAAAAAGCAAAAAATTTCAGAATTGCACCTTGCAATGTGGAGATATTACTGTTTGTGCATTTACAATATTCATTGATTTTTGCCATTGAAAAACATCATGTTATTCATATACCAGAAATGTTTGAATCTACTGACTGAATGAAAGGAGCTGGCATCTCACTCTCTTTGAATCTTCTTTATCATGCTAGGATTAGCAGGAAAAAGCAAAAAATTTCAGAATTGCACCCTGCAATGTGGAGATATTACTGTTTGTGCATTTACAATATTCATTGATTTTTGCCATTGAAAAGCATCCAGAAATGTTTGAAGCTACTGACTGAATGAAAGGAGCTGGCATCTCACTCTCTTTGAATCTTCTTTATCATGCTAGGATTAGCAGGAAAAAGCAAAAAATTTCAGAATTGCACCCTGCAATGTGGAGATATTACTGTTTGTGCATTTACAATATTCATTGATTTTTGCCATTGAAAAGCATCCAGAAATGTTTGAAGCTACTGACTGAATGAAAGGAGCTGGCATCTCACTCTCTTTGAATCTTCTTTATCATGCTAGGATTAGCAGGAAAAAGCAAAAAATTTCAGAATTGCACCTTGCAATGTGGAGATATTACTGTTTGTGCATTTGCAATATTCATTGATTTTTGCCATTGAAAAACGTCCAGAAATGTTTGAAGCTACTGACTGAATGAAAGGAGCTGGCATCTCACTCTTTGAATCTTCTTTATCATGCTAGGATTAGCAGGAAAAAGCAAAAAAATTCAGAATTGCACCTTGCAATGTGGAGATATTACTGTTAGTGCATTTACAATATTCATTGATTTTTGCCATTGAAAAACATCATGTTATTCATATACCAGAAATGTTTGAAGCTACTGACTGAATGAAAGGAGCTGGCATCTCACTCTCTTTGAATCTTCTTTATCATGCTAGGATTAGCAGGAAAAAGCAAAAAATTTCAGAATTGCACCTTGCAATGTGGAGATATTATTGTTTGTGCATTTACAATATTCATTGATTTTTGCCATTGAAAAACGTCCAGAAATGTTTGAAGCTACTGACTGAATGAAAGGAGCTGGCATCTCACTCTCTTTGAATCTTCTTTATCATGCTAGGATTAGCAGGAAAAAGCAAAAAATTTCAGAATTGCACCTTGCAATGTGGAGTTATTACTGTTTGTGCATTTACAATATTCATTGATTTTTGCCATTGAAAAACGTCCAGAAATGTTTGAAGCTACTGACTGAATGAAAGGAGCTGGCATCTCACTCTCTTTGAATCTTCTTTATCATGCTAGGATTAGCAGGAAAAAGCAAAAAATTTCAGAATTGCACCTTGCAATGTGGAGATATTACTGTTTGTGCATTTACAATATTCATTGATTTTTGCCATTGAAAAACATCATGTTATTCATATACCAGAAATGTTTGAAGCTACTGACTGAATGAAAGGAGCTGGCATCTCACTCTCTTTGAATCTTCTTTATCATGCTAGGATTAGCAGGAAAAAGCAAAAAATTTCAGAATTGCACCTTGCAATATGGAGATATTACTGTTTGTGCATTTACAATATTCATTGATTTTTGCCATTGAAAAACGTCCAGAAATGTTTGAAGCTACTGACTGAATGAAAGGAGCTGGCATCTCACTCTCTTTGAATCTTCTTTATCATGCTAGGATTAGCAGGAAAAAGCAAAAAATTTCAGAATTGCACCTTGCAATGTGGAGATATTACTGTTTGTGCATTTACAATATTCATTGATTTTTGCCATTGAAAAACGTCCAGAAATGTTTGAAGCTACTGACTGAATGAAAGGAGCTGGCATCTCACTCTCTTTGAATCTTCTTTATCATGCTAGGATTAGCAGGAAAAAGAAAAAAATTTCAGAATTGCACCTTGCAATGTGGAGATATTACTGTTTGTGCATTTACAATATTCATTGATTTTTGCCATTGAAAAACGTCCAGAAATGTTTGAAGCTACTGACTGAATGAAAGGAGCTGGCATCTCACTCTCTTTGAATCTTCTTTATCATGCTAGGATTAGCAGGAAAAAGCAAAAAATTTCAGAATTGCACCTTGCAATGTGGAGTTATTACTGTTTGTGCATTTACAATATTCATTGATTTTTGCCATTGAAAAACGTCCAGAAATGTTTGAAGCTACTGACTGAATGAAAGGAGCTGGCATCTCACTCTCTTTGAATCTTCTTTATCATGCTAGGATTAGCAGGAAAAAGCAAAAAATTTCAGAATTGCACCTTGCAATGTGGAGATATTACTGTTTGTGCATTTACAATATTCATTGATTTTTGCCATTGAAAAACATCATGTTATTCATATACCAGAAATGTTTGAATCTACTGACTGAATGAAAGGAGCTGGCATCTCACTCTCTTTGAATCTTCTTTATCATGCTAGGATTAGCAGGAAAAAGCAAAAAATTTCAGAATTGCACCCTGCAATGTGGAGATATTACTGTTTGTGCATTTACAATATTCATTGATTTTTGCCATTGAAAAGCATCCAGAAATGTTTGAAGCTACTGACTGAATGAAAGGAGCTGGCATCTCACTCTCTTTGAATCTTCTTTATCATGCTAGGATTAGCAGGAAAAAGCAAAAAATTTCAGAATTGCACCTTGCAATGTGGAGATATTACTGTTTGTGCATTTACAATATTCATTGATTTTTGCCATTGAAAAACGTCCAGAAATGTTTGAAGCTACTGACTGAATGAAAGGAGCTGGCATCTTACTCTCTTTGAATCTTCTTTATCATGCTAGGATTAGCAGGAAAAAGCAAAAAATTTCAGAATTGCACCTTGCAATGTGGAGTTATTACTGTTTGTGCATTTACAATATTCATTGATTTTTGCCATTGAAAAACGTCCAGAAATGTTTGAAGCTACTGACTGAATGAAAGTAGCTGGCATCTCACTCTCTTTGAATCTTCTTTATCATGCTAGGATTAGCAGGAAAAAGCAAAAAATTTCAGAATTGCACCTTGCAATGTGGAGATATTACTGTTTGTGCATTTACAATATTCATTGATTTTTGCCATTGAAAAACATCATGTTATTCATATACCAGAAATGTTTGAATCTACTGACTGAATGAAAGGAGCTGGCATCTCACTCTCTTTGAATCTTCTTTATCATGCTAGGATTAGCAGGAAAAAGCAAAAAATTTCAGAATTGCACCCTGCAATGTGGAGATATTTCTGTTTGTGCATTTACAATATTCATTGATTTTTGCCATTGAAAAGCATCCAGAAATGTTTGAAGCTACTGACTGAATGAAAGGAGCTGGCATCTCACTCTCTTTGAATCTTCTTTATCATGCTAGGATTAGCAGGAAAAAGCAAAACATTTCAGAATTGCACCTTGCAATGTGGAGATATTACTGTTTGTGCATTTACAATATTCATTGATTTTTGCCATTGAAAAACGTCCAGAAATGTTTGAAGCTACTGACTGAATGAAAGGAGCTGGCATCTCACTCTTTGAATCTTCTTTATCATGCTAGGATTAGCAGGAAAAAGCAAAAAAATTCAGAATTGCACCTTGCAATGTGGAGATATTACTGTTTGTGCATTTACAATATTCATTGATTTTTGCCATTGAAAAACATGTTTTTCATACACCAGAAATGTTTGAAGCTACTGACTGAATGAAAGGAGCTGGCATCTCACTCTCTTTGAATCTTCTTTATCATGCTAGGATTAGCAGGAAAAAGCAAAAAATTTCAGAATTGCACCTTGCAATGTGGAGATATTACTGTTTGTGCATTTACAATATTCATTGATTTTTGCCCTTGAAAAACATGTTTTTCATATACCAGAAATGTTTGAAGCTACTGACTGAATGAAAGGAACTGGCATCTCACTCTCTTTGAATCTTCTTTATCATGCTAGGATTAACAGGAAAAAGCAAAAAATTTCAGAATTGCACCTTGCAATGTGGAGATATTACTGTTTGTGCATTTACAATATTCATAGATTTTTGCCATTGAAAAACGTCCAGAAATGTTTGAAGCTACTGACTGAATGAAAGGAGCTGGCATCTCACTCTCTTTGAATCTTCTTTATCATGCTAGGATTAGCAGGAAAAAGCAAAAAATTTCAGAATTGCACCTTGCAATGTGGAGATATTACTGTTTGTGCATTTACAATATTCATTGATTTTTGCCATTGAAAAACATGTTTTTCATATACCAGAAATGTTTGAAGCTACTGACTGAATGAAAGGAGCTGGCATCTCACTCTCTTTGAATCTTCTTTATCATGCTAGGATTAACAGGAAAAAGCAAAAAATTTCAGAATTGCACCTTGCAATGTGGAGATATTACTGTTTGTGCATTTACAATATTCATTGATTTTTGCCATTGAAAAACGTCCAGAAATGTTTGAAGCTACTGACTGAATGAAAGGAGCTGGCATCTCACTCTCTTTGAATCTTCTTTATCATGCTAGGATTAGCAGGAAAAAGCAAAAAATTTCAGAATTGCACCTTGCAATGTGGAGATATTACTGTTTGTGCATTTACAATATTCATTGATTTTTGCCATTGAAAAACATGTTTTTCATATACCAAAAATGTTTGAAGCTACTGACTGAATGAAAGGAGCTGGCATCTCACTCTCTTTGAATCTTCTTTATCATGCTAGGATTAGCAGGAAAAAGCAAAAAATTTCAGAATTGCACCTTGCAATGTGGAGATATTACTGTTTGTGCATTTACAATATTCATTGATTTTTGTCATTGAAAAGCGTCCAGAAATGTTTGAAGCTACTGACTGAATGAAAGGAGCTGGCATCTCACTCTCTTTGAATCTTCTTTATCATGCTAGGATTAGCAGGAAAAAGCAAAAAATTTCAGAATTGCACCTTGCAATGTGGAGATATTACTGTTAGTGCATTTACAATATTCATTGATTTTTGCCATTGAAAAACATCATGTTATTCATATACCAGAAATGTTTGAAGCTACTGACTGAATGAAAGGAGCTTGCATCTCACTCTCTTTGAATCTTCTTTATCATGCTAGGATTAGCAGGAAAAAGCAAAAAATTTCAGAATTGCACCTTGCAATGTGGAGATATTACTGTTTGTGCATTTACAATATTCATTGATTTTTGCCATTGAAAAACGTCCAGAAATGTTTGAAGCTACTGACTGAATGAAAGGAGCTGGCATCTCACTCTCTTTGAATCTTCTTTATCATGCTAGGATTAGCAGGAAAAAGCAAAAAATTTCAGAATTGCACCTTGCAATGTGGAGATATTACTGTTTGTGCATTTACAATATTCATTGATTTTTGCCATTGAAAAACGTCCAGAAATGTTTGAAGCTACTGACTGAATGAAAGGAGCTGGCATCTCACTCTCTTTGAATCTTCTTTATCATGCTAGGATTAGCAGGAAAAAGCAAAAAATTTCAGAATTGCACCTTGCAATGTGGAGATATTACTGTTTGTGCATTTACAATATTCATTGATTTTTGCCATTGAAAAACGTCCAGAAATGTTTGAAGCTACTGACTGAATGAAAGGAGCTGGCATCTCACTCTCTTTGAATCTTCTTTATCATGCTAGGATTAGCAGGAAAAAGCAAAAAAATTCAGAATTGCACCTGCAATGTGGAGATATTACTGTTAGTGCATTTACAATATTCATTGATTTTTGCCATTGAAAAACATCATGTTATTCATATACCAGAAATGTTTGAAGCTACTGACTGATTGAAAGGAGCTGGCATCTCACTCTCTTTGAATCTTCTTTATCATGCTAGGATTAGCAGGAAAAAGCAAAAAATTTCAGAATTGCACCTTGCAATGTGGAGATATTATTGTTTGTGCATTTACAATATTCATTGATTTTAGCCATTGAAAAACGTCCAGAAATGTTTGAAGCTACTGACTGAATGAAAGGAGCTGGCATCTCACTCTCTTTGAATCTTCTTTATCATGCTAGGATTAGCAAGAAAAAGCAAAACATTTCAGAATTGCACCTTGCAATGTGGAGTTATTACTGTTTGTGCATTTACAATATTCATTGATTTTTGCCATTGAAAAACGTCCAGAAATGTTTGAAGCTACTGACTGAATGAAAGGAGCTGGCATCTCACTCTCTTTGAATCTTCTTTATCATGCTAGGATTAGCAGGAAAAAGCAAAAAATTTCAGAATTGCACCTTGCAATGTGGAGATATTACTGTTTGTGCATTTACAATATTCATTGATTTTTGCCATTGAAAAACATCATGTTATTCATATACCAGAAATGTTTGAAGCTACTGACTGAATGAAAGGAGCTGGCATCTCACTCTCTTTGAATCTTCTTTATCATGCTAGGATTAGCAGGAAAAAGCAAAAAATTTCAGAATTGCACCTTGCAATGTGGAGATATTACTGTTTGTGCATTTACAATATTCATTGATTTTTGCCATTGAAAAACGTCCAGAAATGTTTGAAGCTACTGACTGAATGAAAGGAGCTGGCATCTCACTCTCTTTGAATCTTCTTTATCATGCTAGGATTAGCAGGAAAAAGCAAAAAATTTCAGAATTGCACCTTGCAATGTGGAGATATTACTGTTTGTGCATTTACAATATTCATTGATTTTTGCCATTGAAAAATATCATGTTATTCATATACCAGAAATGTTTGAATCTACTGACTGAATGAAAGGAGCTGGCATCTCACTCTCTTTGAATCTTCTTTATCATGCTAGGATTAGCAGGAAAAAGCAAAAAATTTCAGAATTGCACCCTGCAATGTGGAGATATTACTGTTTGTGCATTTACAATATTCATTGATTTTTGCCATTGAAAAGCATCCAGAAATGTTTGAAGCTACTGACTGAATGAAAGGAGCTGGCATCTCACTCTCTTTGAATCTTCTTTATCATGCTAGGATTAGCAGGAAAAAGCAAAAAATTTCAGAATTGCACCCTGCAATGTGGAGATATTACTGTTTATGCATTTACAATATTCATTGATTTTTGCCATTGAAAAGCATCCAGAAATGTTTGAAGCTACTGACTGAATGAAAGGAGCTGGCATCTCACTCTCTTTGAATCTTCTTTATCATGCTAGGATTAGCAGGAAAAAGCAAAAAATTTCAGAATTCCACCTTGCAATGTGGAGATATTACTGTTTGTGCATTTGCAATATTCATTGATTTTTGCCATTGAAAAACGTCCAGAAATGTTTGAAGCTACTGACTGAATGAAAGGAGCTGGCATCTCACTCTTTGAATCTTCTTTATCATGCTAGGATTAGCAGGAAAAAGCAAAAAAATTCAGAATTGCACCTTGCAATGTGGAGATATTACTGTTAGTGCATTTACAATATTCATTGATTTTTGCCATTGAAAAACATCATGTTATTCATATACCAGAAATGTTTGAAGCTACTGACTGAATGAAAGGAGCTGGCATCTCACTCTCTTTGAATCTTCTTTATCATGCTAGGATTAGCAGGAAAAAGCAAAAAATTTCAGAATTGCACCTTGCAATGTGGAGTTATTACTGTTTGTGCATTTACAATATTCATTGATTTTTGCCATTGAAAAACGTCCAGAAATGTTTGAAGCTACTGACTGAATGAAAGGAGCTGGCATCTCACTCTCTTTGAATCTTCTTTATCATGCTAGGATTAGCAGGAAAAAGCAAAAAATTTCAGAATTGCACCTTGCAATGTGGAGATATTACTGTTTGTGCATTTACAATATTCATTGATTTTTGCCATTGAAAAACATCATGTTATTCATATACCAGAAATGTTTGAATCTACTGACTGAATGAAAGGAGCTGGCATCTCACTCTCTTTGAATCTTCTTTATCATGCTAGGATTAGCAGGAAAAAGCAAAAAATTTCAGAATTGCACCCTGCAATGTGGAGATATTACTGTTTGTGCATTTACAATATTCATTGATTTTTGCCATTGAAAAGCATCCAGAAATGTTTGAAGCTACTGACTGAATGAAAGGAGCTGGCATCTCACTCTCTTTGAATCTTCTTTATCATGCTAGGATTAGCAGGAAAAAGCAAAAAATTTCAGAATTGCACCCTGCAATGTGGAGATATTACTGTTTGTGCATTTACAATATTCATTGATTTTTGCCATTGAAAAGCATCCAGAAATGTTTGAAGCTACTGACTGAATGAAAGGAGCTGGCATCTCACTCTCTTTGAATCTTCTTTATCATGCTAGGATTAGCAGGAAAAAGCAAAAAATTTCAGAATTTCACCTTGCAATGTGGAGATATTACTGTTTGTGCATTTGCAATATTCATTGATTTTTGCCATTGAAAAACGTCCAGAAATGTTTGAAGCTACTGACTGAATGAAAGGAGCTGGCATCTCACTCTTTGAATCTTCTTTATCATGCTAGGATTAGCAGGAAAAAGCAAAAAAATTCAGAATTGCACCTTGCAATGTGGAGATATTACTGTTAGTGCATTTACAATATTCATTGATTTTTGCCATTGAAAAACATCATGTTATTCATATACCAGAAATGTTTGAAGCTACTGACTGAATGAAAGGAGCTGGCATCTCACTCTCTTTGAATCTTCTTTATCATGCTAGGATTAGCAGGAAAAAGCAAAAAATTTCAGAATTGCACCTTGCAATGTGGAGATATTATTGTTTGTGCATTTACAATATTCATTGATTTTTGCCATTGAAAAACGTCCAGAAATGTTTGAAGCTACTGACTGAATGAAAGGAGCTGGCATCTCACTCTCTTTGAATCTTCTTTATCATGCTAGGATTAGCAGGAAAAAGCAAAAAATTTCAGAATTGCACCTTGCAATGTGGAGTTATTACTGTTTGTGCATTTACAATATTCATTGATTTTTGCCATTGAAAAACGTCCAGAAATGTTTGAAGCTACTGACTGAATGAAAGGAGCTGGCATCTCACTCTCTTTGAATCTTCTTTATCATGCTAGGATTAGCAGGAAAAAGCAAAAAATTTCAGAATTGCACCTTGCAATGTGGAGATATTACTGTTTGTGCATTTACAATATTCATTGATTTTTGCCATTGAAAAACATCATGTTATTCATATACCAGAAATGTTTGAAGCTACTGACTGAATGAAAGGAGCTGGCATCTCACTCTCTTTGAATCTTCTTTATCATGCTAGGATTAGCAGGAAAAAGCAAAAAATTTCAGAATTGCACCTTGCAATGTGGAGATATTACTGTTTGTGCATTTACAATATTCATTGATTTTTGCCATTGAAAAACGTCCAGAAATGTTTGAAGCTACTGACTGAATGAAAGGAGCTGGCATCTCACTCTCTTTGAATCTTCTTTATCATGCTAGGATTAGCAGGAAAAAGCAAAAAATTTCAGAATTGCACCTTGCAATGTGGAGATATTACTGTTTGTGCATTTACAATATTCATTGATTTTTGCCATTGAAAAACGTCCAGAAATGTTTGAAGCTACTGACTGAATGAAAGGAGCTGGCATCTCACTCTCTTTGAATCTTCTTTATCATGCTAGGATTAGCAGGAAAAAGAAAAAAATTTCAGAATTGCACCTTGCAATGTGGAGATATTACTGTTTGTGCATTTACAATATTCATTGATTTTTGCCATTGAAAAACGTCCAGAAATGTTTGAAGCTACTGACTGAATGAAAGGAGCTGGCATCTCACTCTCTTTGAATCTTCTTTATCATGCTAGGATTAGCAGGAAAAAGCAAAAAATTTCAGAATTGCACCTTGCAATGTGGAGTTATTACTGTTTGTGCATTTACAATATTCATTGATTTTTGCCATTGAAAAACGTCCAGAAATGTTTGAAGCTACTGACTGAATGAAAGGAGCTGGCATCTCACTCTCTTTGAATCTTCTTTATCATGCTAGGATTAGCAGGAAAAAGCAAAAAATTTCAGAATTGCACCTTGCAATGTGGAGATATTACTGTTTGTGCATTTACAATATTCATTGATTTTTGCCATTGAAAAACATCATGTTATTCATATACCAGAAATGTTTGAATCTACTGACTGAATGAAAGGAGCTGGCATCTCACTCTCTTTGAATCTTCTTTATCATGCTAGGATTAGCAGGAAAAAGCAAAAAATTTCAGAATTGCACCCTGCAATGTGGAGATATTACTGTTTGTGCATTTACAATATTCATTGATTTTTGCCATTGAAAAGCATCCAGAAATGTTTGAAGCTACTGACTGAATGAAAGGAGCTGGCATCTCACTCTCTTTGAATCTTCTTTATCATGCTAGGATTAGCAGGAAAAAGCAAAAAATTTCAGAATTGCACCTTGCAATGTGGAGATATTACTGTTTGTGCATTTACAATATTCATTGATTTTTGCAATTGAAAAACGTCCAGAAATGTTTGAAGCTACTGACTGAATGAAAGGAGCTGGCATCTTACTCTCTTTGAATCTTCTTTATCATGCTAGGATTAGCAGGAAAAAGCAAAAAATTTCAGAATTGCACCTTGCAATGTGGAGTTATTACTGTTTGTGCATTTACAATATTCATTGATTTTTGCCATTGAAAAACGTCCAGAAATGTTTGAAGCTACTGACTGAATGAAAGTAGCTGGCATCTCACTCTCTTTGAATCTTCTTTATCATGCTAGGATTAGCAGGAAAAAGCAAAAAATTTCAGAATTGCACCTTGCAATGTGGAGATATTACTGTTTGTGCATTTACAATATTCATTGATTTTTGCCATTGAAAAACATCATGTTATTCATATACCAGAAATGTTTGAATCTACTGACTGAATGAAAGGAGCTGGCATCTCACTCTCTTTGAATCTTCTTTATCATGCTAGGATTAGCAGGAAAAAGCAAAAAATTTCAGAATTGCACCCTGCAATGTGGAGATATTTCTGTTTGTGCATTTACAATATTCATTGATTTTTGCCATTGAAAAGCATCCAGAAATGTTTGAAGCTACTGACTGAATGAAAGGAGCTGGCATCTCACTCTCTTTGAATCTTCTTTATCATGCTAGGATTAGCAGGAAAAAGCAAAAAATTTCAGAATTGCACCTTGCAATGTGGAGATATTACTGTTTGTGCATTTACAATATTCATTGATTTTTGCTATTGAAAAACGTCCAGAAATGTTTGAAGCTACTGACTGAATGAAAGGAGCTGGCATCTCACTCTTTGAATCTTCTTTATCATGCTAGGATTAGCAGGAAAAAGCAAAAAAATTCAGAATTGCACCTTGCAATGTGGAGATATTACTGTTTGTGCATTTACAATATTCATTGATTTTTGCCATTGAAAAACATGTTTTTCATACACCAGAAATGTTTGAAGCTACTGACTGAATGAAAGGAGCTGGCATCTCACTCTCTTTGAATCTGCTTTATCATGCTAGGATTAGCAGGAAAAAGCAAAAAATTTCAGAATTGCACCTTGCAATGTGGAGATATTACTGTTTGTGCATTTACAATATTCATTGATTTTTGCCCTTGAAAAACATGTTTTTCATATACCAGAAATGTTTGAAGCTACTGACTGAATGAAAGGAACTGGCATCTCACTCTCTTTGAATCTTCTTTATCATGCTAGGATTAACAGGAAAAAGCAAAAAATTTCAGAATTGCACCTTGCAATGTGGAGATATTACTGTTTGTGCATTTACAATATTCATAGATTTTTGCCATTGAAAAACGTCCAGAAATGTTTGAAGCTACTGACTGAATGAAAGGAGCTGGCATCTCACTCTCTTTGAATCTTCTTTATCATGCTAGGATTAGCAGGAAAAAGCAAAAAATTTCAGAATTGCACCTTGCAATGTGGAGATATTACTGTTTGTGCATTTACAATATTCATTGATTTTTGCCATTGAAAAACATGTTTTTCATATACCAGAAATGTTTGAAGCTACTGACTGAATGAAAGGAGCTGGCATCTCACTCTCTTTGAATCTTCTTTATCATGCTAGGATTAACAGGAAAAAGCAAAAAATTTCAGAATTGCACCTTGCAATGTGGAGATATTACTGTTTGTGCATTTACAATATTCATTGATTTTTGCCATTGAAAAACGTCCAGAAATGTTTGAAGCTACTGACTGAATGAAAGGAGCTGGCATCTCACTCTCTTTGAATCTTCTTTATCATGCTAGGATTAGCAGGAAAAAGCAAAAAATTTCAGAATTGCACCTTGCAATGTGGAGATATTACTGTTTGTGCATTTACAATATTCATTGATTTTTGCCATTGAAAAACATGTTTTTCATATACCAAAAATGTTTGAAGCTACTGACTGAATGAAAGGAGCTGGCATCTCACTCTCTTTGAATCTTCTTTATCATGCTAGGATTAGCAGGAAAAAGCAAAAAATTTCAGAATTGCACCTTGCAATGTGGAGATATTACTGTTTGTGCATTTACAATATTCATTGATTTTTGCCATTGAAAAACATGTTTTTCATATACCAGAAATGTTTGAAGCTACTGACTGAATGAAAGGAGCTGGCATCTCACTCTCTTTGAATCTTCTTTATCATGCTAGGATTAACAGGAAAAAGCAAAAAATTTCAGAATTGCACCTTGCAATGTGGAGATATTACTGTTTGTGCATTTACAATATTCATTGATTTTTGCCATTGAAAAACATGTTTTTCATATACCAGAAATGTTTGAAGCTACTGACTGAATGAAAGGAGCTGGCATCTCACTCTCTTTGAATCTTCTTTATCATGCTAGGGTTAACAGGAAAAAGCAAAAAATTTCAGAATTGCACCTTGCAATGTGGAGATATTACTGTTTGTGCATTTACAATATTCATTGATTTTTGCCATTGAAAAACATGTTTTTCATATACCAGAAATGTTTGAAGCTACTGACTGAATGAAAGGAGCTGGCATCTCACTCTCTTTGAATCTTCTTTATCATGCTAGGATTAGCAGGAAAAAGCAAAAAATTTCAGAATTGCACCTTGCAATGTGGAGATATTACTGTTTGTGCATTTACAATATTCATTGATTTTTGCCATTGAAAAACGTCCAGAAATGTTTGAAGCTACTGACTGAATGAAAGGAGCTGGCATCTCACTCTCTTTGAATCTTCTTTATCATGCTAGGATTAGCAGGAAAAACCAAAAAATTTCAGAATTGCACCTTGCAATGTGGAGATATTACTGTTTGTGCATTTACAATATTCATTGATTTTTGCCATTGAAAAACATGTTTTTCATATACCAGAAATGTTTGAAGCTACTGACTGAATGAAAGGAGCTGGCATCTCACTCTCTTTGAATCTTCTTTATCATGCTAGGATTAGCAGGAAAAAGCAAAAAATTTCAGAATTGCACCTTGCAATGTGGAGATATTACTGCTTGTGCATTTACAATATTCATTGATTTTTGCCATTGAAAAACATGTTTTTCATATACCAGAAATGTTTGAAGATACTGACTGAATGAAAGGAGCTGGCATCTCACTCTCTTTGAATCTTCTTTATCATGCTAGGATTAACAGGAAAAAGCAAAAAATTTCAGAATTGCACCTTGCAATGTGGAGATATTACTGTTTGTGCATTTACAATATTCATTGATTTTTGCCATTGAAAAACATGTTTTTCATATACCAGAAATGTTTGAAGCTACTGACTGAATGAAAGGAGCTGGCATCTCACTCTCTTTGAATCTTCTTTATCATGCTAGGATTAACAGGAAAAAGCAAAAAATTTCAGAATTGCACCTTGCAATGTGGAGATATTACTGTTTGTGCATTTACAATATTCATTGATTTTTGCCATTGAAAAACATGTTTTTCATATACCAGAAATGTTTGAAGCTACTGACTGAATGAAAGGAGCTGGCATCTCACTCTCTTTGAATCTTCTTTATCATGCTAGGATTAGCAGGAAAAAGCAAAAAATTTCAGAATTGCACCTTGCAATGTGGAGATATTACTGTTTGTGCATTTACAATATTCATTGATTTTTGCCATTGAAAAACGTCCAGAAATGTTTGAAGCTACTGACTGAATGAAAGGAGATGGCATCTCACTCTCTTTGAATCTTCTTTATCATGCTAGGATTAGCAGGAAAAAGCAAAAAATTTCAGAATTGCACCTTGCAATGTGGAGATATTACTGTTTGTGCATTTACAATATTCATTGATTTTTGCCATTGAAAAACATGTTTTTCATATACCAGAAATGTTTGAAGCTACTGACTGAATGAAAGGAGCTGGCATCTCACTCTCTTTGAATCTTCTTTATCATGCTATGATTAGCAGGAAAAAGCAAAATATTTCAGAATTGCACCTTGCAATGTGGAGATATTACTGTTTGTGCATTTACAATATTCATTGATTTTTGCCATTGAAAAACATGTTTTTCATATACCAGAAATGTTTGAAGCTACTGACTGAATGAAAGGAGCTGGCATCTCACTCTCTTTGAATCTTCTTTATCATGCTAGGATTAACAGGAAAAAGCAAAAAATTTCAGAATTGCACCTTGCAATGTGGAGATATTACTGTTTGTGCATTTACAATATTCATTGATTTTTGCCATTGAAAAACATGTTTTTCATATACCAGAAATGTTTGAAGCTACTGACTGAATGAAAGGAGCTGGCATCTCACTCTCTTTGAATCTTCTTTATCATGCTAGGATTAACAGGAAAAAGCAAAAAATTTCAGAATTGCACCTTGCAATGTGGAGATATTACTGTTTGTGCATTTACAATATTCATTGATTTTTGCCATTGAAAAACGTCCAGAAATGTTTGAAGCTACTGACTGAATGAAAGGAGCTGGCATCTCACTCTCTTTGAATCTTCTTTATCATGCTAGGATTAACAGGAAAAAGCAAAAAATTTCAGAATTGCACCTTGCAATGTGGAGATATTACTGTTTGTGCATTTACAATATTCATTGATTTTTGCCATTGAAAAACATGTTTTTCATATACCAGAAATGTTTGAAGCTACTGACTGAATGAAAGGAGCTGGCATCTCACTCTCTTTGAATCTTCTTTATCATGCTAAGATTAGCAGGAAAAAGCAAAAAATTTCAGAATTGCACCTTGCAATGTGGAGATATTACTGTTTGTGCATTTACAATATTCATTGATTTTTGCCATTGAAAAACGTTCAGAAATGTTTGAAGCTACTGACTGAATGAAAGGAGCTGGCATCTCACTCTCTTTGAATCTTCTTTATCATGCTAGGATTAGCAGGAAAAAGCAAAAAATTTCAGAATTGCACCTTGCAATGTGGAGATATTACTGTTTGTGCATTTACAATATTCATTGATTTTTGCCATTGAAAAACATGTTTTTCATATACCAGAAATGTTTGAAGCTACTGACTGAATGAAAGGAGCTGGCATCTCACTCTCTTTGAATCTTCTTTATCATGCTAGGATTAGCAGGAAAAAGCAAAAAATTTCAGAATTGCACCTTGCAATGTGGAGATATTACTGTTTGTGCATTTACAATATTCATTGATTTTTGCCATTGAAAAACATGTTTTTCATATACCAGAAATGTTTGAAGCTACTGACTGAATGAAAGGAGCTGGCATCTCACTCTCTTTGAATCTTCTTTATCATGCTAGGATTAACAGGAAAAAGCAAAAAATTTCAGAATTGCACCTTGCAATGTGGAGATATTACTGTTTGTGCATTTACAATATTCATTGATTTTTGCCATTGAAAAACATGTTTTTCATATACCAGAAATGTTTGAAGCTACTGACTGAATGAAAGGAGCTGGCATCTCACTCTCTTTGAATCTTCTTTATCATGCTAGGATTAACAGGAAAAAGCAAAAAATTTCAGAATTGCACCTTGCAATGTGGAGATATTACTGTTTGTGCATTTACAATATTCATTGATTTTTGCCATTGAAAAACGTCCAGAAATGTTTGAAGCTACTGACTGAATGAAAGGAGCTGGCATCTCACTCTCTTTGAATCTTCTTTATCATGCTAGGATTAGCAGGAAAAAGCAAAAAATTTCAGAATTGCACCTCGCAATGTGGAGATATTACTGTTTGTGCATTTACAATATTCATTGATTTTTGCCATTGAAAAACATGTTTTTCATATACCAGAAATGCTTGAAGCTACTGACTGAATGAAAGGAGCTGGCATCTCACTCTCTTTGAATCTTCTTTATCATGCTAGGATTAGCATGAAAAAGCAAAAAATTTCAGAATTGCACCTTGCAATGTGGAGATATTACTGTTTGTGCATTTACAATATTCATTGATTTTTGCCATTGAAAAACGTCCAGAAATGTTTGAAGCTACTGACTGAATGAAAGGAGCTGGCATCTCACTCTCTTTGAATCTTCTTTATCATGCTAGGATTAGCAGGAAAAAGCAAAAAATTTCAGAATTGCACCTTGCAATGTGGAGATATTACTGTTTGTGCATTTACAATATTCATTGATTTTTGCCATTGAAAAACATGTTTTTCATATACCAGAAATGTTTGAAGCTACTGACTGAATGAAAGGAGCTGGCATCTCACTCTCTTTGAATCTTCTTTATCATGCTAGGATTAACAGGAAAAAGCAAAAAATTTCAGAATTGCACCTTGCAATGTGGAGATATTACTGTTTGTGCATTTACAATATTCATTGATTTTTGCCATTGAAAAACATGTTTTTCATATACCAGAAATGTTTGAAGCTACTGACTGAATGAAAGGAGCTGGCATCTCACTCTCTTTGAATCTTCTTTATCATGCTAGGATTAGCAGGAAAAAGCAAAAAATTTCAGAATTGCACCTTGCAATGTGGAGATATTACTGTTTGTGCATTTACAATATTCATTGATTTTTGCCATTGAAAAACGTCCAGAAATGTTTGAAGCTACTGACTGAATGAAAGGAGCTGGCATCTCACTCTCTTTGAATCTTCTTTATCATGCTAGGATTAACAGGAAAAAGCAAAAAATTTCAGAATTGCACCTTGCAATGTGGAGATATTACTGTTTGTGCATTTACAATATTCATTGATTTTTGCCATTGAAAAACATGTTTTTCATATACCAGAAATGTTTGAAGCTACTGACTGAATGAAAGGAGCTGGCATCTCACTCTCTTTGAATCTTCTTTATCATGCTAGGATTAACAGGAAAAAGCAAAAAATTTCAGAATTGCACCTTGCAATGTGGAGATATTACTGTTTGTGCATTTACAATATTCATTGATTTTTGCCATTGAAAAACGTCCAGAAATGTTTGAAGCTACTGACTGAATGAAAGGAGCTGGCATCTCACTCTCTTTGAATCTTCTTTATCATGCTAGGATTAACAGGAAAAAGCAAAAAATTTCAGAATTGCACCTTGCAATGTGGAGATATTACTGTTTGTGCATTTACAATATTCATTGATTTTTGCCATTGAAAAACATGTTTTTCATATACCAGAAATGTTTGAAGCTACTGACTGAATGAAAGGAGCTGGCATCTCACTCTCTTTGAATCTTCTTTATCATGCTAGGATTAGCAGGAAAAAGCAAAAAATTTCAGAATTGCACCTTGCAATGTGGAGATATTACTGTTTGTGCATTTACAATATTCATTGATTTTTGCCATTGAAAAACGTTCAGAAATGTTTGAAGCTACTGACTGAATGAAAGGAGCTGGCATCTCACTCTCTTTGAATCTTCTTTATCATGCTAGGATTAGCAGGAAAAAGCAAAAAATTTCAGAATTGCACCTTGCAATGTGGAGATATTACTGTTTGTGCATTTACAATATTCATTGATTTTTGCCATTGAAAAACATGTTTTTCATATACCAGAAATGTTTGAAGCTACTGACTGAATGAAAGGAGCTGGCATCTCACTCTCTTTGAATCTTCTTTATCATGCTAGGATTAGCAGGAAAAAGCAAAAAATTTCAGAATTGCACCTTGCAATGTGGAGATATTACTGTTTGTGCATTTACAATATTCATTGATTTTTGCCATTGAAAAACATGTTTTTCATATACCAGAAATGTTTGAAGCTACTGACTGAATGAAAGGAGCTGGCATCTCACTCTCTTTGAATCTTCTTTATCATGCTAGGATTAACAGGAAAAAGCAAAAAATTTCAGAATTGCACCTTGCAATGTGGAGATATTACTGTTTGTGCATTTACAATATTCATTGATTTTTGCCATTGAAAAACATGTTTTTCATATACCAGAAATGTTTGAAGCTACTGACTGAATGAAAGGAGCTGGCATCTCACTCTCTTTGAATCTTCTTTATCATGCTAGGATTAACAGGAAAAAGCAAAAAATTTCAGAATTGCACCTTGCAATGTGGAGATATTACTGTTTGTGCATTTACAATATTCATTGATTTTTGCCATTGAAAAACGTCCAGAAATGTTTGAAGCTACTGACTGAATGAAAGGAGCTGGCATCTCACTCTCTTTGAATCTTCTTTATCATGCTAGGATTAGCAGGAAAAAGCAAAAAATTTCAGAATTGCACCTCGCAATGTGGAGATATTACTGTTTGTGCATTTACAATATTCATTGATTTTTGCCATTGAAAAACATGTTTTTCATATACCAGAAATGCTTGAAGCTACTGACTGAATGAAAGGAGCTGGCATCTCACTCTCTTTGAATCTTCTTTATCATGCTAGGATTAGCATGAAAAAGCAAAAAATTTCAGAATTGCACCTTGCAATGTGGAGATATTACTGTTTGTGCATTTACAATATTCATTGATTTTTGCCATTGAAAAACGTCCAGAAATGTTTGAAGCTACAGACTGAATGAAAGGAGCTGGCATCTCACTCTCTTTGAATCTTCTTTATCATGCTAGGATTAGCAGGAAAAAGCAAAAAATCTAAGAATTGCACCTTGCAATGTGGAGACATTACTGTTTGTGCATTTACAATATTCATTGATTTTTGCCATTGAAAAACGTCCAGAAATGTTTGAAGCTACTGACTGAATGAAAGGAGCTGGCATCTCACTCTCTTTGAATCTTCTTTATCATGCTAGGATTAGCAGGAAAAAGCAAAAAATTTCAGAATTGCACCTTGCAATGTGGAGATATTACTGTTTGTGCATTTACAATATTCATTGATTTTTGCCATTGAAAAACGTCCAGAAATGTTTGAAGCTACTGACTGAATGAAAGGAGCTGGCACCTCACTCTCTTTGAATCTTCTTTATCATGCTAGGATTAGCAGGAAAAAGAAAAAAATTTCAGAATTGCACCTTGCAATGTGGAGATATTACTGTTTGTGCATTTACAATATTCATTGATTTTTGCCATTGAAAAACATCATGTTATTCATATACCAGAAATGTTTGAATCTACTGACTGAATGAAAGGAGCTGGCATCTCACTCTCTTTGAATCTTCTTTATCATGCTAGGATTAGCAGGAAAAAGCAAAAAATTTCAGAATTGCACCCTGCAATGTGGAGATATTACTGTTTGTGCATTTACAATATTCATTGATTTTTGCCATTGAAAAGCATCCAGAAATGTTTGAAGCTACTGACTGAATGAAAGGAGCTGGCATCTCACTCTCTTTGAATCTTCTTTATCATGCTAGGATTAGCAGGAAAAAGCAAAAAATTTCAGAATTGCACCTTGCAATGTGGAGATATTACTGTTTGTGCATTTACAATATTCATTGATTTTTGCCATTGAAAAACGTCCAGAAATGTTTGAAGCTACTGACTGAATGAAAGGAGCTGGCATCTTACTCTCTTTGAATCTTCTTTATCATGCTAGGATTAGCAGGAAAAAGCAAAAAATTTCAGAATTGCACCTTGCAATGTGGAGTTATTACTGTTTGTGCATTTACAATATTCATTGATTTTTGCCATTGAAAAACGTCCAGAAATGTTTGAAGCTACTGACTGAATGAAAGTAGCTGGCATCTCACTCTCTTTGAATCTTCTTTATCATGCTAGGATTAGCAGGAAAAAGCAAAAAATTTCAGAATTGCACCTTGCAATGTGGAGATATTACTGTTTGTGCATTTACAATATTCATTGATTTTTGCCATTGAAAAACATCATGTTATTCATATACCAGAAATGTTTGAATCTACTGACTGAATGAAAGGAGCTGGCATCTCACTCTCTTTGAATCTTCTTTATCATGCTAGGATTAGCAGGAAAAAGCAAAAAATTTCAGAATTGCACCCTGCAATGTGGAGATATTTCTGTTTGTGCATTTACAATATTCATTGATTTTTGCCATTGAAAAGCATCCAGAAATGTTTGAAGCTACTGACTGAATGAAAGGAGCTGGCATCTCACTCTCTTTGAAGCTTCTTTATCATGCTAGGATTAGCAGGAAAAAGCAAAAAATTTCAGAATTGCACCTTGCAATGTGGAGATATTACTGTTTGTGCATTTACAATATTCATTGATTTTTGCCATTGAAAAACGTCCAGAAATGTTTGAAGCTACTGACTGAATGAAAGGAGCTGGCATCTCACTCTTTGAATCTTCTTTATCATGCTAGGATTAGCAGGAAAAAGCAAAAAAATTCAGAATTGCACCTTGCAATGTGGAGATATTACTGTTAGTGCATTTACAATATTCATTGATTTTTGCCATTGAAAAACATGTTTTTCATACACCAGAAATGTTTGAAGCTACTGACTGAATGAAAGGAGCTGGCATCTCACTCTCTTTGAATCTTCTTTATCATGCTAGGATTAGCAGGAAAAAGCAAAAAATTTCAGAATTGCACCTTGCAATGTGGAGATATTACTGTTTGTGCATTTACAATATTCATTGATTTTTGCCCTTGAAAAACATGTTTTTCATATACCAGAAATGTTTGAAGCTACTGACTGAATGAAAGGAACTGGCATCTCACTCTCTTTGAATCTTCTTTATCATGCTAGGATTAACAGGAAAAAGCAAAAAATTTCAGAATTGCACCTTGCAATGTGGAGATATTACTGTTTGTGCATTTACAATATTCATTGATTTTTGCCATTGAAAAACGTCCAGAAATGTTTGAAGCTACTGACTGAATGAAAGGAGCTGGCATCTCACTCTCTTTGAATCTTCTTTATCATGCTAGGATTAGCAGGAAAAAGCAAAAAATTTCAGAATTGCACCTTGCAATGTGGAGATATTACTGTTTGTGCATTTACAATCTTCATTGATTTTTGCCATTGAAAAACATGTTTTTCATATACCAGAAATGTTTGAAGCTACTGACTGAATGAAAGGAGCTGGCATCTCACTCTCTTTGAATCTTCTTTATCATGCTAGGATTAACAGGAAAAAGCAAAAAATTTCAGAATTGCACCTTGCAATGTGGAGATATTACTGTTTGTGCATTTACAATATTCATTGATTTTTGCCATTGAAAAACGTCCAGAAATGTTTGAAGCTACTGACTGAATGAAAGGAGCTGGCATCTCACTCTCTTTGAATCTTCTTTATCATGCTAGGATTAGCAGGAAAAAGCAAAAAATTTCAGAATTGCACCTTGCAATGTGGAGATATTACTGTTTGTGCATTTACAATATTCATTGATTTTTGCCATTGAAAAACATGTTTTTCATATACCAGAAATGTTTGAAGCTACTGACTGAATGAAAGGAGCTGGCATCTCACTCTCTTTGAATCTTCTTTATCATGCTAGGATTAGCAGGAAAAAGCAAAAAATTTCAGAATTGCACCTTGCAATGTGGAGATATTACTGTTTGTGCATTTACAATATTCATTGATTTTTGCCATTGAAAAACATGTTTTTCATATACCAGAAATGTTTGAAGCTACTGACTGAATGAAAGGAGCTGGCATCTCACTCTCTTTGAATCTTCTTTATCATGCTAGGATTAACAGGAAAAAGCAAAAAATTTCAGAATTGCACCTTGCAATGTGGAGATATTACTGTTTGTGCATTTACAATATTCATTGATTTTTGCCATTGAAAAACATGTTTTTCATATACCAGAAATGTTTGAAGCTACTGACTGAAAGAAAGGAGCTGGCATCTCACTCTCTTTGAATCTTCTTTATCATGCTAGGATTAACAGGAAAAAGCAAAAAATTTCAGAATTGCACCTTGCAATGTGGAGATATTACTGTTTGTGCATTTACAATATTCATTGATTTTTGCCATTGAAAAACATGTTTTTCATATACCAGAAATGTTTGAAGCTACTGACTGAATGAAAGGAGCTGGCATCTCACTCTCTTTGAATCTTCTTTATCATGCTAGGATTAGCAGGAAAAAGCAAAAAATTTCAGAATTGCACCTTGCAATGTGGAGATATTACTGTTTGTGCATTTACAATATTCATTGATTTTTGCCATTGAAAAACGTCCAGAAATGTTTGAAGCTACTGACTGAATGAAAGGAGCTGGCATCTCACTCTCTTTGAATCTTCTTTATCATGCTAGGATTAGCAGGAAAAAGCAAAAAATTTCAGAATTGCACCTTGCAATGTGGAGATATTACTGTTTGTGCATTTACAATATTCATTGATTTTTGCCATTGAAAAACATGTTTTTCATATACCAGAAATGTTTGAAGCTACTGACTGAATGAAAGGAGCTGGCATCTCACTCTCTTTGAATCTTCTTTATCATGCTAGGATTAGCAGGAAAAAGCAAAAAATTTCAGAATTGCACCTTGCAATGTGGAGATATTACTGTTTGTGCATTTACAATATTCATTGATTTTTGCCATTGAAAAACATGTTTTTCATATACCAGAAATGTTTGAAGATACTGACTGAATGAAAGGAGCTGGCATCTCACTCTCTTTGCATCTTCTTTATCATGCTAGGATTAACAGGAAAAAGCAAAAAATTTCAGAATTGCACCTTGCAATGTGGAGATATTACTGTTTGTGCATTTACAATATTCATTGATTTTTGCCATTGAAAAACATGTTTTTCATATACCAGAAATGTTTGAAGCTACTGACTGAATGAAAGGAGCTGGCATCTCACTCTCTTTGAATCTTCTTTATCATGCTAGGATTAACAGGAAAAAGCAAAAAATTTCAGAATTGCACCTTGCAATGTGGAGATATTACTGTTTGTGCATTTACAATATTCATTGATTTTTGCCATTGAAAAACATGTTTTTCATATACCAGAAATGTTTGAAGCTACTGACTGAATGAAAGGAGCTGGCATCTCACTCTCTTTGAATCTTCTTTATCATGCTAGGATTAGCAGGAAAAAGCAAAAAATTTCAGAATTGCACCTTGCAATGTGGAGATATTACTGTTTGTGCATTTACAATATTCATTGATTTTTGCCATTGAAAAACGTCCAGAAATGTTTGAAGCTACTGACTGAATGAAAGGAGCTGGCATCTCACTCTCTTTGAATCTTCTTTATCATGCTAGGATTAGCAGGAAAAAGCAAAAAATTTCAGAATTGCACCTTGCAATGTGGAGATATTACTGTTTGTGCATTTACAATATTCATTGATTTTTGCCATTGAAAAACATGTTTTTCATATACCAGAAATGTTTGAAGCTACTGACTGAATGAAAGGAGCTGGCATCTCACTCTCTTTGAATCTTCTTTATCATGCTAGGATTAGCAGGAAAAAGCAAAATATTTCAGAATTGCACCTTGCAATGTGGAGATATTACTGTTTGTGCATTTACAATATTCATTGATTTTTGCCATTGAAAAACATGTTTTTCATATACCAGAAATGTTTGAAGCTACTGACTGAATGAAAGGAGCTGGCATCTCACTCTCTTTGAATCTTCTTTATCATGCTAGGATTAACAGGAAAAAGCAAAAAATTTCAGAATTGCACCTTGCAATGTGGAGATATTACTGTTTGTGCATTTACAATATTCATTGATTTTTGCCATTGAAAAACATGTTTTTCATATACCAGAAATGTTTGAAGCTACTGACTGAATGAAAGGAGCTGGCATCTCACTCTCTTTGAATCTTCTTTATCATGCTAGGATTAACAGGAAAAAGCAAAAAATTTCAGAATTGCACCTTGCAATGTGGAGATATTACTGTTTGTGCATTTACAATATTCATTGATTTTTGCCATTGAAAAACGTCCAGAAATGTTTGAAGCTACTGACTGAATGAAAGGAGCTGGCATCTCACTCTCTTTGAATCTTCTTTATCATGCTAGGATTAACAGGAAAAAGCAAAAAATTTCAGAATTGCACCTTGCAATGTGGAGATATTACTGTTTGTGCATTTACAATATTCATTGATTTTTGCCATTGAAAAACATGTTTTTCATATACCAGAAATGTTTGAAGCTACTGACTGAATGAAAGGAGCTGGCATCTCACTCTCTTTGAATCTTCTTTATCATGCTAGGATTAGCAGGAAAAAGCAAAAAATTTCAGAATTGCACCTTGCAATGTGGAGATATTACTGTTTGTGCATTTACAATATTCATTGATTTTTGCCATTGAAAAACGTCCAGAAATGTTTGAAGCTACTGACTGAATGAAAGGAGCTGGCATCTCACTCTCTTTGAATCTTCTTTATCATGCTAGGATTAGCAGGAAAAAGCAAAAAATTTCAGAATTGCACCTTGCAATGTGGAGATATTACTGTTTGTGCATTTACAATATTCCTTGATTTTTGCCATTGAAAAACATGTTTTTCATATACCAGAAATGTTTGAAGCTACTGACTGAATGAAAGGAGCTGGCATCTCACTCTCTTTGAATCTTCTTTATCATGCTAGGATTAGCAGGAAAAAGCAAAAAATTTCAGAATTGCACCTTGCAATGTGGAGATATTACTGTTTGTGCATTTACAATATTCATTGATTTTTGCCATTGAAAAACATGTTTTTCATATACCAGAAATGTTTGAAGCTACTGACTGAATGAAAGGAGCTGGCATCTCACTCTCTTTGAATCTTCTTTATCATGCTAGGATTAACAGGAAAAAGCAAAAAATTTCAGAATTGCACCTTGCAATGTGGAGATATTACTGTTTGTGCATTTACAATATTCATTGATTTTTGCCATTGAAAAACATGTTTTTCATATACCAGAAATGTTTGAAGCTACTGACTGAATGAAAGGAGCTGGCATCTCACTCTCTTTGAATCTTCTTTATCATGCTAGGATTAACAGGAAAAAGCAAAAAATTTCAGAATTGCACCTTGCAATGTGGAGATATTACTGTTTGTGCATTTACAATATTCATTGATTTTTGCCATTGAAAAACGTCCAGAAATGTTTGAAGCTACTGACTGAATGAAAGGAGCTGGCATCTCACTCTCTTTGAATCTTCTTTATCATGCTAGGATTAGCAGGAAAAAGCAAAAAATTTCAGAATTGCACCTCGCAATGTGGAGATATTACTGTTTGTGCATTTACAATATTCATTGATTTTTGCCATTGAAAAACATGTTTTTCATGTACCAGAAATGCTTGAAGTTACTGACTGAATGAAAGGAGCTGGCATCTCACTCTCTTTGAATCTTCTTTATCATGCTAGGATTAGCATGAAAAAGCAAAAAATTTCAGAATTGCACCTTGCAATGTGGAGATATTACTGTTTGTGCATTTACAATATTCATTGATTTTTGCCATTGAAAAACGTCCAGAAATGTTTGAAGCTACTGACTGAATGAAAGGAGCTGGCATCTCACTCTCTTTGAATCTTCTTTATCTTGCTAGGATTAGCAGGAAAAAGCAAAAAATCTCAGAATTGCACCTTGCAATGTGGAGACATTACTGTTTGTGCATTTACAATATTCATTGATTTTTGCCATTGAAAAACGTCCAGAAATGTTTGAAGCTACTGACTGAATGAAAGGAGCTGGCATCTCACTCTCTTTGAATCTTCTTTATCATGCTAGGATTAGCAGGAAAAAGCAAAAAATTTCAGAATTGCACCTTGCAATGTGGAGATATTACTGTTTGTGCATTTACAATATTCATTGATTTTTGCCATTGAAAAACATGTTTTTCATATACCAGAAATGTTTGAAGCTACTGACTGAATGAAAGGAGCTGGCATCTCACTCTCTTTGAATCTTCTTTATCATGCTAGGATTAGCAGGAAAAAGCAAAAAATTTCAGAATTGCACCTTGCAATGTGGAGATATTACTGTTTGTGCATTTACAATATTCATTGATTTTTTGCCATTGAAAAACATGTTTTTCATATACCAGAAATGTTTGAAGCTACTGACTGAATGAAAGGAGCTGGCATCTCACTCTCTTTGAATCTTCTTTATCATGCTAGGATTAACAGGAAAAAGCAAAAAATTTCAGAATTGCACCTTGCAATGTGGAGATATTACTGTTTGTGCATTTACAATATTCATTGATTTTTGCCATTGAAAAACATGTTTTTCATATACCAGAAATGTTTGAAGCTACTGACTGAATGAAAGGAGCTGGCATCTCACTCTCTTTGAATCTTCTTTATCATGCTAGGATTAACAGGAAAAAGCAAAAAATTTCAGAATTGCACCTTGCAATGTGGAGATATTACTGTTTGTGCATTTACAATATTCATTGATTTTTGCCATTGAAAAACATGTTTTTCATATACCAGAAATGTTTGAAGCTACTGACTGAATGAAAGGAGCTTGGCATCTCACTCTCTGAATCTTCTTTATCATGCTAGGATTAACAGGAAAAAGCAAAAAATTTCAGAATTGCACCTTGCAATGTGGAGATATTACTGTTTGTGCATTTACAATATTCATTGATTTTTGCCATTGAAAAACATGTTTTTCATATACCAGAATTGTTTGAAGCTACTGACTGAATGAAAGGAGCTGGCATCTCACTCTCTTTGAATCTTCTTTATCATGCTAGGATTAGCAGGAAAAAGCAAAAAATTTCAGAATTGCACCTTGCAATGTGGAGATATTACTGTTTGTGCATTTACAATATTCATTGATTTTTGCCATTGAAAAACATGTTTTTCATATACCAGAAATGTTTGAAGCTACTGACTGAATGAAAGGAGCTGGCATCTCACTCTCTTTGAATCTTCTTTATCATGCTAGGATTAGCAGGAAAAAGCAAAAAATTTCAGAATTGCACCTTGCAATGTGGAGATATTACTGTTTGTGCATTTACAATATTCATTGATTTTTGCCATTGAAAAACATGTTTTTCATATACCAGAAATGTTTGAAGCTACTGACTGAATGAAAGGAGCTGGCATCTCACTCTCTTTGAATCTTCTTTATCATGCTAGGATTAACAGGAAAAAGCAAAAAATTTCAGAATTGCACCTTGCAATGTGGAGATATTACTGTTTGTGCATTTACAATATTCATTGATTTTTGCCATTGAAAAACATGTTTTTCATATACCAGCAATGTTTGAAGCTACTGACTGAATGAAAGGAGCTGGCATTTCACTCTCTTTGAATCTTCTTTATCATGCTAGGATTAACAGGAAAAAGCAAAAAATTTCAGAATTGCACCTTGCAATGTGGAGATATTACTGTTTGTGCATTTACAATATTCATTGATTTTTGCCATTGAAAAACGTCCAGAAATGTTTGAAGCTACTGACTGAATGAAAGGAGCTGGCATTTCACTCTCTTTGAATCTTCTTTATCATGCTAGGATTAGCAGGAAAAAGCAAAAAATTTCAGAATTGCACCTTGCAATGTGGAGATATTACTGTTTGTGCATTTACAATATTCATTGATTTTTGCCATTGAAAAACATGTTTTTCATATACCAGAAATGTTTGAAGCTACTGACTGAATGAAAGGAGCTGGCATCTCACTCTCTTTGAATCTTCTTTATCATGCTAGGATTAGCATGAAAAAGCAAAAAATTTCAGAATTGCACCTTGCAATGTGGAGACATTACTGTTTGTGCATTTACAATATTCATTGATTTTTGCCATTGAAAAACGTCCAGAAATGTTTGAAGCTACTGACTGAATGAAAGGAGCTGGCATCTCACTCTCTTTGAATCTTCTTTATCATGCTAGGATTAGCAGGAAAAAGCAAAAAATTTCAGAATTGCACCTTGCAATGTGGAGATATTACTGTTTGTGCATTTACAATATTCATTGATTTTTTGCCATTGAAAAACATGTTTTTCATATACCAGAAATGTTTGAAGCTACTGACTGAATGAAAGGAGCTGGCATCTCACTCTCTTTGAATCTTCTTTATCATGCTAGGATTAACAGGAAAAAGCAAAAAATTTCAGAATTGCACCTTGCAATGTGGAGATATTACTGTTTGTGCATTTACAATATTCATTGATTTTTGCCATTGAAAAACATGTTTTTCATATACCAGAAATGTTTGAAGCTACTGACTGAATGAAAGGAGCTGGCATCTCACTCTCTTTGAATCTTCTTTATCATGCTAGGATTAACAGGAAAAAGCAAAAAATTTCAGAATTGCACCTTGCAATGTGGAGATATTACTGTTTGTGCATTTACAATATTCATTGATTTTTGCCATTGAAAAACATGTTTTTCATATACCAGAAATGTTTGAAGCTACTGACTGAATGAAAGGAGCTGGCATCTCACTCTCTTTGAATCTTCTTTATCATGCTAGGATTAACAGGAAAAAGCAAAAAATTTCAGAATTGCACCTTGCAATGTGGAGATATTACTGTTTGTGCATTTACAATATTCATTGATTTTTGCCATTGAAAAACATGTTTTTCATATACCAGAAATGTTTGAAGCTACTGACTGAATGAAAGGAGCTTGGCATCTCACTCTCTGAATCTTCTTTATCATGCTAGGATTAACAGGAAAAAGCAAAAAATTTCAGAATTGCACCTTGCAATGTGGAGATATTACTGTTTGTGCATTTACAATATTCATTGATTTTTGCCATTGAAAAACATGTTTTTCATATACCAGAATTGTTTGAAGCTACTGACTGAATGAAAGGAGCTGGCATCTCACTCTCTTTGAATCTTCTTTATCATGCTAGGATTAGCAGGAAAAAGCAAAAAATTTCAGAATTGCACCTTGCAATGTGGAGATATTACTGTTTGTGCATTTACAATATTCATTGATTTTTGCCATTGAAAAACATGTTTTTCATATACCAGAAATGTTTGAAGCTACTGACTGAATGAAAGGAGCTGGCATCTCACTCTCTTTGAATCTTCTTTATCATGCTAGGATTAGCAGGAAAAAGCAAAAAATTTCAGAATTGCACCTTGCAATGTGGAGATATTACTGTTTGTGCATTTACAATATTCATTGATTTTTGCCATTGAAAAACATGTTTTTCATATACCAGAAATGTTTGAAGCTACTGACTGAATGAAAGGAGCTGGCATCTCACTCTCTTTGAATCTTCTTTATCATGCTAGGATTAACAGGAAAAAGCAAAAAATTTCAGAATTGCACCTTGCAATGTGGAGATATTACTGTTTGTGCATTTACAATATTCATTGATTTTTGCCATTGAAAAACATGTTTTTCATATACCAGCAATGTTTGAAGCTACTGACTGAATGAAAGGAGCTGGCATCTCACTCTCTTTGAATCTTCTTTATCATGCTAGGATTAACAGGAAAAAGCAAAAAATTTCAGAATTGCACCTTGCAATGTGGAGATATTACTGTTTGTGCATTTACAATATTCATTGATTTTTGCCATTGAAAAACGTCCAGAAATGTTTGAAGCTACTGACTGAATGAAAGGAGCTGGCATTTCACTCTCTTTGAATCTTCTTTATCATGCTAGGATTAGCAGGAAAAAGCAAAAAATTTCAGAATTGCACCTTGCAATGTGGAGATATTACTGTTTGTGCATTTACAATATTCATTGATTTTTGCCATTGAAAAACATGTTTTTCATATACCAGAAATGTTTGAAGCTACTGACTGAATGAAAGGAGCTGGCATCTCACTCTCTTTGAATCTTCTTTATCATGCTAGGATTAGCATGAAAAAGCAAAAAATTTCAGAATTGCACCTTGCAATGTGGAGACATTACTGTTTGTGCATTTACAATATTCATTGATTTTTGCCATTGAAAAACGTCCAGAAATGTTTGAAGCTACTGACTGAATGAAAGGAGCTGGCATCTCACTCTCTTTGAATCTTCTTTATCATGCTAGGATTAGCAGGAAAAAGCAAAAAATTTCAGAATTGCACCTTGCAATGTGGAGATATTACTGTTTGTGCATTTACAATATTCATTGATTTTTTGCCATTGAAAAACATGTTTTTCATATACCAGAAATGTTTGAAGCTACTGACTGAATGAAAGGAGCTGGCATCTCACTCTCTTTGAATCTTCTTTATCATGCTAGGATTAACAGGAAAAAGCAAAAAATTTCAGAATTGCACCTTGCAATGTGGAGATATTACTGTTTGTGCATTTACAATATTCATTGATTTTTGCCATTGAAAAACATGTTTTTCATATACCAGAAATGTTTGAAGCTACTGACTGAATGAAAGGAGCTGGCATCTCACTCTCTTTGAATCTTCTTTATCATGCTAGGATTAACAGGAAAAAGCAAAAAATTTCAGAATTGCACCTTGCAATGTGGAGATATTACTGTTTGTGCATTTACAATATTCATTGATTTTTGCCATTGAAAAACATGTTTTTCATATACCAGAAATGTTTGAAGCTACTGACTGAATGAAAGGAGCTTGGCATCTCACTCTCTTTGAATCTTCTTTATCATGCTAGGATTAACAGGAAAAAGCAAAAAATTTCAGAATTGCACATTGCAATGTGGAGATATTACTGTTTGTGCATTTACAATATTCATTGATTTTTGCCATTGAAAAACATGTTTTTCATATACCAGAAATGTTTGAAGCTACTGACTGAATGAAAGGAGCTGGCATCTCACTCTCTTTGAATCTTCTTTATCATGCTAGGATTAGCAGGAAAAAGCAAAAAATTTCAGAATTGCACCTTGCAATGTGGAGATATTACTGTTTGTGCATTTACAATATTCATTGATTTTTGCCATTGAAAAACGTCCAGAAATGTTTGAAGCTACTGACTGAATGAAAGCTGGCATCTCACTCTCTTTGAATCTTCTTTATCATGCTAGGATTAGCAGGAAAAAGCAAAAAAATTCAGAATTGCACCTTGCAATGTGGAGATATTACTGTTTGTGCATTTACAATATTCATTGATTTTTGCCATTGAAAAACATGTTTTTCATATACCAGAAATGTTTGAAACTACTGACTGAATGAAAGGAGCTGGCATCTCACTCTCTTTGAATCTTCTTTATCATGCTAGGATTAGCAGGAAAAAGCAAAATATTTCAGAATTGCACCTTGCAATGTGGAGATATTACTGTTTGTGCATTTACAATATTCATTGATTTTTGCCATTGAAAAACATGTTTTTCATATACCAGAAATGTTTGAAGCTACTGACTGAATGAAAGGAGCTGGCATCTCACTCTCTTTGAATCTTCTTTATCATGCTAGGATTAACAGGAAAAAGCAAAAAATTTCAGAATTGCACCTTGCAATGTGGAGATATTACTGTTTGTGCATTTACAATATTCATTGATTTTTGCCATTGAAAAACATGTTTTTCATATACCAGAAATGTTTGAAGCTACTGACTGAATGAAAGGAGCTGGCATCTCACTCTCTTTGAATCTTCTTTATCATGCTAGGATTAACAGGAAAAAGCAAAAAATTTCAGAATTGCACCTTGCAATGTGGAGATATTACTGTTTGTGCATTTACAATATTCATTGATTTTTGCCATTGAAAAACGTCCAGAAATGTTTGAAGCTACTGACTGAATGAAAGGAGCTGGCATCTCACTCTCTTTGAATCTTCTTTATCATGCTAGGATTAGCAGGAAAAAGCAAAAAATTTCAGAATTGCACCTTGCAATGTGGAGATATTACTGTTTGTGCATTTACAATATTCATTGATTTTTGCCATTGAAAAACATGTTTTTCATATACCAGAAATGTTTGAAGCTACTGACTGAATGAAAGGAGCTGGCATCTCACTCTCTTTGAATCTTCTTTATCATGCTAGGATTAGCAGGAAAAAGCAAAAAATTTCAGAATTGCACCTTGCAATGTGGAGCTATTACTGTTTGTGCATTTACAATATTCATTGATTTTTGCCATTGAAAAACGTCCAGAAATGTTTGAAGCTACTGACTGAATGAAAGGAGCTGGCATCTCACTCTCTTTGAATCTTCTTTATCATGCTAGGATTAACAGGAAAAAGCAAAAAATTTCAGAATTGCACCTTGCAATGTGGAGATATTACTGTTTGTGCATTTACAATATTCATTGATTTTTGCCATTGAAAAACATGTTTTTCATATACCAGAAATGTTTGAAGCTACTGACTGAATGAAAGGAGCTGGCATCTCACTCTCTTTGAATCTTCTTTATCATGCTAGGATTAACAGGAAAAAGCAAAAAATTTCAGAATTGCACCTTGCAATGTGGAGATATTACTGTTTGTGCATTTACAATATTCATTGATTTTTGCCATTGAAAAATGTCCAGAAATGTTTGAAGCTACTGACTGAATGAAAGGAGCTGGCATCTCACTCTCTTTGAATCTTCTTTATCATGCTAGGATTAGCAGGAAAAAGCAAAAAATTTCGGAATTGCACCTTGCAATGTGGAGATATTACTGTTTGTGCATTTACAATATTCATTGATTTTTGCCATTGAAAAACATGTTTTTCATATACCAGAAATGTTTGAAGCTACTGACTGAATGAAAGGAGCTGGCATCTCACTCTCTTTGAATCTTCTTTATCATGCTAGGATTAGCAGGAAAAAGCAAAAAATTTCAGAATTGCACCTTGCAATGTGGAGATATTACTGTTTGTGCATTTACAATATTCATTGATTTTTGCCATTGAAAAACGTTTTTCATATACCAGAAATGTTTGAAGCTACTGACTGAATGAAAGGAGCTGGCATCTCACTCTCTTTGAATCTTCTTTATCATGCTAGGATTAGCAGGAAAAAGCAAAAAATTTCAGAATTGCACCTTGCAATGTGGAGATATTACTGTTTGTGCATTTACAATATTCATTGATTTTTGCCATTGAAAAACGTCCAGAAATGTTTAAAGCTACTGACTGAATGAAAGGAGCTGGCATCTCACTCTCTTTGAATCTTCTTTATCATGATAGGATTAGCAGGAAAAAGCAAAAAATTTCAGAATTGCACCTTGCAATGTGGAGATATTACTGTTTGTGCATTTACAATATTCATTGATTTTTGCCATTGAAAAACGTCCAGAAATGTTTGAAGCTACTGACTGAATGAAAGGAGCTGGCATCTCACTCTCTTTGAATCTTCTTTATCATGCTAGGATTAGCAGGAAAAAGCAAAAAAATTCAGAATTGCACCTTGCAATGTGGAGATATTACTGTTTGTGCATTTACAATATTCATTGATTTTTGCCATTGAAAAACATGTTTTTCATATACCAGAAATGTTTGAAGCTACTGACTGAATGAAAGGAGCTGGCATCTCACTCTCTTTGAATCTTCTTTATCATGCTAGGATTAGCAGGAAAAAGCAAAAAATTTCAGAATTGCACCTTGCAATGTGGAGATATTACTGTTTGTGCATTTACAATATTCATTGATTTTTGCCATTGAAAAACATGTTTTTCATATACCAGAAATGTTTGAAGCTACTGACTGAATGAAAGGAGCTGGCATCTCACTCTCTTTGAATCTTCTTTATCATGCTAGGATTAACAGGAAAAAGCAAAAAATTTCAGAATTGCACCTTGCAATGTGGAGATATTACTGTTTGTGCATTTACAATATTCATTGATTTTTGCCATTGAAAAACATGTTTTTCATATACCAGAAATGTTTGAAGCTACTGACTGAATGAAAGGAGCTGGCATCTCACTCTCTTTGAATCTTCTTTATCATGCTAGGATTAACAGGAAAAAGCAAAAAATTTCAGAATTTCACCTTGCAATGTGGAGATATTACTGTTTGTGCATTTACAATATTCATTGATTTTTGCCATTGAAAAACATGTTTTTCATATACCAGAAATGTTTGAAGCTACTGACTGAATGAAAGGAGCTGGCATCTCACTCTCTTTGAATCTTCTTTATCATGCTAGGATTAACAGGAAAAAGCAAAAAATTTCAGAATTGCACCTTGCAATGTGGAGATATTACTGTTTGTGCATTTACAATATTCATTGATTTTTGCCATTGAAAAACGTCCAGAAATGTTTGAAGCTACTGACTGAATGAAAGGAGCTGGCATTTCACTCTCTTTGAATCTTCTTTATCATGCTAGGATTAGCAGGAAAAAGCAAAAAATTTCAGAATTGCACCTTGCAATGTGGAGATATTACTGTTTGTGCATTTACAATATTCATTGATTTTTGCCATTGAAAAACATGTTTTTCATATACCAGAAATGTTTGAAGCTACTGACTGAATGAAAGGAGCTGGCATCTCACTCTCTTTGAATCTTCTTTATCATGCTAGGATTAGCATGAAAAAGCAAAAAATTTCAGAATTGCACCTTGCAATGTGGAGACATTACTGTTTGTGCATTTACAATATTCATTGATTTTTGCCATTGAAAAACGTCCAGAAATGTTTGAAGCTACTGACTGAATGAAAGGAGCTGGCATCTCACTCTCTTTGAATCTTCTTTATCATGCTAGGATTAGCAGGAAAAAGCAAAAAATTTCAGAATTGCACCTTGCAATGTGGAGATATTACTGTTTGTGCATTTACAATATTCATTGATTTTTTGCCATTGAAAAACATGTTTTTCATATACCAGAAATGTTTGAAGCTACTGACTGAATGAAAGGAGCTGGCATCTCACTCTCTTTGAATCTTCTTTATCATGCTAGGATTAACAGGAAAAAGCAAAAAATTTCAGAATTGCACCTTGCAATGTGGAGATATTACTGTTTGTGCATTTACAATATTCATTGATTTTTGCCATTGAAAAACATGTTTTTCATATACCAGAAATGTTTGAAGCTACTGACTGAATGAAAGGAGCTGGCATCTCACTCTCTTTGAATCTTCTTTATCATGCTAGGATTAACAGGAAAAAGCAAAAAATTTCAGAATTGCACCTTGCAATGTGGAGATATTACTGTTTGTGCATTTACAATATTCATTGATTTTTGCCATTGAAAAACATGTTTTTCATATACCAGAAATGTTTGAAGCTACTGACTGAATGAAAGGAGCTGGCATCTCACTCTCTTTGAATCTTCTTTATCATGCTAGGATTAACAGGAAAAAGCAAAAAATTTCAGAATTGCACCTTGCAATGTGGAGATATTACTGTTTGTGCATTTACAATATTCATTGATTTTTGCCATTGAAAAACATGTTTTTCATATACCAGAAATGTTTGAAGCTACTGACTGAATGAAAGGAGCTTGGCATCTCACTCTCTGAATCTTCTTTATCATGCTAGGATTAACAGGAAAAAGCAAAAAATTTCAGAATTGCACCTTGCAATGTGGAGATATTACTGTTTGTGCATTTACAATATTCATTGATTTTTGCCATTGAAAAACATGTTTTTCATATACCAGAATTGTTTGAAGCTACTGACTGAATGAAAGGAGCTGGCATCTCACTCTCTTTGAATCTTCTTTATCATGCTAGGATTAGCAGGAAAAAGCAAAAAATTTCAGAATTGCACCTTGCAATGTGGAGATATTACTGTTTGTGCATTTACAATATTCATTGATTTTTGCCATTGAAAAACATGTTTTTCATATACCAGAAATGTTTGAAGCTACTGACTGAATGAAAGGAGCTGGCATCTCACTCTCTTTGAATCTTCTTTATCATGCTAGGATTAGCAGGAAAAAGCAAAAAATTTCAGAATTGCACCTTGCAATGTGGAGATATTACTGTTTGTGCATTTACAATATTCATTGATTTTTGCCATTGAAAAACATGTTTTTCATATACCAGAAATGTTTGAAGCTACTGACTGAATGAAAGGAGCTGGCATCTCACTCTCTTTGAATCTTCTTTATCATGCTAGGATTAACAGGAAAAAGCAAAAAATTTCAGAATTGCACCTTGCAATGTGGAGATATTACTGTTTGTGCATTTACAATATTCATTGATTTTTGCCATTGAAAAACATGTTTTTCATATACCAGCAATGTTTGAAGCTACTGACTGAATGAAAGGAGCTGGCATCTCACTCTCTTTGAATCTTCTTTATCATGCTAGGATTAACAGGAAAAAGCAAAAAATTTCAGAATTGCACCTTGCAATGTGGAGATATTACTGTTTGTGCATTTACAATATTCATTGATTTTTGCCATTGAAAAACGTCCAGAAATGTTTGAAGCTACTGACTGAATGAAAGGAGCTGGCATTTCACTCTCTTTGAATCTTCTTTATCATGCTAGGATTAGCAGGAAAAAGCAAAAAATTTCAGAATTGCACCTTGCAATGTGGAGATATTACTGTTTGTGCATTTACAATATTCATTGATTTTTGCCATTGAAAAACATGTTTTTCATATACCAGAAATGTTTGAAGCTACTGACTGAATGAAAGGAGCTGGCATCTCACTCTCTTTGAATCTTCTTTATCATGCTAGGATTAGCATGAAAAAGCAAAAAATTTCAGAATTGCACCTTGCAATGTGGAGACATTACTGTTTGTGCATTTACAATATTCATTGATTTTTGCCATTGAAAAACGTCCAGAAATGTTTGAAGCTACTGACTGAATGAAAGGAGCTGGCATCTCACTCTCTTTGAATCTTCTTTATCATGCTAGGATTAGCAGGAAAAAGCAAAAAATTTCAGAATTGCACCTTGCAATGTGGAGATATTACTGTTTGTGCATTTACAATATTCATTGATTTTTTGCCATTGAAAAACATGTTTTTCATATACCAGAAATGTTTGAAGCTACTGACTGAATGAAAGGAGCTGGCATCTCACTCTCTTTGAATCTTCTTTATCATGCTAGGATTAACAGGAAAAAGCAAAAAATTTCAGAATTGCACCTTGCAATGTGGAGATATTACTGTTTGTGCATTTACAATATTCATTGATTTTTGCCATTGAAAAACATGTTTTTCATATACCAGAAATGTTTGAAGCTACTGACTGAATGAAAGGAGCTGGCATCTCACTCTCTTTGAATCTTCTTTATCATGCTAGGATTAACAGGAAAAAGCAAAAAATTTCAGAATTGCACCTTGCAATGTGGAGATATTACTGTTTGTGCATTTACAATATTCATTGATTTTTGCCATTGAAAAACATGTTTTTCATATACCAGAAATGTTTGAAGCTACTGACTGAATGAAAGGAGCTTGGCATCTCACTCTCTTTGAATCTTCTTTATCATGCTAGGATTAACAGGAAAAAGCAAAAAATTTCAGAATTGCACATTGCAATGTGGAGATATTACTGTTTGTGCATTTACAATATTCATTGATTTTTGCCATTGAAAAACATGTTTTTCATATACCAGAAATGTTTGAAGCTACTGACTGAATGAAAGGAGCTGGCATCTCACTCTCTTTGAATCTTCTTTATCATGCTAGGATTAGCAGGAAAAAGCAAAAAATTTCAGAATTGCACCTTGCAATGTGGAGATATTACTGTTTGTGCATTTACAATATTCATTGATTTTTGCCATTGAAAAACGTCCAGAAATGTTTGAAGCTACTGACTGAATGAAAGCTGGCATCTCACTCTCTTTGAATCTTCTTTATCATGCTAGGATTAGCAGGAAAAAGCAAAAAAATTCAGAATTGCACCTTGCAATGTGGAGATATTACTGTTTGTGCATTTACAATATTCATTGATTTTTGCCATTGAAAAACATGTTTTTCATATACCAGAAATGTTTGAAACTACTGACTGAATGAAAGGAGCTGGCATCTCACTCTCTTTGAATCTTCTTTATCATGCTAGGATTAGCAGGAAAAAGCAAAATATTTCAGAATTGCACCTTGCAATGTGGAGATATTACTGTTTGTGCATTTACAATATTCATTGATTTTTGCCATTGAAAAACATGTTTTTCATATACCAGAAATGTTTGAAGCTACTGACTGAATGAAAGGAGCTGGCATCTCACTCTCTTTGAATCTTCTTTATCATGCTAGGATTAACAGGAAAAAGCAAAAAATTTCAGAATTGCACCTTGCAATGTGGAGATATTACTGTTTGTGCATTTACAATATTCATTGATTTTTGCCATTGAAAAACATGTTTTTCATATACCAGAAATGTTTGAAGCTACTGACTGAATGAAAGGAGCTGGCATCTCACTCTCTTTGAATCTTCTTTATCATGCTAGGATTAACAGGAAAAAGCAAAAAATTTCAGAATTGCACCTTGCAATGTGGAGATATTACTGTTTGTGCATTTACAATATTCATTGATTTTTGCCATTGAAAAACGTCCAGAAATGTTTGAAGCTACTGACTGAATGAAAGGAGCTGGCATCTCACTCTCTTTGAATCTTCTTTATCATGCTAGGATTAGCAGGAAAAAGCAAAAAATTTCAGAATTGCACCTTGCAATGTGGAGATATTACTGTTTGTGCATTTACAATATTCATTGATTTTTGCCATTGAAAAACATGTTTTTCATATACCAGAAATGTTTGAAGCTACTGACTGAATGAAAGGAGCTGGCATCTCACTCTCTTTGAATCTTCTTTATCATGCTAGGATTAGCAGGAAAAAGCAAAAAATTTCAGAATTGCACCTTGCAATGTGGAGCTATTACTGTTTGTGCATTTACAATATTCATTGATTTTTGCCATTGAAAAACGTCCAGAAATGTTTGAAGCTACTGACTGAATGAAAGGAGCTGGCATCTCACTCTCTTTGAATCTTCTTTATCATGCTAGGATTAACAGGAAAAAGCAAAAAATTTCAGAATTGCACCTTGCAATGTGGAGATATTACTGTTTGTGCATTTACAATATTCATTGATTTTTGCCATTGAAAAACATGTTTTTCATATACCAGAAATGTTTGAAGCTACTGACTGAATGAAAGGAGCTGGCATCTCACTCTCTTTGAATCTTCTTTATCATGCTAGGATTAACAGGAAAAAGCAAAAAATTTCAGAATTGCACCTTGCAATGTGGAGATATTACTGTTTGTGCATTTACAATATTCATTGATTTTTGCCATTGAAAAATGTCCAGAAATGTTTGAAGCTACTGACTGAATGAAAGGAGCTGGCATCTCACTCTCTTTGAATCTTCTTTATCATGCTAGGATTAGCAGGAAAAAGCAAAAAATTTCGGAATTGCACCTTGCAATGTGGAGATATTACTGTTTGTGCATTTACAATATTCATTGATTTTTGCCATTGAAAAACATGTTTTTCATATACCAGAAATGTTTGAAGCTACTGACTGAATGAAAGGAGCTGGCATCTCACTCTCTTTGAATCTTCTTTATCATGCTAGGATTAGCAGGAAAAAGCAAAAAATTTCAGAATTGCACCTTGCAATGTGGAGATATTACTGTTTGTGCATTTACAATATTCATTGATTTTTGCCATTGAAAAACGTTTTTCATATACCAGAAATGTTTGAAGCTACTGACTGAATGAAAGGAGCTGGCATCTCACTCTCTTTGAATCTTCTTTATCATGCTAGGATTAGCAGGAAAAAGCAAAAAATTTCAGAATTGCACCTTGCAATGTGGAGATATTACTGTTTGTGCATTTACAATATTCATTGATTTTTGCCATTGGAAAACGTCCAGAAATGTTTAAAGCTACTGACTGAATGAAAGGAGCTGGCATCTCACTCTCTTTGAATCTTCTTTATCATGATAGGATTAGCAGGAAAAAGCAAAAAATTTCAGAATTGCACCTTGCAATGTGGAGATATTACTGTTTGTGCATTTACAATATTCATTGATTTTTGCCATTGAAAAACGTCCAGAAATGTTTGAAGCTACTGACTGAATGAAAGGAGCTGGCATCTCACTCTCTTTGAATCTTCTTTATCATGCTAGGATTAGCAGGAAAAAGCAAAAAAATTCAGAATTGCACCTTGCAATGTGGAGATATTACTGTTTGTGCATTTACAATATTCATTGATTTTTGCCATTGAAAAACATGTTTTTCATATACCAGAAATGTTTGAAGCTACTGACTGAATGAAAGGAGCTGGCATCTCACTCTCTTTGAATCTTCTTTATCATGCTAGGATTAGCAGGAAAAAGCAAAAAATTTCAGAATTGCACCTTGCAATGTGGAGATATTACTGTTTGTGCATTTACAATATTCATTGATTTTTGCCATTGAAAAACATGTTTTTCATATACCAGAAATGTTTGAAGCTACTGACTGAATGAAAGGAGCTGGCATCTCACTCTCTTTGAATCTTCTTTATCATGCTAGGATTAACAGGAAAAAGCAAAAAATTTCAGAATTGCACCTTGCAATGTGGAGATATTACTGTTTGTGCATTTACAATATTCATTGATTTTTGCCATTGAAAAACATGTTTTTCATATACCAGAAATGTTTGAAGCTACTGACTGAATGAAAGGAGCTGGCATCTCACTCTCTTTGAATCTTCTTTATCATGCTAGGATTAACAGGAAAAAGCAAAAAATTTCAGAATTTCACCTTGCAATGTGGAGATATTACTGTTTGTGCATTTACAATATTCATTGATTTTTGCCATTGAAAAACATGTTTTTCATATACCAGAAATGTTTGAAGCTACTGACTGAATGAAAGGAGCTGGCATCTCACTCTCTTTGAATCTTCTTTATCATGCTAGGATTAGCAGGAAAAAGCAAAAAATTTCAGAATTGCACCTTGCAATGTGGAGATATTACTGTTTGTGCATTTACAATATTCATTGATTTTTGCCATTGAAAAACGTCCAGAAATGTTTGAAGCTACTGACTGAATGAAAGGAGCTGGCATCTCACTCTCTTTGAATCTTCTTTATCATGCTAGGATTAGCAGGAAAAAGCAAAAAATTTCAGAATTGCACCTTGCAATGTGGAGATATTACTGTTTGTGCATTTACAATATTCATTGATTTTTGCCATTGAAAAACATGTTTTTCATATACCAGAAATGTTTGAAGCTACTGACTGAATGAAAGGAGCTGGCATCTCACTCTCTTTGAATCTTCTTTATCATGCTAGGATTAGCAGGAAAAAGCAAAATATTTCAGAATTGCACCTTGCAATGTGGAGATATTACTGTTTGTGCATTTACAATATTCATTGATTTTTGCCATTGAAAAACATGTTTTTCATATACCAGAAATGTTTGAAGCTACTGACTGAATGAAAGGAGCTGGCATCTCACTCTCTTTGAATCTTCTTTATCATGCTAGGATTAACAGGAAAAAGCAAAAAATTTCAGAATTGCACCTTGCAATGTGGAGATATTACTGTTTGTGCATTTACAATATTCATTGATTTTTGCCATTGAAAAACATGTTTTTCATATACCAGAAATGTTTGAAGCTACTGACTGAATGAAAGGAGCTGGCATCTCACTCTCTTTGAATCTTCTTTATCATGCTAGGATTAGCAGGAAAAAGCAAAAAATTTCTGAATTGCACCTTGCAATGTGGAGATATTACTGTTTGTGCATTTACAATATTCATTGATTTTTGCCATTGAAAAACATGTTTTTCATATACCAGAAATGTTTGAAGCTACTGACTGAATGAAAGGAGCTGGCATCTCACTCTCTTTGAATCTTCTTTATCATGCTAGGATTAGCAGGAAAAAGCAAAAAATTTCAGAATTGCACCTTGCAATGTGGAGATATTACTGTTTGTGCATTTACAATATTCATTGATTTTTGCCATTGAAAAACATGTTTTTCATATACCAGAAATGTTTGAAGCTACTGACTGAATGAAAGGAGCTGGCATCTCACTCTCTTTGAATCTTCTTTATCATGCTAGGATTAACAGGAAAAAGCAAAAAATTTCAGAATTGCACCTTGCAATGTGGAGATATTACTGTTTGTGCATTTACAATATTCATTGATTTTTGCCATTGAAAAACGTCCAGAAATGTTTGAAGCTACTGACTGAATGAAAGGAGCTGGCATCTCACTCTCTTTGAATCTTCTTTATCATGCTAGGATTAGCAGGAAAAAGCAAAAAATTTCAGAATTGCACCTTGCAATGTGGAGAAATTACTGTTTGTGCATTTACAATATTCATTGATTTTTGCCATTGAAAAACATGTTTTTCATATACCAGAAATGTTTGAAGCTACTGACTGAATGAAAGGAGCTGGCATCTCACTCTCTTTGAATCTTCTTTATCATGCTAGGATTAGCAGGAAAAAGCAAAAAATTTCAGAATTGCACCTTGCAATGTGGAGATATTACTGTTTGTGCATTTACAATATTCATTGATTTTTGCCATTGAAAAACGTCCAGAAATGTTTGAAGCTACTGACTGAATGAAAGGAGCTGGCATCTCACTCTCTTTGAATCTTCTTTATCATGCTAGGATTAGCAGGAAAAAGCAAAAAATTTCAGAATTGCACCTTGCAATGTGGAGATATTACTGTTTGTGCATTTACAATATTCAATGATTTTTGCCATTGAAAAACATGATTTTCATATACCAGAAATGTTTGAAGCTACTGACTGAATGAAAGGAGCTGGCATCTCACTCTCTTTGAATTTTCTTTATCATGCTAGGATTAGCAGGAAAAAGCAAAAAATTTCAGAATTGCACCTTGCAATGTGGAGATATTACTGTTTGTGCATTTACAATATTCATTGATTTTTGCCATTGAAAAACGTCCAGAAATGTTTGAAGCTACTGACTGAATGAAAGGAGCTGGCATCTCACTCTCTTTGAATCTTCTTTATCATGCTAGGATTAGCAGGAAAAGGCAAAAAATTTCAGAATTGCACCTTGCAATGTGGAGATATTACTGTTTGTGCATTTACAATATTCATTGATTTTTGCCATTGAAAAACGTTTTTCATATACCAGAAATGTTTGAAGCTACTGACTGAATGAAAGGAGCTGGCATCTCACTCTCTTTGAATCTTCTTTATCATGCTAGGATTAACAGGAAAAAGCAAAAAATTTCAGAATTGCACCTTGCAATGTGGAGATATTACTGTTTGTGCATTTACAATATTCATTGATTTTTGCCATTGAAAAACGTCCAGAAATGTTTGAAGCTACTGACTGAATGAAAGGAGCTGGCATCTCACTCTCTTTGAATCTTCTTTATCATGCTAGGATTAACAGGAAAAAGCTAAAATTTTCAGAATTGCACCTTGCAATGTGGAGATATTACTGTTTGTGCATTTACAATATTCATTGATTTTTGCCATTGAAAAACATGTTTTTCATATACCAGAAATGTTTGAAGCTACTGACTGAATGAAAGGAGCTGGCATCTCACTCTCTTTGAATCTTCTTTATCATGCTAGGATTAGCAGGAAAAAGCAAAAAATTTCAGAATTGCACCTTGCAATGTGGAGATATTACTGTTTGTGCATTTACAATATTCATTGATTTTTGCCATTGAAAAACATGTTTTTCATATACCAGAAATGTTTGAAGCTACTGACTGAATGAAAGGAGCTGGCATCTCACTCTCTTTGAATCTTCTTTATCATGCTAGGATTAGCAGGAAAAAGCAAAAAATTTCAGAATTGCACCTTGCAATGTGGAGATATTACTGTTTGTGCATTTACAATATTCATTGATTTTTGCCATTGAAAAACATGTTTTTCATATACCAGAAATGTTTGAAGCTACTGACTGAATGAAAGGAGCTGGCATCTCACTCTCTTTGAATCTTCTTTATCATGCTAGGATTAACAGGAAAAAGCAAAAAATTTCAGAATTGCACCTTGCAATGTGGAGATATTACTGTTTGTGCATTTACAATATTCATTGATTTTTGCCATTGAAAAACGTCCAGAAATGTTTGAAGCTACTGACTGAATGAAAGGAGCTGGCATCTCACTCTCTTTGAATCTTCTTTATCATGCTAGGATTAACAGGAAAAAGCTAAAATTTTCAGAATTGCACCTTGCAATGTGGAGATATTACTGTTTGTGCATTTACAATATTCATTGATTTTTGCCATTGAAAAACATGTTTTTCATATACCAGAAATGTTTGAAGCTACTGACTGAATGAAAGGAGCTGGCATCTCACTCTCTTTGAATCTTCTTTATCATGCTAGGATTAGCAGGAAAAAGCAAAAAATTTCAGAATTGCACCTTGCAATGTGGAGATATTACTGTTTGTGCATTTACAATATTCATTGATTTTTGCCATTGAAAAACATGTTTTTCATATACCAGAAATGTTTGAAGCTACTGACTGAATGAAAGGAGCTGGCATCTCACTCTCTTTGAATCTTCTTTATCATGCTAGGATTAGCAGGAAAAAGCAAAAAATTTCAGAATTGCACCTTGCAATGTGGAGATATTACTGTTTGTGCATTTACAATATTCATTGATTTTTGCCATTGAAAAACATGTTTTTCATATACCAGAAATGTTTGAAGCTACTGACTGAATGAAAGGAGCTGGCATCTCACTCTCTTTGAATCTTCTTTATCATGCTAGGATTAACAGGAAAAAGCAAAAAATTTCAGAATTGCACCTTGCAATGTGGAGATATTACTGTTTGTGCATTTACAATATTCATTGATTTTTGCCATTGAAAAACGTCCAGAAATGTTTGAAGCTACTGACTGAATGAAAGGAGCTGGCATCTCACTCTCTTTGAATCTTCTTTATCATGCTAGGATTAACAGGAAAAAGCTAAAAATTTCAGAATTGCACCTTGCAATGTGGAGATATTACTGTTTGTGCATTTACAATATTCATTGATTTTTGCCATTGAAAAACATGTTTTTCATACCAGAAATGATTGAAGCTACTGACTGAATGAAAGGAGCTGGCATCTCACTCTCTTTGAATCTTCTTTATCATGCTAGGATTAGCAGGAAAAAGCAAAAAATTTCAGAATTGCACCTTGCAATGTGGAGATATTACTGTTTGTGCATTTACAATATTCATTGATTTTTGCCATTGAAAAACATGTTTTTCATATACCAGAAATGTTTGAAGCTACTGACTGAATGAAAGGAGCTGGCATCTCACTCTCTTGGAATCTTCTTTATCATGCTAGGATTAACAGGAAAAAGCAAAAAATTTCAGAATTGCACCTTGCAATGTGGAGATATTACTGTTTGTGCATTTACAATATTCATTGATTTTTGCCATTGAAAAACGTCCAGAAATGTTTGAAGCTACTGACTGAATGAAAGGAGCTGGCATCTCACTGTCTTTGAATCTTCTTTATCATGCTAGGATTAACAGGAAAAAGCTAAAAATTTCAGAATTGCACCTTGCAATGTGGAGATATTACTGTTTGTGCATTTACAATATTCATTGATTTTTGCCATTGAAAAACATGTTTTTCATATACCAGAAATGTTTGAAGCTACTGACTGAATGAAAGGAGCTGGCATCTCACTCTCTTTGAATCTTCTTTATCATGCTAGGATTAGCAGGAAAAAGCAAAAAATTTCAGAATTGCACCTTGCAATGTGGAGATATTACTGTTTGTGCATTTACAATATTCATTGATTTTTGCCATTGAAAAACATGTTTTTCATATACCAGAAATGTTTGAAGCTACTGACTGAATGAAAGGAGCTGGCATCTCACTCTCTTTGAATCTTCTTTATCATGCTAGGATTAACAGGAAAAAGCAAAAAATTTCAGAATTGCACCTTGCAATGTGGAGATATTACTGTTTGTGCATTTACAATATTCATTGATTTTTGCCATTGAAAAACGTCCAGAAATGTTTGAAGCTACTGACTGAATGAAAGGAGCTGGCATCTCACTCTCTTTGAATCTTCTTTATCATGCTAGGATTAACAGGAAAAAGCTAAAAATTTCAGAATTGCACCTTGCAATGTGGAGATATTACTGTTTGTGCATTTACAATATTCATTGATTTTTGCCATTGAAAAACATGTTTTTCATACCAGAAATGTTTGAAGCTACTGACTGAATGAAAGGAGCTGGCATCTCACTCTCTTTGAATCTTCTTTATCATGCTAGGATTAGCAGGAAAAAGCAAAAAATTTCAGAATTGCACCTTGCAATGTGGAGATATTACTGTTTGTGCATTTACAATATTCATTGATTTTTGCCATTGAAAAACATGTTTTTCATATACCAGAAATGTTTGAAGCTACTGACTGAATGAAAGGAGCTGGCATCTCACTCTCTTTGAATCTTCTTTATCATGCTAGGATTAACAGGAAAAAGCAAAAAATTTCAGAATTGCACCTTGCAATGTGGAGATATTACTGTTTGTGCATTTACAATATTCATTGATTTTTGCCATTGAAAAACGTCCAGAAATGTTTGAAGCTACTGACTGAATGAAAGGAGCTGGCATCTCACTCTCTTTGAATCTTCTTTATCATGCTAGGATTAACAGGAAAAAGCTAAAAATTTCAGAATTGCACCTTGCAATGTGGAGATATTACTGTTTGTGCATTTACAATATTCATTGATTTTTGCCATTGAGAAACATGTTTTTCATATACCAGAAATGTTTGAAGCTACTGACTGAATGAAAGGAGCTGGCATCTCACTCTCTTTGAATCTTCTTTATCATGCTAGGTTTAGCAGGAAAAAGCAAAAAATTTCAGAATTGCACCTTGCAATGTGGAGATATTACTGTTTGTGCATTTACAATATTCATTGATTTTTGCCATTGAAAAACATGTTTTTCATATACCAGAAATGTTTGAAGCTACTGACTGAATGAAAGGAGCTGGCATCTCACTCTCTTTGAATCTTCTTTATCATGCTAGGATTAGCAGGAAAAAGCAAAAAATTTCAGAATTGCACCTTGCAATGTGGAGATATTACTGTTTGTGCATTTACAATATTCATTGATTTTTGCCATTGAAAAACATGTTTTTCATATACCAGAAATGTTTGAAGCTACTGACTGAATGAAAGGAGCTGGCATCTCACTCTCTTTGAATCTTCTTTATCATGCTAGGATTAACAGGAAAAAGCAAAAAATTTCAGAATTGCACCTTGCAATGTGGAGATATTACTGTTTGTGCATTTACAATATTCATTGATTTTTGCCATTGAAAAACGTCCAGAAATGTTTGAAGCTACTGACTGAATGAAAGGAGCTGGCATCTCACTCTCTTTGAATCTTCTTTATCATGCTAGGATTAGCAGGAAAAAGCAAAAAATTTCAGAATTGCACCTTGCAATGTGGAGATATTACTGTTTGTGCATTTACAATATTCATTGATTTTTGCCATTGAAAAACATGTTTTTCATATACCAGAAAAGTTTGAAGCTACTGACTGAATGAAAGGAGCTGGCATCTCACTCTCTTTGAATCTTCTTTATCATGCTAGGATTAACAGGAAAAAGCAAAAAATTTCAGAATTGCACCTTGCAATGTGGAGATATTACTGTTTGTGCATTTACAATATTCATTGATTTTTGCCATTGAAAAACGTCCAGAAATGTTTGAAGCTACTGACTGAATGAAAGGAGCTGGCATCTCACTCTCTTTGAATCTTCTTTATCATGCTAGGATTAGCAGGAAAAAGCAAAAAATTTCTGAATTGCACCTTGCAATGTGGAGATATTACTGTTTGTGCATTTACAATATTCATTGATTTTTGCCATTGAAAAACATGTTTTTCATATACCAGAAATGTTTGAAGCTACTGACTGAATGAAAGGAGCTGGCATCTCACTCTCTTTGAATCTTCTTTATCATGCTAGGATTAGCAGGAAAAAGCAAAAAATTTCAGAATTGCACCTTGCAATGTGGAGATATTACTGTTTGTGCATTTACAATATTCATTGATTTTTGCCATTGAAAAACGTTTTTCATATACCAGAAATGTTTGAAGCTACTGACTGAATGAAAGGAGCTGGCATCTCACTCTCTTTGAATCTTATTTATCATGCTAGGATTAACAGGAAAAAGCAAAAAATTTCAGAATTGCACCTTGCAATGTGGAGATATTACTGCTTGTGCATTTACAATATTCATTGATTTTTGCCATTGAAAAACGTCCAGAAATGTTTGAAGCTACTGACTGAATGAAAGGAGCTGGCATCTCACTCTCTTTGAATCTTCTTTATCATGCTAGGATTAGCAGGAAAAAGCAAAAAATTTCAGAATTGCACCTTGCAATGTGGAGATATTACTGTTTGTGCATTTACAATATTCATTGATTTTTGCCATTGAAAAACATGTTTTTCATATACCAGAAATGTTTGAAGCTACTGACTGAATGAAAGGAGCTGGCATCTCACTCTCTTTGAATCTTCTTTATCATGCTAGGATTAGCAGGAAAAAGCAAAAAATTTCAGAATTGCACCTTGCAATGTGGAGATATTACTGTTTGTGCATTTACAATATTCATTGATTTTTGCCATTGAAAAACGTTTTTCATATACCAGAAATGTTTGAAGCTACTGACTGAATGAAAGGAGCTGGCATCTCACTCTCTTTGAATCTTCTTTATCATGCTAGGATTAACAGGAAAAAGCAAAAAATTTCAGAATTGCACCTTGCAATGTGGAGATATTACTGTTTGTGCATTTACAATATTCATTGATTTTTGCCATTGAAAAACGTCCAGAAATGTTTGAAGCTACTGACTGAATGAAAGGAGCTGGCATCTCACTGTCTTTGAATCTTCTTTATCATGCTAGGATTAGCAGGAAAAAGCAAAAAATTTCAGAATTGCACCTTGCAATGTGGAGATATTACTGTTTGTGCATTTACATAATTCATTGATTTTTGCCATTGAAAAACATGTTTTTCATATACCAGAAATGTTTGAAGCTACTGACTGAATGAAAGGAGCTGGCATCTCACTCTCTTTGAATCTTCTTTATCATGCTAGGATTAACAGGAAAAAGCAAAAAATTTCAGAATTGCACCTTGCAATGTGGAGATATTACTGTTTGTGCATTTACAATATTCATTGATTTTTGCCATTGAAAAACGTCCAGAAATGTTTGAAGCTACTGACTGAATGAAAGGAGCTGGCATCTCACTCTCTTTGAATCTTCTTTATCATGCTAGGATTAGCAGGAAAAAGCAAAAAATTTCAGAATTGCACCTTGCAATGTGGAGATATTACTGTTTGTGCATTTACAATATTCATTGATTTTTGCCATTGAAAAACATGTTTTTCATATACCAGAAATGTTTGAAGCTACTGACTGAATGAAAGGAGCTGGCATCTCACTCTCTTTGAATCTTCTTTATCATGCTAGGATTAGCAGGAAAAAGCAAAAAATTTCAGAATTGCACCTTGCAATGTGGAGATATTACTGTTTGTGCATTTACAATATTCATTGATTTTTGCCATTGAAAAACATGTTTTTCATATACCAGAAATCTTTGAAGCTACTGACTGAATGAAAGGAGCTGGCATCTCACTCTCTTTGAATCTTCTTTATCATGCTAGGATTAACAGGAAAAAGCAAAAAATTTCAGAATTGCACCTTGCAATGTGGAGATATTACTGTTTGTGCATTTACAATATTCATTGATTTTTGCCATTGAAAAACATGTTTTTCATATACCAGAAATGTTTGAAGCTACTGACTGAATGAAAGGAGCTGGCATCTCACTCTCTTTGAATCTTCTTTATCATGCTAGGATTAGCAGGAAAAAGCAAAAAATTTCTGAATTGCACCTTGCAATGTGGAGATATTACTGTTTGTGCATTTACAATATTCATTGATTTTTGCCATTGAAAAACATGTTTTTCATATACCAGAAATGTTTGAAGCTACTGACTGAATGAAAGGAGCTGGCATCTCACTCTCTTTGAATCTTCTTTATCATGCTAGGATTAGCAGGAAAAAGCAAAAAATTTCAGAATTGCACCTTGCAATGTGGAGATATTACTGTTTGTGCATTTACAATATTCATTGATTTTTGCCATTGAAAAACATGTTTTTCATATACCAGAAATGTTTGAAGCTACTGACTGAATGAAAGGAGCTGGCATCTCACTCTCTTTGAATCTTCTTTATCATGCTAGGATTAACAGGAAAAAGCAAAAAATTTCAGAATTGCACCTTGCAATGTGGAGATATTACTGTTTGTGCATTTACAATATTCATTGATTTTTGCCATTGAAAAACGTCCAGAAATGTTTGAAGCTACTGACTGAATGAAAGGAGCTGGCATCTCACTCTCTTTGAATCTTCTTTATCATGCTAGGATTAGCAGGAAAAAGCAAAAAATTTCAGAATTGCACCTTGCAATGTGGAGATATTACTGTTTGTGCATTTACAATATTCATTGATTTTTGCCATTGAAAAACATGTTTTTCATATACCAGAAATGTTTGAAGCTACTGACTGAATGAAAGGAGCTGGCATCTCACTCTCTTTGAATCTTCTTTATCATGCTAGGATTAGCAGGAAAAAGCAAAAAATTTCAGAATTGCACCTTGCAATGTGGAGATATTACTGTTTGTGCATTTACAATATTCATTGATTTTTGCCATTGAAAAACGTCTAGAAATGTTTGAAGCTACTGACTGAATGAAAGGAGCTGGCATCTCACTCTCTTTGAATCTTCTTTATCATGCTAGGATTAGCAGGAAAAAGCAAAAAATTTCAGAATTGCACCTTGCAATGTGGAGATATTACTGTTTGTGCATTTACAATATTCATTGATTTTTGCCATTGAAAAACATGTTTTTCATATACCAGAAATGTTTGAAGCTACTGACTGAATGAAAGGAGCTGGCATCTCACTCTCTTTGAATCTTCTTTATCATGCTAGGATTAGCAGGAAAAAGCAAAAAATTTCAGAATTGCACCTTGCAATGTGGAGATATTACTGTTTGTGCATTTACAATATTCATTGATTTTTGCCATTGAAAAACGTCCAGAAATGTTTGAAGCTACTGACTGAATGAAAGGAGCTGGCATCTCACTCTCTTTGAATCTTCTTTATCATGCTAGGATTAGCAGGAAAAGGCAAAAAATTTCAGAATTGCACCTTGCAATGTGGAGATATTACTGTTTGTGCATTTACAATATTCATTGATTTTTGCCATTGAAAAACGTTTTTCATATACCAGAAATGTTTGAAGCTACTGACTGAATGAAAGGAGCTGGCATCTCACTCTCTTTGAATCTTCTTTATCATGCTAGGATTAACAGGAAAAAGCAAAAAATTTCAGAATTGCACCTTGCAATGTGGAGATATTACTGTTTGTGCATTTACAATATTCATTGATTTTTGCCATTGAAAAACGTCCAGAAATGTTTGAAGCTACTGACTGAATGAAAGGAGCTGGCATCTCACTCTCTTTGAATCTTCCTTATCATGCTAGGATTAACAGGAAAAAGCTAAAAATTTCAGAATTGCACCTTGCAATGTGGAGATATTACTGTTTGTGCATTTACAATATTCATTGATTTTTGCCATTGAAAAACATGTTTTTCATATACCAGAAATGTTTGAAGCTACTGACTGAATGAAAGGAGCTGGCATCTCACTCTCTTTGAATCTTCTTTATCATGCTAGGATTAGCAGGAAAAAGCAAAAAATTTCAGAATTGCACCTTGCAATGTGGAGATATTACTGTTTGTGCATTTACAATATTCATTGATTTTTGCCATTGAAAAACATGTTTTTCATATACCAGAAATGTTTGAAGCTACTGACTGAATGAAAGGAGCTGGCATCTCACTCTCTTGGAATCTTCTTTATCATGCTAGGATTAACAGGAAAAAGCAAAAAATTTCAGAATTGCACCTTGCAATGTGCAGATATTACTGTTTGTGCATTTACAATATTCATTGATTTTTGCCATTGAAAAACGTCCAGAAATGTTTGAAGCTACTGACTGAATGAAAGGAGCTGGCATCTCACTGTCTTTGAATCTTCTTTATCATGCTAGGATTAACAGGAAAGAGCAAAAAATTTCAGAACTGCACCTTGCAATGTGGAGATATTACTGTTTGTGCATTTACAATATTCATTGATTTTTGCCATTGAAAAACATGTTTTTCATATACCAGAAATGTTTGAAGCTACTGACTGAATGAAAGGAGCTGGCATCTCACTCTCTTTGAATCTTCTTTATCATGCTAGGATTAGCAGGAAAAAGCAAAAAATTTCAGAATTGCACCTTGCAATGTGGAGATATTACTGTTTGTGCATTTACAATATTCATTGATTTTTGCCATTGAAAAACATGTTTTTCATATACCAGAAATGTTTGAAGCTACAGACTGAATGAAAGGAGCTGGCATCTCACTCTCTTTGTATCTTCTTTATCATGCTAGGATTAACAGGAAAAAGCAAAAAATTTCAGAATTGCACCTTGCAATGTGGAGATATTACTGTTTGTGCATTTACAATATTCATTGATTTTTGCCATTGAAAAACGTCCAGAAATGTTTGAAGCTACTGACTGAATGAAAGGAGCTGGCATCTCACTCTCTTTGAATCTTCTTTATCATGCTAGGATTAGCAGGAAAAAGCAAAAAATTTCTGAATTGCACCTTGCAATGTGGAGATATTACTGTTTGTGCATTTACAATATTCATTGATTTTTGCCATTGAAAAACATGTTTTTCATATACCAGAAATGTTTGAAGCTACTGACTGAATGAAAGGAGCTGGCATCTCACTCTCTTTGAATCTTCTTTATCATGCTAGGATTAGCAGGAAAAAGCAAAAAATTTCAGAATTGCACCTTGCAATGTGGAGATATTACTGTTTGTGCATTTACAATATTCATTGATTTTTGCCATTGAAAAACGTTTTTCATATACCAGAAATGTTTGAAGCTACTGACTGAATGAAAGGAGCTGGCATCTCACTCTCTTTGAATCTTATTTATCATGCTAGGATTAACAGGAAAAAGCAAAAAATTTCAGAATTGCACCTTGCAATGTGGAGATATTACTGCTTGTGCATTTACAATATTCATTGATTTTTGCCATTGAAAAACGTCCAGAAATGTTTGAAGCTACTGACTGAATGAAAGGAGCTGGCATCTCACTCTCTTTGAATCTTCTTTATCATGCTAGGATTAGCAGGAAAAAGCAAAAAATTTCAGAATTGCACCTTGCAATGTGGAGATATTACTGTTTGTGCATTTACAATATTCATTGATTTTTGCCATTGAAAAACATGTTTTTCATATACCAGAAATGTTTGAAGCTACTGACTGAATGAAAGGAGCTGGCATCTCACTCTCTTTGAATCTTCTTTATCATGCTAGGATTAGCAGGAAAAAGCAAAAAATTTCAGAATTGCACCTTGCAATGTGGAGATATTACTGTTTGTGCATTTACAATATTCATTGATTTTTGCCATTGAAAAACGTTTTTCATATACCAGAAATGTTTGAAGCTACTGACTGAATGAAAGGAGCTGGCATCTCACTCTCTTTGAATCTTCTTTATCATGCTAGGATTAACAGGAAAAAGCAAAAAATTTCAGAATTGCACCTTGCAATGTGGAGATATTACTGTTTGTGCATTTACAATATTCATTGATTTTTGCCATTGAAAAACGTCCAGAAATGTTTGAAGCTACTGACTGAATGAAAGGAGCTGGCATCTCACTGTCTTTGAATCTTCTTTATCATGCTAGGATTAGCAGGAAAAAGCAAAAAATTTCAGAATTGCACCTTGCAATGTGGAGATATTACTGTTTGTGCATTTACAATATTCATTGATTTTTGCCATTGAAAAACATGTTTTTCATATACCAGAAATGTTTGAAGCTACTGACTGAATGAAAGGAGCTGGCATCTCACTCTCTTTGAATCTTCTTTATCATGCTAGGATTAACAGGAAAAAGCAAAAAATTTCAGAATTGCACCTTGCAATGTGGAGATATTACTGTTTGTGCATTTACAATATTCATTGATTTTTGCCATTGAAAAACGTCCAGAAATGTTTGAAGCTACTGACTGAATGAAAGGAGCTGGCATCTCACTCTCTTTGAATCTTCTTTATCATGCTAGGATTAGCAGGAAAAAGCAAAAAATTTCAGAATTGCACCTTGCAATGTGGAGATATTACTGTTTGTGCATTTACAATATTCATTGATTTTTGCCATTGAAAAACATGTTTTTCATATACCAGAAATGTTTGAAGCTACTGACTGAATGAAAGGAGCTGGCATCTCACTCTCTTTGAATCTTCTTTATCATGCTAGGATTAGCAGGAAAAAGCAAAAAATTTCAGAATTGCACCTTGCAATGTGGAGATATTACTGTTTGTGCATTTACAATATTCATTGATTTTTGCCATTGAAAAACATGTTTTTCATATACCAGAAATCTTTGAAGCTACTGACTGAATGAAAGGAGCTGGCATCTCACTCTCTTTGAATCTTCTTTATCATGCTAGGATTAACAGGAAAAAGCAAAAAATTTCAGAATTGCACCTTGCAATGTGGAGATATTACTGTTTGTGCATTTACAATATTCATTGATTTTTGCCATTGAAAAACATGTTTTTCATATACCAGAAATGTTTGAAGCTACTGACTGAATGAAAGGAGCTGGCATCTCACTCTCTTTGAATCTTCTTTATCATGCTAGGATTAGCAGGAAAAAGCAAAAAATTTCTGAATTGCACCTTGCAATGTGGAGATATTACTGTTTGTGCATTTACAATATTCATTGATTTTTGCCATTGAAAAACATGTTTTTCATATACCAGAAATGTTTGAAGCTACTGACTGAATGAAAGGAGCTGGCATCTCACTCTCTTTGAATCTTCTTTATCATGCTAGGATTAGCAGGAAAAAGCAAAAAATTTCAGAATTGCACCTTGCAATGTGGAGATATTACTGTTTGTGCATTTACAATATTCATTGATTTTTGCCATTGAAAAACATGTTTTTCATATACCAGAAATGTTTGAAGCTACTGACTGAATGAAAGGAGCTGGCATCTCACTCTCTTTGAATCTTCTTTATCATGCTAGGATTAACAGGAAAAAGCAAAAAATTTCAGAATTGCACCTTGCAATGTGGAGATATTACTGTTTGTGCATTTACAATATTCATTGATTTTTGCCATTGAAAAACGTCCAGAAATGTTTGAAGCTACTGACTGAATGAAAGGAGCTGGCATCTCACTCTCTTTGAATCTTCTTTATCATGCTAGGATTAGCAGGAAAAAGCAAAAAATTTCAGAATTGCACCTTGCAATGTGGAGATATTACTGTTTGTGCATTTACAATATTCATTGATTTTTGCCATTGAAAAACATGTTTTTCATATACCAGAAATGTTTGAAGCTACTGACTGAATGAAAGGAGCTGGCATCTCACTCTCTTTGAATCTTCTTTATCATGCTAGGATTAGCAGGAAAAAGCAAAAAATTTCAGAATTGCACCTTGCAATGTGGAGATATTACTGTTTGTGCATTTACAATATTCATTGATTTTTGCCATTGAAAAACGTCTAGAAATGTTTGAAGCTACTGACTGAATGAAAGGAGCTGGCATCTCACTCTCTTTGAATCTTCTTTATCATGCTAGGATTAGCAGGAAAAAGCAAAAAATTTCAGAATTGCACCTTGCAATGTGGAGATATTACTGTTTGTGCATTTACAATATTCATTGATTTTTGCCATTGAAAAACATGTTTTTCATATACCAGAAATGTTTGAAGCTACTGACTGAATGAAAGGAGCTGGCATCTCACTCTCTTTGAATCTTCTTTATCATGCTAGGATTAGCAGGAAAAAGCAAAAAATTTCAGAATTGCACCTTGCAATGTGGAGATATTACTGTTTGTGCATTTACAATATTCATTGATTTTTGCCATTGAAAAACGTCCAGAAATGTTTGAAGCTACTGACTGAATGAAAGGAGCTGGCATCTCACTCTCTTTGAATCTTCTTTATCATGCTAGGATTAGCAGGAAAAGGCAAAAAATTTCAGAATTGCACCTTGCAATGTGGAGATATTACTGTTTGTGCATTTACAATATTCATTGATTTTTGCCATTGAAAAACGTTTTTCATATACCAGAAATGTTTGAAGCTACTGACTGAATGAAAGGAGCTGGCATCTCACTCTCTTTGAATCTTCTTTATCATGCTAGGATTAACAGGAAAAAGCAAAAAATTTCAGAATTGCACCTTGCAATGTGGAGATATTACTGTTTGTGCATTTACAATATTCATTGATTTTTGCCATTGAAAAACGTCCAGAAATGTTTGAAGCTACTGACTGAATGAAAGGAGCTGGCATCTCACTCTCTTTGAATCTTCCTTATCATGCTAGGATTAACAGGAAAAAGCTAAAAATTTCAGAATTGCACCTTGCAATGTGGAGATATTACTGTTTGTGCATTTACAATATTCATTGATTTTTGCCATTGAAAAACATGTTTTTCATATACCAGAAATGTTTGAAGCTACTGACTGAATGAAAGGAGCTGGCATCTCACTCTCTTTGAATCTTCTTTATCATGCTAGGATTAGCAGGAAAAAGCAAAAAATTTCAGAATTGCACCTTGCAATGTGGAGATATTACTGTTTGTGCATTTACAATATTCATTGATTTTTGCCATTGAAAAACATGTTTTTCATATACCAGAAATGTTTGAAGCTACTGACTGAATGAAAGGAGCTGGCATCTCACTCTCTTGGAATCTTCTTTATCATGCTAGGATTAACAGGAAAAAGCAAAAAATTTCAGAATTGCACCTTGCAATGTGCAGATATTACTGTTTGTGCATTTACAATATTCATTGATTTTTGCCATTGAAAAACGTCCAGAAATGTTTGAAGCTACTGACTGAATGAAAGGAGCTGGCATCTCACTGTCTTTGAATCTTCTTTATCATGCTAGGATTAACAGGAAAGAGCAAAAAATTTCAGAACTGCACCTTGCAATGTGGAGATATTACTGTTTGTGCATTTACAATATTCATTGATTTTTGCCATTGAAAAACATGTTTTTCATATACCAGAAATGTTTGAAGCTACTGACTGAATGAAAGGAGCTGGCATCTCACTCTCTTTGAATCTTCTTTATCATGCTAGGATTAGCAGGAAAAAGCAAAAAATTTCAGAATTGCACCTTGCAATGTGGAGATATTACTGTTTGTGCATTTACAATATTCATTGATTTTTGCCATTGAAAAACATGTTTTTCATATACCAGAAATGTTTGAAGCTACAGACTGAATGAAAGGAGCTGGCATCTCACTCTCTTTGTATCTTCTTTATCATGCTAGGATTAACAGGAAAAAGCAAAAAATTTCAGAATTGCACCTTGCAATGTGGAGATATTACTGTTTGTGCATTTACAATATTCATTGATTTTTGCCATTGAAAAACGTCCAGAAATGTTTGAAGCTACTGACTGAATGAAAGGAGCTGGCATCTCACTCTCTTTGAATCTTCTTTATCATGCTAGGATTAACAGGAAAAAGCTAAAAATTTCAGAATTGCACCTTGCAATGTGGAGATATTACTGTTTGTGCATTTACAATATTCATTGATTTTTGCCATTGAAAAACATGTTTTTCATACCAGAAATGATTGAAGCTACTGACTGAATGAAAGGAGCTGGCATCTCACTCTCTTTGAATCTTCTTTATCATGCTAGGATTAGCAGGAAAAAGCAAAAAATTTCAGAATTGCACCTTGCAATGTGGAGATATTACTGTTTGTGCATTTACAATATTCATTGATTTTTGCCATTGAAAAACATGTTTTTCATATACCAGAAATGTTTGAAGCTACTGACTGAATGAAAGGAGCTGGCATCTCACTCTCTTTGAATCTTCTTTATCATGCTAGGATTAGCAGGAAAAAGCAAAAAATTTCAGAATTGCACCTTGCAATGTGGAGATATTACTGTTTGTGCATTTACAATATTCATTGATTTTTGCCATTGAAAAACATGTTTTTCATATACCAGAAATCTTTGAAGCTACTGACTGAATGAAAGGAGCTGGCATCTCACTCTCTTTGAATCTTCTTTATCATGCTAGGATTAACAGGAAAAAGCAAAAAATTTCAGAATTGCACCTTGCAATGTGGAGATATTACTGTTTGTGCATTTACAATATTCATTGATTTTTGCCATTGAAAAACATGTTTTTCATATACCAGAAATGTTTGAAGCTACTGACTGAATGAAAGGAGCTGGCATCTCACTCTCTTTGAATCTTCTTTATCATGCTAGGATTAGCAGGAAAAAGCAAAAAATTTCTGAATTGCACCTTGCAATGTGGAGATATTACTGTTTGTGCATTTACAATATTCATTGATTTTTGCCATTGAAAAACATGTTTTTCATATACCAGAAATGTTTGAAGCTACTGACTGAATGAAAGGAGCTGGCATCTCACTCTCTTTGAATCTTCTTTATCATGCTAGGATTAGCAGGAAAAAGCAAAAAATTTCAGAATTGCACCTTGCAATGTGGAGATATTACTGTTTGTGCATTTACAATATTCATTGATTTTTGCCATTGAAAAACATGTTTTTCATATACCAGAAATGTTTGAAGCTACTGACTGAATGAAAGGAGCTGGCATCTCACTCTCTTTGAATCTTCTTTATCATGCTAGGATTAACAGGAAAAAGCAAAAAATTTCAGAATTGCACCTTGCAATGTGGAGATATTACTGTTTGTGCATTTACAATATTCATTGATTTTTGCCATTGAAAAACGTCCAGAAATGTTTGAAGCTACTGACTGAATGAAAGGAGCTGGCATCTCACTCTCTTTGAATCTTCTTTATCATGCTAGGATTAGCAGGAAAAAGCAAAAAATTTCAGAATTGCACCTTGCAATGTGGAGATATTACTGTTTGTGCATTTACAATATTCATTGATTTTTGCCATTGAAAAACATGTTTTTCATATACCAGAAATGTTTGAAGCTACTGACTGAATGAAAGGAGCTGGCATCTCACTCTCTTTGAATCTTCTTTATCATGCTAGGATTAGCAGGAAAAAGCAAAAAATTTCAGAATTGCACCTTGCAATGTGGAGATATTACTGTTTGTGCATTTACAATATTCATTGATTTTTGCCATTGAAAAACGTCTAGAAATGTTTGAAGCTACTGACTGAATGAAAGGAGCTGGCATCTCACTCTCTTTGAATCTTCTTTATCATGCTAGGATTAGCAGGAAAAAGCAAAAAATTTCAGAATTGCACCTTGCAATGTGGAGATATTACTGTTTGTGCATTTACAATATTCATTGATTTTTGCCATTGAAAAACATGTTTTTCATATACCAGAAATGTTTGAAGCTACTGACTGAATGAAAGGAGCTGGCATCTCACTCTCTTTGAATCTTCTTTATCATGCTAGGATTAGCAGGAAAAAGCAAAAAATTTCAGAATTGCACCTTGCAATGTGGAGATATTACTGTTTGTGCATTTACAATATTCATTGATTTTTGCCATTGAAAAACGTCCAGAAATGTTTGAAGCTACTGACTGAATGAAAGGAGCTGGCATCTCACTCTCTTTGAATCTTCTTTATCATGCTAGGATTAGCAGGAAAAGGCAAAAAATTTCAGAATTGCACCTTGCAATGTGGAGATATTACTGTTTGTGCATTTACAATATTCATTGATTTTTGCCATTGAAAAACATGTTTTTCATATACCAGAAATGTTTGAAGCTACTGACTGAATGAAAGGAGCTGGCATCTCACTCTCTTTGAATCTTCTTTATCATGCTAGGATTAACAGGAAAAAGCAAAAAATTTCAGAATTGCACCTTGCAATGTGGAGATATTACTGTTTGTGCATTTACAATATTCATTGATTTTTGCCATTGAAAAACGTCCAGAAATGTTTGAAGCTACTGACTGAATGAAAGGAGCTGGCATCTCACTCTCTTTGAATCTTCCTTATCATGCTAGGATTAACAGGAAAAAGCTAAAAATTTCAGAATTGCACCTTGCAATGTGGAGATATTACTGTTTGTGCATTTACAATATTCATTGATTTTTGCCATTGAAAAACATGTTTTTCATATACCAGAAATGTTTGAAGCTACTGACTGAATGAAAGGAGCTGGCATCTCACTCTCTTTGAATCTTCTTTATCATGCTAGGATTAGCAGGAAAAAGCAAAAAATTTCAGAATTGCACCTTGCAATGTGGAGATATTACTGTTTGTGCATTTACAATATTCATTGATTTTTGCCATTGAAAAACATGTTTTTCATATACCAGAAATGTTTGAAGCTACAGACTGAATGAAAGGAGCTGGCATCTCACTCTCTTTGAATCTTCTTTATCATGCTAGGATTAACAGGAAAAAGCAAAAAATTTCAGAATTGCACCTTGCAATGTGGAGATATTACTGTTTGTGCATTTACAATATTCATTGATTTTTGCCATTGAAAAACGTCCAGAAATGTTTGAAGCTACTGACTGAATGAAAGGAGCTGGCATCTCACTGTCTTTGAATCTTCTTTATCATGCTAGGATTAACAGGAAAAAGCTAAAAATTTCAGAATTGCACCTTGCAATGTGGAGATATTACTGTTTGTGCATTTACAATATTCATTGATTTTTGCCATTGAAAAACATGTTTTTCATATACCAGAAATGTTTGAAGCTACTGACTGAATGAAAGGAGCTGGCATCTCACTCTCTTTGAATCTTCTTTATCATGCTAGGATTAGCAGGAAAAAGCAAAAAATTTCAGAATTGCACCTTGCAATGTGGAGATATTACTGTTTGTGCATTTACAATATTCATTGATTTTTGCCATTGAAAAACATGTTTTTCATATACCAGAAATGTTTGAAGCTACTGACTGAATGAAAGGAGCTGGCATCTCACTCTCTTGGAATCTTCTTTATCATGCTAGGATTAACAGGAAAAAGCAAAAAATTTCAGAATTGCACCTTGCAATGTGGAGATATTACTGTTTGTGCATTTACAATATTCATTGATTTTTGCCATTGAAAAACGTCCAGAAATGTTTGAAGCTACTGACTGAATGAAAGGAGCTGGCATCTCACTGTCTTTGAATCTTCTTTATCATGCTAGGATTAACAGGAAAAAGCTAAAAATTTCAGAATTGCACCTTGCAATGTGGAGATATTACTGTTTGTGCATTTACAATATTCATTGATTTTTGCCATTGAAAAACATGTTTTTCATATACCAGAAATGTTTGAAGCTACTGACTGAATGAAAGGAGCTGGCATCTCACTCTCTTTGAATCTTCTTTATCATGCTAGGATTAGCAGGAAAAAGCAAAAAATTTCAGAATTGCACCTTGCAATGTGGAGATATTACTGTTTGTGCATTTACAATATTCATTGATTTTTGCCATTGAAAAACATGTTTTTCATATACCAGAAATGTTTGAAGCTACTGACTGAATGAAAGGAGCTGGCATCTCACTCTCTTTGAATCTTCTTTATCATGCTAGGATTAACAGGAAAAAGCAAAAAATTTCAGAATTGCACCTTGCAATGTGGAGATATTACTGTTTGTGCATTTACAATATTCATTGATTTTTGCCATTGAAAAACGTCCAGAAATGTTTGAAGCTACTGACTGAATGAAAGGAGCTGGCATCTCACTCTCTTTGAATCTTCTTTATCATGCTAGGATTAACAGGAAAAAGCTAAAAATTTCAGAATTGCACCTTGCAATGTGGAGATATTACTGTTTGTGCATTTACAATATTCATTGATTTTTGCCATTGAAAAACATGTTTTTCATACCAGAAATGATTGAAGCTACTGACTGAATGAAAGGAGCTGGCATCTCACTCTCTTTGAATCTTCTTTATCATGGTAGGATTAGCAGGAAAAAGCAAAAAATTTCAGAATTGCACCTTGCAATGTGGAGATATTACTGTTTGTGCATTTACAATATTCATTGATTTTTGCCATTGAAAAACATGTTTTTCATATACCAGAAATGTTTGAAGCTACTGACTGAATGAAAGGAGCTGGCATCTCACTCTCTTGGAATCTTCTTTATCATGCTAGGATTAACAGGAAAAAGCAAAAAATTTCAGAATTGCACCTTGCAATGTGTTGATATTACTGTTTGTGCATTTACAATATTCATTGATTTTTGCCATTGAAAAACGTCCAGAAATGTTTGAAGCTACTGACTGAATGAAAGGAGCTGGCATCTCACTGTCTTTGAATCTTCTTTATCATGCTAGGATTAACAGGAAAAAGCTAAAAATTTCAGAATTTTACCTTGCAATGTGGAGATATTACTGTTTGTGCATTTACAATATTCATTGATTTTTGCCATTGAAAAACATGTTTTTCATATACCAGAAATGTTTGAAGCTACTGACTGAATGAAAGGAGCTGGCATCTCACTCTCTTTGAATCTTCTTTATCATGCTAGGATTAGCAGGAAAAAGCAAAAAATTTCAGAATTGCACCTTGCAATGTGGAGATATTACTGTTTGTGCATTTACAATATTCATTGATTTTTGCCATTGAAAAACATGTTTTTCATATACCAGAAATGTTTGAAGCTACTGACTGAATGAAAGGAGCTGGCATCTCACTCTCTTGGAATCTTCTTTATCATGCTAGGATTAACAGGAAAAAGCAAAAAATTTCAGAATTGCACCTTGCAATGTGGAGATATTACTGTTTGTGCATTTACAATATTCATTGATTTTTGCCATTGAAAAACGTCCAGAAATGTTTGAAGCTACTGACTGAATGAAAGGAGCTGGCATCTCACTGTCTTTGAATCTTCTTTATCATGCTAGGATTAACAGGAAAAAGCAAAAAATTTCAGAATTGCACCTTGCAATGTGGAGATATTACTGTTTGTGCATTTACAATATTCATTGATTTTTGCCATTGAAAAACATGTTTTTCATATACCAGAAATGTTTGAAGCTACTGACTGAATGAAAGGAGCTGGCATCTCACTCTCTTTGAATTTTCTTTATCATGCTAGGATTAGCAGGAAAAAGCAAAAAATTTCAGAATTGCACCTTGCAATGTGGAGATATTACTGTTTGTGCATTTACAATATTCATTGATTTTTGCCATTGAAAAACATGTTTTTCATATACCAGAAATGTTTGAAGCTACTGACTGAATGAAAGGAGCTGGCATCTCACTCTCTTTGAATCTTCTTTATCATGCTAGGATTAACAGGAAAAAGCAAAAAATTTCAGAATTGCACCTTGCAATGTGGAGATATTACTGTTTGTGCATTTACAATATTCATTGATTTTTGCCATTGAAAAACGTCCAGAAATGTTTGAAGCTACTGACTGAATGAAAGGAGCTGGCATCTCACTCTCTTTGAATCTTCTTTATCATGCTAGGATTAACAGGAAAAAGCTAAAAATTTCAGAATTGCACCTTGCAATGTGGAGATATTACTGTTTGTGCATTTACAATATTCATTGATTTTTGCCATTGAAAAACGTTTTTCATACCAGAAATGATTGAAGCTACTGACTGAATGAAAGGAGCTGGCATCTCACTCTCTTTGAATCTTCTTTATCATGCTAGGATTAGCAGGAAAAAGCAAAAAATTTCAGAATTGCACCTTGCAATGTGGAGATATTACTGTTTGTGCATTTACAATATTCATTGATTTTTGCCATTGAAAAACATGTTTTTCATATACCAGAAATGTTTGAAGCTACTGACTGAATGAAAGGAGCTGGCATCTCACTCTCTTGGAATCTTCTTTATCATGCTAGGATTAACAGGAAAAAGCAAAAAATTTCAGAATTGCACCTTGCAATGTGGAGATATTACTGTTTGTGCATTTACAATATTCATTGATTTTTGCCATTGAAAAACGTCCAGAAATGTTTGAAGCTACTGACTGAATGAAAGGAGCTGGCATCTCACTGTCTTTGAATCTTCTTTATCATGCTAGGATTAACAGGAAAAAGCTAAAAATTTCAGAATTGCACCTTGCAATGTGGAGATATTACTGTTTGTGCATTTACAATATTCATTGATTTTTGCCATTGAAAAACATGTTTTTCATATACCAGAAATGTTTGAAGCTACTGACTGAATGAAAGGAGCTGGCATCTCACTCTCTTTGAATCTTCTTTATCATGCTAGGATTAGCAGGAAAAAGCAAAAAATTTCAGAATTGCACCTTGCAATGTGGAGATATTACTGTTTGTGCATTTACAATATTCATTGATTTTTGCCATTGAAAAACGTTTTTCATATACCAGAAATGTTTGAAGCTACTGACTGAATGAAAGGAGCTGGCATCTCACTCTCTTTGAATCTTCTTTATCATGCTAGGATTAACAGGAAAAAGCAAAAAATTTCAGAATTGCACCTTGCAATGTGGAGATATTACTGTTTGTGCATTTACAATATTCATTGATTTTTGCCATTGAAAAACGTCCAGAAATGTTTGAAGCTACTGACTGAATGAAAGGAGCTGGCATCTCACTCTCTTTGAATCTTCTTTATCATGCTAGGATTAACAGGAAAAAGCTAAAAATTTCAGAATTGCACCTTGCAATGTGGAGATATTAATGTTTGTGCATTTACAATATTCATTGATTTTTGCCATTGAAAAACATGTTTTTCATACCAGAAATGTTTGAAGCTACTGACTGAATGAAAGGAGCTGGCATCTCACTCTCTTTGAATCTTCTTTATCATGCTAGGATTAGCAGGAAAAAGCAAAAAATTTCAGAATTGCACCTTGCAATGTGGAGATATTACTGTTTGTGCATTTACAATATTCATTGATTTTTGCCATTGAAAAACATGTTTTTCATATACCAGAAATGTTTGAAGCTACTGACTGAATGAAAGGAGCTGGCATCTCACTCTCTTTGAATCTTCTTTATCATGCTAGGATTAACAGGAAAAAGCAAAAAATTTCAGAATTGCACCTTGCAATGTGGAGATATTACTGTTTGTGCATTTACAATATTCATTGATTTTTGCCATTGAAAAACGTCCAGAAATGTTTGAAGCTACTGACTGAATGAAAGGAGCTGGCATCTCACTCTCTTTGAATCTTCTTTATCATGCTAGGATTAACAGGAAAAAGCTAAAAATTTCAGAATTGCACCTTGCAATGTGGAGATATTACTGTTTGTGCATTTACAATATTCATTGATTTTTGCCATTGAGAAACATGTTTTTCATATACCAGAAATGTTTGAAGCTACTGACTGAATGAAAGGAGCTGGCATCTCACTCTCTTTGAATCTTCTTTATCATGCTAGGATTAGCAGGAAAAAGCAAAAAATTTCAGAATTGCACCTTGCAATGTGGAGATATTACTGTTTGTGCATTTACAATATTCATTGATTTTTGCCATTGAAAAACATGTTTTTCATATACCAGAAATGTTTGAAGCTACTGACTGAATGAAAGGAGCTGGCATCTCACTCTCTTTGAATCTTCTTTATCATGCTAGGATTAGCAGGAAAAAGCAAAAAATTTCAGAATTGCACCTTGCAATGTGGAGATATTACTGTTTGTGCATTTACAATATTCATTGATTTTTGCCATTGAAAAACATGTTTTTCATATACCAGAAATGTTTGAAGCTACTGACTGAATGAAAGGAGCTGGCATCTCACTCTCTTTGAATCTTCTTTATCATGCTAGGATTAACAGGAAAAAGCAAAAAATTTCAGAATTGCACCTTGCAATGTGGAGATATTACTGTTTGTGCATTTACAATATTCATTGATTTTTGCCATTGAAAAACGTCCAGAAATGTTTGAAGCTACTGACTGAATGAAAGGAGCTGGCATCTCACTCTCTTTGAATCTTCTTTATCATGCTAGGATTAGCAGGAAAAAGCAAAAAATTTCAGAATTGCACCTTGCAATGTGGAGATATTACTGTTTGTGCATTTACAATATTCATTGATTTTTGCCATTGAAAAACATGTTTTTCATATACCAGAAATGTTTGAAGCTACTGACTGAATGAAAGGAGCTGGCATCTCACTCTCTTTGAATCTTCTTTATCATGCTAGGATTAACAGGAAAAAGCAAAAAATTTCAGAATTGCACCTTGCAATGTGGAGATATTACTGTTTGTGCATTTACAATATTCATTGATTTTTGCCATTGAAAAACGTCCAGAAATGTTTGAAGCTACTGACTGAATGAAAGGAGCTGGCATCTCACTCTCTTTGAATCTTCTTTATCATGCTAGGATTAGCAGGAAAAAGCAAAAAATTTCTGAATTGCACCTTGCAATGTGGAGATATTACTGTTTGTGCATTTACAATATTCATTGATTTTTGCCATTGAAAAACATGTTTTTCATATACCAGAAATGTTTGAAGCTACTGACTGAATGAAAGGAGCTGGCATCTCACTCTCTTTGAATCTTCTTTATCATGCTAGGATTAGCAGGAAAAAGCAAAAAATTTCAGAATTGCACCTTGCAATGTGGAGATATTACTGTTTGTGCATTTACAATATTCATTGATTTTTGCCATTGAAAAACGTTTTTCATATACCAGAAATGTTTGAAGCTACTGACTGAATGAAAGGAGCTGGCATCTCACTCTCTTTGAATCTTCTTTATCATGCTAGGATTAACAGGAAAAAGCAAAAAATTTCAGAATTGCACCTTGCAATGTGGAGATATTACTGCTTGTGCATTTACAATATTCATTGATTTTTGCCATTGAAAAACGTCCAGAAATGTTTGAAGCTACTGACTGAATGAAAGGAGCTGGCATCTCACTCTCTTTGAATCTTCTTTATCATGCTAGGATTAGCAGGAAAAAGCAAAAAATTTCAGAATTGCACCTTGCAATGTGGAGATATTACTGTTTGTGCATTTACAATATTCATTGATTTTTGCCATTGAAAAACATGTTTTTCATATACCAGAAATGTTTGAAGCTACTGACTGAATGAAAGGAGCTGGCATCTCACTCTCTGTGAATCTTCTTTATCATGCTAGGATTAGCAGGAAAAAGCAAAAAATTTCAGAATTGCACCTTGCAATGTGGAGATATTACTGTTTGTGCATTTACAATATTCATTGATTTTTGCCATTGAAAAACGTTTTTCATATACCAGAAATGTTTGAAGCTACTGACTGAATGAAAGGAGCTGGCATCTCACTCTCTTTGAATCTTCTTTATCATGCTAGGATTAACAGGAAAAAGCAAAAAATTTCCGAATTGCACCTTGCAATGTGGAGATATTACTGTTTGTGCATTTACAATATTCATTGATTTTTGCCATTGAAAAACGTCCAGAAATGTTTGAAGCTACTGACTGAATGAAAGGAGCTGGCATCTCACTGTCTTTGAATCTTCTTTATCATGCTAGGATTAGCAGGAAAAAGCAAAAAATTTCAGAATTGCACCTTGCAATGTGGAGATATTACTGTTTGTGCATTTACAATATTCATTGATTTTTGCCATTGAAAAACATGTTTTTCATATACCAGAAATGTTTGAAGCTACTGACTGAATGAAAGGAGCTGGCATCTCACTCTCTTTGAATCTTCTTTATCATGCTAGGATTAACAGGAAAAAGCAAAAAATTTCAGAATTGCACCTTGCAATGTGGAGATATTACTGTTTGTGCATTTACAATATTCATTGATTTTTGCCATTGAAAAACGTCCAGAAATGTTTGAAGCTACTGACTGAATGAAAGGAGCTGGCATCTCACTCTCTTTGAATCTTCTTTATCATGCTAGGATTAGCAGGAAAAAGCAAAAAATTTCAGAATTGCACCTTGCAATGTGGAGATATTACTGTTTGTGCATTTACAATATTCATTGATTTTTGCCATTGAAAAACATGTTTTTCATATACCAGAAATGTTTGAAGCTACTGACTGAATGAAAGGAGCTGGCATCTCACTCTCTTTGAATCTTCTTTATCATGCTAGGATTAGCAGGAAAAAGCAAAAAATTTCAGAATTGCACCTTGCAATGTGGAGATATTACTGTTTGTGCATTTACAATATTCATTGATTTTTGCCATTGAAAAACATGTTTTTCATATACCAGAAATGTTTGAAGCTACTGACTGAATGAAAGGAGCTGGCATCTCACTCTCTTTGAATCTTCTTTATCATGCTAGGATTAGCAGGAAAAAGCAAAAAATTTCAGAATTGCACCTTGCAATGTGGAGATATTACTGTTTGTGCATTTACAATATTCATTGATTTTTGCCATTGAAAAACGTCCAGAAATGTTTGAAGCTACTGACTGAATGAAAGGAGCTGGCATCTCACTCTCTTTGAATCTTCTTTATCATGCTAGGATTAGCAGGAAAAGGCAAAAAATTTCAGAATTGCACCTTGCAATGTGGAGATATTACTGTTTGTGCATTTACAATATTCATTTATTTTTGCCATTGAAAAACGTTTTTCATATACCAGAAATGTTTGAAGCTACTGACTGAATGAAAGGAGCTGGCATCTCACTCTCTTTGAATCTTCTTTATCATGCTAGGATTAACAGGAAAAAGCAAAAAAATTCAGAATTGCACCTTGCAATGTGGAGATATTACTGTTTGTGCATTTACAATATTCATTGATTTTTGCCATTGAAAAACGTCCAGAAATGTTTGAAGCTACTGACTGAATGAAAGGAGCTGGCATCTCACTCTCTTTGAATCTTCTTTATCATGCTAGGATTAACAGGAAAAAGCTAAAAATTTCAGAATTGCACCTTGCAATGTGGAGATATTACTGTTTGTGCATTTACAATATTCATTGATTTTTGCCATTGAAAAACATGTTTTTCATATACCAGAAATGTTTGAAGCTACTGACTGAATGAAAGGAGCTGGCATCTCACTCTCTTTGAATCTTCTTTATCATGCTAGGATTAGCAGGAAAAAGCAAAAAATTTCAGAATTGCACCTTGCAATGTGGAGATATTACTGTTTGTGCATTTACAATATTCATTGATTTTTGCCATTGAAAAACATGTTTTTCATATACCAGAAATGTTTGAAGCTACTGACTGAATGAAAGGAGCTGGCATCTCACTCTCTTAGAATCTTCTTTATCATGCTAGGATTAACAGGAAAAAGCAAAAAATTTCAGAATTGCACCTTGCAATGTGGAGATATTACTGTTTGTGCATTTACAATATTCATTGATTTTTGCCATTGAAAAACGTCCAGAAATGTTTGAAGCTACTGACTGAATGAAAGGAGCTGGCATCTCACTGTCTTTGAATCTTCTTTATCATGCTAGGATTAACAGGAAAAAGCAAAAAATTTCAGAACTGCACCTTGCAATGTGGAGATATTACTGTTTGTGCATTTACAATATTCATTGATTTTTGCCATTGAAAAACATGTTTTTCATATACCAGAAATGTTTGAAGCTACTGACTCAATGAAAGGAGCTGGCATCTCACTCTCTTTGAATCTTCTTTATCATGCTAGGATTAGCAGGAAAAAGCAAAAAATTTCAGAATTGCACCTTGCAATGTGGAGATATTACTGTTTGTGCATTTACAATATTCATTGATTTTTGATATTGAAAAACATGTTTTTCATATACCAGAAATGTTTGAAGCTACAGACTGAATGAAAGGAGCTGGCATCTCACTCTCTTTGAATCTTCTTTATCATGCTAGGATTAACAGGAAAAAGCAAAAAATTTCAGAATTGCACCTTGCAATGTGGAGATATTACTGTTTGTGCATTTACAATATTCATTGATTTTTGCCATTGAAAAACATGTTTTTCATACCAGAAATGATTGAAGCTACTGACTGAATGAAAGGAGCTGGCATCTCACTCTCTTTGAATCTTCTTTATCATGCTAGGATTAGCAGGAAAAAGCAAAAAATTTCAGAATTGCACCTTGCAATGTGGAGATATTACTGTTTGTGCATTTACAATATTCATTGATTTTTGCCATTGAAAAACATGTTTTTCAAATAACAGAAATGTTTGAAGCTACTGACTGAATGAAAGGAGCTGGCATCTCACTCTCTTGGAATCTTCTTTATCATGCTAGGATTAACAGGAAAAAGCAAAAAATTTCAGAATTGCACCTTGCAATGTGGAGATATTACTGTTTGTGCATTTACAATATTCATTGATTTTTGCCATTGAAAAACGTCCAGAAATGTTTGAAGCTACTGACTGAATGAAAGGAGCTGGCATCTCACTGTCTTTGAATCTTCTTTATCATGCTAGGATTAACAGGAAAAAGCTAAAAATTTCAGAATTGCACCTTGCAATGTGGAGATATTACTGTTTGTGCATTTACAATATTCATTGATTTTTGCCATTGAAAAACATGTTTTTCATATACCAGAAATGTTTGAAGCTACTGACTGAATGAAAGGAGCTGGCATCTCACTCTCTTTGAATCTTCTTTATCATGCTAGGATTAGCAGGAAAAAGCAAAAAATTTCAGAATTGCACCTTGCAATGTGGAGAGATTACTGTTTGTGCATTTACAATATTCATTGATTTTTGCCATTGAAAAACATGTTTTTCATATACCAGAAATGTTTGAAGCTACTGACTGAATGAAAGGAGCTGGCATCTCACTCTCTTGGAATCTTCTTTATCATGCTAGGATTAACAGGAAAAAGCAAAAAATTTCAGAATTGCACCTTGCAATGTGGAGATATTACTGTTTGTGCATTTACAATATTCATTGATTTTTGCCATTGAAAAACGTCCAGAAATGTTTGAAGCTACTGACTGAATGAAAGGAGCTGGCATCTCACTGTCTTTGAATCTTCTTTATCATGCTAGGATTAACAGGAAAAAGCTAAAAATTTCAGAATTGCACCTTGCAATGTGGAGATATTACTGTTTGTGCATTTACAATATTCATTGATTTTTGCCATTGAAAAACATGTTTTTCATATACCAGAAATGTTTGAAGCTACTGACTGAATGAAAGGAGCTGGCATCTCACTCTCTTTGAATCTTCTTTATCATGCTAGGATTAGCAGGAAAAAGCAAAAAATTTCAGAATTGCACCTTGCAATGTGGAGATATTACTGTTTGTGCATTTACAATATTCATTGATTTTTGCCATTGAAAAACATGTTTTTCATATACCAGAAATGTTTGAAGCTACTGACTGAATGAAAGGAGCTGGCATCTCACTCTCTTTGAATCTTCTTTATCATGCTAGGATTAACAGGAAAAAGCAAAAAATTTCAGAATTGCACCTTGCAATGTGGAGATATTACTGTTTGTGCATTTACAATATTCATTGATTTTTGCCATTGAAAAACGTCCAGAAAGGTTTGAAGCTACTGACTGAATGAAAGGAGCTGGCATCTCACTCTCTTTGAATCTTCTTTATCATGCTAGGATTAACAGGAAAAAGCTAAAAATTTCAGAATTGCACCTTGCAATGTGGAGATATTACTGTTTGTGCATTTACAATATTCATTGATTTTTGCCATTGAAAAACATGTTTTTCATACCAGAAATGTTTGAAGCTACTGACTGAATGAAAGGAGCTGGCATCTCACTCTCTTTGAATCTTCTTAATCATGCTAGGATTAGCAGGAAAAAGCATAACATTTCAGAATTGCACCTTGCAATGTGGAGATATTACTGTTTGTGCATTTACAATATTCATTGATTTTTGCCATTGAAAAATATGTTTTTCATATACCAGAAATGTTTGAAGCTACTGACTGAATGAAAGGAGCTGGCATCTCACTCTCTTTGAATCTTCTTTATCATGCTAGGATTAACAGGAAAAAGCAAAAAATTTCAGAATTGCACCTTGCAATGTGGAGATATTACTGTTTGTGCATTTACAATATTCATTGATTTTTGCCATTGAAAAACGTCCAGAAATGTTTGAAGCTACTGACTGAATGAAAGGAGCTGGCATCTCACTCTCTTTGAATCTTCTTTATCATGCTAGGATTAGCAGGAAAAAGCAAAAAATTTCAGAATTGCACCTTGCAATGTGGAGATATTACTGTTTGTGCATTTACAATATTCATTGATTTTTGCCATTGAAAAACATGTTTTTCATATACCAGAAATGTTTGAAGCTACTGACTGAATGAAAGGAGCTGGCATCTCACTCTCTTTGAATCTTCTTTATCATGCTAGGATTAGCAGGAAAAAGCAAAAAATTTCAGAATTGCACCTTGCAATGTGGAGATATTACTGTTTGTGCATTTACAATATTCATTGATTTTTGCCATTGAAAAACGTCCAGAAATGTTTGAAGCTACTGACTGAATGAAAGGAGCTGGCATCTCACTCTCTTTGAATCTTCTTTATCATGCTAGGATTAGCAGGAAAAGGCAAAAAATTTCAGAATTGCACCTTGCAATGTGGAGATATTACTGTTTGTGCATTTACAATATTCATTGATTTTTGCCATTGAAAAACGTTTTTCATATACCAGAAATGTTTGAAGCTACTGACTGAATGAAAGGAGCTGGCATCTCACTCTCTTTGAATCTTCTTTATCATGCTAGGATTAACAGGAAAAAGCTAAAAATTTCAGAATTGCACCTTGCAATGTGGAGATATTACTGTTTGTGCATTTACAATATTCATTGATTTTTGCCATTGAAAAACATGTTTTTCATATACCAGAAATGTTTGAAGCTACTGACTGAATGAAAGGAGCTGACATCTCACTCTCTTTGAATCTTCTTTATCATGCTAGGATTAGCAGGAAAAAGCAAAAAATTTCAGAATTGCACCTTGCAATGTGGACATATTACTGTTTGTGCATTTACAATATTCATTGATTTTTGCCATTGAAAAACATGTTTTTCATAAACCAGAAATGTTTGAAGCTACTGACTGAATGAAAGGAGCTGGCATCTCACTCTCTTGGAATCTTCTTTATCATGCTAGGATTAACAGGAAAAAGCAAAAAATTTCAGAATTGCACCTTGCAATGTGGAGATATTACTGTTTGTGCATTTACAATATTCATTGATTTTTGCCATTGAAAAACGTCCAGAAATGTTTGAAGCTACTGACTGAATGAAAGGAGCTGGCATCTCACTGTCTTTGAATCTTCTTTATCATGCTAGGATTAACAGGAAAAAGCAAAAAATTTCAGAATTGCACCTTGCAATGTGGAGATATTACTCTTTGTGCATTTACAATATTCATTGATTTTTGCCATTGAAAAACATGTTTTTCATATACCAGAAATGTTTGAAGCTACTGACTGAATGAAAGGAGCTGGCATCTCACTCTCTTTGAATCTTCTTTATCATGCTAGGATTAGCAGGAAAAAGCAAAAAAATTCAGAATTGCACCTTGCAATGTGGAGATATTACTGTTTGTGCATTTACAATATTCATTGATTTTTGCCATTGAAAAACATGTTTTTCATATACCAGAAATGTTTGAAGCTACAGACTGAATGAAAGGAGCTGGCATCTCACTCTCTTTGAATCTTCTTTATCATGCTAGGATTAACAGGAAAAAGCAAAAAATTTCAGAATTGCACCTTGCAATGTGGAGATATTACTGTTTGTGCATTTACAATATTCATTGATTTTTGCCATTGAAAAACGTCCAGAAATGTTTGAAGCTACTGACTGAATGAAAGGAGCTGGCATCTCACTCTCTTTGAATCTTCTTTATCATGCTAGGATTAACAGGAAAAAGCTAAAAATTTCAGAATTGCACCTTGCAATGTGGAGATATTACTGTTTGTGCATTTACAATATTCATTGATTTTTGCCATTGAAAAACATGTTTTTCATATACCAGAAATGTTTGAAGCTACTGACTGAATGAAAGGAGCTGGCATCTCACTCTCTTTGAATCTTCTTTATCATGCTAGGATTAGCAGGAAAAAGCAAAAAATTTCAGAATTGCACCTTGCAATGTGGAGATATTACTGTTTGTGCATTTACAATATTCATTGATTTTTGCCATTGAAAAACATGTTTTTCATATAAAAGGAAATGTTTGAAGCTACTGACTGAATGAAAGGAGCTGGCATCTCACTCTCTTTGAATCTTCTTTATCATGCTAGGATTAACAGGAAAAAGCAAAAAATTTCAGAATTGCACCTTGCAATGTGGAGATATTACTGTTTGTGCATTTACAATATTCATTGATTTTTGCCATTGAAAAACGTCCAGAAATGTTTGAAGCTACTGACTGAATGAAAGGAGCTGGCATCTCACTCTCTTTGAATCTTCTTTATCATGCTAGGATTAACAGGAAAAAGCTAAAAATTTCAGAATTGCACCTTGCAATGTGGAGATATTACTGTTTGTGCATTTACAATATTCATTGATTTTTGCCATTGAAAAACATGTTTTTCATACCAGAAATGTTTGAAGCTACTGACTGAATGAAAGGAGCTGGCATCTCACTCTCTTTGAATCTTCTTTATCATGCTAGGATTAGCAGGAAAAAGCAAAAAATTTCAGAATTGCACCTTGCAATGTGGAGATATTACTGTTTGTGCATTTACAATATTCATTGATTTTTGCCATTGAAAAACATGTTTTTCATATACCAGAAATGTTTGAAGCTACTGACTGAATGAAAGGAGCTGGCATCTCACTCTCTTTGAATCTTCTTTATCATGCTAGGATTAACAGGAAAAAGCAAAAAATTTCAGAATTGCACCTTGCAATGTGGAGATATTACTGTTTGTGCATTTACAATATTCATTGATTTTTGCCATTGAAAAACGTCCAGAAATGTTTGAAGCTACTGACTGAATGAAAGGAGCTGGCATCTCACTCTCTTTGAATCTTCTTTATCATGCTAGGATTAACAGGAAAAAGCTAAAAATTTCAGAATTGCACCTTGCAATGTGGAGATATTACTGTTTGTGCATTTACAATATTCATTGATTTTTGCCATTGAGAAACATGTTTTTCATATACCAGAAATGTTTGAAGCTACTGACTGAATGAAAGGAGCTGGCATCTCACTCTCTTTGAATCTTCTTTATCATGCTAGGATTAGCAGGAAAAAGCAAAAAATTTCAGAATTGCACCTTGCAATGTGGAGATATTACTGTTTGTGCATTTACAATATTCATTGATTTTTGCCATTGAAAAACATGTTTTTCATATACCAGAAATGTTTGAAGCTACTGACTGAATGAAAGGAGCTGGCATCTCACTCTCTTTGAATCTTCTTTATCATGCTAGGATTAGCAGGAAAAAGCAAAAAATTTCAGAATTGCACCTTGCAATGTGGAGATATTACTGTTTGTGCATTTACAATATTCATTGATTTTTGCCATTGAAAAACATGTTTTTCATATACCAGAAATGTTTAAAGCTACTGACTGAATGAAAGGAGCTGGCATCTCACTCTCTTTGAATCTTCTTTATCATGCTAGGATTAAGAGGAAAAAGCAAAAAATTTCAGAATTGCACCTTGCAATGTGGAGATATTACTGTTTGTGCATTTACAATATTCATTGATTTTTGCCATTGAAAAACGTCCAGAAATGTTTGAAGCTACTGACTGAATGAAAGGAGCTGGCATCTCACTCTCTTTGAATCTTCTTTATCATGCTAGGATTAGCAGGAAAAAGCAAAAAATTTCAGAATTGCACCTTGCAATGTGGAGATATTACTGTTTGTGCATTTACAATATTCATTGATTTTTGCCATTGAAAAACATGTTTTTCATATACCAGAAATGTTTGAAGCTACTGACTGAATGAAAGGAGCTGGCATCTCACTCTCTTTGAATCTTCTTTATCATGCTAGGATTAACAGGAAAAAGCAAAAAATTTCAGAATTGCACCTTGCAATGTGGAGATATTACTGTTTGTGCATTTACAATATTCATTGATTTTTGCCATTGAAAAACGTCCAGAAATGTTTGAAGCTACTGACTGAATGAAAGGAGCTGGCATCTCACTCTCTTTGAATCTTCTTTATCATGCTAGGATTAGCAGGAAAAAGCAAAAAATTTCTGAATTGCACCTTGCAATGTGGAGATATTACTGTTTGTGCATTTACAATATTCATTGATTTTTGCCATTGAAAAACATGTTTTTCATATACCAGAAATGTTTGAAGCTACTGACTGAATGAAAGGAGCTGGCATCTCACTCTCTTTGAATCTTCTTTATCATGCTAGGATTAGCAGGAAAAAGCAAAAAATTTCAGAATTGCACCTTGCAATGTGGAGATATTACTGTTTGTGCATTTACAATATTCATTGATTTTTGCCATTGAAAAACATGTTTTTCATATACCAGAAATGTTTGAAGCTACTGACTGAATGAAAGGAGCTGGCATCTCACTCTCTTTGAATCTTCTTTATCATGCTAGGATTAACAGGAAAAAGCAAAAAATTTCAGAATTGCACCTTGCAATGTGGAGATATTACTGTTTGTGCATTTACAATATTCATTGATTTTTGCCATTGAAAAACGTCCAGAAATGTTTGAAGCTACTGACTGAATGAAAGGAGCTGGCATCTCACTCTCTTTGAATCTTCTTTATCATGCTAGGATTAGCAGGAAAAAGCAAAAAATTTCAGAATTGCACCTTGCAATGTGGAGATATTACTGTTTGTGCATTTACAATATTCATTGATTTTTGCCATTGAAAAACATGTTTTTCATATACCAGAAATGTTTGAAGCTACTGACTGAATGAAAGGAGCTGGCATCTCACTCTCTTTAAATCTTCTTTATCATGCTAGGATTAGCAGGAAAAAGCAAAAAATTTCAGAATTGCACCTTGCAATGTGGAGATATTACTGTTTGTGCATTTACAATTTTCATTGAATTTTGCCATTGAAAAACGTCCAGAAATGTTTGAAGCTACTGACTGAATGAAAGGAGCTGGCATCTCACTCTCTTTGAATCTTCTTTATCATGCTAGGATTAGCAGGAAAAAGCAAAAAATTTCAGAATTGCACCTTGCAATGTGGAGATATTACTGTTTGTGCATTTACAATATTCATTGATTTTTGCCATTGAAAAACGTTTTTCATATACCAGAAATGTTTGAAGCTACTGACTGAATGAAAGGAGCTGGCATCTCACTCTCTTTGAATCTTCTTTATCATGCTAGGATTAACAGGAAAAAGCAAAAAATTTCAGAATTGCACCTTGCAATGTGGAGATATTACTGTTTGTGCATTTACAATATTCATTGATTTTTGCCATTGAAAAACGTCCAGAAATGTTTGAAGCTACTGACTGAATGAAAGGAGCTGGTATCTCACTCTCTTTGAATCTTCTTTATCATGCTAGGATTAACAGGAAAAAGCTAAAAATTTCAGAATTGCACCTTGCAATGTGGAGATATTACTGTTTGTGCATTTACAATATTCATTGATTTTTGCCATTGAAAAACATGTTTTTCATATACCAGAAATGTTTGAAGCTACTGACTGAATGAAAGGAGCTGGCATCTCACTGTCTTTGAATCTTCTTTATCATGCTAGTATTAGCAGGAAAAAGCAAAAAATTTCAGAATTGCACCTTGCAATGTGGAGATATTACTGTTTGTGCATTTACAATATTCATTGATTTTTGCCATTGAAAAACATGTTTTTCATATACCAGAAATGTTTGAAGCTACTGACTGAATGAAAGGAGCTGGCATCTCACTCTCTTGGAATCTTCTTTATCATGCTAGGATTAACAGGAAAAAGCAAAAAATTTCAGAATTGCACCTTGCAATGTGGAGATATTACTGTTTGTGCATTTACAATATTCATTGATTTTTGCCATTGAAAAACGTCCAGAAAAGTTTGAAGCTACTGACTGAATGAAAGGAGCTGGCATCTCACTGTCTTTGAATCTTCTTTATCATGCTAGGATTAACAGGAAAAAGCTAAAAATTTCAGAATTGCACCTTGCAATGTGGAGATATTACTGTTTGTGCATTTACAATATTCATTGATTTTTGCCATTGAAAAACATGTTTTTCATATACCAGAAATGTTTGAAGCTACTGACTGAATGAAAGGAGCTGGCATCTCACTCTCTTTGAATCTTCTTTATCATGCTAGGATTAGCAGGAAAAAGCAAAAAATTTCAGAATTGCACCTTGCAATGTGGAGATATTACTGTTTGTGCATTTACAATATTCATTGATTTTTGCCATTGAAAAACATGTTTTTCATATACCAGAAATGTTTGAAGCTACTGACTGAATGAAAGGAGCTGGCATCTCACTCTCTTTGAATCTTCTTTATCATGCTAGGATTAACAGGAAAAAGCAAAAAATTTCAGAATTGCACCTTGCAATGTGGAGATATTACTGTTTGTGCATTTACAATATTCATTGATTTTTGCCATTGAAAAACGTCCAGAAATGTTTGAAGCTACTGACTGAATGAAAGGAGCTGGCATCTCACTCTCTTTGAATCTTCTTTATCATGCTAGGATTAACAGGAAAAAGCTAAAAATTTCAGAATTGCACCTTGCAATGTGGAGATATTACTGTTTGTGCATTTACAATATTCATTGATTTTTGCCATTGAAAAACATGTTTTTCATATACCAGAAATGTTTGAAGCTACTGACTGAATGAAAGGAGCTGGCATCTCACTCTCTTTGAATCTTCTTTATCATGCTAGGATTAACAGGAAAAAGCAAAAAATTTCAGAATTGCACCTTGCAATGTGGAGATATTACTGTTTGTGCATTTACAATATTCATTGATTTTTGCCATTGAAAAACGTCCAGAAATGTTTGAAGCTACTGACTGAATGAAAGGAGCTGGCATCTCACTCTCTTTGAATCTTCTTTATCATGCTAGGATTAGCAGGAAAAAGCAAAAAATTTCAGAATTGCACCTTGCAATGTGGAGATATTACTGTTTGTGCATTTACAATATTCATTGATTTTTGCCATTGAAAAACATGTTTTTCATATACCAGAAATGTTTGAAGCTACTGACTGAATGAAAGGAGCTGGCATCTCACTCTCTTTGAATCTTCTTTATCATGCTAGGATTAGCAGGAAAAAGCAAAAAATTTCAGAATTGCACCTTGCAATGTGGAGATATTACTGTTTGTGCATTTACAATATTCATTAATTTTTGCCATTGAAAAACATGTTTTTCATATACCAGAAATGTTTGAAGCTACTGACTGAATGAAAGGAGCTGGCATCTCACTCTCTTGGAATCTTCTTTATCATGCTAGGATTAACAGGAAAAAGCAAAAAATTTCAGAATTGCACCTTGCAATGTGGAGATATTACTGTTTGTGCATTTACAATATTCATTGATTTTTGCCATTGAAAAACGTCCAGAAATGTTTGAAGCTACTGACTGAATGAAAGGAGCTGGCATCTCACTGTCTTTGAATCTTCTTTATCATGCTAGGATTAACAGGAAAAAGCTAAAAATTTCAGAATTGCACCTTGCAATGTGGAGATATTACTGTTTGTGCATTTACAATATTCATTGATTTTTGCCATTGAAAAACATGTTTTTCATATACCAGAAATGTTTGAAGCTACTGACTGAATGAAAGGAGCTGGCATCTCACTCTCTTTGAATCTTCTTTATCATGCTAGGATTAGCAGGAAAAAGCAAAAAATTTCAGAATTGCACCTTGCAATGTGGAGATATTACTGTTTGTGCATTTACAATATTTATTGATTTTTGCCATTGAAAAACATGTTTTTCATATACCAGAAATGTTTGAAGCTACTGACTGAATGAAAGGAGCTGGCATCTCACTCTCTTTGAATCTTCTTTATCATGCTAGGATTAACAGGAAAAAGCAAAAAATTTCAGAATTGCACCTTGCAATGTGGAGATATTACTGTTTGTGCATTTACAATATTCATTGATTTTTGCCATTGAAAAACGTCCAGAAATGTTTGAAGCTACTGACTGAATGAAAGGAGCTGGCATCTCACTCTCTTTGAATCTTCTTTATCATGCTAGGATTAACAGGAAAAAGCAAAAAATTTCAGAATTGCACCTTGCAATGTGGAGATATTACTGTTTGTGCATTTACAATATTCATTGATTTTTGCCATTGAAAAACGTCCAGAAATGTTTGAAGCTACTGACTGAATGAAAGGAGCTGGTATCTCACTCTCTTTGAATCTTCTTTATCATGCTAGGATTAACAGGAAAAAGCTAAAAATTTCAGAATTGCACCTTGCAATGTGGAGATATTACTGTTTGTGCATTTACAATATTCATTGATTTTTGCCATTGAAAAACATGTTTTTCATATACCAGAAATGTTTGAAGCTACTGACTGAATGAAAGGAGCTGGCATCTCACTCTCTTTGAATCTTCTTTATCATGCTAGGATTAGCAGGAAAAAGCAAAAAATTTCAGAATTGCACCTTGCAATGTGGAGATATTACTGTTTGTGCATTTACAATATTCATTGATTTTTGCCATTGAAAAACATGTTTTTCATATACCAGAAATGTTTGAAGCTACTGACTGAATGAAAGGAGCTGGCATCTCACTCTCTTGGAATCTTCTTTATCATGCTAGGATTAACAGGAAAAAGCAAAAAATTTCAGAATTGCACCTTGCAATGTGGAGATATTACTGTTTGTGCATTTACAATATTCATTGATTTTTGCCATTGAAAAACGTCCAGAAAAGTTTGAAGCTACTGACTGAATGAAAGGAGCTGGCATCTCACTGTCTTTGAATCTTCTTTATCATGCTAGGATTAACAGGAAAAAGCTAAAAATTTCAGAATTGCACCTTGCAATGTGGAGATATTACTGTTTGTGCATTTACAATATTCATTGATTTTTGCCATTGAAAAACATGTTTTTCATATACCAGAAATGTTTGAAGCTACTGACTGAATGAAAGGAGCTGGCATCTCACTCTCTTTGAATCTTCTTTATCATGCTAGGATTAACAGGAAAAAGCAAAAAATTTCAGAATTGCACCTTGCAATGTGGAGATATTACTGTTTGTGCATTTACAATATTCATTGATTTTTGCCATTGAAAAACGTCCAGAAATGTTTGAAGCTACTGACTGAATGAAAGGAGCTGGCATCTCACTCTCTTTGAATCTTCTTTATCATGCTAGGATTAACAGGAAAAAGCTAAAAATTTCAGAATTGCACCTTGCAATGTGGAGATATTACTGTTTGTGCATTTACAATATTCATTGATTTTTGCCATTGAAAAACATGTTTTTCATACCAGAAATGTTTGAAGCTACTGACTGAATGAAAGGAGCTGGCATCTCACTCTCTTTGAATCTTCTTTATCATGCTAGGATTAGCAGGAAAAAGCAAAAAATTTCAGAATTGCACCTTGCAATGTGGAGATATTACTGTTTGTGCATTTACAATATTCATTGATTTTTGCCATTGAAAAACATGTTTTTCATATACCAGAAATGTTTGAAGCTACTGACTGAATGAAAGGAGCTGGCATCTCACTCTCTTTGAATCTTCTTTATCATGCTAGGATTAACAGGAAAAAGCAAAAAATTTCAGAATTGCACCTTGCAATGTGGAGATATTACTGTTTGTGCATTTACAATATTCATTGATTTTTGCCATTGAAAAACGTCCAGAAATGTTTGAAGCTACTGACTGAATGAAAGGAGCTGGCATCTCACTCTCTTTGAATCTTCTTTATCATGCTAGGATTAGCAGGAAAAAGCAAAAAATTTCAGAATTGCACCTTGCAATGTGGAGATATTACTGTTTGTGCATTTACAATATTCATTGATTTTTGCCATTGAAAAACATGTTTTTCATATACCAGAAATGTTTGAAGCTACTGACTGAATGAAAGGAGCTGGCATCTCACTCTCTTTGAATCTTCTTTATCATGCTAGGATTAGCAGGAAAAAGCAAAAAATTTCAGAATTGCACCTTGCAATGTGGAGATATTACTGTTTGTGCATTTACAATATTCATTGATTTTTGCCATTGAAAAACGTCCAGAAATGTTTGAAGCTACTGACTGAATGAAAGGAGCTGGCATCTCACTCTCTTTGAATCTTCTTTATCATGCTAGGATTAGCAGGAAAAAGCAAAAAATTTCAGAATTGCACCTTGCAATGTGGAGATATTACTGTTTGTGCATTTACAATATTCATTGATTTTTGCCATTGAAAAACATGTTTTTCATATACCAGAAATGTTTGAAGCTACTGACTGAATGAAAGGAGCTGGCATCTCACTCTCTTTGAATCTTCTTTATCATGCTAGGATTAACAGGAAAAAGCAAAAAATTTCAGAATTGCACCTTGCAATGTGGAGATATTACTGTTTGTGCATTTACAATATTCATTGATTTTTGCCATTGAAAAACGTCCAGAAATGTTTGAAGCTACTGACTGAATGAAAGGAGCTGGCATCTCACTCTCTTTGAATCTTCTTTATCATGCTAGGATTAGCAGGAAAAAGCAAAAAATTTCAGAATTGCACCTTGCAATGTGGAGATATTACTGTTTGTGCATTTACAATATTCATTGATTTTTGCCATTGAAAAACATGTTTTTCATATACCAGAAATGTTTGAAGCTACTGACTGAATGAAAGGAGCTGGCATCTCACTCTCTTTGAATCTTCTTTATCATGCTAGGATTAGCAGGAAAAAGCAAAAAATTTCAGAATTGCACCTTGCAATGTGGAGATATTACTGTTTGTGCATTTACAATATTCATTGATTTTTGCCATTGAAAAACGTCCAGAAATGTTTGAAGCTACTGACTGAATGAAAGGAGCTGGCATCTCACTCTCTTTGAATCTTCTTTATCATGCTAGGATTAGCAGGAAAAGGCAAAAAATTTCTGAATTGCACCTTGCAATGTGGAGATATTACTGTTTGTGCATTTACAATATTCATTGATTTTTGCCATTGAAAAACGTTTTTCATATACCAGAAATGTTTGAAGCTACTGACTGAATGAAAGGAGCTGGCATCTCACTCTCTTTGAATCTTCTTTATCATGCTAGGATTAACAGGAAAAAGCTAAAAATTTCAGAATTGCACCTTGCAATGTGGAGATATTACTGTTTGTGCATTTACAATATTCATTGATTTTTGCCATTGAAAAACATGTTTTTCATATACCAGAAATGTTTGAAGCTACTGACTGAATGAAAGGAGCTGACATCTCACTCTCTTTGAATCTTCTTTATCATGCTAGGATTAGCAGGAAAAAGCAAAAAATTTCAGAATTGCACCTTGCAATGTGGAGATATTACTGTTTGTGCATTTACAATATTCATTGATTTTTGCCATTGAAAAACATGTTTTTCATATACCAGAAATGTTTGAAGCTACTGACTGAATGAAAGGAGCTGGCATCTCACTCTCTTGGAATCTTTTTTATCATGCTAGGATTAACAGGAAAAAGCAAAAAATTTCAGAATTGCACCTTGCAATGTGGAGATATTACTGTTTGTGCATTTACAATATTCATTGATTTTTGCCATTGAAAAACGTCCAGAAATGTTTGAAGCTACTGACTGAATGAAAGGAGCTGGCATCTCACTGTCTTTGAATCTTCTTTATCATGCTAGGATTAACAGGAAAAAGCAAAAATTTCAGAATTGCACCTTGCAATGTGGAGATATTACTGTTTGTGCATTTACAATATTCATTGATTTTTGCCATTGAAAAACATGTTTTTCATATACCAGAAATGTTTGAAGCTACTGACTGAATGAAAGGAGCTCTCATCTCACTATCTTTGAATCTTCTTTATCATGCTAGGATTAGCAGGAAAAAGCAAAAAATTTCAGAATTGCACCTTGCAATGTGGAGATATTACTGTTTGTGCATTTACAATATTCATTGATTTTTGCCATTGAAAAACATGTTTTTCATATACCAGAAATGTTTGAAGCTACAGACTGAATGAAAGGAGCTGGCATCTCACTCTCTTTGAATCTTCTTTATCATGCTAGGATTAACAGGAAAAAGCAAAAAATTTCAGAATTGCACCTTGCAATGTGGAGATATTACTGTTTGTGCATTTACAATATTCATTGATTTTTGCCATTGAAAAACGTCCAGAAATGTTTGAAGCTACTGACTGAATGAAAGGAGCTGGCATCTCACTGTCTTTGAATCTTCTTTATCATGCTAGGATTAACAGGAAAAAGCTAAAAATTTCAGAATTGCACCTTGCAATGTGGAGATATTACTGTTTGTGCATTTACAATATTTATTGATTTTTGCCATTGAAAAACATGTTTTTCATATACCAGAAATGTTTGAAGCTACTGACTGAATGAAAGGAGCTGGCATCTCACTCTCTTTGAATCTTCTTTATCATGCTAGGATTAGCAGGAAAAAGCAAAAAATTTCAGAATTGCACCTTGCAATGCGGAGAAATTACTGTTTGTGCATTTGCAATATTCATTGATTTTTGCCATTGAAAAACGTCCAGAAATGTTTGAAGCTACTGACTGAATGAAAGGAGCTGGCATCTCACTCTCTTTGAATCTTCTTTATCATGCTAGGATTAACAGGAAAAAGCTAAAAATTTCAGAATTGCACCTTGCAATGTGGAGATATTACTGTTTGTGCATTTACAATATTCATTGATTTTTGCCATTGAAAAACATGTTTTTCATACCAGAAATGTTTGAAGCTACTGACTGAATGAAAGGAGCTGGCATCTCACTCTCTTTGAATCTTCTTTATCATGCTAGGATTAGCAGGAAAAAGCAAAAAATTTCAGAATTGCACCTTGCAATGTGGAGATATTACTGTTTGTGCATTTACAATATTCATTGATTTTTGCCATTGAAAAACATGTTTTTCATATACCAGAAATGTTTGAAGCTACTGACTGAATGAAAGGAGCTGGCATCTCACTCTCTTTGAATCTTCTTTATCATGCTAGGATTAACAGGAAAAAGCAAAAAATTTCAGAATTGCACCTTGCAATGTGGAGATATTACTGTTTGTGCATTTACAATATTCATTGATTTTTGCCATTGAAAAACGTCCAGAAATGTTTGAAGCTACTGACTGAATGAAAGGAGCTGGCATCTCACTCTCTTTGAATCTTCTTTATCATGCTAGGATTAGCAGGAAAAAGCAAAAAATTTCAGAATTGCACCTTGCAATGTGGAGATATTACTGTTTGTGCATTTACAATATTCATTGATTTTTGCCATTGAAAAACATGTTTTTCATATACCAGAAATGTTTGAAGCTACTGACTGAATGAAAGGAGCTGGCATCTCACTCTCTTTGAATCTTCTTTATCATGCTAGGATTAGCAGGAAAAAGCAAAAAATTTCAGAATTGCACCTTGCAATGTGGAGATATTACTGTTTGTGCATTTACAATATTCATTGATTTTTGCCATTGAAAAACGTCCAGAAATGTTTGAAGCTACTGACTGAATGAAAGGAGCTGGCATCTCACTCTCTTTGAATCTTCTTTATCATGCTAGGATTAGCAGGAAAAAGCAAAAAATTTCAGAATTGCACCTTGCAATGTGGAGATATTACTGTTTGTGCATTTACAATATTCATTGATTTTTGCCATTGAAAAACATGTTTTTCATATACCAGAAATGTTTGAAGCTACTGACTGAATGAAAGGAGCTGGCATCTCACTCTCTTTGAATCTTCTTTATCATGCTAGGATTAACAGGAAAAAGCAAAAAATTTCAGAATTGCACCTTGCAATGTGGAGATATTACTGTTTGTGCATTTACAATATTCATTGATTTTTGCCATTGAAAAACTGTTTTCCTATTACCAGAAATGTTTGAAGCTACTGACTGAATGAAAGGAGCTGGCATCTCACTCTCTTTGAATCTTCTTTATCATGCTAGGATTAGCAGGAAAAAGCAAAAAATTTCAGAATTGCACCTTGCAATGTGGAGATATTACTGTTTGTGCATTTACAATATTCATTGATTTTTGCCATTGAAAAACATGTTTTTCATATACCAGAAATGTTTGAAGCTACTGACTGAATGAAAGGAGCTGGCATCTCACTCTCTTTGAATCTTCTTTATCATGCTAGGATTAGCAGGAAAAAGCAAAAAATTTCAGAATTGCACCTTGCAATGTGGAGATATTACTGTTTGTGCATTTACAATATTCATTGATTTTTGCCATTGAAAAACGTCCAGAAATGTTTGAAGCTACTGACTGAATGAAAGGAGCTGGCATCTCACTCTCTTTGAATCTTCTTTATCATGCTAGGATTAGCAGGAAAAAGGCAAAAAATTTCAGAATTGCACCTTGCAATGTGGAGATATTACTGTTTGTGCATTTACAATATTCATTGATTTTTGCCATTGAAAAACATGGTTTTTTATTTACCAGAAATGTTTGAAGCTACTGACTGAATGAAAGGAGCTGGCATCTCACTCTCTTTGAATCTTCTTTATCATGCTAGGATTAACAGGAAAAAGCTAAAAATTTCAGAATTGCACCTTGCAATGTGGAGATATTACTGTTTGTGCATTTACAATATTCATTGATTTTTGCCATTGAAAAACATGTTTTTCATATACCAGAAATGTTTGAAGCTACTGACTGAATGAAAGGAGCTGACATCTCACTCTCTTTGAATCTTCTTTATCATGCTAGGATTAGCAGGAAAAAGCAAAAAATTTCAGAATTGCACCTTGCAATGTGGAGATATTACTGTTTGTGCATTTACAATATTCATTGATTTTTGCCATTGAAAAACATGTTTTTCATATACCAGAAATGTTTGAAGCTACTGACTGAATGAAAGGAGCTGGCATCTCACTCTCTTGGAATCTTTCTTTATCATGCTAGGATTAACAGGAAAAAGCAAAAAATTTCAGAATTGCACCTTGCAATGTGGAGATATTACTGTTTGTGCATTTACAATATTCATTGATTTTTGCCATTGAAAAACGTCCAGAAATGTTTGAAGCTACTGACTGAATGAAAGGAGCTGGCATCTCACTGTCTTTGAATCTTCTTTATCATGCTAGGATTAACAGGAAAAAGCAAAAATTTCAGAATTGCACCTTGCAATGTGGAGATATTACTGTTTGTGCATTTACAATATTCATTGATTTTTGCCATTGAAAACATGTTTTTCATATACCAGAAATGTTTGAAGCTACTGACTGAATGAAAGGAGCTGGCATCTCACTATCTTTGAATCTTCTTTATCATGCTAGGATTAGCAGGAAAAAGCAAAAAATTTCAGAATTGCACCTTGCAATGTGGAGATATTACTGTTTGTGCATTTACAATATTCATTGATTTTTGCCATTGAAAAACATGTTTTTCATATACCAGAAATGTTTGAAGCTACTGACTGAATGAAAGGAGCTGGCATCTCACTCTCTTTGAATCTTCTTTATCATGCTAGGATTAACAGGAAAAAGCAAAAAATTTCAGAATTGCACCTTGCAATGTGGAGATATTACTGTTTGTGCATTTACAATATTCATTGATTTTTGCCATTGAAAAACGTCCAGAAATGTTTGAAGCTACTGACTGAATGAAAGGAGCTGGCATCTCACTGTCTTTGAATCTTCTTTATCATGCTAGGATTAACAGGAAAAAGCTAAAAATTTCAGAATTGCACCTTGCAATGTGGAGATATTACTGTTTGTGCATTTACAATATTTATTGATTTTTGCCATTGAAAAACATGTTTTTCATATACCAGAAATGTTTGAAGCTACTGACTGAATGAAAGGAGCTGGCATCTCACTCTCTTTGAATCTTCTTTATCATGCTAGGATTAGCAGGAAAAAGCAAAAAATTTCAGAATTGCACCTTGCAATGTGGAGATATTACTGTTTGTGCATTTACAATATTCATTGATTTTTGCCATTGAAAAACATGTTTTTCATATACCAGAAATGTTTGAAGCTACTGACTGAATGAAAGGAGCTGGCATCTCACTCTCTTTGAATCTTCTTTATCATGCTAGGATTAACAGGAAAAAGCAAAAAATTTCAGAATTGCACCTTGCAATGTGGAGATATTACTGTTTGTGCATTTACAATATTCATTGATTTTTGCCATTGAAAAACGTCCAGAAATGTTTGAAGCTACTGACTGAATGAAAGGAGCTGGCATCTCACTGTCTTTGAATCTTCTTTATCATGCTAGGATTAACAGGAAAAAGCTAAAAATTTCAGAATTGCACCTTGCAATGTGGAGATATTACTGTTTGTGCATTTACAATATTCATTGATTTTTGCCATTGAAAAACATGTTTTTCATATACCAGAAATGTTTGAAGCTACTGACTGAATGAAAGGAGCTGGCATCTCACTCTCTTTGAATCTTCTTTATCATGCTAGGATTAGCAGGAAAAAGCAAAAAATTTCAGAATTGCACCTTGCAATGTGGAGATATTACTGTTTGTGCATTTACAATATTCATTGATTTTTGCCATTGAAAAACATGTTTTTCATATACCAGAAATGTTTGAAGCTACTGACTGAATGAAAGGAGCTGGCATCTCACTCTCTTTGAATCTTCTTTATCATGCTAGGATTAACAGGAAAAAGCAAAAAATTTCAGAATTGCACCTTGCAATGTGGAGATATTACTGTTTGTGCATTTACAATATTCATTGATTTTTGCCATTGAAAAACGTCCAGAAATGTTTGAAGCTACTGACTGAATGAAAGGAGCTGGCATCTCACTCTCTTTGAATCTTCTTTATCATGCTAGGATTAACAGGAAAAAGCTAAAAATTTCAGAATTGCACCTTGCAATGTGGAGATATTACTGTTTGTGCATTTACAATATTCATTGATTTTTGCCATTGAAAAACATGTTTTTCATATACCAGAAATGTTTGAAGCTACTGACTGAATGAAAGGAGCTGGCATCTCACTCTCTTTGAATCTTCTTTATCATGCTAGGATTAGCAGGAAAAAGCAAAAAATTTCAGAATTGCACCTTGCAATGTGGAGATATTACTGTTTGTGCATTTACAATATTCATTGATTTTTGCCATTGAAAAACATGTTTTTCATATACCAGAAATGTTTGAAGCTACTGACTGAATGAAAGGAGCTGGCATCTCACTCTCTTTGAATCTTCTTTATCATGCTAGGATTAACAGGAAAAAGCAAAAAATTTCAGAATTGCACCTTGCAATGTGGAGATATTACTGTTTGTGCATTTACAATATTCATTGATTTTTGCCATTGAAAAACTGTATTTCATCATATTCCAGAAATGTTTGAAGCTACTGACTGAATGAAAGGAGCTGGCATCTCACTCTCTTTGAATCTTCTTTATCATGCTAGGATTAACAGGAAAAAGCTAAAAATTTCAGAATTGCACCTTGCAATGTGGAGATATTACTGTTTGTGCATTTACAATATTCATTGATTTTTGCCATTGAAAAACATGTTTTTCATATACCAGAAATGTTTGAAGCTACTGACTGAATGAAAGGAGCTGGCATCTCACTCTCTTTGAATCTTCTTTATCATGCTAGGATTAGCAGGAAAAAGCAAAAAATTTCAGAATTGCACCTTGCAATGTGGAGATATTACTGTTTGTGCATTTACAATATTCATTGATTTTTGCCATTGAAAAACGTCCAGAAATGTTTGAAGCTACTGACTGAATGAAAGGAGCTGGCATCTCACTCTCTTTGAATCTTCTTTATCATGCTAGGATTAGCAGGAAAAAGCAAAAAATTTCAGAATTGCACCTTGCAATGTGGAGATATTACTGTTTGTGCATTTACAATATTCATTGATTTTTGCCATTGAAAAACATGTTTTTCATATACCAGAAATGTTTGAAGCTACTGACTGAATGAAAGGAGCTGGCATCTCACTCTCTTTGAATCTTCTTTATCATGCTAGGATTAGCAGGAAAAAGCAAAAAATTTCAGAATTGCACCTTGCAATGTGGAGATATTACTGTTTGTGCATTTACAATATTCATTGATTTTTGCCATTGAAAAACATGTTTTTCATATACCAGAAATGTTTGAAGCTACTGACTGAATGAAAGGAGCTGGCATCTCACTCTCTTTGAATCTTCTTTATCATGCTAGGATTAGCAGGAAAAGCAAAAAATTTCAGAATTGCACCTTGCAATGTGGAGATATTACTGTTTGTGCATTTACAATATTCATTGATTTTTGCCATTGAAAAACGTCCAGAAATGTTTGAAGCTACTGACTGAATGAAAGGAGCTGGCATCTCACTCTCTTTGAATCTTCTTTATCATGCTAGGATTAGCAGGAAAAAGCAAAAAATTTCAGAATTGCACCTTGCAATGTGGAGATATTACTGTTTGTGCATTTACAATATTCATTGATTTTTGCCATTGAAAAACATGTTTTTCATATACCAGAAATGTTTGAAGCTACTGACTGAATGAAAGGAGCTGGCATCTCACTCTCTTTGAATCTTCTTTATCATGCTAGGATTAGCAGGAAAAAGCAAAAAATTTCAGAATTGCACCTTGCAATGTGGAGATATTACTGTTTGTGCATTTACAATATTCATTGATTTTTGCCATTGAAAAACATGTTTTTCATATACCAGAAATGTTTGAAGCTACTGACTGAATGAAAGGAGCTGGCATCTCACTCTCTTTGAATCTTCTTTATCATGCTAGGATTAACAGGAAAAAGCAAAAAATTTCAGAATTGCACCTTGCAATGTGGAGATATTACTGTTTGTGCATTTACAATATTCATTGATTTTTGCCATTGAAAAACGTCCAGAAATGTTTGAAGCTACTGACTGAATGAAAGGAGCTGGCATCTCACTCTCTTTGAATCTTCTTTATCATGCTAGGATTAGCAGGAAAAAGCAAAAAATTTCAGAATTGCACCTTGCAATGTGGAGATATTACTGTTTGTGCATTTACAATATTCATTGATTTTGCCATTGAAAAACATGTTTTTCATATACCAGAAATGTTTGAAGCTACTGACTGAATGAAAGGAGCTGGCATCTCACTCTCTTTGAATCTTCTTTATCATGCTAGGATTAGCAGGAAAAAGCAAAAAATTTCAGAATTGCACCTTGCAATGTGGAGATATTACTGTTTGTGCATTTACAATATTCATTGATTTTTGCCATTGAAAAACATGTTTTTCATATACCAGAAATGTTTGAAGCTACTGACTGAATGAAAGGAGCTGGCATCTCACTCTCTTTGAATCTTCTTTATCATGCTAGGATTAACAGGAAAAAGCAAAAAATTTCAGAATTGCACCTTGCAATGTGGAGATATTACTGTTTGTGCATTTACAATATTCATTGATTTTTGCCATTGAAAAACGTCCAGAAATGTTTGAAGCTACTGACTGAATGAAAGGAGCTGGCATCTCACTCTCTTTGAATCTTCTTTATCATGCTAGGATTAACAGGAAAAAGCAAAAAATTTCAGAATTGCACCTTGCAATGTGGAGATATTACTGTTTGTGCATTTACAATATTCATTGATTTTTGCCATTGAAAAACATGTTTTTCATATACCAGAAATGTTTGAAGCTACTGACTGAATGAAAGGAGCTGGCATCTCACTCTCTTTGAATCTTCTTTATCATGCTAGGATTAGCAGGAAAAAGCAAAAAATTTCAGAATTGCACCTTGCAATGTGGAGATATTACTGTTTGTGCATTTACAATATTCATTGATTTTTGCCATTGAAAAACATGTTTTTCATATACCAGAAATGTTTGAAGCTACTGACTGAATGAAAGGAGCTGGCATCTCACTCTCTTTGAATCTTCTTTATCATGCTAGGATTAACAGGAAAAAGCAAAAAATTTCAGAATTGCACCTTGCAATGTGGAGATATTACTGTTTGTGCATTTACAATATTCATTGATTTTTGCCATTGAAAAACGTTTTTCATATACCAGAAATGTTTGAAGCTACTGACTGAATGAAAGGAGCTGGCATCTCACTCTCTTTGAATCTTCTTTATCATGCTAGGATTAACAGGAAAAAGCAAAAAATTTCAGAATTGCACCTTGCAATGTGGAGATATTACTGTTTGTGCATTTACAATATTCATTGATTTTTGCCATTGAAAAACGTCCAGAAATGTTTGAAGCTACTGACTGAATGAAAGGAGCTGGCATCTCACTCTCTTTGAATCTTCTTTATCATGCTAGGATTAGCAGGAAAAAGCAAAAAATTTCAGAATTGCACCTTGCAATGTGGAGATATTACTGTTTGTGCATTTACAATATTCATTGATTTTTGCCATTGAAAAACATGTTTTTCATATACCAGAAATGTTTGAAGCTACTGACTGAATGAAAGGAGCTGGCATCTCACTCTCTTTGAATCTTCTTTATCATGCTAGGATTAGCAGGAAAAAGCAAAAAATTTCAGAATTGCACCTTGCAATGTGGAGATATTACTGTTTGTGCATTTACAATATTCATTGATTTTTGCCATTGAAAAACATGTTTTTCATATACCAGAAATGTTTGAAGCTACTGACTGAATGAAAGGAGCTGGCATCTCACTCTCTTTGAATCTTCTTTATCATGCTAGGATTAGCAGGAGAAAGCAAAAAATTTCAGAATTGCACCTTGCAATGTGGAGATATTACTGTTTGTGCATTTACAATATTCATTGATTTTTGCCATTGAAAAACATCCAGAAATGTTTGAAGCTACTGACTGAATGAAAGGAGCTGGCATCTCACTCTCTTTGAATCTTCTTTATCATGCTAGGATTAGCAGGAAAAAGCAAAAAATTTCAGAATTGCACCTTGCAATGTGGAGATATTACTGTTTGTGCATTTACAATATTCATTGATTTTTGCCATTGAAAAACATGTTTTTCATATACCAGAAATGTTTGAAGCTACTGACTGAATGAAAGGAGCTGGCATCTCACTCTCTTTGAATCTTCTTTATCATGCTAGGATTAGCAGGAAAAAGCAAAAAATTTCAGAATTGCACCTTGCAATGTGGAGATATTACTGTTTGTGCATTTACAATATTCATTGATTTTTGCCATTGAAAAACGTCCAGAAATGTTTGAAGCTACTGACTGAATGAAAGGAGCTGGCATCTCACTCTCTTTGAATCTTCTTTATCATGCTAGGATTAGCAGGAAAAAGCAAAAAATTTCAGAATTGCACCTTGCAATGTGGAGATATTACTGTTTGTGCATTTACAATATTCATTGATTTTTGCCATTGAAAAACTGATTTTTTTTTATATACCAGAAATGTTTGAAGCTACTGACTGAATGAAAGGAGCTGGCATCTCACTCTCTTTGAATCTTTATCATGTTAGGATTAACAGGAAAAAGCTAAAAATTTCAGAATTGTACCTTGCAATGTGGAGATATTACTGTTTGTGCATTTACAATATTCATTGATTTTTGCCATTGAAAAACATGTTTTTCATATACCAGAAATGTTTGAAGCTACTGACTGAATGAAAGGAGCTGGCATCTCACTCTCTTTGAATCTTCTTTATCATGCTAGGATTAGCAGGAAAAAGCAAAAAATTTCAGAATTGCACCTTGCAATGTGGAGATATTACTGTTTGTGCATTTACAATATTCATTGATTTTTGCCATTGAAAAACATGTTTTTCATATACCAGAAATGTTTGAAGCTACTGACTGAATGAAAGGAGCTGGCATCTCACTCTCTTTGAATCTTCTTTATCATGCTAGGATTAACAGGAAAAAGCAAAAAATTTCAGAATTGCACCTTGCAATGTGGAGATATTACTGTTTGTGCATTTACAATATTCATTGATTTTTGCCATTGAAAAACGTCCAGAAATGTTTGAAGCTACTGACTGAATGAAAGGAGCTGGCATCTCACTCTCTTTGAATCTTCTTTATCATGCTAGGATTAGCAGGAAAAAGCAAAAAATTTCAGAATTGCACCTTGCAATGTGGAGATATTACTGTTTGTGCATTTACAATATTCATTGACTTTTGCCATTGAAAAACATGTTTTTCATATACCAGAAATGTTTGAAGCTACTGACTGAATGAAAGGAGCTGGCATCTCACTCTCTTTGAATCTTCTTTACCATGCTAGGATTAACAGGAAAAAGCAAAAAATTTCAGAATTGCACCTTGCAATGTGGAGATATTACTGTTTGTGCATTTACAATATTCATTGATTTTTGCCATTGAAAAACATGTTTTTCATATACCAGAAATGTTTGAAGCTACTGACTGAATGAAAGGAGCTGGCATCTCACTCTCTTTGAATCTTCTTTATCATGCTAGGATTAACAGGAAAAAGCAAAAAATTTCAGAATTGCACCTTGCAATGTGGAGATATTACTGTTTGTGCATTTACAATATTCATTGATTTTTGCCATTGAAAAACGTCCAGAAATGTTTGAAGCTACTGACTGAATGAAAGGAGCTGGCATCTCACTCTCTTTGAATCTTCTTTATCATGCTAGGATTAACAGGAAAAAGCAAAAAATTTCAGAATTGCACCTTGCAATGTGGAGATATTACTGTTTGTGCATTTACAATATTCATTGATTTTTGCCATTGAAAAACATGTTTTTCATATACCAGAAATGTTTGAAGCTACTGACTGAATGAAAGGAGCTGGCATCTCACTCTCTTTGAATCTTCTTTATCATGCTAGGATTAGCAGGAAAAAGCAAAAAATTTCAGAATTGCACCTTGCAATGTGGAGATATTACTGTTTGTGCATTTACAATATTCATTGATTTTTGCCATTGAAAAACATGTTTTTCATATACCAGAAATGTTTGAAGCTACTGACTGAATGAAAGGAGCTGGCATCTCACTCTCTTTGAATCTTCTTTATCATGCTAGGATTAACAGGAAAAAGCAAAAAATTTCAGAATTGCACCTTGCAATGTGGAGATATTACTGTTTGTGCATTTACAATATTCATTGATTTTTGCCATTGAAAAACGTCCAGAAATGTTTGAAGCTACTGACTGAATGAAAGGAGCTGGCATCTCACTCTCTTTGAATCTTCTTTATCATGCTAGGATTAGCAGGAAAAAGCAAAAAATTTCAGAATTGCACCTTGCAATGTGGAGATATTACTGTTTGTGCATTTACAATATTCATTGATTTTTGCCATTGAAAAACATGTTTTTCATATACCAGAAATGTTTGAAGCTACTGACTGAATGAAAGGAGCTGGCATCTCACTCTCTTTGAATCTTCTTTATCATGCTAGGATTAACAGGAAAAAGCAAAAAATTTCAGAATTGACCTTGCAATGTGGAGATATTACTGTTTGTGCATTTACAATATTCATTGATTTTTGCCATTGAAAAACATGTTTTTCATATACCAGAAATGTTTGAAGCTACTGACTGAATGAAAGGAGCTGGCATCTCACTCTCTTTGAATCTTCTTTATCATGCTAGGATTAACAGGAAAAAGCAAAAAATTTCAGAATTGCACCTTGCAATGTGGAGATATTACTGTTTGTGCATTTACAATATTCATTGATTTTTGCCATTGAAAAACATGTTTTTCATATCCAGAAATGTTTGAAGCTACTGACTGAATGAAAGGAGCTGGCATCTCACTCTCTTTGAATCTTCTTTATCATGCTAGGATTAGCAGGAAAAAGCAAAAAATTTCAGAATTGCACCTTGCAATGTGGAGATATTACTGTTTGTGCATTTACAATATTCATTGATTTTTGCCATTGAAAAACATGTTTTTCATATACCAGAAATGTTTGAAGCTACTGACTGAATGAAAGGAGCTGGCATCTCACTCTCTTTGAATCTTCTTTATCATGCTAGGATTAACAGGAAAAAGCAAAAAATTTCAGAATTGCACCTTGCAATGTGGAGATATTACTGTTTGTGCATTTACAATATTCATTGATTTTTGCCATTGAAAAACGTCCAGAAATGTTTGAAGCTACTGACTGAATGAAAGGAGCTGGCATCTCACTCTCTTTGAATCTTCTTTATCATGCTAGGATTAGCAGGAAAAAGCAAAAAATTTCAGAATTGCACCTTGCAATGTGGAGATATTACTGTTTGTGCATTTACAATATTCATTGATTTTTGCCATTGAAAAACATGTTTTTCATATACCAGAAATGTTTGAAGCTACTGACTGAATGAAAGGAGCTGGCATCTCACTTTCTTTGAATCTTCTTTATCATGCTAGGATTTGCAGGAAAAAGCAAAAAATTTCAGAATTGCACCTTGCAATGTGGAGATATTACTGTTTGTGCATTTACAATATTCATTGATTTTTGCCATTGAAAAACTGTTTTACATATACAGAAATGTTTGAAGCTACTGACTGAATGAAAGGAGCTGGCATCTCACTCTCTTTGAATCTTCTTTATCATGCTAGGATTAGCAGGAAAAAGCAAAAAATTTCAGAATTGCACCTTGCAATGTGGAGATATTACTGTTTGTGCATTTACAATATTCATTGATTTTTGCCATTGAAAAACGTTTTCAATATCCAGAAATGTTTGAAGCTACTGACTGAATGAAAGGAGCTGGCATCTCACTCTCTTTGAATCTTCTTTATCATGCTAGGATTAGCAGGAAAAAGCAAAAAATTTCAGAATTGCACCTTGCAATGTGGAGATATTACTGTTTGTGCATTTACAATATTCATTGATTTTTGCCATTGAAAAACCATGTTTTCATATACCAGAAATGTTTGAAGCTACTGACTGAATGAAAGGAGCTGGCATCTCACTCTCTTTGAATCTTCTTTATCATGCTAGGATTAACAGGAAAAAGCAAAAAATTTCAGAATTGCACCTTGCAATGTGGAGATATTACTGTTTGTGCATTTACAATATTCATTGATTTTTGCCATTGAAAAACATGTTTTTCATATACCAGAAATGTTTGAAGCTACTGACTGAATGAAAGGAGCTGGCATCTCACTCTCTTTGAATCTTCTTTATCATGCTAGGATTAGCAGGAAAAAGCAAAAAATTTCAGAATTGCACCTTGCAATGTGGAGATATTACTGTTTGTGCATTTACAATATTCATTGATTTTTGCCATTGAAAAACATGTTTTTCATATACCAGAAATGTTTGAAGCTACTGACTGAATGAAAGGAGCTGGCATCTCACTCTCTTTGAATCTTCTTTATCATGCTAGGATTAGCAGGAAAAAGCAAAAAATTTCAGAATTGCACCTTGCAATTTGGAGATATTACTGTTTGTGCATTTACAATATTCATTGATTTTTGCCATTGAAAAACATGTTTTTCATATACCAGAAATGTTTGAAGCTACTGACTGAATGAAAGGAGCTGGCATCTCACTCTCTTTGAATCTTCTTTATCATGCTAGGATTAGCAGGAAAAAGCAAAAAATTTCAGAATTGCACCTTGCAATGTGGAGATATTACTGTTTGTGCATTTACAATATTCATTGATTTTTGCCATTGAAAAACATCCAGAAATGTTTGAAGCTACTGACTGAATGAAAGGAGCTGGCATCTCACTCTCTTTGAATCTTCTTTATCATGCTAGGATTAGCAGGAAAAAGCAAAAAATTTCAGAATTGCACCTTGCAATGTGGAGATATTACTGTTTGTGCATTTACAATATTCATTGATTTTTGCCATTGAAAAACATGTTTTTCATATACCAGAAATGTTTGAAGCTACTGACTGAATGAAAGGAGCTGGCATCTCACTCTCTTTGAATCTTCTTTATCATGCTAGGATTAGCAGGAAAAAGCAAAAAATTTCAGAATTGCACCTTGCAATGTGGAGATATTACTGTTTGTGCATTTACAATATTCATTGATTTTTGCCATTGAAAAACATGTTTTTCATATACCAGAAATGTTTGAAGCTACTGACTGAATGAAAGGAGCTGGCATCTCACTCTCTTTGAATCTTCTTTATCATGCTAGGATTAGCAGGAAAAAGCAAAAAATTTCAGAATTGCACCTTGCAATGTGGAGATATTACTGTTTGTGCATTTACAATATTCATTGATTTTTGCCATTGAAAAACGTCCAGAAATGTTTGAAGCTACTGACTGAATGAAAGAAGCTGGCATCTCACTCTCTTTGAATCTTCTTTATCATGCTAGGATTAGCAGGAAAAAGCAAAAAATTTCAGAATTGCACCTTGCAATGTGGAGATATTACTGTTTGTGCATTTACAATATTCATTGATTTTTGCCATTGAAAAACGTTTTTCATATACCAGAAATGTTTGAAGCTACTGACTGAATGAAAGGAGCTGGCATCTCACTCTCTTTGAATCTTCTTTATCATGCTAGGATTAACAGGAAAAAGCAAAAAATTTCAGAATTGCACCTTGCAATGTGGAGATATTACTGTTTGTGCATTTACAATATTCATTGATTTTTGCCATTGAAAAACGTCCAGAAATGTTTGAAGCTACTGACTGAATGAAAGGAGCTGGCATCTCACTCTCTTTGAATCTTCTTTATCATGCTAGGATTAACAGAGAAAGCTAAAAATTTCAGAATTGCACCTTGCAATGTGGAGATATTACTGTTTGTGCATTTACAATATTCATTGATTTTTGCCATTGAAAAACATGTTTTTCATATACCAGAAATGTTTGAAGCTACTGACTGAATGAAAGGAGCTGGCATCTCACTCTCTTTGAATCTTCTTTATCATGCTAGGATTAGCAGGAAAAAGCAAAAAATTTCAGAATTGCACCTTGCAATGTGGAGATATTACTGTTTGTGCATTTACAATATTCATTGATTTTTGCCATTGAAAAACATGTTTTTCATATACCAGAAATGTTTGAAGCTACTGACTGAATGAAAGGAGCTGGCATCTCACTCTCTTTGAATCTTCTTTATCATGCTAGGATTAGCAGGAAAAAGCAA